>NC_143022.1:58734284-59455534 GCF_057628025.1 Oncorhynchus mykiss | reverse complement strand
TCTAGATTTTTTTTCTAGATTTTTTTTCTAGAATTTTTTCTAGATTTTTTTTCTAGATTTTTTTTCTAGATTTTTTTTCTAGAATTCTTTCTAGATTTTTTTTCTAGATTTTTTTTCTAGATTTTTTTTCTATAATTTTTTCTAGATTTTTTTTCTAGATTTTTTTTCTAGATTTTTTTCTAGATTTTTTTTCTAGATTTTTTTTCTATAATTTTTTTCTAAATTTTTTTCTAGATTTTTTTCTAGATTTTTTTTCTAGATTTTTTTTCTATAATTTTTTCTAGATTTTTTTTCTAGATTTTTTTTCTAGATTTTTTTCTAGATTTTTTTTCTAGATTTTTTTTCTAGAATTTTTTTCTAGATTTTTTTCTAGATTTTTTTTCTAGATTTTTTTTCTAGATTTTTTTTCTAGATTTTTTTTCTAGATTTTTTTCTAGATTTTTTTTCTAGATTTTTTTCGAGATTTTTTTTCTAGATTTTTTTTCTAGATTTTTTTTCTAGATTTTTTTTCTAGAATTTTTTCTAGATTTTTTTTCTAGATTTTTTTTCTAGATTTTTTTTCTAGAATTTTTTTCTAGATTTTTTTCTAGATTTTTTTTCTAGAATTTTTTTCTAGATTTTTTTTCTAGATTTTTTTTCTAGAATTTTTTCTAGATTTTTTTCTAGATTTTTTTTCTAGATTTTTTTTCTAGAATTTTTTTCTAGATTTTTTTTCTAGATTTTTTTTCTAGATTTTTTTCTAGATTTTTTTTCTAGATTTTTTTTCTAGATTTTTTTTCTAGATTTTTTTTCTATAATTTTTTTCTAGATTTTTTTCTAGATTTTTTTTCTAGATTTTTTTTCTAGATTTTTTTTCTAGATTTTTTTCTAGATTTTTTTTCTAGATTTTTTTTCTAGAATTTTTTTCTAGAATTTTTTTCTAGAATTTTTTCTAGATTTTTTTTCTAGATTTTTTTTCTAGATTTTTTTTCTATAATTTTTTCTAGATTTTTTTTCTAGATTTTTTTTCTAGATTTTTTTTCTATAATTTTTTCTAGATTTTTTTTCTAGATTTTTTTCTAGATTTTTTTCTAGATTTTTTTTCTAGATTTTTTTTCTAGAATTTTTTTCTAGAATTTTTTTCTAGATTTTTTTCTAGATTTTTTTTCTAGATTTTTTTTCTAGATTTTTTTTCTATAATTTTTTTCTAGATTTTTTTCTAGATTTTTTTTCTAGATTTTTTTTCTAGATTTTTTTTCTAGATTTTTTTCTAGATTTTTTTCTAGATTTTTTTTCTAGATTTTTTTTCTAGATTTTTTTTCTAGAATTTTTTTCTAGATTTTTTTCTAGATTTTTTTTCTAGATTTTTTTTCTAGATTTTTTTTCTAGAATTTTTTCTAGATTTTTTTTCTAGATTTTTTTTCTAGATTTTTTTTCTAGAATTTTTTTCTAGATTTTTTTCTAGATTTTTTTTCTAGAATTTTTTTCTAGATTTTTTTTCTAGATTTTTTTTCTATAATTTTTTCTAGATTTTTTTCTAGATTTTTTTTCTAGATTTTTTTTCTAGATTTTTTTTCTAGATTTTTTTTCTAGATTTTTTTTCTAGATTTTTTTTCTAGAATTTTTTTCTAGATTTTTTTTCTAGATTTTTTTTCTAGATTTTTTTCTAGATTTTTTTTCTAGATTTTTTTTCTAGATTTTTTTTCTAGATTTTTTTTCTATAATTTTTTTCTAGATTTTTTTCTAGATTTTTTTTCTAGATTTTTTTTCTAGATTTTTTTTCTAGATTTTTTTCTAGATTTTTTTTCTAGATTTTTTTTCTAGATTTTTTTTCTAGATTTTTTTTCTAGATTTTTTTTCTAGATTTTTTTTCTATAATTTTTTTCTAGATTTTTTTCTAGATTTTTTTTCTAGATTTTTTTTCTAGATTTTTTTTCTAGATTTTTTTCTAGATTTTTTTTCTAGATTTTTTTTCTAGATTTTTTTTCTAGATTTTTTTTCTAGATTTTTTTTCTAGAATTTTTTTCTAGATTTTTTTCTAGATTTTTTTTCTAGAATTTTTTTCTAGATTTTTTTTCTAGATTTTTTTTCTAGAATTTTTTCTAGATTTTTTTCTAGATTTTTTTTCTAGATTTTTTTTCTAGAATTTTTTTCTAGATTTTTTTTCTAGATTTTTTTTCTAGATTTTTTTCTAGATTTTTTTTCTAGATTTTTTTTCTAGATTTTTTTTCTAGATTTTTTTTCTATAATTTTTTTCTAGATTTTTTTCTAGATTTTTTTTCTAGATTTTTTTTCTAGATTTTTTTTCTAGATTTTTTTCTAGATTTTTTTTCTAGATTTTTTTTCTAGATTTTTTTTCTAGAATTTTTTTCTAGATTTTTTTCTAGATTTTTTTTCTAGAATTTTTTTCTAGATTTTTTTTCTAGATTTTTTTTCTAGAATTTTTTCTAGATTTTTTTCTAGATTTTTTTTCTAGATTTTTTTTCTAGAATTTTTTTCTAGATTTTTTTTCTAGATTTTTTTTCTAGATTTTTTTCTAGATTTTTTTTCTAGATTTTTTTTCTAGATTTTTTTTCTAGATTTTTTTTCTATAATTTTTTTCTAGATTTTTTTCTAGATTTTTTTTCTAGATTTTTTTTCTAGATTTTTTTTCTAGATTTTTTTCTAGATTTTTTTTCTAGATTTTTTTTCTAGAATTTTTTTCTAGATTTTTTTCTAGATTTTTTTTCTAGATTTTTTTTCTAGATTTTTTTTCTAGATTTTTTTTCTAGAATTTTTTCTAGATTTTTTTTCTAGATTTTTTTTCTAGATTTTTTTTCTAGAATTCTTTCTAGATTTTTTTTCTAGATTTTTTTTCTAGATTTTTTTTCTAGATTTTTTTCTAGATTTTTTTTCTAGATTTTTTTTCTAGATTTTTTTTCTAGATTTTTTTTCTATAATTTTTTTCTAGATTTTTTTCTAGATTTTTTTTCTAGATTTTTTTTCTAGATTTTTTTTCTAGATTTTTTTCTAGATTTTTTTTCTAGATTTTTTTTCTAGATTTTTTTTCTAGAATTTTTTTCTAGATTTTTTTCTAGATTTTTTTTCTAGATTTTTTTTCTAGATTTTTTTTCTAGATTTTTTTTCTAGAATTTTTTCTAGATTTTTTTTCTAGATTTTTTTTCTAGATTTTTTTTCTAGAATTCTTTCTAGATTTTTTTTCTATAATTTTTTTCTAGATTTTTTTCTAGATTTTTTTTCTAGATTTTTTTTCTAGATTTTTTTTCTAGATTTTTTTTCTAGATTTTTTTTCTAGAATTTTTTTCTAGATTTTTTTCTAGATTTTTTTTCTAGATTTTTTTTCTAGATTTTTTTTCTATAATTCTTTCTAGATTTTTTTTCTAGATTTTTTTTCTAGATTTTTTTTCTATAATTTTTTCTAGATTTTTTTTCTAGATTTTTTTTCTAGATTTTTTTCTAGATTTTTTTTCTAGATTTTTTTTCTAGAATTTTTTTCTAGATTTTTTTCTAGATTTTTTTTCTAGATTTTTTTTCTAGATTTTTTTTCTAGATTTTTTTTCTAGATTTTTTTCTAGATTTTTTTTCTAGATTTTTTTCGAGATTTTTTTTCTAGATTTTTTTTCTAGATTTTTTTTCTAGATTTTTTTTCTAGATTTTTTTTCTAGAATTTTTTCTAGATTTTTTTTCTAGATTTTTTTTCTAGATTTTTTTTCTAGAATTTTTTTCTAGATTTTTTTCTAGATTTTTTTTCTAGAATTTTTTTCTAGATTTTTTTTCTAGATTTTTTTTCTAGAATTCTTTCTAGATTTTTTTCTAGATTTTTTTTCTAGATTTTTTTTCTAGAATTTTTTTCTAGATTTTTTTTCTAGATTTTTTTTCTAGATTTTTTTCTAGATTTTTTTTCTAGATTTTTTTTCTAGATTTTTTTTCTAGATTTTTTTTCTATAATTTTTTTCTAGATTTTTTTCTAGATTTTTTTTCTAGATTTTTTTTCTAGATTTTTTTTCTAGATTTTTTTCTAGATTTTTTTTCTAGATTTTTTTTCTAGATTTTTTTTCTAGAATTTTTTTCTAGAATTTTTTCTAGATTTTTTTTCTAGATTTTTTTTCTAGATTTTTTTTCTATAATTTTTTCTAGATTTTTTTTCTAGATTTTTTTTCTAGATTTTTTTTCTATAATTTTTTCTAGATTTTTTTTCTAGATTTTTTTCTAGATTTTTTTCTAGATTTTTTTTCTAGATTTTTTTTCTAGAATTTTTTTCTAGAATTTTTTTCTAGATTTTTTTCTAGATTTTTTTTCTAGATTTTTTTTCTAGATTTTTTTTCTATAATTTTTTTCTAGATTTTTTTCTAGATTTTTTTTCTAGATTTTTTTTCTAGATTTTTTTTCTAGATTTTTTTCTAGATTTTTTTCTAGATTTTTTTTCTAGATTTTTTTTCTAGATTTTTTTTCTAGAATTTTTTTCTAGATTTTTTTCTAGATTTTTTTTCTAGATTTTTTTTCTAGATTTTTTTTCTAGAATTTTTTCTAGATTTTTTTTCTAGATTTTTTTTCTAGATTTTTTTTCTAGAATTTTTTTCTAGATTTTTTTCTAGATTTTTTTTCTAGAATTTTTTTCTAGATTTTTTTTCTAGATTTTTTTTCTATAATTTTTTCTAGATTTTTTTCTAGATTTTTTTTCTAGATTTTTTTTCTAGAATTTTTTTCTAGATTTTTTTTCTAGATTTTTTTTCTAGATTTTTTTCTAGATTTTTTTTCTAGATTTTTTTTCTAGATTTTTTTTCTAGATTTTTTTTCTATAATTTTTTTCAAGATTTTTTTCTAGAATTTTTTTCTAGATTTTTTTCTAGATTTTTTTTCTAGATTTTTTTTCTAGATTTTTTTTCTATATTTTTTTTCTAGATTTTTTTCTAGATTTTTTTTCTAGATTTTTTTTCTAGATTTTTTTTCTAGAATTTTTTCTAGATTTTTTTTCTAGATTTTTTTTCTAGATTTTTTTTCTACAATTTTTTCTAGATTTTTTTTCTAGATTTTTTTTCTAGATTTTTTTTCTAGAATTTTTTCTAGATTTTTTTCTAGATTTTTTTTCTAGATTTTTTTTCTAGATTTTTTTTCTAGATTTTTTTTCTAGATTTTTTTTCTAGATTTTTTTTCTAGATTTTTTTTCTAGATTTTTTTTCTAGATTTTTTTTCTAGATTTTTTTTCTAGAATTTTTTTCTAGATTTTTTTTCTAGATTTTTTTTCTAGATTTTTTTCTAGATTTTTTTTCTAGATTTTTTTTCTAGAATTTTTTTCTAGATTTTTTTTCTAGATTTTTTTTCTAGATTTTTTTCTAGATTTTTTTTCTAGATTTTTTTTCTAGATTTTTTTTCTAGATTTTTTTTCTATAATTTTTTTCTAGATTTTTTTCTAGATTTTTTTTCTAGATTTTTTTTCTAGATTTTTTTTCTAGATTTTTTTCTAGATTTTTTTTCTAGATTTTTTTTCTAGATTTTTTTTCTAGATTTTTTTTCTAGATTTTTTTTCTAGATTTTTTTTCTATAATTTTTTTCTAGATTTTTTTCTAGATTTTTTTTCTAGATTTTTTTTCTAGATTTTTTTTCTAGATTTTTTTCTAGATTTTTTTTCTAGATTTTTTTTCTAGATTTTTTTTCTAGAATTTTTTTCTAGATTTTTTTCTAGATTTTTTTTCTAGAATTTTTTTCTAGATTTTTTTTCTAGATTTTTTTTCTAGAATTTTTTCTAGATTTTTTTCTAGATTTTTTTTCTAGATTTTTTTTCTAGAATTTTTTTCTAGATTTTTTTTCTAGATTTTTTTTCTAGATTTTTTTCTAGATTTTTTTTCTAGATTTTTTTTCTAGATTTTTTTTCTAGATTTTTTTTCTATAATTTTTTTCTAGATTTTTTTCTAGATTTTTTTTCTAGATTTTTTTTCTAGATTTTTTTTCTAGATTTTTTTCTAGATTTTTTTTCTAGATTTTTTTTCTAGATTTTTTTTCTAGAATTTTTTTCTAGATTTTTTTCTAGATTTTTTTTCTAGAATTTTTTTCTAGATTTTTTTTCTAGATTTTTTTTCTAGAATTTTTTCTAGATTTTTTTCTAGATTTTTTTTCTAGATTTTTTTTCTAGAATTTTTTTCTAGATTTTTTTTCTAGATTTTTTTTCTAGATTTTTTTCTAGATTTTTTTTCTAGATTTTTTTTCTAGATTTTTTTTCTAGATTTTTTTTCTATAATTTTTTTCTAGATTTTTTTCTAGATTTTTTTTCTAGATTTTTTTTCTAGATTTTTTTTCTAGATTTTTTTCTAGATTTTTTTTCTAGATTTTTTTTCTAGAATTTTTTTCTAGATTTTTTTCTAGATTTTTTTTCTAGATTTTTTTTCTAGATTTTTTTTCTAGATTTTTTTTCTAGAATTTTTTCTAGATTTTTTTTCTAGATTTTTTTTCTAGATTTTTTTTCTAGAATTCTTTCTAGATTTTTTTTCTAGATTTTTTTTCTAGATTTTTTTTCTAGATTTTTTTCTAGATTTTTTTTCTAGATTTTTTTTCTAGATTTTTTTTCTAGATTTTTTTTCTATAATTTTTTTCTAGATTTTTTTCTAGATTTTTTTTCTAGATTTTTTTTCTAGATTTTTTTTCTAGATTTTTTTCTAGATTTTTTTTCTAGATTTTTTTTCTAGATTTTTTTTCTAGAATTTTTTTCTAGATTTTTTTCTAGATTTTTTTTCTAGATTTTTTTTCTAGATTTTTTTTCTAGATTTTTTTTCTAGAATTTTTTCTAGATTTTTTTTCTAGATTTTTTTTCTAGATTTTTTTTCTAGAATTCTTTCTAGATTTTTTTTCTATAATTTTTTTCTAGATTTTTTTCTAGATTTTTTTTCTAGATTTTTTTTCTAGATTTTTTTTCTAGATTTTTTTCTAGATTTTTTTTCTAGATTTTTTTTCTAGATTTTTTTTCTAGAATTTTTTTCTAGATTTTTTTCTAGATTTTTTTTCTAGATTTTTTTTCTACAATTTTTTCTAGATTTTTTTTCTAGATTTTTTTTCTAGATTTTTTTTCTACAATTTTTTCTAGATTTTTTTCTAGATTTTTTTTCTAGATTTTTTTTCTAGATTTTTTTTCTAGATTTTTTTTCTAGATTTTTTTTCTAGATTTTTTTTCTAGAATTTTTTTCTAGATTTTTTTTCTAGATTTTTTTTCTAGATTTTTTTCTAGATTTTTTTTCTAGATTTTTTTTCTAGAATTTTTTTCTAGATTTTTTTTCTAGATTTTTTTTCTAGATTTTTTTCTAGATTTTTTTTCTAGATTTTTTTTCTAGATTTTTTTTCTAGATTTTTTTTCTATAATTTTTTTCTAGATTTTTTTCTAGATTTTTTTTCTAGATTTTTTTTCTAGATTTTTTTTCTAGATTTTTTTCTAGATTTTTTTTCTAGATTTTTTTTCTAGATTTTTTTTCTAGATTTTTTTTCTAGATTTTTTTTCTAGATTTTTTTTCTATAATTTTTTTCTAGATTTTTTTCTAGATTTTTTTTCTAGATTTTTTTTCTAGATTTTTTTTCTAGATTTTTTTCTAGATTTTTTTTCTAGATTTTTTTTCTAGATTTTTTTTCTAGATTTTTTTTCTAGATTTTTTTTCTAGAATTTTTTTCTAGATTTTTTTCTAGATTTTTTTTCTAGAATTTTTTTCTAGATTTTTTTTCTAGATTTTTTTTCTAGAATTTTTTCTAGATTTTTTTCTAGATTTTTTTTCTAGATTTTTTTTCTAGAATTTTTTTCTAGATTTTTTTTCTAGATTTTTTTTCTAGATTTTTTTCTAGATTTTTTTTCTAGATTTTTTTTCTAGATTTTTTTTCTAGATTTTTTTTCTATAATTTTTTTCTAGATTTTTTTCTAGATTTTTTTTCTAGATTTTTTTTCTAGATTTTTTTTCTAGATTTTTTTCTAGATTTTTTTTCTAGATTTTTTTTCTAGATTTTTTTTCTAGAATTTTTTTCTAGATTTTTTTCTAGATTTTTTTTCTAGAATTTTTTTCTAGATTTTTTTTCTAGATTTTTTTTCTAGAATTTTTTCTAGATTTTTTTCTAGATTTTTTTTCTAGATTTTTTTTCTAGAATTTTTTTCTAGATTTTTTTTCTAGATTTTTTTTCTAGATTTTTTTCTAGATTTTTTTTCTAGATTTTTTTTCTAGATTTTTTTTCTAGATTTTTTTTCTATAATTTTTTTCTAGATTTTTTTCTAGATTTTTTTTCTAGATTTTTTTTCTAGATTTTTTTTCTAGATTTTTTTCTAGATTTTTTTTCTAGATTTTTTTTCTAGAATTTTTTTCTAGATTTTTTTCTAGATTTTTTTTCTAGATTTTTTTTCTAGATTTTTTTTCTAGATTTTTTTTCTAGAATTTTTTCTAGATTTTTTTTCTAGATTTTTTTTCTAGATTTTTTTTCTAGAATTCTTTCTAGATTTTTTTTCTAGATTTTTTTTCTAGATTTTTTTTCTAGATTTTTTTCTAGATTTTTTTTCTAGATTTTTTTTCTAGATTTTTTTTCTAGATTTTTTTTCTATAATTTTTTTCTAGATTTTTTTCTAGATTTTTTTTCTAGATTTTTTTTCTAGATTTTTTTTCTAGATTTTTTTCTAGATTTTTTTTCTAGATTTTTTTTCTAGATTTTTTTTCTAGAATTTTTTTCTAGATTTTTTTCTAGATTTTTTTTCTAGATTTTTTTTCTAGATTTTTTTTCTAGATTTTTTTTCTAGAATTTTTTCTAGATTTTTTTTCTAGATTTTTTTTCTAGATTTTTTTTCTAGAATTCTTTCTAGATTTTTTTTCTATAATTTTTTTCTAGATTTTTTTCTAGATTTTTTTTCTAGATTTTTTTTCTAGATTTTTTTTCTAGATTTTTTTCTAGATTTTTTTTCTAGATTTTTTTTCTAGATTTTTTTTCTAGAATTTTTTTCTAGATTTTTTTCTAGATTTTTTTTCTAGATTTTTTTTCTAGATTTTTTTTCTATAATTCTTTCTAGATTTTTTTTCTAGATTTTTTTTCTAGATTTTTTTTCTATAATTTTTTCTAGATTTTTTTCTAGATTTTTTTCTAGATTTTTTTTCTAGATTTTTTTTTAGATTTTTTTTCTAGATTTTTTTCTAGATTTTTTTTCTAGATTTTTTTTCTAGATTTTTTTTCTAGATTTTTTTTCTAGATTTTTTTTCTAGATTTTTTTCTAGATTTTTTTTCTAGATTTTTTTTCTAGATTTTTTTTCTAGAATTTTTTTCTAGATTTTTTTCTAGATTTTTTTTCTAGATTTTTTTTCTAGATTTTTTTTCTAGATTTTTTTTCTAGAATTTTTTCTAGATTTTTTTTCTAGATTTTTTTTCTAGATTTTTTTTCTAGAATTCTTTCTAGATTTTTTTTCTATAATTTTTTTCTAGATTTTTTTCTAGATTTTTTTTCTAGATTTTTTTTCTAGATTTTTTTTCTAGATTTTTTTCTAGATTTTTTTTCTAGATTTTTTTTCTAGATTTTTTTTCTAGAATTTTTTTCTAGATTTTTTTCTAGATTTTTTTTCTAGATTTTTTTTCTAGATTTTTTTTCTATAATTCTTTCTAGATTTTTTTTCTAGATTTTTTTTCTAGATTTTTTTTCTATAATTTTTTCTAGATTTTTTTTCTAGATTTTTTTTCTAGATTTTTTTTCTAGATTTTTTTTCTAGATTTTTTTCTAGATTTTTTTTCTAGATTTTTTTTCTATAATTTTTTTCTAGATTTTTTTCTAGATTTTTTTCTAGATTTTTTTTCTAGATTTTTTTTTAGATTTTTTTTCTAGATTTTTTTCTAGATTTTTTTTCTAGATTTTTTTTCTAGATTTTTTTTTAGATGTTTTTTCTAGATTTTTTTTCTATAATTTTTTCTAGATTTTTTTTCTAGATTTTTTTTCTAGATTTTTTTCTAGATTTTTTTTCTAGATTTTTTTTCTAGAATTTTTTTCTAGATTTTTTTCTAGATTTTTTTTCTAGATTTTTTTTCTAGATTTTTTTTCTAGATTTTTTTCTAGATTTTTTTTCTAGATTTTTTTCGAGATTTTTTTTCTAGATTTTTTTTCTAGATTTTTTTTCTAGATTTTTTTTCTAGATTTTTTTCTAGATTTTTTTCTAGATTTTTTTTCTAGATTTTTTTTTAGATTTTTTTTCTAGATTTTTTTCTAGATTTTTTTTCTAGATTTTTTTTCTAGATTTTTTTTTAGATGTTTTTTCTAGATTTTTTTTCTATAATTTTTTCTAGATTTTTTTTCTAGATTTTTTTTCTAGATTTTTTTCTAGATTTTTTTTCTAGATTTTTTTTCTAGAATTTTTTTCTAGATTTTTTTCTAGATTTTTTTTCTAGATTTTTTTTCTAGATTTTTTTTCTAGATTTTTTTCTAGATTTTTTTTCTAGATTTTTTTCGAGATTTTTTTTCTAGATTTTTTTTCTAGATTTTTTTTCTAGATTTTTTTTCTAGATTTTTTTTCTAGAATTCTTTCTAGATTTTTTTTCTAGATTTTTTTTCTAGATTTTTTTTCTAGAATTTTTTCTAGATTTTTTTTCTAGATTTTTTTTCTAGATTTTTTTCTAGATTTTTTTTCTAGATTTTTTTTCTATAATTTTTTTCTAGATTTTTTTCTAGATTTTTTTCTAGATTTTTTTTCTAGATTTTTTTTTAGATTTTTTTTCTAGATTTTTTTCTAGATTTTTTTTCTAGATTTTTTTTCTATAATTTTTTTCTAGATTTTTTTCTAGATTTTTTTTCTAGATTTTTTTTCTAGATTTTTTTTCTAGATTTTTTTCTAGATTTTTTTTCTAGATTTTTTTTCTAGATTTTTTTTCTAGAATTTTTTTCTAGATTTTTTTCTAGATTTTTTTTCTAGATTTTTTTTCTAGATTTTTTTTCTAGATTTTTTTTCTAGAATTTTTTCTAGATTTTTTTTCTAGATTTTTTTTCTAGATTTTTTTTCTATAATTCTTTCTAGATTTTTTTTCTAGATTTTTTTTCTAGATTTTTTTTCTATAATTTTTTCTAGATTTTTTTTCTAGATTTTTTTTCTAGATTTTTTTCTAGATTTTTTTTCTAGATTTTTTTTCTAGAATTTTTTTCTAGAATTTTTTTCTAGATTTTTTTCTAGATTTTTTTTCTAGATTTTTTTTCTAGATTTTTTTTCTAGATTTTTTTTCTAGATTTTTTTCTAGATTTTTTTTCTAGATTTTTTTTCTAGATTTTTTTTCTAGAATTTTTTCTAGATTTTTTTTCTAGATTTTTTTTCTAGATTTTTTTTCTATAATTTTTTCTAGATTTTTTTTCTAGATTTTTTTTCTAGATTTTTTTTCTAGAATTTTTTCTAGATTTTTTTCTAGATTTTTTTTCTAGATTTTTTTTCTAGAATTTTTTTCTAGATTTTTTTTCTAGATTTTTTTTCTATAATTTTTTTCTAGATTTTTTTCTAGATTTTTTTTCTAGATTTTTTTTCTAGATTTTTTTCTAGATTTTTTTTCTAGATTTTTTTTCTAGATTTTTTTTCTAGAATTTTTTTCTAGATTTTTTTCTAGATTTTTTTTCTAGATTTTTTTTCTAGAATTTTTTTCTAGATTTTTTTTCTAGATTTTTTTTCTAGAATTTTTTTCTAGATTTTTTTTCTAGATTTTTTTTCTAGAATTTTTTCTAGATTTTTTTCTAGATTTTTTTTCTAGATTTTTTTTCTAGAATTTTTTTCTAGATTTTTTTTCTAGATTTTTTTTCTAGATTTTTTTCTAGATTTTTTTTCTAGATTTTTTTTCTAGATTTTTTTTCTAGATTTTTTTTCTATAATTTTTTTCTAGATTTTTTTCTAGAATTTTTTTCTAGATTTTTTTCTAGATTTTTTTCTAGATTTTTTTTCTAGATTTTTTTTCTAGATTTTTTTTCTAGATTTTTTTCTAGATTTTTTTTCTAGATTTTTTTTCTAGATTTTTTTTCTAGATTTTTTTCTAGATTTTTTTTCTAGATTTTTTTTCTAGATTTTTTTTCTAGAATTTTTTTCTAGATTTTTTTCTAGATTTTTTTTCTAGATTTTTTTTCTAGATTTTTTTTCTAGATTTTTTTTCTAGAATTTTTTTCTAGATTTTTTTTCTAGATTTTTTTTCTATAATTTTTTCTAGATTTTTTTTCTAGATTTTTTTTCTATAATTTTTTCTAGATTTTTTTTCTAGATTTTTTTCTAGATTTTTTTTCTAGATTTTTTTTCTAGATTTTTTTTCTAATTTTTTTTCTAGATTTTTTTTCTAGATTTTTTTTCTAGATTTTTTTTCTATAATTTTTTCTAGATTTTTTTTCTAGATTTTTTTTCTAGATTTTTTTTCTAGATTTTTTTTCTATAATTTTTTCTAGATTTTTTTTCTAGATTTTTTTTCTATAATTTTTTCTAGATTTTTTTTCTAGATTTTTTTCTAGATTTTTTTTCTAGATTTTTTTTCTAGATTTTTTTTCTAATTTTTTTTCTAGATTTTTTTTCTAGATTTTTTTTCTAGATTTTTTTTCTATAATTTTTTCTAGATTTTTTTTCTCTAATTTTTTCTAGATTTTTTTTCTAGATTTTTTTTCTAGATTTTTTTTCTAGATTTTTTTCTAGATTTTTTTTCTAGATTTTTTTTCTAGATTTTTTTTCTAGATTTTTTTCTAGATTTTTTTTCTAGATTTTTTTTCTAGATTTTTTTTCTATAATTTTTTCTAGATTTTTTTTCTAGATTTTTTTTCTAGATTTTTTTCTAGATTTTTTTTCTAGATTTTTTTCTAGATGTTTTTTCTAGATTTTTTTTCTATAATTTTTTCTAGATTTTTTTTCTAGAATTTTTTTCTAGATTTTTTTCTAGATTTTTTTTCTAGATTTTTTTTCTAGATTTTTTTTCTAGATTTTTTTTCTAGAATTTTTTCTAGATTTTTTTCTAGATTTTTTTTCTAGATTTTTTTTCTATAATTTTTTCTAGATTTTTTTTCTAGATTTTTTTCTAGATTTTTTTTCTAGATTTTTTTTCTAGATTTTTTTTCTAGAATTTTTTTCTAGATTTTTTTCTAGATTTTTTTTCTAGATTTTTTTTCTAGAATTTTTTTCTAGATTTTTTTTCTAGATTTTTTTTCTAGAATTTTTTTCTAGATTTTTTTTCTAGATTTTTTTTCTAGAATTTTTTCTAGATTTTTTTCTAGATTTTTTTTCTAGATTTTTTTTCTAGAATTTTTTTCTAGATTTTTTTTCTAGATTTTTTTTCTAGATTTTTTTCTAGATTTTTTTTCTAGATTTTTTTTCTAGATTTTTTTTCTAGATTTTTTTTCTATAATTTTTTTATAGATTTTTTTCTAGAATTTTTTTCTAGATTTTTTTCTAGATTTTTTTCTAGATTTTTTTTCTAGATTTTTTTTCTAGATTTTTTTTCTAGATTTTTTTCTAGATTTTTTTTCTAGATTTTTTTTCTAGATTTTTTTTCTAGATTTTTTTCTAGATTTTTTTTCTAGATTTTTTTTCTAGATTTTTTTTCTAGAATTTTTTTCTAGATTTTTTTCTAGATTTTTTTTCTAGATTTTTTTTCTAGATTTTTTTTCTAGATTTTTTTTCTAGAATTTTTTTCTAGATTTTTTTTCTAGATTTTTTTTCTAGATTTTTTTTCTATAATTTTTTCTAGATTTTTTTTCTAGATTTTTTTTCTATAATTTTTTCTAGATTTTTTTTCTAGATTTTTTTCTAGATTTTTTTTCTAGATTTTTTTTCTAGATTTTTTTTCTAATTTTTTTTCTAGATTTTTTTTCTAGATTTTTTTTCTAGATTTTTTTTCTATAATTTTTTCTAGATTTTTTTTCTAGATTTTTTTTCTAGATTTTTTTTCTAGATTTTTTTTCTATAATTTTTTCTAGATTTTTTTTCTAGATTTTTTTTCTATAATTTTTTCTAGATTTTTTTTCTAGATTTTTTTCTAGATTTTTTTTCTAGATTTTTTTTCTAGATTTTTTTTCTAATTTTTTTTCTAGATTTTTTTTCTAGATTTTTTTTCTAGATTTTTTTTCTATAATTTTTTCTAGATTTTTTTTCTCTAATTTTTTCTAGATTTTTTTTCTAGATTTTTTTTCTAGATTTTTTTTCTAGATTTTTTTCTAGATTTTTTTTCTAGATTTTTTTTCTAGATTTTTTTTCTAGATTTTTTTCTAGATTTTTTTTCTAGATTTTTTTTCTAGATTTTTTTTCTATAATTTTTTCTAGATTTTTTTTCTAGATTTTTTTTCTAGATTTTTTTCTAGATTTTTTTTCTAGATTTTTTTCTAGATGTTTTTTCTAGATTTTTTTTCTATAATTTTTTCTAGATTTTTTTTCTAGAATTTTTTTCTAGATTTTTTTCTAGATTTTTTTTCTAGATTTTTTTTCTAGATTTTTTTTCTAGATTTTTTTTCTAGAATTTTTTCTAGATTTTTTTTCTAGATTTTTTTTCTAGATTTTTTTTCTATAATTTTTTCTAGATTTTTTTTCTAGATTTTTTTTCTAGATTTTTTTTCTATAATTTTTTCTAGATTTTTTTTCTAGATTTTTTTCTAGATTTTTTTCTAGATTTTTTTTCTAGATTTTTTTTCTAGAATTTTTTTCTAGATTTTTTTCTAGATTTTTTTTCTAGATTTTTTTTCTAGATTTTTTTTCTAGAATTTTTTTCTAGATTTTTTTCTAGATTTTTTTTCTAGATTTTTTTCTAGATTTTTTTTCTAGATTTTTTTTCTAGAATTTTTTCTAGATTTTTTTTCTAGATTTTTTTTCTAGATTTTTTTTCTAGAATTTTTTTCTAGATTTTTTTCTAGATTTTTTTTCTAGATTTTTTTTCTAGAATTGTTTCTAGATTTTTTTCTAGATTTTTTTTCTAGATTTTTTTCCTAGAATTTTTTTCTAGATTTTTTTTCTAGATTTTTTTTCTAGATTTTTTTCTAGATTTTTTTTCTAGATTTTTTTTCTAGATTTTTTTTCTAGATTTTTTTTCTATAATTTTTTTCTAGATTTTTTTCTAGAATTCTTTTCTAGATTTTTTTCTAGATTTTTTTTCTAGATTTTTTTTCTAGATTTTTTTTCTATATTTTTTTTCTAGATTTTTTTCTAGATTTTTTTTCTAGATTTTTTTTCTAGATTTTTTTTCTAGAATTTTTTCTAGATTTTTTTTCTAGATTTTTTTTCTAGATTTTTTTTCTACAATTTTTTCTAGATTTTTTTTCTAGATTTTTTTTCTAGATTTTTTTTCTAGAATTTTTTCTAGATTTTTTTTCTAGATTTTTTTTCTAGATTTTTTTTCTAGATTTTTTTTCTAGATTTTTTTTCTAGATTTTTTTCTAGATTTTTTTTCTAGATTTTTTTTCTAGATTTTTTTTCTAGATTTTTTTTCTAGATTTTTTTTCTAGATTTTTTTCTAGATTTTTTTTCTAGATTTTTTTTCTAGATTTTTTTTCTAGATTTTTTTCTAGATGTTTTTTCTAGATTTTTTTTCTAGAATTTTTTCTAGATTTTTTTTCTATAATTTTTTCTAGATTTTTTTTCTAGATTTTTTTCTAGATTTTTTTTCTAGATTTTTTTTCTAGATTTTTTTTCTAATTTTTTTTCTAGATTTTTTTTCTAGATTTTTTTTCTAGATTTTTTTTCTATAATTTTTTCTAGATTTTTTTTCTCTAATTTTTTCTAGATTTTTTTTCTAGATTTTTTTTCTAGATTTTTTTTCTAGATTTTTTTTCTATAATTTTTTCTAGATTTTTTTTCTAGATTTTTTTTCTATAATTTTTTCTAGATTTTTTTTCTAGATTTTTTTCTAGATTTTTTTTCTAGATTTTTTTTCTAGATTTTTTTTCTAATTTTTTTTCTAGATTTTTTTTCTAGATTTTTTTTCTAGATTTTTTTTCTATAATTTTTTCTAGATTTTTTTTCTCTAATTTTTTCTAGATTTTTTTTCTAGATTTTTTTTCTAGATTTTTTTTCTAGATTTTTTTCTAGATTTTTTTTCTAGATTTTTTTTCTAGATTTTTTTTCTAGATTTTTTTCTAGATTTTTTTTCTAGATTTTTTTTCTAGATTTTTTTTCTATAATTTTTTCTAGATTTTTTTTCTAGATTTTTTTTCTAGATTTTTTTCTAGATTTTTTTTCTAGATTTTTTTCTAGATGTTTTTTCTAGATTTTTTTTCTATAATTTTTTCTAGATTTTTTTTCTAGAATTTTTTTCTAGATTTTTTTCTAGATTTTTTTTCTAGATTTTTTTTCTAGATTTTTTTTCTAGATTTTTTTCTAGATTTTTTTCTAGATTTTTTTTCTAGATTTTTTTTCTAGAATTTTTTTCTAGAATTTTTTTCTAGATTTTTTTCTAGATTTTTTTTCTAGATTTTTTTTCTAGATTTTTTTTCTATAATTTTTTTCTAGATTTTTTTCTAGATTTTTTTTCTAGATTTTTTTTCTAGATTTTTTTTCTAGATTTTTTTCTAGATTTTTTTTCTAGATTTTTTTTCTAGATTTTTTTTCTAGAATTTTTTTCTAGATTTTTTTCTAGATTTTTTTTCTAGATTTTTTTTCTAGATTTTTTTTCTAGATTTTTTTTCTAGAATTTTTTCTAGATTTTTTTTCTAGATTTTTTTTCTAGATTTTTTTTCTAGAATTTTTTTCTAGATTTTTTTCTAGATTTTTTTTCTAGATTTTTTTTCTAGAATTGTTTCTAGATTTTTTTCTAGATTTTTTTTCTAGATTTTTTTCCTAGAATTTTTTTCTAGATTTTTTTTCTAGATTTTTTTTCTAGATTTTTTTCTAGATTTTTTTTCTAGATTTTTTTTCTAGATTTTTTTTCTAGATTTTTTTTCTATAATTTTTTTCTAGATTTTTTTCTAGATTTTTTTCTAGATTTTTTTTCTAGATTTTTTTCTAGATGTTTTTTCTAGATTTTTTTTCTATAATTTTTTCTAGATTTTTTTTCTAGAATTTTTTTCTAGATTTTTTTCTAGATTTTTTTTCTAGATTTTTTTTCTAGATTTTTTTTCTAGATTTTTTTTCTAGAATTTTTTCTAGATTTTTTTTCTAGATTTTTTTTCTAGATTTTTTTTCTATAATTTTTTCTAGATTTTTTTTCTAGATTTTTTTTCTAGATTTTTTTTCTATAATTTTTTCTAGATTTTTTTTCTAGATTTTTTTCTAGATTTTTTTCTAGATTTTTTTTCTAGATTTTTTTTCTAGAATTTTTTTCTAGATTTTTTTCTAGATTTTTTTCTAGATTTTTTTTCTAGAATTTTTTTCTAGATTTTTTTCTAGATTTTTTTTCTAGATTTTTTTTCTAGATTTTTTTTCTAGATTTTTTTTCTAGAATTTTTTCTAGATTTTTTTTCTAGATTTTTTTTCTAGATTTTTTTTCTAGAATTTTTTTCTAGATTTTTTTCTAGATTTTTTTTCTAGATTTTTTTTCTAGAATTGTTTCTAGATTTTTTTCTAGATTTTTTTTCTAGATTTTTTTCCTAGAATTTTTTTCTAGATTTTTTTTCTAGATTTTTTTTCTAGATTTTTTTCTAGATTTTTTTTCTAGATTTTTTTTCTAGATTTTTTTTCTAGATTTTTTTTCTATAATTTTTTTCTAGATTTTTTTCTAGAATTCTTTTCTAGATTTTTTTCTAGATTTTTTTTCTAGATTTTTTTTCTAGATTTTTTTTCTATATTTTTTTTCTAGATTTTTTTCTAGATTTTTTTTCTAGATTTTTTTTCTAGATTTTTTTTCTAGAATTTTTTCTAGATTTTTTTTCTAGATTTTTTTTCTAGATTTTTTTTCTACAATTTTTTCTAGATTTTTTTTCTAGATTTTTTTTCTAGATTTTTTTTCTAGAATTTTTTCTAGATTTTTTTTCTAGATTTTTTTTCTAGATTTTTTTTCTAGATTTTTTTTCTAGATTTTTTTTCTAGATTTTTTTCTAGATTTTTTTTCTAGATTTTTTTTCTAGATTTTTTTTCTAGATTTTTTTTCTAGATTTTTTTTCTAGATTTTTTTCTAGATTTTTTTTCTAGATTTTTTTTCTAGATTTTTTTTCTAGATTTTTTTCTAGATGTTTTTTCTAGATTTTTTTTCTAGAATTTTTTCTAGATTTTTTTTCTATAATTTTTTCTAGATTTTTTTTCTAGATTTTTTTCTAGATTTTTTTTCTAGATTTTTTTTCTAGATTTTTTTTCTAATTTTTTTTCTAGATTTTTTTTCTAGATTTTTTTTCTAGATTTTTTTTCTATAATTTTTTCTAGATTTTTTTTCTCTAATTTTTTCTAGATTTTTTTTCTAGATTTTTTTTCTAGATTTTTTTTCTAGATTTTTTTTCTATAATTTTTTCTAGATTTTTTTTCTAGATTTTTTTTCTATAATTTTTTCTAGATTTTTTTTCTAGATTTTTTTCTAGATTTTTTTTCTAGATTTTTTTTCTAGATTTTTTTTCTAATTTTTTTTCTAGATTTTTTTTCTAGATTTTTTTTCTAGATTTTTTTTCTATAATTTTTTCTAGATTTTTTTTCTCTAATTTTTTCTAGATTTTTTTTCTAGATTTTTTTTCTAGATTTTTTTTCTAGATTTTTTTCTAGATTTTTTTTCTAGATTTTTTTTCTAGATTTTTTTTCTAGATTTTTTTCTAGATTTTTTTTCTAGATTTTTTTTCTAGATTTTTTTTCTATAATTTTTTCTAGATTTTTTTTCTAGATTTTTTTTCTAGATTTTTTTCTAGATTTTTTTTCTAGATTTTTTTCTAGATGTTTTTTCTAGATTTTTTTTCTATAATTTTTTCTAGATTTTTTTTCTAGAATTTTTTTCTAGATTTTTTTCTAGATTTTTTTTCTAGATTTTTTTTCTAGATTTTTTTTCTAGATTTTTTTCTAGATTTTTTTCTAGATTTTTTTTCTAGATTTTTTTTCTAGAATTTTTTTCTAGAATTTTTTTCTAGATTTTTTTCTAGATTTTTTTTCTAGATTTTTTTTCTAGATTTTTTTTCTATAATTTTTTTCTAGATTTTTTTCTAGATTTTTTTTCTAGATTTTTTTTCTAGATTTTTTTTCTAGATTTTTTTCTAGATTTTTTTTCTAGATTTTTTTTCTAGATTTTTTTTCTAGAATTTTTTTCTAGATTTTTTTCTAGATTTTTTTTCTAGATTTTTTTTCTAGATTTTTTTTCTAGATTTTTTTTCTAGAATTTTTTCTAGATTTTTTTTCTAGATTTTTTTTCTAGATTTTTTTTCTAGAATTTTTTTCTAGATTTTTTTCTAGATTTTTTTTCTAGATTTTTTTTCTAGAATTGTTTCTAGATTTTTTTCTAGATTTTTTTTCTAGATTTTTTTCCTAGAATTTTTTTCTAGATTTTTTTTCTAGATTTTTTTTCTAGATTTTTTTCTAGATTTTTTTTCTAGATTTTTTTTCTAGATTTTTTTTCTAGATTTTTTTTCTATAATTTTTTTCTAGATTTTTTTCTAGAATTCTTTTCTAGATTTTTTTCTAGATTTTTTTTCTAGATTTTTTTTCTAGATTTTTTTTCTATATTTTTTTTCTAGATTTTTTTCTAGATTTTTTTTCTAGATTTTTTTTCTAGATTTTTTTTCTAGAATTTTTTCTAGATTTTTTTTCTAGATTTTTTTTCTAGATTTTTTTTCTAGATTTTTTTTCTAGATTTTTTTTCTAGATTTTTTTCTAGATTTTTTTTCTAGATTTTTTTTCTAGATTTTTTTTCTAGATTTTTTTCTAGATGTTTTTTCTAGATTTTTTTTCTAGAATTTTTTCTAGATTTTTTTTCTATAATTTTTTCTAGATTTTTTTTCTAGATTTTTTTCTAGATTTTTTTTCTAGATTTTTTTTCTAGATTTTTTTTCTAATTTTTTTTCTAGATTTTTTTTCTAGATTTTTTTTCTAGATTTTTTTTCTATAATTTTTTCTAGATTTTTTTTCTCTAATTTTTTCTAGATTTTTTTTCTAGATTTTTTTTCTAGATTTTTTTTCTAGATTTTTTTCTAGATTTTTTTTCTAGATTTTTTTTCTAGATTTTTTTTCTAGATTTTTTTCTAGATTTTTTTTCTAGAATTTTTTCTAGATTTTTTTTCTAGATTTTTTTTCTAGATTTTTTTTCTAGATTTTTTTTCTAGATTTTTTTTCTAGAATTTTTTCTAGATTTTTTTTCTCTAATTTTTTCTAGATTTTTTTTCTAGAATTTTTTTCTAGATTTTTTTTCTAGATTTTTTTTCTAGATTTTTTTCTAGATTTTTTTTCTATAATTTTTTTCTAGATTTTTTTTCTAGATTTTTTTTCTAGATTTTTTTTCTAGATTTTTTTTCTATAATTTTTTTCTAGATTTTTTTCTAGATTTTTTTTCTAGATTTTTTTTCTAGATTTTTTTTCTAGATTTTTTTCTAGATTTTTTTTCTAGATTTTTTTTCTAGATTTTTTTTCTAGAATTTTTTTCTAGATTTTTTTCTAGATTTTTTTTCTAGATTTTTTTTCTAGATTTTTTTTCTAGAATTTTTTTCTAGAATTTTTTTCTAGATTTTTTTTCTAGATTTTTTTTCTAGATTTTTTTTCTATAATTTTTTCTAGATTTTTTTTCTAGATTTTTTTTCTATAATTTTTTCTAGATTTTTTTTCTAGATTTTTTTCTAGATTTTTTTTCTAGATTTTTTTTCTAGATTTTTTTTCTAATTTTTTTTCTAGATTTTTTTTCTAGATTTTTTTTCTAGATTTTTTTTCTATAATTTTTTCTAGATTTTTTTTCTCTAATTTTTTCTAGATTTTTTTTCTAGATTTTTTTTCTAGATTTTTTTTCTAGATTTTTTTCTAGATTTTTTTTCTAGATTTTTTTTCTAGATTTTTTTTCTAGATTTTTTTCTAGATTTTTTTTCTAGATTTTTTTTCTAGATTTTTTTTCTATAATTTTTTCTAGATTTTTTTTCTAGATTTTTTTTCTAGATTTTTTTCTAGATTTTTTTTCTAGATTTTTTTCTAGATGTTTTTTCTAGATTTTTTTTCTATAATTTTTTCTAGATTTTTTTTCTAGATTTTTTTTCTAGATTTTTTTCTAGATTTTTTTTCTAGATTTTTTTTCTAGATTTTTTTTCTAGATTTTTTTCTAGATTTTTTTCTAGATTTTTTTTCTAGATTTTTTTTCTAGAATTTTTTTCTAGAATTTTTTTCTAGATTTTTTTCTAGATTTTTTTTCTAGATTTTTTTTCTAGATTTTTTTTCTATAATTTTTTTCTAGATTTTTTTCTAGATTTTTTTTCTAGATTTTTTTTCTAGATTTTTTTTCTAGATTTTTTTCTAGATTTTTTTTCTAGATTTTTTTTCTAGATTTTTTTTCTAGAATTTTTTTCTAGATTTTTTTCTAGATTTTTTTTCTAGATTTTTTTTCTAGATTTTTTTTCTAGATTTTTTTTCTAGAATTTTTTCTAGATTTTTTTTCTAGATTTTTTTTCTAGATTTTTTTTCTAGAATTTTTTTCTAGATTTTTTTCTAGATTTTTTTTCTAGATTTTTTTTCTAGAATTGTTTCTAGATTTTTTTCTAGATTTTTTTTCTAGATTTTTTTCCTAGAATTTTTTTCTAGATTTTTTTTCTAGATTTTTTTTCTAGATTTTTTTCTAGATTTTTTTTCTAGATTTTTTTTCTAGATTTTTTTTCTAGATTTTTTTTCTATAATTTTTTTCTAGATTTTTTTCTAGAATTCTTTTCTAGATTTTTTTCTAGATTTTTTTTCTAGATTTTTTTTCTAGATTTTTTTTCTATATTTTTTTTCTAGATTTTTTTCTAGATTTTTTTTCTAGATTTTTTTTCTAGATTTTTTTTCTAGAATTTTTTCTAGATTTTTTTTCTAGATTTTTTTTCTAGATTTTTTTTCTACAATTTTTTCTAGATTTTTTTTCTAGATTTTTTTTCTAGATTTTTTTTCTAGAATTTTTTCTAGATTTTTTTCTAGATTTTTTTTCTAGATTTTTTTTCTAGATTTTTTTTCTAGATTTTTTTTCTAGATTTTTTTTCTAGATTTTTTTCTAGATTTTTTTTCTAGATTTTTTTTCTAGATTTTTTTTCTAGATTTTTTTTCTATAATTTTTTTCTAGATTTCTTTCTAGATTTTTTTTCTAGATTTTTTTTCTAGATTTTTTTTCTAGATTTTTTTCTAGATTTTTTTTCTAGATTTTTTTTCTAGATTTTTTTTCTAGAATTTTTTTCTAGATTTTTTTCTAGATTTTTTTTCTAGATTTTTTTTCTAGATTTTTTTTCTAGAATTTTTTTCTAGAATTTTTTTCTAGATTTTTTTTCTAGATTTTTTTTCTAGATTTTTTTTCTATAATTTTTTCTAGATTTTTTTTCTAGATTTTTTTTCTATAATTTTTTCTAGATTTTTTTTCTATAATTTTTTCTAGATTTTTTTTCTAGATTTTTTTTCTAGATTTTTTTTCTAATTTTTTTTCTAGATTTTTTTTCTAGATTTTTTTTCTAGATTTTTTTTCTATAATTTTTTCTAGATTTTTTTTCTCTAATTTTTTCTAGATTTTTTTTCTAGATTTTTTTTCTAGATTTTTTTTCTAGATTTTTTTCTAGATTTTTTTTCTAGATTTTTTTTCTAGATTTTTTTTCTAGATTTTTTTCTAGATTTTTTTTCTAGATTTTTTTTCTAGATTTTTTTTCTATAATTTTTTCTAGATTTTTTTTCTAGATTTTTTTTCTAGATTTTTTTCTAGATTTTTTTTCTAGATTTTTTTCTAGATTTTTTTTCTAGATTTTTTTCTAGATGTTTTTTCTAGATTTTTTTTCTAGAATTTTTTTCTAGATTTTTTTCTAGATTTTTTTTCTAGATTTTTTTTCTAGATTTTTTTTCTAGATTTTTTTCTAGATTTTTTTCTAGATTTTTTTTCTAGATTTTTTTTCTAGAATTTTTTTCTAGAATTTTTTTCTAGATTTTTTTCTAGATTTTTTTTCTAGATTTTTTTTCTAGATTTTTTTTCTATAATTTTTTTCTAGATTTTTTTCTAGATTTTTTTTCTAGATTTTTTTTCTAGATTTTTTTTCTAGATTTTTTTCTAGATTTTTTTTCTAGATTTTTTTTCTAGATTTTTTTTCTAGAATTTTTTTCTAGATTTTTTTCTAGATTTTTTTTCTAGATTTTTTTTCTAGATTTTTTTTCTAGATTTTTTTTCTAGAATTTTTTCTAGATTTTTTTTCTAGATTTTTTTTCTAGATTTTTTTTCTAGAATTTTTTTCTAGATTTTTTTCTAGATTTTTTTTCTAGATTTTTTTTCTAGAATTGTTTCTAGATTTTTTTCTAGATTTTTTTTCTAGATTTTTTTCCTAGAATTTTTTTCTAGATTTTTTTTCTAGATTTTTTTTCTAGATTTTTTTCTAGATTTTTTTTCTAGATTTTTTTTCTAGATTTTTTTTCTAGATTTTTTTTCTATAATTTTTTTCTAGATTTTTTTCTAGAATTCTTTTCTAGATTTTTTTCTAGATTTTTTTTCTAGATTTTTTTTCTAGATTTTTTTTCTATATTTTTTTTCTAGATTTTTTTCTAGATTTTTTTTCTAGATTTTTTTTCTAGATTTTTTTTCTAGAATTTTTTCTAGATTTTTTTTCTAGATTTTTTTTCTAGATTTTTTTTCTACAATTTTTTCTAGATTTTTTTTCTAGATTTTTTTTCTAGATTTTTTTTCTAGAATTTTTTCTAGATTTTTTTCTAGATTTTTTTTCTAGATTTTTTTTCTAGATTTTTTTTCTAGATTTTTTTTCTAGATTTTTTTTCTAGATTTTTTTCTAGATTTTTTTTCTAGATTTTTTTTCTAGATTTTTTTTCTAGATTTTTTTTCTAGATTTTTTTTCTATAATTTTTTTCTAGATTTTTTTCTAGATTTTTTTTCTAGATTTTTTTTCTAGATTTTTTTTCTAGATTTTTTTCTAGATTTTTTTTCTAGATTTTTTTTCTAGATTTTTTTTCTATAATTTTTTTCTAGATTTTTTTCTAGATTTTTTTTCTAGATTTTTTTTCTAGATTTTTTTTCTAGATTTTTTTTCTAGAATTTTTTCTAGATTTTTTTTCTAGATTTTTTTTCTAGATTTTTTTTCTAGAATTCTTTCTAGATTTTTTTTCTAGATTTTTTTTCTAGATTTTTTTTCTATAATTTTTTCTAGATTTTTTTTCTAGATTTTTTTTCTAGATTTTTTTCTAGATTTTTTTTCTAGATTTTTTTTCTATAATTTTTTTCTAGATTTTTTTCTAGATTTTTTTCTAGATTTTTTTTCTAGATTTTTTTTTAGATTTTTTTTCTAGATTTTTTTCTAGATTTTTTTTCTAGCTTTTTTTTCTAGATTTTTTTTTAGATGTTTTTTCTAGATTTTTTTTCTATAATTTTTTCTAGATTTTTTTTCTAGATTTTTTTTCTAGATTTTTTTCTAGATTTTTTTTCTAGATTTTTTTTCTAGAATTTTTTTCTAGATTTTTTTCTAGATTTTTTTTCTAGATTTTTTTTCTAGATTTTTTTTCTAGATTTTTTTTCTAGATTTTTTTCTAGATTTTTTTTCTAGATTTTTTTCGAGATTTTTTTTCTAGATTTTTTTTCTAGATTTTTTTTCTAGATTTTTTTTCTAGATTTTTTTTCTAGAATTTTTTCTAGATTTTTTTTCTAGATTTTTTTTCTAGATTTTTTTTCTAGAATTTTTTTCTAGATTTTTTTCTAGATTTTTTTTCTAGAATTTTTTTCTAGATTTTTTTTCTAGATTTTTTTTCTAGAATTTTTTCTAGATTTTTTTCTAGATTTTTTTTCTAGATTTTTTTTCTAGAATTTTTTTCTAGATTTTTTTTCTAGATTTTTTTTCTAGATTTTTTTCTAGATTTTTTTTCTAGATTTTTTTTCTAGATTTTTTTTCTAGATTTTTTTTCTATAATTTTTTTCTAGATTTTTTTCTAGATTTTTTTTCTAGATTTTTTTTCTATAATTTTTTTCTAGATTTTTTTCTAGATTTTTTTTCTAGATTTTTTTTCTAGATTTTTTTTCTAGAATTTTTTTCTAGAATTTTTTCTAGATTTTTTTTCTAGATTTTTTTTCTAGATTTTTTTTCTATAATTTTTTCTAGATTTTTTTTCTAGATTTTTTTTCTAGATTTTTTTTCTATAATTTTTTCTAGATTTTTTTTCTAGATTTTTTTCTAGATTTTTTTCTAGATTTTTTTTCTAGATTTTTTTTCTATAATTTTTTCTAGATTTTTTTTCTAGAATTTTTTTCTAGATTTTTTTCTAGATTTTTTTTCTAGATTTTTTTTCTAGATTTTTTTTCTAGATTTTTTTTCTAGAATTTTTTCTAGATTTTTTTTCTAGATTTTTTTTCTAGATTTTTTTTCTAGAATTTTTTTCTAGATTTTTTTCTAGATTTTTTTTCTAGAATTTTTTTCTAGATTTTTTTTCTAGATTTTTTTTCTAGAATTTTTTCTAGATTTTTTTCTAGATTTTTTTTCTAGATTTTTTTTCTAGAATTTTTTTCTAGATTTTTTTTCTAGATTTTTTTTCTAGATTTTTTTCTAGATTTTTTTTCTAGATTTTTTTTCTAGATTTTTTTTCTAGATTTTTTTTCTATAATTTTTTTCTAGATTTTTTTCTAGAATTTTTTTCTAGATTTTTTTCTAGATTTTTTTTCTAGATTTTTTTTCTAGATTTTTTTTCTATATTTTTTTTCTAGATTTTTTTCTAGATTTTTTTTCTAGATTTTTTTTCTAGATTTTTTTTCTAGATTTTTTTCTAGATTTTTTTTCTAGATTTTTTTTCTAGATTTTTTTTCTACAATTTTTTCTAGATTTTTTTTCTAGATTTTTTTTCTAGATTTTTTTTCTAGAATTTTTTCTAGATTTTTTTCTAGATTTTTTTTCTAGATTTTTTTTCTAGATTTTTTTTCTAGATTTTTTTTCTAGATTTTTTTTCTAGATTTTTTTCTAGATTTTTTTTCTAGATTTTTTTTCTAGATTTTTTTTCTAGATTTTTTTTCTATAATTTTTTTCTAGATTTTTTTTCTAGAATTTTTTCTAGATTTTTTTCTAGATTTTTTTTCTAGATTTTTTTTCTAGAATTTTTTTCTAGATTTTTTTTCTAGATTTTTTTTCTAGATTTTTTTCTAGATTTTTTTTCTAGATTTTTTTTCTAGATTTTTTTTCTAGATTTTTTTTCTATAATTTTTTTCTAGATTTTTTTCTAGATTTTTTTTCTAGATTTTTTTTCTAGATTTTTTTTCTAGATTTTTTTTCTAGATTTTTTTCTAGATTTTTTTCTAGATTTTTTTTCTAGATTTTTTTTCTAGATTTTTTTTCTATATTTTTTTTCTAGATTTTTTTCTAGATTTTTTTTCTAGATTTTTTTTCTAGATTTTTTTTCTAGATTTTTTTCTAGATTTTTTTTCTAGATTTTTTTTCTAGATTTTTTTTCTACAATTTTTTCTAGATTTTTTTTCTAGATTTTTTTTCTAGATTTTTTTTCTAGAATTTTTTCTAGATTTTTTTCTAGATTTTTTTTCTAGATTTTTTTTCTAGATTTTTTTTCTAGATTTTTTTTCTAGATTTTTTTTCTAGATTTTTTTCTAGATTTTTTTTCTAGATTTTTTTTCTAGATTTTTTTTCTAGATTTTTTTTCTATAATTTTTTTCTAGATTTTTTTTCTAGAATTTTTTCTAGATTTTTTTCTAGATTTTTTTTCTAGATTTTTTTTCTAGAATTTTTTTCTAGATTTTTTTTCTAGATTTTTTTTCTAGATTTTTTTCTAGATTTTTTTTCTAGATTTTTTTTCTAGATTTTTTTTCTAGATTTTTTTTCTATAATTTTTTTCTAGATTTTTTTCTAGATTTTTTTTCTAGATTTTTTTTCTAGATTTTTTTTCTAGATTTTTTTCTAGATTTTTTTTCTAGATTTTTTTTCTAGATTTTTTTTCTAGAATTTTTTTCTAGATTTTTTTCTAGATTTTTTTTCTAGAATTTTTTTCTAGATTTTTTTTCTAGATTTTTTTTCTAGAATTTTTTCTAGATTTTTTTCTAGATTTTTTTTCTAGATTTTTTTTCTAGAATTTTTTTCTAGATTTTTTTTCTAGATTTTTTTTCTAGATTTTTTTCTAGATTTTTTTTCTAGATTTTTTTTCTAGATTTTTTTTCTAGATTTTTTTTCTAGATTTTTTTCTAGATTTTTTTTCTAGATTTTTTTTCTAGATTTTTTTTCTAGATTTTTTTTCTATAATTTTTTTCTAGATTTTTTTCTAGATTTTTTTTCTAGATTTTTTTTCTAGATTTTTTTTCTAGATTTTTTTCTAGATTTTTTTTCTAGATTTTTTTTCTAGATTTTTTTTCTAGAATTTTTTTCTAGATTTTTTTCTAGATTTTTTTTCTAGATTTTTTTTCTAGATTTTTTTTCTAGATTTTTTTTCTAGAATTTTTTCTAGATTTTTTTTCTAGATTTTTTTTCTAGATTTTTTTTCTAGAATTCTTTCTAGATTTTTTTTCTAGATTTTTTTTCTAGATTTTTTTTCTAGATTTTTTTCTAGATTTTTTTTCTAGATTTTTTTTCTAGATTTTTTTTCTAGATTTTTTTTCTATAATTTTTTTCTAGATTTTTTTCTAGATTTTTTTTCTAGATTTTTTTTCTAGATTTTTTTTCTAGATTTTTTTCTAGATTTTTTTTCTAGATTTTTTTTCTAGATTTTTTTTCTAGAATTTTTTTCTAGATTTTTTTCTAGATTTTTTTTCTAGATTTTTTTTCTAGATTTTTTTTCTAGATTTTTTTTCTAGAATTTTTTCTAGATTTTTTTTCTAGATTTTTTTTCTAGATTTTTTTTCTAGAATTCTTTCTAGATTTTTTTTCTAGATTTTTTTTCTAGATTTTTTTCTAGATTTTTTTTCTAGATTTTTTTTCTAGATTTTTTTTCTAGATTTTTTTTCTATAATTTTTTTCTAGATTTTTTTCTAGATTTTTTTTCTAGATTTTTTTTCTAGATTTTTTTTCTAGATTTTTTTCTAGATTTTTTTTCTAGATTTTTTTTCTAGATTTTTTTTCTAGAATTTTTTTCTAGATTTTTTTCTAGATTTTTTTTCTAGATTTTTTTTCTAGATTTTTTTTCTAGATTTTTTTTCTAGAATTTTTTCTAGATTTTTTTTCTAGATTTTTTTTCTAGATTTTTTTTCTATAATTCTTTCTAGATTTTTTTTCTAGATTTTTTTTCTAGATTTTTTTTCTATAATTTTTTCTAGATTTTTTTTCTAGATTTTTTTTCTAGATTTTTTTTCTAGATTTTTTTTCTAGATTTTTTTCTAGATTTTTTTTCTAGATTTTTTTTTATAATTTTTTTCTAGATTTTTTTCTAGATTTTTTTCTAGATTTTTTTTCTAGATTTTTTTTTAGATTTTTTTTCTAGATTTTTTTCTAGATTTTTTTTCTAGATTTTTTTTCTAGATTTTTTTTTAGATGTTTTTTCTAGATTTTTTTTCTATAATTTTTTCTAGATTTTTTTTCTAGATTTTTTTTCTAGATTTTTTTCTAGATTTTTTTTCTAGATTTTTTTTCTAGAATTTTTTTCTAGATTTTTTTCTAGATTTTTTTTCTAGATTTTTTTTCTAGATTTTTTTTCTAGATTTTTTTCTAGATTTTTTTTCTAGATTTTTTTCGAGATTTTTTTTCTAGATTTTTTTTCTAGATTTTTTTTCTAGATTTTTTTTCTAGATTTTTTTTCTAGAATTTTTTCTAGATTTTTTTTCTAGATTTTTTTTCTAGATTTTTTTTCTAGAATTCTTTCTAGATTTTTTTTCTAGATTTTTTTTCTAGATTTTTTTCTAGATTTTTTTTCTAGATTTTTTTTTATAATTTTTTTCTAGATTTTTTTCTAGATTTTTTTCTAGATTTTTTTTCTAGATTTTTTTTTAGATTTTTTTTCTAGATTTTTTTCTAGATTTTTTTTCTAGATTTTTTTTCTAGATTTTTTTTTAGATGTTTTTTCTAGATTTTTTTTCTATAATTTTTTCTAGATTTTTTTTCTAGATTTTTTTTCTAGATTTTTTTCTAGATTTTTTTTCTAGATTTTTTTTCTAGAATTTTTTTCTAGATTTTTTTCTAGATTTTTTTTCTAGATTTTTTTTCTAGATTTTTTTTCTAGATTTTTTTCTAGATTTTTTTTCTAGATTTTTTTCGAGATTTTTTTTCTAGATTTTTTTTCTAGATTTTTTTTCTAGATTTTTTTTCTAGATTTTTTTTCTAGAATTTTTTCTAGATTTTTTTTCTAGATTTTTTTTCTAGATTTTTTTTCTAGAATTTTTTTCTAGATTTTTTTCTAGATTTTTTTTCTAGATTTTTTTTCTAGATTTTTTTTCTAGATTTTTTTTCTATAATTTTTTTCTAGATTTTTTTCTAGATTTTTTTTCTAGATTTTTTTTCTAGATTTTTTTTCTAGATTTTTTTCTAGATTTTTTTTCTAGATTTTTTTTCTAGATTTTTTTTCTAGAATTTTTTTCTAGATTTTTTTCTAGATTTTTTTTCTAGAATTTTTTTCTAGATTTTTTTTCTAGATTTTTTTTCTAGAATTTTTTCTAGATTTTTTTCTAGATTTTTTTTCTAGATTTTTTTTCTAGAATTTTTTTCTAGATTTTTTTTCTAGATTTTTTTTCTAGATTTTTTTCTAGATTTTTTTTCTAGATTTTTTTTCTAGATTTTTTTTCTAGATTTTTTTTCTATAATTTTTTTCTAGATTTTTTTCTAGATTTTTTTTCTAGATTTTTTTTCTAGATTTTTTTTCTAGATTTTTTTCTAGATTTTTTTTCTAGATTTTTTTTCTAGATTTTTTTTCTAGAATTTTTTTCTAGATTTTTTTCTAGATTTTTTTTCTAGATTTTTTTTCTAGATTTTTTTTCTAGATTTTTTTTCTAGAATTTTTTCTAGATTTTTTTTCTAGATTTTTTTTCTAGATTTTTTTTCTAGAATTCTTTCTAGATTTTTTTTCTAGATTTTTTTTCTAGATTTTTTTTCTAGATTTTTTTCTAGATTTTTTTTCTAGATTTTTTTTCTAGATTTTTTTTCTAGATTTTTTTTCTATAATTTTTTTCTAGATTTTTTTCTAGATTTTTTTTCTAGATTTTTTTTCTAGATTTTTTTTCTAGATTTTTTTCTAGATTTTTTTTCTAGATTTTTTTTCTAGATTTTTTTTCTAGAATTTTTTTCTAGATTTTTTTCTAGATTTTTTTTCTAGATTTTTTTTCTAGATTTTTTTTCTAGATTTTTTTTCTAGAATTTTTTCTAGATTTTTTTTCTAGATTTTTTTTCTAGATTTTTTTTCTAGAATTCTTTCTAGATTTTTTTTCTAGATTTTTTTTCTAGATTTTTTTCTAGATTTTTTTTCTAGATTTTTTTTCTAGATTTTTTTTCTAGATTTTTTTTCTATAATTTTTTTCTAGATTTTTTTCTAGATTTTTTTTCTAGATTTTTTTTCTAGATTTTTTTTCTAGATTTTTTTCTAGATTTTTTTTCTAGATTTTTTTTCTAGATTTTTTTTCTAGAATTTTTTTCTAGATTTTTTTCTAGATTTTTTTTCTAGATTTTTTTTCTAGATTTTTTTTCTAGAATTTTTTCTAGATTTTTTTTCTAGATTTTTTTTCTAGATTTTTTTTCTATAATTCTTTCTAGATTTTTTTTCTAGATTTTTTTTCTAGATTTTTTTTCTATAATTTTTTCTAGATTTTTTTTCTAGATTTTTTTTCTAGATTTTTTTTCTAGATTTTTTTTCTAGATTTTTTTCTAGATTTTTTTTCTAGATTTTTTTTTATAATTTTTTTCTAGATTTTTTTCTAGATTTTTTTCTAGATTTTTTTTCTAGATTTTTTTTTAGATTTTTTTTCTAGATTTTTTTCTAGATTTTTTTTCTAGATTTTTTTTCTAGATTTTTTTTTAGATGTTTTTTCTAGATTTTTTTTCTATAATTTTTTCTAGATTTTTTTTCTAGATTTTTTTTCTAGATTTTTTTCTAGATTTTTTTTCTAGATTTTTTTTCTAGAATTTTTTTCTAGATTTTTTTCTAGATTTTTTTTCTAGATTTTTTTTCTAGATTTTTTTTCTAGATTTTTTTTCTATAATTTTTTTCTAGATTTTTTTCTAGATTTTTTTTCTAGATTTTTTTTCTAGATTTTTTTTCTAGATTTTTTTCTAGATTTTTTTTCTAGATTTTTTTTCTAGATTTTTTTTCTAGAATTTTTTTCTAGATTTTTTTCTAGATTTTTTTTCTAGAATTTTTTTCTAGATTTTTTTTCTAGATTTTTTTTCTAGAATTTTTTCTAGATTTTTTTCTAGATTTTTTTTCTAGATTTTTTTTCTAGAATTTTTTTCTAGATTTTTTTTCTAGATTTTTTTTCTAGATTTTTTTCTAGATTTTTTTTCTAGATTTTTTTTCTAGATTTTTTTTCTAGATTTTTTTTCTATAATTTTTTTCTAGATTTTTTTCTAGATTTTTTTTCTAGATTTTTTTTCTAGATTTTTTTTCTAGATTTTTTTCTAGATTTTTTTTCTAGATTTTTTTTCTAGATTTTTTTTCTAGAATTTTTTTCTAGATTTTTTTCTAGATTTTTTTTCTAGATTTTTTTTCTAGATTTTTTTTCTAGATTTTTTTTCTAGAATTTTTTCTAGATTTTTTTTCTAGATTTTTTTTCTAGATTTTTTTTCTAGAATTCTTTCTAGATTTTTTTTCTAGATTTTTTTTCTAGATTTTTTTTCTAGATTTTTTTCTAGATTTTTTTTCTAGATTTTTTTTCTAGATTTTTTTTCTAGATTTTTTTTCTATAATTTTTTTCTAGATTTTTTTCTAGATTTTTTTTCTAGATTTTTTTTCTAGATTTTTTTTCTAGATTTTTTTCTAGATTTTTTTTCTAGATTTTTTTTCTAGATTTTTTTTCTAGAATTTTTTTCTAGATTTTTTTCTAGATTTTTTTTCTAGATTTTTTTTCTAGATTTTTTTTCTAGATTTTTTTTCTAGAATTTTTTCTAGATTTTTTTTCTAGATTTTTTTTCTAGATTTTTTTTCTAGAATTCTTTCTAGATTTTTTTTCTAGATTTTTTTTCTAGATTTTTTTCTAGATTTTTTTTCTAGATTTTTTTTCTAGATTTTTTTTCTAGATTTTTTTTCTATAATTTTTTTCTAGATTTTTTTCTAGATTTTTTTTCTAGATTTTTTTTCTAGATTTTTTTTCTAGATTTTTTTCTAGATTTTTTTTCTAGATTTTTTTTCTAGATTTTTTTTCTAGAATTTTTTTCTAGATTTTTTTCTAGATTTTTTTTCTAGATTTTTTTTCTAGATTTTTTTTCTAGATTTTTTTTCTAGAATTTTTTCTAGATTTTTTTTCTAGATTTTTTTTCTAGATTTTTTTTCTATAATTCTTTCTAGATTTTTTTTCTAGATTTTTTTTCTAGATTTTTTTTCTATAATTTTTTCTAGATTTTTTTTCTAGATTTTTTTTCTAGATTTTTTTTCTAGATTTTTTTTCTAGATTTTTTTCTAGATTTTTTTTCTAGATTTTTTTTTATAATTTTTTTCTAGATTTTTTTCTAGATTTTTTTCTAGATTTTTTTTCTAGATTTTTTTTTAGATTTTTTTTCTAGATTTTTTTCTAGATTTTTTTTCTAGATTTTTTTTCTAGATTTTTTTTTAGATGTTTTTTCTAGATTTTTTTTCTATAATTTTTTCTAGATTTTTTTTCTAGATTTTTTTTCTAGATTTTTTTCTAGATTTTTTTTCTAGATTTTTTTTCTAGAATTTTTTTCTAGATTTTTTTCTAGATTTTTTTTCTAGATTTTTTTTCTAGATTTTTTTTCTAGATTTTTTTCTAGATTTTTTTTCTAGATTTTTTTCGAGATTTTTTTTCTAGATTTTTTTTCTAGATTTTTTTTCTAGATTTTTTTTCTAGATTTTTTTTCTAGAATTTTTTCTAGATTTTTTTTCTAGATTTTTTTTCTAGATTTTTTTTCTAGAATTTTTTTCTAGATTTTTTTCTAGATTTTTTTTCTAGAATTTTTTTCTAGATTTTTTTTCTAGATTTTTTTTCTAGATTTTTTTCTAGATTTTTTTCTAGATTTTTTTTCTAGATTTTTTTTCTAGAATTTTTTTCTATATTTTTTTTTTTCTAGATTTTTTTTCTAGATTTTTTTCTAGATTTTTTTTCTAGATTTTTTTTCTAGATTTTTTTTCTAGATTTTTTTTCTATAATTTTTTTCTAGATTTTTTTCTAGATTTTTTTTCTAGATTTTTTTTCTAGATTTTTTTTCTAGATTTTTTTCTAGATTTTTTTTCTAGATTTTTTTCTAGATTTTTTTCTAGATTTTTTTTCTAGATTTTTTTTTAGATTTTTTTTCTAGATTTTTTTCTAGATTTTTTTTCTAGATTTTTTTTCTATAATTTTTTTCTAGATTTTTTTCTAGATTTTTTTTCTAGATTTTTTTTCTAGATTTTTTTTCTAGATTTTTTTCTAGATTTTTTTTCTAGATTTTTTTTCTAGATTTTTTTTCTAGAATTTTTTTCTAGATTTTTTTTCTATAATTCTTTCTAGATTTTTTTTCTAGATTTTTTTTCTAGATTTTTTTTCTATAATTTTTTCTAGATTTTTTTTCTAGATTTTTTTTCTAGATTTTTTTCGAGATTTTTTTTCTAGATTTTTTTTCTAGATTTTTTTTCTAGATTTTTTTCTAGATTTTTTTTCTAGATTTTTTTCGAGATTTTTTTTCTAGATTTTTTTTCTAGATTTTTTTTCTAGATTTTTTTTCTAGATTTTTTTTCTAGAATTTTTTCTAGATTTTTTTTCTAGATTTTTTTTCTAGATTTTTTTTCTAGAATTTTTTTCTAGATTTTTTTCTAGATTTTTTTTCTAGAATTTTTTTCTAGATTTTTTTTCTAGATTTTTTTTCTAGAATTTTTTCTAGATTTTTTTCTAGATTTTTTTTCTAGATTTTTTTTCTAGAATTTTTTTCTAGATTTTTTTTCTAGATTTTTTTTCTAGATTTTTTTCTAGATTTTTTTTCTAGATTTTTTTTCTAGATTTTTTTTCTAGATTTTTTTTCTATAATTTTTTTCTAGATTTTTTTCTAGATTTTTTTTCTAGATTTTTTTTCTAGATTTTTTTTCTAGATTTTTTTTCTAGATTTTTTTTCTATAATTTTTTTCTAGATTTTTTTCTAGATTTTTTTCTAGATTTTTTTTCTAGATTTTTTTTTAGATTTTTTTTCTAGATTTTTTTCTAGATTTTTTTTCTAGATTTTTTTCTAGATTTTTTTTCTAGATTTTTTTTCTAGATTTTTTTTCTAGATTTTTTTCTAGATTTTTTTTCTAGATTTTTTTTCTAGATTTTTTTTCTAGAATTTTTTTCTAGATTTTTTTCTAGATTTTTTTTCTAGATTTTTTTTCTAGATTTTTTTTCTAGATTTTTTTTCTAGAATTTTTTCTAGATTTTTTTTCTAGATTTTTTTTCTAGATTTTTTTTCTATAATTCTTTCTAGATTTTTTTTCTAGATTTTTTTTCTAGATTTTTTTTCTATAATTTTTTCTAGATTTTTTTTCTAGATTTTTTTTCTAGATTTTTTTCTAGATTTTTTTTCTAGATTTTTTTTCTATAATTTTTTTCTAGATTTTTTTTCTAGATTTTTTTCTAGATTTTTTTTCTAGATTTTTTTTTAGATTTTTTTTCTAGATTTTTTTCTAGATTTTTTTTCTAGATTTTTTTTCTAGATTTTTTTTTAGATGTTTTTTCTAGATTTTTTTTCTATAATTTTTTCTAGATTTTTTTTCTAGATTTTTTTTCTAGATTTTTTTCTAGATTTTTTTTCTAGATTTTTTTTCTAGAATTTTTTTCTAGATTTTTTTCTAGATTTTTTTTCTAGATTTTTTTTCTAGATTTTTTTTCTAGATTTTTTTCTAGATTTTTTTTCTAGATTTTTTTCGAGATTTTTTTTCTAGATTTTTTTTCTAGATTTTTTTTCTAGATTTTTTTTCTAGATTTTTTTTCTAGAATTTTTTCTAGATTTTTTTTCTAGATTTTTTTTCTAGATTTTTTTTCTAGAATTTTTTTCTAGATTTTTTTCTAGATTTTTTTTCTAGAATTTTTTTCTAGATTTTTTTTCTAGATTTTTTTTCTAGAATTTTTTCTAGATTTTTTTCTAGATTTTTTTTCTAGATTTTTTTCTAGATTTTTTTTCTAGATTTTTTTTCTAGATTTTTTTTCTAGATTTTTTTTCTATAATTTTTTTCTAGATTTTTTTCTAGATTTTTTTTCTAGATTTTTTTTCTAGATTTTTTTTCTAGATTTTTTTCTAGATTTTTTTTCTAGATTTTTTTTCTAGATTTTTTTTCTAGAATTTTTTTCTAGATTTTTTTCTAGATTTTTTTTCTAGATTTTTTTTCTAGATTTTTTTTCTAGATTTTTTTTCTAGAATTTTTTCTAGATTTTTTTTCTAGATTTTTTTTCTAGATTTTTTTTCTAGAATTCTTTCTAGATTTTTTTTCTAGATTTTTTTTCTAGATTTTTTTTCTATAATTTTTTCTAGATTTTTTTTCTAGATTTTTTTTCTAGATTTTTTTCTAGATTTTTTTTCTAGATTTTTTTTCTATAATTTTTTTCTAGATTTTTTTCTAGATTTTTTTCTAGATTTTTTTTCTAGATTTTTTTTTAGATTTTTTTTCTAGATTTTTTTCTAGATTTTTTTTCTAGATTTTTTTTCTAGATTTTTTTTCTAGATTTTTTTTCTAGATTTTTTTTCTATAATTTTTTCTAGATTTTTTTTCTAGATTTTTTTCTAGATTTTTTTTCTATATTTTTTTTTAGATTTTTTTTCTAGATTTTTTTCTATATTTTTTTTCTATATTTTTTTCTAGATTTTTTTTCTAGATTTTTTTTCTAGATTTTTTTTCTAGATTTTTTTTCTAGATTTTTTTTCTATAATTTTTTTCTAGATTTTTTTCTAGATTTTTTTCTAGATTTTTTTCTAGATTTTTTTCTAGATTTTTTTTCTAGATTTTTTTTCTAGATTTTTTTTCTATAATTTTTTCTAGATTTTTTTTCTAGATTTTTTTTCTATAATTTTTTTCTAGATTTTTTTCTAGATTTTTTTTCTAGATTTTTTTTCTAGATTTTTTTTTAGATTTTTTTTCTAGATTTTTTTTCTATAATTTTTTCTAGATTTTTTTTCTAGATTTTTTTTCTATAATTTTTTTCTAGATTTTTTTCTAGATTTTTTTTCTAGATTTTTTTTCTAGATTTTTTTTTAGATTTTTTTTCTAGATTTTTTTCTATATGTTTTTTCTAGATTTTTTTTCTATAATTTTTTCTAGATTTTTTTTCTAGATTTTTTTTCTAGATTTTTTTCTAGATTTTTTTTCTAGATTTTTTTTCTAGAATTTTTTTCTAGATTTTTTTCTAGATTTTTTTTCTAGATTTTTTTTCTAGATTTTTTTTCTAGATTTTTTTTCTAGATTTTTTTCTAGATTTTTTTTCTAGATTTTTTTCGAGATTTTTTTTCTAGAATTTTTTCTAGATTTTTTTTCTAGATTTTTTTTCTAGATTTTTTTTCTATAATTTTTTCTAGATTTTTTTTCTAGATTTTTTTTCTAGATTTTTTTCAAGATTTTTTTTCTAGATTTTTTTTCTAGATTTTTTTTCTAGATTTTTTTTCTAGATTTTTTTTCTAGAATTTTTTCTAGATTTTTTTTCTAGATTTTTTTTCTAGATTTTTTTTCTAGATTTTTTTTCTAGAATTTTTTCTAGATTTTTTTTCTATAATTTTTTCTAGATTTTTTTTCTAGATTTTTTTCTAGATTTTTTTTCTAGATTTTTTTTCTAGATTTTTTTTCTAGAATTTTTTTCTAGATTTTTTTCTAGATTTTTTTTCTAGATTTTTTTTCTAGATTTTTTTTCTAGATTTTTTTTCTAGATTTTTTTTCTAGATTTTTTTTCTAGATTTTTTTTCTAGAATTTTTTTCTAGATTTTTTTCTAGATTTTTTTTCTAGATTTTTTTTCTAGATTTTTTTTCTAGAATTTTTTTCTAGAATTTTTTCTAGATTTTTCTTCTAGATTTTTTTTCTAGATTTTTTTTCTAGAATTTTTTCTAGATTTTTTTTCTAGATTTTTTTTCTAGATTTTTTTTCTATAATTTTTTCTAGATTTTTTTTCTAGATTTTTTTTCTAGATTTTTTTCTAGATTTTTTTCTAGATTTTTTTTCTAGATTTTTTTTAATATTTTTTTTCTAGATTTTTTTTCTAGATTTTTTTCTAGATTTTTTTTCTAGATTTTTTTTCTAGATTTTTTTTCTATAATTTTTTCTAGATTTTTTTTCTAGATTTTTTTTCTAGATTTTTTTCTAGATTTTTTTTCTAGATTTTTTTAAATATTTTTTTTCTAGATTTTTTTTCTAGATTTTTTTCTAGATTTTTTTTCTAGATTTTTTTTCTAGATTTTTTTTCTAGAATTTTTTTCTAGATTTTTTTCTAGATTTTTTTTCTAGATTTTTTTTCTAGATTTTTTTTCTAGATTTTTTTTCTAGATTTTTTTTCTAGATTTTTTTTCTAGATTTTTTTTCTAGAATTTTTTTCTAGATTTTTTTCTAGATTTTTTTTCTAGATTTTTTTTCTAGATTTTTTTTCTAGATTTTTTTTCTAGAATTTTTTCTAGATTTTTCTTCTAGATTTTTTTTCTAGATTTTTTTTCTAGAATTTTTTCTAGATTTTTTTTCTAGATTTTTTTTCTAGATTTTTTTTCTATAATTTTTTCTAGATTTTTTTTCTAGATTTTTTTTCTAGATTTTTTTCTAGATTTTTTTTCTAGATTTATTTTAATATTTTTTTTCTAGATTTTTTTTCTAGATTTTTTTTCTAGATTTTTTTTCTAGATTATTTTTCTAGATTTTTTTTCTAGATTTTTTTTCTAGATTTTTTTCTAGATATTTTTTCTAGATTTTTTTTCTAGATTTTTTTTCTAGATTTTTTTTCTATAATTTTTTCTAGATTTTTTTTCTAGATTTTTTTTCTAGATTTTTTTCTAGATTTTTTTTCTAGATTTTTTTTCTATAATTTTTTTCTAGATTTTTTTCTAGATTTTTTTCTAGATTTTTTTTCTAGATTTTTTTTTAGATTTTTTTTCTAGATTTTTTTCTAGATTTTTTTTCTAGATTTTTTTTCTAGATTTTTTTTCTAGATTTTTTTTCTATAATTTTTTCTAGATTTTTTTTCTCTAATTTTTTCTAGATTTTTTTTCTAGATTTTTTTTCTAGATTTTTTTTCTAGATTTTTTTCTAGATTTTTTTTCTAGATTTTTTTCGAGATTTTTTTTCTAGATTTTTTTTCTAGATTTTTTTTCTAGATTTTTTTTCTAGAATTTTTTCTAGATTTTTTTTCTAGATTTTTTTTCTAGATTTTTTTTCTAGAATTTTTTTCTAGATTTTTTTCTAGATTTTTTTTCTAGAATTTTTTTCTAGATTTTTTTTCTAGATTTTTTTTCTAGAATTTTTTCTAGATTTTTTTCTAGATTTTTTTTCTAGATTTTTTTTCTATAATTTTTTTCTAGATTTTTTTTCTAGATTTTTTTTCTAGATTTTTTTTCTAGATTTTTTTTCTATAATTTTTTTCTAGATTTTTTTCTAGATTTTTTTTCTAGATTTTTTTTCTAGATTTTTTTTCTAGATTTTTTTCTAGATTTTTTTTCTAGATTTTTTTTCTAGATTTTTTTTCTAGAATTTTTTTCTAGATTTTTTTCTAGATTTTTTTTCTAGATTTTTTTTCTAGATTTTTTTTCTAGATTTTTTTTCTAGAATTTTTTCTAGATTTTTTTTCTAGATTTTTTTTCTAGATTTTTTTTCTAGAATTCTTTCTAGATTTTTTTTCTAGATTTTTTTTCTAGATTTTTTTTCTATAATTTTTTCTAGATTTTTTTTCTAGATTTTTTTTCTAGATTTTTTTCTAGATTTTTTTTCTAGATTTTTTTCGAGATTTTTTTTCTAGAATTTTTTCTAGATTTTTTTTCTAGATTTTTTTTCTAGATTTTTTTTCTATAATTTTTTCTAGATTTTTTTTCTAGATTTTTTTTCTAGATTTTTTTCAAGATTTTTTTTCTAGATTTTTTTTCTAGATTTTTTTTCTAGATTTTTTTTTAGATTTTTTTTCTAGATTTTTTTCTAGATTTTTTTTCTAGATTTTTTTTCTAGATTTTTTTTCTAGATTTTTTTTCTAGATTTTTTTTAGATTTTTTTTCTAGATTTTTTTCTAGATTTTTTTTCTATATTTTTTTTTAGATTTTTTTTCTAGATTTTTTTCTATATTTTTTTTCTAGATTTTTTTCTAGATTTTTTTTCTAGATTTTTTTTCTAGATTTTTTTTCTAGATTTTTTTTCTAGATTTTTTTTCTATAATTTTTTTCTAGATTTTTTTCTAGATTTTTTTCTAGATTTTTTTCTAGATTTTTTTCTAGATTTTTTTTCTAGATTTTTTTTCTAGATTTTTTTTCTAGATTTTTTTTCTAGAATTTTTTTCAAGATTTTTTTTCTAGATTTTTTTTCTAGATTTTTTTTCTATAATTTTTTCTAGATTTTTTTTCTAGATTTTTTTTCTATAATTTTTTTCTAGATTTTTTTCTAGATTTTTTTTCTAGATTTTTTTTCTAGATTTTTTTTTTGATTTTTTTTCTAGATTTTTTTTCTATAATTTTTTCTAGATTTTTTTTCTAGATTTTTTTTCTATAATTTTTTTCTAGATTTTTTTCTAGATTTTTTTTCTAGATTTTTTTTCTAGATTTTTTTTTAGATTTTTTTTCTAGATTTTTTTCTATATGTTTTTTCTAGATTTTTTTTCTATAATTTTTTCTAGATTTTTTTTCTAGATTTTTTTTCTAGATTTTTTTCTAGATTTTTTTTCTAGATTTTTTTTCTAGAATTTTTTTCTAGATTTTTTTCTATATTTTTTTCTAGATTTTTTTTCTAGATTTTTTTTCTAGATTTTTTTTCTAGATTTTTTTTCTAGATTTTTTTTCTAGAATTTTTTCTAGATTTTTTTTCTAGATTTTTTTTCTAGATTTTTTTTCTAGATTTTTTTTCTAGAATTTTTTCTAGAATTTTTTTCTATAATTTTTGCTAGATTTTTTTTCTAGATTTTTTTCTAGATTTTTTTTCTAGATTTTTTTTCTAGATTTTTTTTCTAGAATTTTTTTCTAGATTTTTTTCTAGATTTTTTTTCTAGATTTTTTTTCTAGATTTTTTTTCTAGATTTTTTTTCTAGATTTTTTTTCTAGATTTTTTTTCTAGAATTTTTTTCTAGATTTTTTTCTAGATTTTTTTTCTAGATTTTTTTTCTAGATTTTTTTTCTAGATTTTTTTTCTAGAATTTTTTCTAGATTTTTCTTCTAGATTTTTTTTCTAGATTTTTTTTCTAGAATTTTTTCTAGATTTTTTTTCTAGATTTTTTTTCTAGATTTTTTTTCTATAATTTTTTCTAGATTTTTTTTCTAGATTTTTTTTCTAGATTTTTTTCTAGATTTTTTTTCTAGATTTTTTTTAATATTTTTTTTCTAGATTTTTTTTCTAGATTTTTTTCTAGATTTTTTTTCTAGATTTTTTTTCTAGATTTTTTTTCTATAATTTTTTCTAGATTTTTTTTCTAGATTTTTTTTCTAGATTTTTTTCTAGATTTTTTTTCTAGATTTTTTTTAATATTTTTTTTCTAGATTTTTTTTCTAGATTTTTTTCTAGATTTTTTTTCTAGATTTTTTTTCTAGATTTTTTTTCTAGAATTTTTTTCTAGATTTTTTTCTAGATTTTTTTTCTAGATTTTTTTTCTAGATTTTTTTTCTAGATTTTTTTTCTAGATTTTTTTTCTAGATTTTTTTTCTAGATTTTTTTTCTAGATTTTTTTTCTAGATTTTTTTTCTAGATTTTTTTTCTAGATTTTTTTTCTAGATTTTTTTTCTAGAATTTTTTTCTAGATTTTTTTTCTAGAATTTTTTCTAGATTTTTTTTCTAGATTTTTTTTCTAGATTTTTTTTCTAGATTTTTTTTCTAGAATTTTTTCTAGATTTTTTTTCTAGATTTTTTTTCTAGATTTTTTTTCTAGATTTTTTTTCTAGAATTTTTTCTAGATTTTTTTTCTATAATTTTTGCTAGATTTTTTTTCTAGATTTTTTTCTAGATTTTTTTTCTAGATTTTTTTTCTAGATTTTTTTTCTAGAATTTTTTTCTAGATTTTTTTCTAGATTTTTTTTCTAGATTTTTTTTCTAGATTTTTTTTCTAGATTTTTTTTCTAGATTTTTTTTCTAGATTTTTTTTCTAGATTTTTTTTCTAGAATTTTTTTCTAGATTTTTTTCTAGATTTTTTTTCTAGATTTTTTTTCTAGATTTTTTTTCTAGATTTTTTTTCTAGAATTTTTTCTAGATTTTTCTTCTAGATTTTTTTTCTAGATTTTTTTTCTAGAATTTTTTCTAGATTTTTTTTCTAGATTTTTTTTCTAGATTTTTTTTCTATAATTTTTTCTAGATTTTTTTTCTAGATTTTTTTTCTAGATTTTTTTCTAGATTTTTTTTCTAGATTTTTTTTAATATTTTTTTTCTAGATTTTTTTTCTAGATTTTTTTCTAGATTTTTTTTCTAGATTTTTTTTCTAGATTTTTTTTCTATAATTTTTTCTAGATTTTTTTTCTAGATTTTTTTTCTAGATTTTTTTCTAGATTTTTTTTCTAGATTTTTTTTAATATTTTTTTTCTAGATTTTTTTTCTAGATTTTTTTCTAGATTTTTTTTCTAGATTTTTTTTCTAGATTTTTTTTCTAGAATTTTTTTCTAGATTTTTTTCTAGATTTTTTTTCTAGATTTTTTTTCTAGATTTTTTTTCTAGATTTTTTTTCTAGATTTTTTTTCTAGATTTTTTTTCTAGATTTTTTTTATAGATTTTTTTTCTAGATTTTTTTTCTAGATTTTTTTTCTAGATTTTTTTTCTAGAATTTTTTTCTAGATTTTTTTCTAGAATTTTTTTCTAGATTTTTTTTCTAGATTTTTTTTCTAGATTTTTTTTCTAGAATTTTTTCTAGATTTTTCTTCTAGATTTTTTTTCTAGATTTTTTTTCTAGAATTTTTTCTAGATTTTTTTTCTAGATTTTTTTTCTAGATTTTTTTTCTATAATTTTTTCTAGATTTTTTTTCTAGATTTTTTTTCTAGATTTTTTTCTAGATTTTTTTTCTAGATTTTTTTTAATATTTTTTTTCTAGATTTTTTTTCTAGATTTTTTTTCTAGATTTTTTTTCTAGATTATTTTTCTAGATTTTTTTTCTAGATTTTTTTTCTAGATTTTTTTCTAGATATTTTTTCTAGATTTTTTTTCTAGATTTTTTTTCTAGATTTTTTTTCTATAATTTTTTCTAGATTTTTTTTCTAGATTTTTTTTCTAGATTTTTTTCTAGATTTTTTTTCTAGATTTTTTTTCTATAATTTTTTTCTAGATTTTTTTCTAGATTTTTTTCTAGATTTTTTTTCTAGATTTTTTTTTAGATTTTTTTTCTAGATTTTTTTCTAGATTTTTTTTCTAGATTTTTTTTCTAGATTTTTTTTCTAGATTTTTTTTCTATAATTTTTTCTAGATTTTTTTTCTCTAATTTTTTCTAGATTTTTTTTCTAGATTTTTTTTCTAGATTTTTTTTCTAGATTTTTTTCTAGATTTTTTTTCTAGATTTTTTTTCTAGATTTTTTTTCTAGATTTTTTTCTAGATTTTTTTTCTAGAATTTTTTCTAGATTTTTTTTCTAGATTTTTTTTCTAGATTTTTTTTCTAGAATTTTTTCTAGATTTTTTTTCTAGATTTTTTTTCTAGATTTTTTTTCTAGATTTTTTTCTAGATTTTTTTTCTAGATTTTTTTTCTAGATTTTTTTTCTAGATTTTTTTTCTAGATTTTTTTTCTATAATTTTTTCTAGATTTTTTTTCTAGATTTTTTTCTAGATTTTTTTTCTATATTTTTTTTTAGATTTTTTTTCTAGATTTTTTTCTATATTTTTTTTCTAGATTTTTTTCTAGATTTTTTTTCTAGATTTTTTTTCTAGATTTTTTTTCTAGATTTTTTTTCTAGATTTTTTTTCTATAATTTTTTTCTAGATTTTTTTCTAGATTTTTTTCTAGATTTTTTTCTAGATTTTTTTCTAGATTTTTTTTCTAGATTTTTTTTCTAGATTTTTTTTCTAGATTTTTTTTCTATAATTTTTTTCTAGATTTTTTTTCTAGATTTTTTTTCTAGATTTTTTTTCTATAATTTTTTCTAGATTTTTTTTCTAGATTTTTTTTCTATAATTTTTTTCTAGATTTTTTTCTAGATTTTTTTTCTAGATTTTTTTTCTAGATTTTTTTTAGATTTTTTTTCTAGATTTTTTTTCTATAATTTTTTCTAGATTTTTTTTCTAGATTTTTTTTCTATAATTTTTTTCTAGATTTTTTTCTAGATTTTTTTTCTAGATTTTTTTTCTAGATTTTTTTTTAGATTTTTTTTCTAGATTTTTTTCTATATGTTTTTTCTAGATTTTTTTTCTATAATTTTTTCTAGATTTTTTTTCTAGATTTTTTTTCTAGATTTTTTTCTAGATTTTTTTTCTAGATTTTTTTTCTAGAATTTTTTTCTAGATTTTTTTCTAGATTTTTTTTCTAGATTTTTTTTCTAGATTTTTTTTCTAGATTTTTTTTCTAGATTTTTTTCTAGATTTTTTTTCTAGATTTTTTTCGAGATTTTTTTTCTAGAATTTTTTCTAGATTTTTTTTCTAGATTTTTTTTCTAGATTTTTTTTCTATAATTTTTTCTAGATTTTTTTTCTAGATTTTTTTTCTAGATTTTTTTCAAGATTTTTTTTCTAGATTTTTTTTCTAGATTTTTTTTCTAGATTTTTTTTCTAGATTTTTTTTCTAGAATTTTTTCTAGATTTTTTTTCTAGATTTTTTTTCTATATTTTTTTTCTAGATTTTTTTTCTAGAATTTTTTCTAGATTTTTTTTCTATAATTTTTTCTAGATTTTTTTTCTAGATTTTTTTCTAGATTTTTTTTCTAGATTTTTTTTCTAGATTTTTTTTCTAGAATTTTTTTCTAGATTTTTTTCTAGATTTTTTTTCTAGATTTTTTTTCTAGATTTTTTTTCTAGATTTTTTTTCTAGATTTTTTTTCTAGATTTTTTTTCTAGATTTTTTTTCTAGAATTTTTTTCTAGATTTTTTTCTAGATTTTTTTTCTAGATTTTTTTTCTAGATTTTTTTTCTAGATTTTTTTTCTAGAATTTTTTCTAGATTTTTCTTCTAGATTTCTTTTCTAGATTTTTTTTCTAGAATTTTTTCTAGATTTTTTTTCTAGATTTTTTTTCTAGATTTTTTTTCTATAATTTTTTCTAGATTTTTTTTCTAGATTTTTTTTCTAGATTTTTTTCTAGATTTTTTTTCTAGATTTTTTTTAATATTTTTTTTCTAGATTTTTTTTCTAGATTTTTTTCTAGATTTTTTTTCTAGATTTTTTTTCTAGATTTTTTTTCTATAATTTTTTCTAGATTTTTTTTCTAGATTTTTTTTCTAGATTTTTTTCTAGATTTTTTTTCTAGATTTTTTTTTATATTTTTTTTCTATATTTTTTTTCTAGATTTTTTTCTAGATTTTTTTTCTAGATTTTTTTTCTAGATTTTTTTTCTAGAATTTTTTTCTAGATTTTTTTCTAGATTTTTTTTCTAGATTTTTTTTCTAGATTTTTTTTCTAGATTTTTTTTCTAGATTTTTTTTCTAGATTTTTTTTCTAGATTTTTTTTCTAGAATTTTTTTCTAGATTTTTTTCTAGATTTTTTTTCTAGATTTTTTTTCTAGATTTTTTTTCTAGATTTTTTTTCTAGAATTTTTTCTAGATTTTTCTTCTAGATTTTTTTTCTAGATTTTTTTTCTAGAATTTTTTCTAGATTTTTTTTCTAGATTTTTTTTCTAGATTTTTTTTCTATAATTTTTTCTAGATTTTTTTTCTAGATTTTTTTTCTAGATTTTTTTCTAGATTTTTTTTCTAGATTTTTTTTAATATTTTTTTTCTAGATTTTTTTTCTAGATTTTTTTTCTAGATTTTTTTTCTAGATTATTTTTCTAGATTTTTTTTCTAGATTTTTTTTCTAGATTTTTTTCTAGATATTTTTTCTAGATTTTTTTTCTAGATTTTTTTTCTAGATTTTTTTTCTATAATTTTTTCTAGATTTTTTTTCTAGATTTTTTTTCTAGATTTTTTTTCTAGATTTTTTTTCTATAATTTTTTCTAGATTTTTTTTCTAGATTTTTTTTCTAGATTTTTTTCTAGATTTTTTTTCTAGATTTTTTTTAATATTTTTTTTCTAGATTTTTTTTCTAGATTTTTTTTCTAGATTTTTTTTCTAGATTATTTTTCTAGATTTTTTTTCTAGATTTTTTTTCTAGATTTTTTTCTAGATATTTTTTCTAGATTTTTTTTCTAGATTTTTTTTCTAGATTTTTTTTCTATAATTTTTTCTAGATTTTTTTTCTAGATTTTTTTTCTAGATTTTTTTCTAGATTTTTTTTCTAGATTTTTTTTCTATAATTTTTTTCTAGATTTTTTTTCTAGATTTTTTTTCTAGATTTTTTTTCTAGATTTTTTTTCTAGAATTTTTTCTAGATTTTTTTCTAGATTTTTTTTCTAGATTTTTTTTAATATTTTTTTTCTAGATTTTTTTTCTAGATTTTTTTCTAGATTTTTTTTCTAGATTTTTTTTCTAGATTTTTTTTCTAGAATTTTTTTCTAGATTTTTTTCTAGATTTTTTTTCTAGATTTTTTTTCTAGATTTTTTTTCTAGATTTTTTTTCTAGATTTTTTTTCTAGATTTTTTTTCTAGATTTTTTTTCTAGAATTTTTTTCTAGATTTTTTTCTAGATTTTTTTTCTAGATTTTTTTTCTAGATTTTTTTTCTAGATTTTTTTTCTAGAATTTTTTCTAGATTTTTCTTCTAGATTTTTTTTCTAGATTTTTTTTCTAGAATTTTTTCTAGATTTTTTTTCTAGATTTTTTTTCTAGATTTTTTTTCTATAATTTTTTCTAGATTTTTTTTCTAGATTTTTTTTCTAGAATTTTTTCTAGATTTTTTTTCTAGATTTTTTTTCTAGATTTTTTTTCTATAATTTTTTCTAGATTTTTTTTCTAGATTTTTTTTCTAGATTTTTTTCTAGATTTTTTTTCTAGATTTTTTTCTAGATTTTTTTTCTAGATTTTTTTTCTAGATTTTTTTTCTAGATTTTTTTTCTAGATTTTTTTTCTAGATTTTTTTTCTAGATTTTTTTTCTAGATTTTTTTTCTATAATTTTTTCTAGATTTTTTTTCTAGATTTTTTTTCTAGATTTTTTTTCTAGATTTTTTTTCTATAATTTTTTCTAGATTTTTTTTCTAGATTTTTTTTCTAGATTTTTTTCTAGATTTTTTTTCTAGATTTTTTTTAATATTTTTTTTCTAGATTTTTTTTCTAGATTTTTTTTCTAGATTTTTTTTCTAGATTATTTTTCTAGATTTTTTTTCTAGATTTTTTTTCTAGATTTTTTTCTAGATATTTTTTCTAGATTTTTTTTCTAGATTTTTTTTCTAGATTTTTTTTCTATAATTTTTTCTAGATTTTTTTTCTAGATTTTTTTTCTAGATTTTTTTCTAGATTTTTTTTCTAGATTTTTTTTCTATAATTTTTTTCTAGATTTTTTTTCTAGATTTTTTTTCTAGATTTTTTTTCTAGAATTTTTTCTAGATTTTTCTTCTAGATTTTTTTTCTAGATTTTTTTTCTATAATTTTTTCTAGATTTTTTTTCTAGATTTTTTTTCTAGATTTTTTTCTAGATTTTTTTCTAGATTTTTTTTAATATTTTTTTTCTAGATTTTTTTTCTAGATTTTTTTCTAGATTTTTTTTCTAGATTTTTTTTCTAGATTTTTTTTCTATAATTTTTTCTAGATTTTTTTTCTAGATTTTTTTTCTAGATTTTTTTCTAGATTTTTTTTCTAGATTTTTTTTAATATTTTTTTTCTAGATTTTTTTTCTAGATTTTTTTCTAGATTTTTTTTCTAGATTTTTTTTCTAGATTTTTTTTCTAGAATTTTTTTCTAGATTTTTTTTCTAGATTTTTTTTCTAGATTTTTTTTCTAGATTTTTTTTCTAGATTTTTTTTCTAGATTTTTTTTCTAGAATTTTTTTCTAGATTTTTTTCTAGATTTTTTTTCTAGATTTTTTTTCTAGATTTTTTTTCTAGATTTTTTTTCTAGAATTTTTTCTAGATTTTTCTTCTAGATTTTTTTTCTAGATTTTTTTTCTAGAATTTTTTCTAGATTTTTTTTCTAGATTTTTTTTCTAGATTTTTTTTCTATAATTTTTTCTAGATTTTTTTTCTAGATTTTTTTCTAGATTTTTTTTCTAGATTTTTTTTAATATTTTTTTTCTAGATTTTTTTTCTAGATTTTTTTTCTAGATTATTTTTCTAGATTTTTTTTCTAGATTTTTTTTCTAGATTTTTTTCTAGATTTTTTTTCTAGATTTTTTTTCTAGATTTTTTTTCTAGATTTTTTTTCTATAATTTTTTCTAGATTTTTTTTCTAGATTTTTTTTCTAGATTTTTTTTCTAGATTTTTTTTCTATAATTTTTTCTAGATTTTTTTTCTAGATTTTTTTTCTAGATTTTTTTCTAGATTTTTTTTCTAGATTTTTTTTAATATTTTTTTTCTAGATTTTTTTTCTAGATTTTTTTTCTAGATTTTTTTTCTAGATTATTTTTCTAGATTTTTTTTCTAGATTTTTTTTCTAGATTTTTTTCTAGATATTTTTTCTAGATTTTTTTTCTAGATTTTTTTTCTAGATTTTTTTTCTATAATTTTTTCTAGATTTTTTTTCTAGATTTTTTTTCTAGATTTTTTTCTAGATTTTTTTTCTAGATTTTTTTTCTATAATTTTTTTCTAGATTTTTTTCTAGATTTTTTTCTAGATTTTTTTTCTAGATTTTTTTTTAGATTTTTTTTCTAGATTTTTTTCTAGATTTTTTTTCTAGATTTTTTTTCTAGATTTTTTTTCTAGATTTTTTTTCTATAATTTTTTCTAGATTTTTTTTCTCTAATTTTTTCTAGATTTTTTTTCTAGATTTTTTTTCTAGATTTTTTTTCTAGATTTTTTTCTAGATTTTTTTTCTAGATTTTTTTTCTAGATTTTTTTTCTAGATTTTTTTCTAGATTTTTTTTCTAGAATTTTTTCTAGATTTTTTTTCTAGATTTTTTTTCTAGATTTTTTTTCTAGAATTTTTTCTAGATTTTTTTTCTAGATTTTTTTTCTAGATTTTTTTTCTATAATTTTTTCTAGATTTTTTTTCTAGATTTTTTTTCTAGATTTTTTTCTAGATTTTTTTTCTAGATTTTTTTCTAGATGTTTTTTCTAGATTTTTTTTCTAGATTTTTTTTCTATAATTTTTTCTAGATTTTTTTTCTCTAATTTTTTCTAGATTTTTTTTCTAGATTTTTTTTCTAGATTTTTTTTCTAGATTTTTTTTCTAGATTTTTTTTCTAGATTTTTTTTCTAGATTTTTTTTCTAGAATTTTTTTCTAGATTTTTTTCTAGATTTTTTTTCTAGATTTTTTTTCTAGATTTTTTTTCTAGATTTTTTTTCTAGAATTTTTTCTAGATTTTTCTTCTAGATTTTTTTTCTAGATTTTTTTTCTAGAATTTTTTCTAGATTTTTTTTCTAGATTTTTTTTCTAGATTTTTTTTCTATAATTTTTTCTAGATTTTTTTTCTAGATTTTTTTTCTAGATTTTTTTCTAGATTTTTTTTCTAGATTTTTTTTAATATTTTTTTTCTAGATTTATTTTCTAGATTTTTTTTCTAGATTTTTTTTCTAGATTATTTTTCTAGATTTTTTTTCTAGATTTTTTTTCTAGATTTTTTTCTAGATATTTTTTCTAGATATTTTTTCTAGATTTTTTTTCTAGATTTTTTTTCTATAATTTTTTCTAGATTTTTTTTCTAGATTTTTTTTCTAGATTTTTTTTCTATAATTTTTTCTAGATTTTTTTTCTAGATTTTTTTTCTAGATTTTTTTCTAGATTTTTTTTCTAGATTTTTTTTAATATTTTTTTTCTAGATTTTTTTTCTAGATTTTTTTTCTAGATTTTTTTTCTAGATTATTTTTCTAGATTTTTTTTCTAGATTTTTTTTCTAGATTTTTTTCTAGATATTTTTTCTAGATTTTTTTTCTAGATTTTTTTTCTAGATTTTTTTTCTATAATTTTTTCTAGATTTTTTTTCTAGATTTTTTTTCTAGATTTTTTTCTAGATTTTTTTTCTAGATTTTTTTTCTATAATTTTTTTCTAGATTTTTTTTCTAGATTTTTTTTCTAGATTTTTTTTCTAGATTTTTTTTCTAGAATTTTTTCTAGATTTTTCTTCTAGATTTTTTTTCTAGATTTTTTTTCTAGAATTTTTTCTAGATTTTTTTTCTAGATTTTTTTTCTAGATTTTTTTTCTATAATTTTTTCTAGATTTTTTTTCTAGATTTTTTTTCTAGATTTTTTTCTAGATTTTTTTTCTAGATTTTTTTTAATATTTTTTTTCTAGATTTTTTTTCTAGATTTTTTTCTAGATTTTTTTTCTAGATTTTTTTTCTAGATTTTTTTTCTATAATTTTTTCTAGATTTTTTTTCTAGATTTTTTTTCTAGATTTTTTTCTAGATTTTTTTTCTAGATTTTTTTTAATATTTTTTTTCTAGATTTTTTTTCTAGATTTTTTTCTAGATTTTTTTTCTAGATTTTTTTTCTAGATTTTTTTTCTAGAATTTTTTTCTAGATTTTTTTCTAGATTTTTTTTCTAGATTTTTTTTCTAGATTTTTTTTCTAGATTTTTTTTCTAGATTTTTTTTCTAGATTTTTTTTCTAGATTTTTTTTCTAGAATTTTTTTCTAGATTTTTTTCTAGATTTTTTTTCTAGATTTTTTTTCTAGATTTTTTTTCTAGATTTTTTTTCTAGAATTTTTTCTAGATTTTTCTTCTAGATTTTTTTTCTAGATTTTTTTTCTAGAATTTTTTCTAGATTTTTTTTCTAGATTTTTTTTCTAGATTTTTTTTCTATAATTTTTTCTAGATTTTTTTTCTAGATTTTTTTTCTAGATTTTTTTCTAGATTTTTTTTCTAGATTTTTTTTAATATTTTTTTTCTAGATTTTTTTTCTAGATTTTTTTTCTAGATTTTTTTTCTAGATTATTTTTCTAGATTTTTTTTCTAGATTTTTTTTCTAGATTTTTTTCTAGATTTTTTTTCTAGATTTTTTTTCTAGATTTTTTTTCTAGATTTTTTTTCTATAATTTTTTCTAGATTTTTTTTCTAGATTTTTTTTCTAGATTTTTTTCTAGATTTTTTTTCTAGATTTTTTTCTAGATTTTTTTTCTAGATTTTTTTTCTAGATTTTTTTTCTAGATTATTTTTCTAGATTTTTTTTCTAGATTTTTTTTCTAGATTTTTTTCTAGATATTTTTTCTAGATTTTTTTTCTAGATTTTTTTTCTAGATTTTTTTTCTATAATTTTTTCTAGATTTTTTTTCTAGATTTTTTTTCTAGATTTTTTTCTAGATTTTTTTTCTAGATTTTTTTTCTATAATTTTTTTCTAGATTTTTTTCTAGATTTTTTTCTAGATTTTTTTTCTAGATTTTTTTTTAGATTTTTTTTCTAGATTTTTTTCTAGATTTTTTTTCTAGATTTTTTTTCTAGATTTTTTTTCTAGATTTTTTTTCTATAATTTTTTCTAGATTTTTTTTCTCTAATTTTTTCTAGATTTTTTTTCTAGATTTTTTTTCTAGATTTTTTTTCTAGATTTTTTTCTAGATTTTTTTTCTAGATTTTTTTTCTAGATTTTTTTTCTAGATTTTTTTCTAGATTTTTTTTCTAGAATTTTTTCTAGATTTTTTTTCTAGATTTTTTTTCTAGATTTTTTTTCTAGAATTTTTTCTAGATTTTTTTTCTAGATTTTTTTTCTAGATTTTTTTTCTATAATTTTTTCTAGATTTTTTTTCTAGATTTTTTTTCTAGATTTTTTTCTAGATTTTTTTTCTAGATTTTTTTCTAGATGTTTTTTCTAGATTTTTTTTCTATAATTTTTTCTAGATTTTTTTTCTAGATTTTTTTCTAGATTTTTTTTCTAGATTTTTTTTCTAGATTTTTTTTCTAGAATTTTTTTCTAGATTTTTTTCTAGATTTTTTTTCTAGATTTTTTTTCTAGATTTTTTTTCTAGATTTTTTTTCTAGAATTTTTTCTAGATTTTTTTTCTAGATTTTTTTTCTAGATTTTTTTTCTATAATTTTTTCTAGATTTTTTTTCTAGATTTTTTTTCTAGATTTTTTTTCTAGATTTTTTTTCTATAATTTTTTCTAGATTTTTTTTCTCTAATTTTTTCTAGATTTTTTTTCTAGATTTTTTTTCTAGATTTTTTTTCTAGATTTTTTTCTAGATTTTTTTTCTAGATTTTTTTTCTAGATTTTTTTTCTATAATTTTTTCTAGATTTTTTTTCTAGATTTTTTTTCTAGATTTTTTTTCTAGATTTTTTTTCTATAATTTTTTCTAGATTTTTTTTCTCTAATTTTTTCTAGATTTTTTTTCTAGATTTTTTTTCTAGATTTTTTTTCTAGATTTTTTTCTAGATTTTTTTTCTAGATTTTTTTTCTAGATTTTTTTTCTAGATTTTTTTCTAGATTTTTTTTCTAGAATTTTTTCTAGATTTTTTTTCTAGATTTTTTTTCTAGATTTTTTTTCTAGAATTTTTTCTAGATTTTTTTTCTAGATTTTTTTTCTAGATTTTTTTTCTATAATTTTTTCTAGATTTTTTTTCTAGATTTTTTTTCTAGATTTTTTTCTAGATTTTTTTTCTAGATTTTTTTCTAGATGTTTTTTCTAGATTTTTTTTCTATAATTTTTTCTAGATTTTTTTTCTAGATTTTTTTCTAGATTTTTTTTCTAGATTTTTTTTCTAGATTTTTTTTCTAGAATTTTTTTCTAGATTTTTTTCTAGATTTTTTTTCTAGATTTTTTTTCTAGATTTTTTTTCTAGATTTTTTTTCTAGAATTTTTTCTAGATTTTTTTTCTAGATTTTTTTTCTAGATTTTTTTTCTATAATTTTTTCTAGATTTTTTTTCTAGATTTTTTTTCTAGATTTTTTTTCTATAATTTTTTCTAGATTTTTTTTCTAGATTTTTTTTCTAGATTTTTTTTCTATAATTTTTTCTAGATTTTTTTTCTCTAATTTTTTCTAGATTTTTTTTCTAGATTTTTTTTCTAGATTTTCTTTCTAGATTTTTTTCTAGATTTTTTTTCTAGATTTTTTTTCTAGATTTTTTTCTAGATTTTTTTTCTAGAATTTTTTCTAGATTTTTTTTCTAGATTTTTTTTCTAGATTTTTTTTCTAGAATTTTTTCTAGATTTTTTTTCTAGATTTTTTTTCTAGATTTTTTTTCTATAATTTTTTCTAGATTTTTTTTCTAGATTTTTTTTCTAGATTTTTTTCTAGATTTTTTTTCTAGATTTTTTTCTAGATGTTTTTTCTAGATTTTTTTTCTATAATTTTTTCTAGATTTTTTTTCTAGATTTTTTTCTAGATTTTTTTTCTAGATTTTTTTTCTAGATTTTTTTTCTAGAATTTTTTTCTAGATTTTTTTCTAGATTTTTTTTCTAGAATTTTTTTCTAGATTTTTTTTCTAGATTTTTTTTCTAGAATTTTTTCTAGATTTTTTTTCTAGATTTTTTTTCTAGATTTTTTTTCTATAATTTTTTCTAGATTTTTTTTCTAGATTTTTTTTCTAGATTTTTTTTCTAGATTTTTTTTCTATAATTTTTTCTAGATTTTTTTTCTCTAATTTTTTCTAGATTTTTTTTCTAGATTTTTTTTCTAGATTTTTTTTCTAGATTTTTTTCTAGATTTTTTTTCTAGATTTTTTTTCTAGATTTTTTTTCTATAATTTTTTCTAGATTTTTTTTCTAGATTTTTTTTCTAGATTTTTTTTCTAGATTTTTTTTCTATAATTTTTTCTAGATTTTTTTTCTCTAATTTTTTCTAGATTTTTTTTCTAGATTTTTTTTCTAGATTTTTTTTCTAGATTTTTTTCTAGATTTTTTTTCTAGATTTTTTTTCTAGATTTTTTTTCTAGATTTTTTTCTAGATTTTTTTTCTAGAATTTTTTCTAGATTTTTTTTCTAGATTTTTTTTCTAGATTTTTTTTCTAGAATTTTTTCTAGATTTTTTTTCTAGATTTTTTTTCTAGATTTTTTTTCTATAATTTTTTCTAGATTTTTTTTCTAGATTTTTTTTCTAGATTTTTTTCTAGATTTTTTTTCTAGATTTTTTTCTAGATGTTTTTTCTAGATTTTTTTTCTATAATTTTTTCTAGATTTTTTTTCTAGATTTTTTTCTAGATTTTTTTTCTAGATTTTTTTCTAGATTTTTTTTCTAGATTTTTTTTCTAGATTTTTTTCTAGATGTTTTTTCTAGATTTTTTTTCTATAATTTTTTCTAGATTTTTTTTCTAGATTTTTTTTCTAGATTTTTTTTCTAGATTTTTTTCTAGATTTTTTTTCTAGATTTTTTTTCTAGATTTTTTTTCTATAATTTTTTCTAGATTTTTTTTCTAGATTTTTTTTCTAGATTTTTTTTCTAGATTTTTTTTCTATAATTTTTTCTAGATTTTTTTTCTCTAATTTTTTCTAGATTTTTTTTCTAGATTTTTTTTCTAGATTTTTTTTCTAGATTTTTTTCTAGATTTTTTTTCTAGATTTTTTTTCTAGATTTTTTTTCTAGATTTTTTTCTAGATTTTTTTTCTAGAATTTTTTCTAGATTTTTTTTCTAGATTTTTTTTCTAGATTTTTTTTCTAGAATTTTTTCTAGATTTTTTTTCTAGATTTTTTTTCTAGATTTTTTTTCTATAATTTTTTCTAGATTTTTTTTCTAGATTTTTTTTCTAGATTTTTTTCTAGATTTTTTTTCTAGATTTTTTTCTAGATGTTTTTTCTAGATTTTTTTTCTATAATTTTTTCTAGATTTTTTTTCTAGATTTTTTTCTAGATTTTTTTTCTAGATTTTTTTTCTAGATTTTTTTTCTAGAATTTTTTTCTAGATTTTTTTCTAGATTTTTTTTCTAGATTTTTTTTCTAGATTTTTTTTCTAGATTTTTTTTCTAGAATTTTTTCTAGATTTTTTTTCTAGATTTTTTTTCTAGATTTTTTTTCTATAATTTTTTCTAGATTTTTTTTCTAGATTTTTTTTCTAGATTTTTTTTCTATAATTTTTTCTAGATTTTTTTTCTAGATTTTTTTTCTAGATTTTTTTTCTATAATTTTTTCTAGATTTTTTTTCTCTAATTTTTTCTAGATTTTTTTTCTAGATTTTTTTTCTAGATTTTCTTTCTAGATTTTTTTCTAGATTTTTTTTCTAGATTTTTTTTCTAGATTTTTTTCTAGATTTTTTTTCTAGAATTTTTTCTAGATTTTTTTTCTAGATTTTTTTTCTAGATTTTTTTTCTAGAATTTTTTCTAGATTTTTTTTCTAGATTTTTTTTCTAGATTTTTTTTCTATAATTTTTTCTAGATTTTTTTTCTAGATTTTTTTTCTAGATTTTTTTCTAGATTTTTTTTCTAGATTTTTTTCTAGATGTTTTTTCTAGATTTTTTTTCTATAATTTTTTCTAGATTTTTTTTCTAGATTTTTTTCTAGATTTTTTTTCTAGATTTTTTTTCTAGATTTTTTTTCTAGAATTTTTTTCTAGATTTTTTTCTAGATTTTTTTTCTAGATTTTTTTTCTAGATTTTTTTTCTAGATTTTTTTTCTAGAATTTTTTCTAGATTTTTTTTCTAGATTTTTTTTCTAGATTTTTTTTCTATAATTTTTTCTAGATTTTTTTTCTAGATTTTTTTTCTAGATTTTTTTTCTATAATTTTTTCTAGATTTTTTTTCTAGATTTTTTTTCTAGATTTTTTTCTATAATTTTTTCTAGATTTTTTTTCTCTAATTTTTTCTAGATTTTTTTTCTAGATTTTTTTTCTAGATTTTTTTTCTAGATTTTTTTCTAGATTTTTTTTCTAGATTTTTTTTCTAGATTTTTTTTCTATAATTTTTTCTAGATTTTTTTTCTAGATTTTTTTTCTAGATTTTTTTCTAGATTTTTTTTCTAGATTTTTTTCTAGATGTTTTTTCTAGATTTTTTTTCTATAATTTTTTCTAGATTTTTTTTCTAGATTTTTTTCTAGATTTTTTTTCTAGATTTTTTTTCTAGATTTTTTTTCTAGATTTTTTTTCTAGATTTTTTTTCTAGATTTTTTTTCTAGAATTTTTTCTAGATTTTCTTTCTAGATTTTTTTTCTAGATTTTTTTTCTATAATTTCTTCTAGATTTTTTTTCTCTAATTTTTTCTAGATTTTTTTTCTAGATTTTTTTTCTAGATTTTTTTTCTAGATTTTTTTCTAGATTTTTTTTCTAGATTTTTTTTCTAGATTTTTTTTCTATAATTTTTTCTAGATTTTTTTTCTAGATTTTTTTTCTAGATTTTTTTCTAGATTTTTTTTCTAGATTTTTTTTCTAGATTTTTTTTCTAGATTTTTTTTCTAGATTTTTTTTCTAGATTTTTTTTCTAGAATTTTTTCTAGATTTTCTTTCTAGATTTTTTTTCTAGATTTTTTTTCTATAATTTTTTTCTAGATTTTTTTCTAGATTTTTTTCTAGATTTTTTTTCTAGATTTTTTTTCTAGATTTTTTTTCTAGATTTTTTTTCTATAATTTTTTCTAGATTTTTTTTCTCTAATTTTTTCTAGATTTTTTTTCTAGATTTTTTTTCTAGATTTTTTTTCTAGATTTTTTTCTAGATTTTTTTTCTAGATTTTTTTTCTAGATTTTTTTTCTAGATTTTTTTCTAGATTTTTTTTCTAGAATTTTTTCTAGATTTTTTTTCTAGATTTTTTTTCTAGATTTTTTTTCTAGAATTTTTTCTAGATTTTTTTTCTAGATTTTTTTTCTAGATTTTTTTTCTATAATTTTTTCTAGATTTTTTTTCTAGATTTTTTTTCTAGATTTTTTTCTAGATTTTTTTTCTAGATTTTTTTCTAGATGTTTTTTCTAGATTTTTTTTCTATAATTTTTTCTAGATTTTTTTTCTATAATTTTTTCTAGATTTTTTTTCTAGATTTTTTTTCTAGATTTTTTTCTAGATTTTTTTTCTAGATTTTTTTCTAGATGTTTTTTCTAGATTTTTTTTCTATAATTTTTTCTAGATTTTTTTTCTAGATTTTTTTCTAGATTTTTTTTCTAGATTTTTTTTCTAGATTTTTTTTCTAGAATTTTTTTCTAGATTTTTTTCTAGATTTTTTTTCTAGATTTTTTTTCTAGATTTTTTTTCTAGATTTTTTTTCTAGATTTTTTTTCTAGATTTTTTTCTAGATTTTCTTTCTAGATTTTTTTTCTAGATTTTTTTTCTATAATTTTTTCTAGATTTTTTTTCTAGATTTTTTTTCTAGATTTTTTTTCTATAATTTTTTCTAGATTTTTTTTCTAGATTTTTTTTCTAGATTTTTTTTCTATAATTTTTTCTAGATTTTTTTTCTCTAATTTTTTCTAGATTTTTTTTCTAGATTTTTTTTCTAGATTTTTTTTCTAGATTTTTTTCTAGATTTTTTTCTAGATTTTTTTTCTAGATTTTTTTCTAGATGTTTTTTCTAGATTTTTTTTCTATAATTTTTTCTAGATTTTTTTTCTAGATTTTTTTCTAGATTTTTTTTCTAGATTTTTTTTCTAGATTTTTTTTCTAGAATTTTTTTCTAGATTTTTTTCTAGATTTTTTTTCTAGATTTTTTTTCTAGATTTTTTTTCTAGATTTTTTTTCTAGAATTTTTTCTAGATTTTTTTTCTAGATTTTTTTCTAGATTTTTTTTCTATAATTTTTTCTAGATTTTTTTTCTAGATTTTTTTTCTAGATTTTTTTTCTATAATTTTTTCTAGATTTTTTTTCTAGATTTTTTTCTAGATTTTTTTTCTAGATTTTTTTTCTAGATTTTTTTCTAGATTTTTTTTCTAGATTTTTTTTCTATAATTTTTTTCTAGATTTTTTTCTAGATTTTTTTTCTAGATTTTTTTTTAGATTTTTTTTCTAGATTTTTTTCTAGATTTTTTTTCTAGATTTTTTTTCTAATTTTTTTTCTAGATTTTTTTTCTAGATTTTTTTTCTAGATTTTTTTTCTATAATTTTTTCTAGATTTTTTTTCTATAATTTTTTCTAGATTTTTTTTCTAGATTTTTTTTCTAGATTTTTTTTCTAGATTTTTTTCTAGATTTTTTTTCTAGATTTTTTTTCTAGATTTTTTTTCTAGATTTTTTTCTAGATTTTTTTTCTAGAATTTTTTCTAGATTTTTTTTCTAGATTTTTTTTCTAGATTTTTTTTCTAGAATTTTTTCTAGATTTTTTTTCTAGATTTTTTTTCTAGATTTTTTTTCTATAATTTTTTCTAGATTTTTTTTCTAGATTTTTTTTCTAGATTTTTTTCTAGATTTTTTTTCTAGATTTTTTTCTAGATTTTTTTTCTAGATTTTTTTTCTAGATTTTTTTTCTATAATTTTTTTCTAGATTTTTTTCTAGATTTTTTTTCTAGATTTTTTTTCTAGATTTTTTTTCTAGATTTTTTTTCTAGAATTTTTTCTAGATTTTTTTTCTAGATTTTTTTTCTAGATTTTTTTTCTATAATTTTTTCTAGATTTTTTTTCTAGATTTTTTTTCTAGATTTTTTTTCTATAATTTTTTCTAGATTTTTTTTCTATAATTTTTTTTCTCTAATTTTTTCTAGATTTTTTTTCTAGATTTTTTTTCTAGATTTTTTTTCTAGATTTTTTTCTAGATTTTTTTTCTAGATTTTTTTTCTAGATTTTTTTTCTATAATTTTTTCTAGATTTTTTTTCTAGATTTTTTTTCTAGATTTTTTTCTAGATTTTTTTTCTAGATTTTTTTCTAGATGTTTTTTCTTGATTTTTTTTCTATAATTTTTTCTAGATTTTTTTTCTAGATTTTTTTCTAGATTTTTTTTCTAGATTTTTTTTCTAGATTTTTTTTCTAGAATTTTTTTCTAGATTTTTTTCTAGATTTTTTTTCTAGATTTTTTTTCTAGATTTTTTTTCTAGATTTTTTTTCTAGAATTTTTTCTAGATTTTTTTTCAAGATTTTTTTTCTAGATTTTTTTTCTATAATTTTTTCTAGATTTTTTTTCTAGATTTTTTTTCTAGATTTTTTTCTAGATGTTTTTTCTAGATTTTTTTTCTATAATTTTTTCTAGATTTTTTTTCTAGATTTTTTTCTAGATTCTTTTTCTAGATTTTTTTTCTAGATTTTTTTTCTAGATTTTTTTTCTATAATTTTTTCTAGATTTTTTTTCTAGATTTTTTTTCTAGATTTTTTTCTAGATGTTTTTTCTAGATTTTTTTTCTATAATTTTTTCTAGATTTTTTTTCTAGATTTTTTTCTAGATTCTTTTTCTAGATTTTTTTTCTAGATTTTTTTTCTAGAATTTTTTTCTAGATTTTTTTCTAGATTTTTTTTCTAGATTTTTTTTCTAGATTTTTTTTCTAGATTTTTTTTCTAGAATTTTTTCTAGATTTTTTTTCTAGATTTTTTTTCTAGATTTTTTTTCTATAATTTTTTCTAGATTTTTTTTCTAGATTTTTTTTCTAGATTTTTTTTCTATAATTTTTTCTAGATTTTTTTTCTAGATTTTTTTCTAGATTTTTTTCTAGATTTTTTTTCTAGATTTTTTTTCTAGAATTTTTTTCTAGAATTTTTTTCTAGATTTTTTTCTAGATTTTTTTTCTAGATTTTTTTTCTAGATTTTTTTTCTAGATTTTTTTTCTAGATTTTTTTCTAGATTTTTTTTCTAGATTTTTTTTCTAGATTTTTTACTAGATTTTTTTTCTAGAATTTTTTCTAGATTTTTTTTCTAGATTTTTTTTCTAGATTTTTTTCTAGATTTTTTTTGTAGATTTTTTTTCTAGATTTTTTTTCTAGATTTTTTTCTAGATTTTTTTTCTAGAATTTTTTCTAGATTTTTTTTCTAGATTTTTTTCTAGATTTTTTTTCTAGATTTTTTTTCTAGATTTTTTTTCTAGATTTCTTTCTAGATTTTTTTCTAGATTTTTTTCTAGATTTTTTTTCTAGATTTTTTTTCTAGATTTTTTTTCTAGATTTTTTTCTAGATTTTTTTTCTAGATTTTTTTTCTAGATTTTTTACTAGATTTTTTTTCTAGAATTTTTTCTAGATTTTTTTTCTAGATTTTTTTTCTAGATTTTTTTTCTATAATTTTTTCTAGATTTTTTTTCTATAATTTTTTCTAGATTTTTTTTCTAGATTTTTTTTCTAGATTTTTTTTCTAGATTTTTTTCTAGATTTTTTTTCTAGATTTTTTTTCTAGATTTTTTTTCTAGATTTTTTTCTAGATTTTTTTTCTAGAATTTTTTCTAGATTTTTTTTCTAGATTTTTTTTCTAGATTTTTTTTCTAGAATTTTTTCTAGATTTTTTTTCTAGATTTTTTTTCTAGATTTTTTTTCTATAATTTTTTCTAGATTTTTTTTCTAGATTTTTTTTCTAGATTTTTTTCTAGATTTTTTTTCTAGATTTTTTTCTAGATTTTTTTTCTAGATTTTTTTTCTAGATTTTTTTTCTATAATTTTTTTCTAGATTTTTTTCTAGATTTTTTTTCTAGATTTTTTTTCTAGATTTTTTTTCTAGATTTTTTTTCTAGAATTTTTTCTAGATTTTTTTTCTAGATTTTTTTTCTAGATTTTTTTTCTATAATTTTTTCTAGATTTTTTTTCTAGATTTTTTTTCTAGATTTTTTTTCTATAATTTTTTCTAGATTTTTTTTCTATAATTTTTTTTCTCTAATTTTTTCTAGATTTTTTTTCTAGATTTTTTTTCTAGATTTTTTTTCTAGATTTTTTTCTAGATTTTTTTTCTAGATTTTTTTTCTAGATTTTTTTTCTATAATTTTTTCTAGATTTTTTTTCTAGATTTTTTTTCTAGATTTTTTTCTAGATTTTTTTTCTAGATTTTTTTCTAGATGTTTTTTCTTGATTTTTTTTCTATAATTTTTTCTAGATTTTTTTTCTAGATTTTTTTCTAGATTTTTTTTCTAGATTTTTTTTCTAGATTTTTTTTCTAGAATTTTTTTCTAGATTTTTTTCTAGATTTTTTTTCTAGATTTTTTTTCTAGATTTTTTTTCTAGATTTTTTTTCTAGAATTTTTTCTAGATTTTTTTTCAAGATTTTTTTTCTAGATTTTTTTTCTATAATTTTTTCTAGATTTTTTTTCTAGATTTTTTTTCTAGATTTTTTTCTAGATGTTTTTTCTAGATTTTTTTTCTATAATTTTTTCTAGATTTTTTTTCTAGATTTTTTTCTAGATTCTTTTTCTAGATTTTTTTTCTAGATTTTTTTTCTAGATTTTTTTTCTATAATTTTTTCTAGATTTTTTTTCTAGATTTTTTTTCTAGATTTTTTTCTAGATGTTTTTTCTAGATTTTTTTTCTATAATTTTTTCTAGATTTTTTTTCTAGATTTTTTTCTAGATTCTTTTTCTAGATTTTTTTTCTAGATTTTTTTTCTAGAATTTTTTTCTAGATTTTTTTCTAGATTTTTTTTCTAGATTTTTTTTCTAGATTTTTTTTCTAGATTTTTTTTCTAGAATTTTTTCTAGATTTTTTTTCTAGATTTTTTTTCTAGATTTTTTTTCTATAATTTTTTCTAGATTTTTTTTCTAGATTTTTTTTCTAGATTTTTTTTCTATAATTTTTTCTAGATTTTTTTTCTAGATTTTTTTCTAGATTTTTTTCTAGATTTTTTTTCTAGATTTTTTTTCTAGAATTTTTTTCTAGAATTTTTTTCTAGATTTTTTTCTAGATTTTTTTTCTAGATTTTTTTTCTAGATTTTTTTTCTAGATTTTTTTTCTAGATTTTTTTCTAGATTTTTTTTCTAGATTTTTTTTCTAGATTTTTTACTAGATTTTTTTTCTAGAATTTTTTCTAGATTTTTTTTCTAGATTTTTTTTCTAGATTTTTTTCTAGATTTTTTTTGTAGATTTTTTTTCTAGATTTTTTTTCTAGATTTTTTTCTAGATTTTTTTTCTAGAATTTTTTCTAGATTTTTTTTCTAGATTTTTTTCTAGATTTTTTTTCTAGATTTTTTTTCTAGATTTTTTTTCTAGATTTCTTTCTAGATTTTTTTCTAGATTTTTTTCTAGATTTTTTTTCTAGATTTTTTTTCTAGATTTTTTTTCTAGATTTTTTTCTAGATTTTTTTTCTAGATTTTTTTTCTAGATTTTTTACTAGATTTTTTTTCTAGAATTTTTTCTAGATTTTTTTTCTAGATTTTTTTCTAGATTTTTTTTCTAGATTTTTTTTCTAGATTTTTTTCTATAATTTTTTCTAGATTTTTTTTCTAGATTTTTTTTCTAGATTTTTTTCTAGATTTTTTTTCTAGATTTTTTTCTAGATGTTTTTTCTAGATTTTTTTTCTATAATTTTTTCTAGATTTTTTTTCTAGATTTTTTTCTAGATTTTTTTTCTAGATTTTTTTTCTAGATTTTTTTTCTAGAATTTTTTTCTAGATTTTTTTCTAGATTTTTTTTCTAGATTTTTTTTCTAGATTTTTTTTCTAGATTTTTTTTCTAGAATTTTTTCTAGATTTTTTTTCTAGATTTTTTTTCTAGATTTTTTTTCTATAATTTTTTCTAGATTTTTTTTCTAGATTTTTTTTCTAGATTTTTTTTCTATAATTTTTTCTAGATTTTTTTCTAGATTTTTTTTCTAGATTTTTTTTTAGATTTTTTTTCTAGATTTTTTTCTAGATTTTTTTTCTAGATATTTTTTCTAATTTTTTTTCTAGATTTTTTTTCTAGATTTTTTTTCTAGATTTTTTTTCTATAATTTTTTCTAGATTTTTTTTCTATAATTTTTTCTAGATTTTTTTTCTAGATTTTTTTTCTAGATTTTTTTTCTAGATTTTTTTCTAGATTTTTTTTCTAGATTTTTTTTCTAGATTTTTTTTCTAGATTTTTTTCTAGATTTTTTTTCTAGAATTTTTTCTAGATTTTTTTTCTAGATTTTTTTTCTAGATTTTTTTTCTAGAATTTTTTCTAGATTTTTTTTCTAGATTTTTTTTCTAGATTTTTTTTCTATAATTTTTTCTAGATTTTTTTTCTAGATTTTTTTTCTAGATTTTTTTCTAGATTTTTTTTCTAGATTTTTTTCTAGATGTTTTTTCTAGATTTTTTTTCTATAATTTTTTCTAGATTTTTTTTCTAGATTTTTTTCTAGATTTTTTTTCTAGATTTTTTTTCTAGATTTTTTTTCTAGAATTTTTTTCTAGATTTTTTTCTAGATTTTTTTTCTAGATTTTTTTTCTAGATTTTTTTTCTAGATTTTTTTTCTAGAATTTTTTCTAGATTTTTTTTCTAGATTTTTTTTCTAGATTTTTTTTCTATAATTTTTTCTAGATTTTTTTTCTAGATTTTTTTTCTAGATTTTTTTTCTATAATTTTTTCTAGATTTTTTTTCTATAATTTTTTTTCTCTAATTTTTTCTAGATTTTTTTTCTAGATTTTTTTTCTAGATTTTTTTTCTAGATTTTTTTCTAGATTTTTTTTCTAGATTTTTTTTCTAGATTTTTTTTCTATAATTTTTTCTAGATTTTTTTTCTAGATTTTTTTTCTAGATTTTTTTCTAGATTTTTTTTCTAGATTTTTTTCTAGATGTTTTTTCTAGATTTTTTTTCTATAATTTTTTCTAGATTTTTTTTCTAGATTTTTTTCTAGATTTTTTTTCTAGATTTTTTTTCTAGATTTTTTTTCTAGAATTTTTTTCTAGATTTTTTTCTAGATTTTTTTTCTAGATTTTTTTTCTAGATTTTTTTTCTAGATTTTTTTTCTAGAATTTTTTCTAGATTTTTTTTCAAGATTTTTTTTCTAGATTTTTTTTCTATAATTTTTTCTAGATTTTTTTTCTAGATTTTTTTCTAGATTTTTTTTCTAGATTTTTTTTCTAGATTTTTTTTCTAGAATTTTTTTCTAGATTTTTTTCTAGATTTTTTTTCTAGATTTTTTTTCTAGATTTTTTTTCTAGATTTTTTTTCTAGAATTTTTTCTAGATTTTTTTTCTAGATTTTTTTTCTAGATTTTTTTTCTATAATTTTTTCTAGATTTTTTTTCTAGATTTTTTTTCTAGATTTTTTTTCTATAATTTTTTCTAGATTTTTTTTCTAGATTTTTTTTCTAGATTTTTTTTCTATAATTTTTTCTAGATTTTTTTTCTCTAATTTTTTCTAGATTTTTTTTCTAGATTTTTTTTCTAGATTTTCTTTCTAGATTTTTTTCTAGATTTTTTTTCTAGATTTTTTTTCTAGATTTTTTTCTAGATTTTTTTTCTAGAATTTTTTCTAGATTTTTTTTCTAGATTTTTTTTCTAGATTTTTTTTCTAGAATTTTTTCTAGATTTTTTTTCTAGATTTTTTTTCTAGATTTTTTTTCTATAATTTTTTCTAGATTTTTTTTCTAGATTTTTTTTCTAGATTTTTTTCTAGATTTTTTTTCTTGATTTTTTTCTAGATGTTTTTTCTAGATTTTTTTTCTATAATTTTTTCTAGATTTTTTTTCTAGATTTTTTTCTAGATTTTTTTTCTAGATTTTTTTTCTAGATTTTTTTTCTAGAATTTTTTTCTAGATTTTTTTCTAGATTTTTTTTCTAGATTTTTTTTCTAGATTTTTTTTCTAGATTTTTTTTCTAGAATTTTTTCTAGATTTTTTTTCTAGATTTTTTTTCTAGATTTTTTTTCTATAATTTTTTCTAGATTTTTTTTCTAGATTTTTTTTCTAGATTTTTTTTCTATAATTTTTTCTAGATTTTTTTTCTAGATTTTTTTTCTAGATTTTTTTCTATAATTTTTTCTAGATTTTTTTTCTCTAATTTTTTCTAGATTTTTTTTCTAGATTTTTTTTCTAGATTTTTTTTCTAGATTTTTTTCTAGATTTTTTTTCTAGATTTTTTTTCTAGATTTTTTTTCTATAATTTTTTCTAGATTTTTTTTCTAGATTTTTTTTCTAGATTTTTTTCTAGATTTTTTTTCTAGATTTTTTTCTAGATGTTTTTTCTAGATTTTTTTTCTATAATTTTTTCTAGATTTTTTTTCTAGATTTTTTTCTAGATTTTTTTTCTAGATTTTTTTTCTAGATTTTTTTTCTAGATTTTTTTTCTAGATTTTTTTTCTAGATTTTTTTTCTAGAATTTTTTCTAGATTTTCTTTCTAGATTTTTTTTCTAGATTTTTTTTCTATAATTTCTTCTAGATTTTTTTTCTCTAATTTTTTCTAGATTTTTTTTCTAGATTTTTTTTCTAGATTTTTTTTCTAGATTTTTTTCTAGATTTTTTTTCTAGATTTTTTTTCTAGATTTTTTTTCTATAATTTTTTCTAGATTTTTTTTCTAGATTTTTTTTCTAGATTTTTTTCTAGATTTTTTTTCTAGATTTTTTTCTAGATGTTTTTTCTAGATTTTTTTTCTATAATTTTTTCTAGATTTTTTTTCTAGATTTTTTTCTAGATTTTTTTTCTAGATTTTTTTTCTAGATTTTTTTTCTAGATTTTTTTTCTAGATTTTTTTTCTAGATTTTTTTTCTAGAATTTTTTCTAGATTTTCTTTCTAGATTTTTTTTCTAGATTTTTTTTCTATAATTTTTTTCTAGATTTTTTTCTAGATTTTTTTCTAGATTTTTTTTCTAGATTTTTTTTCTAGATTTTTTTTCTAGATTTTTTTTCTATAATTTTTTCTAGATTTTTTTTCTCTAATTTTTTCTAGATTTTTTTTCTAGATTTTTTTTCTAGATTTTTTTTCTAGATTTTTTTCTAGATTTTTTTTCTAGATTTTTTTTCTAGATTTTTTTTCTAGATTTTTTTCTAGATTTTTTTTCTAGAATTTTTTCTAGATTTTTTTTCTAGATTTTTTTTCTAGATTTTTTTTCTAGAATTTTTTCTAGATTTTTTTTCTAGATTTTTTTTCTAGATTTTTTTTCTAGATTTTTTTTCTAGATTTTTTTTCTAGAATTTTTTCTAGATTTTTTTTCAAGATTTTTTTTCTAGATTTTTTTTCTATAATTTTTTCTAGATTTTTTTTCTAGATTTTTTTCTAGATTTTTTTTCTAGATTTTTTTTCTAGATTTTTTTTCTAGAATTTTTTTCTAGATTTTTTTCTAGATTTTTTTTCTAGATTTTTTTTCTAGATTTTTTTTCTAGATTTTTTTTCTAGAATTTTTTCTAGATTTTTTTTCTAGATTTTTTTTCTAGATTTTTTTTCTATAATTTTTTCTAGATTTTTTTTCTAGATTTTTTTTCTAGATTTTTTTTCTATAATTTTTTCTAGATTTTTTTTCTAGATTTTTTTTCTAGATTTTTTTTCTATAATTTTTTCTAGATTTTTTTTCTCTAATTTTTTCTAGATTTTTTTTCTAGATTTTTTTTCTAGATTTTCTTTCTAGATTTTTTTCTAGATTTTTTTTCTAGATTTTTTTTCTAGATTTTTTTCTAGATTTTTTTTCTAGAATTTTTTCTAGATTTTTTTTCTAGATTTTTTTTCTAGATTTTTTTTCTAGAATTTTTTCTAGATTTTTTTTCTAGATTTTTTTTCTAGATTTTTTTTCTATAATTTTTTCTAGATTTTTTTTCTAGATTTTTTTTCTAGATTTTTTTCTAGATTTTTTTTCTAGATTTTTTTCTAGATGTTTTTTCTAGATTTTTTTTCTATAATTTTTTCTAGATTTTTTTTCTAGATTTTTTTCTAGATTTTTTTTCTAGATTTTTTTTCTAGATTTTTTTTCTAGAATTTTTTTCTAGATTTTTTTCTAGATTTTTTTTCTAGATTTTTTTTCTAGATTTTTTTTCTAGATTTTTTTTCTAGAATTTTTTCTAGATTTTTTTTCTAGATTTTTTTTCTAGATTTTTTTTCTATAATTTTTTTTTAGATTTTTTTTCTAGATTTTTTTCTAGATTTTTTTTCTAGATTTTTTTTCTAGATTTTTTTTCTAGATTTTTTTTCTAGATTTTTTTTCTAGATTTTTTTTCTAGATTTTTTTTCTAGATTTTTTTCTAGATTTTTTTTCTAGATTTTTTTTCTAGATTTTTTTTCTAGATTTTTTTTCTAGAATTTTTTCTAGATTTTTTTTCTAGATTTTTTTTCTAGATTTTTTTTCTAGAATTTTTTCTAGATTTTTTTTCTAGATTTTTTTTCTAGATTTTTTTCTAGATTTTTTTTCTAGATTTTTTTTCTAGATTTTTTTCTAGATTTTTTTTCTAGAATTTTTTCTAGATTTTTTTTCTAGATTTTTTTTCTAGATTTTTTTTCTAGAATTTTTTCTAGATTTTTTTTCTAGATTTTTTTTCTAGATTTTTTTTCTATAATTTTTTCTAGATTTTTTTTCTAGATTTTTTTTCTAGATTTTTTTCTAGATTTTTTTTCTAGATTTTTTTCTAGATGTTTTTTCTAGATTTTTTTTCTATAATTTTTTCTAGATTTTTTTTCTAGATTTTTTTCTAGATTTTTTTTCTAGATTTTTTTTCTAGATTTTTTTTCTAGAATTTTTTTCTAGATTTTTTTCTAGATTTTTTTTCTAGATTTTTTTTCTAGATTTTTTTTCTAGATTTTTTTTCTAGAATTTTTTCTAGATTTTTTTTCTAGATTTTTTTTCTAGATTTTTTTTCTATAATTTTTTTTTAGATTTTTTTTCTAGATTTTTTTCTAGATTTTTTTTCTAGATTTTTTTTCTAGATTTTTTTTCTAGATTTTTTTTCTAGATTTTTTTTCTAGATTTTTTTTCTAGATTTTTTTTCTAGATTTTTTTCTAGATTTTTTTTCTAGATTTTTTTTCTAGATTTTTTTTCTAGATTTTTTTTCTAGAATTTTTTCTAGATTTTTTTTCTAGATTTTTTTTCTAGATTTTTTTTCTAGAATTTTTTCTAGATTTTTTTTCTAGATTTTTTTTCTAGATTTTTTTCTAGATTTTTTTTCTAGATTTTTTTTCTAGATTTTTTTTCTAGATTTTTTTCTAGATTTTTTTTCTAGATTTTTTTTCTAGATTTTTTTTCTAGATTTTTTTTCTAGAATTTTTTTCTAGATTTTTTTCTAGATTTTTTTTCTAGATTTTTTTTCTAGATTTTTTTTCTAGATTTTTTTCTAGATTTTTTTTCTAGATTTTTTTTCTAGATTTTTTTTCTAGAATTTTTTCTAGATTTTTTTTCTAGATTTTTTTTCTAGAATTTTTTCTAGATTTTTTTTCTAGATTTTTTTTCTAGATTTTTTTTCTAGATTTTTTTTCTAGATTTTTTTTCTAGATTTTTTTTCTAGATTTTTTTCTAGATTTTTTTTCTAGATTTTTTTCTAGATTTTTTTTCTAGATTTTTTTTCTAGATTTTTTTTCTAGAATTTTTTCTAGATTTTTTTTCTAGATTTTTTTTCTAGAATTTTTTCTAGATTTTTTTTTTAGATTTTTTTTCTAGATTTTTTTTCTAGATTTTTTTTCTAGATTTTTTTTCTAGATTTTTTTCTAGATTTTTTTCTAGATTTTTTTTCTATAATTTTTTTCTAGATTTTTTTCTAGATTTTTTTCTAGATTTTTTTTCTAGATTTTTTTCTAGATTTTTTTTTTAGATTTTTTTTCTAGATTTTTTTCTAGATTTTCTTTCTTGATTTTTTTTCTATAATTTTTTTCTAGATTTTTTTCTAGATTTTTTTCTAGATTTTTTTTCTAGATTTTTTTTCTAGATTTTTTTTCTAGATTTTTTTTATAGAATTTTTTTCTAGATTTTTTTTCTAGATTTTTTTTCTAGATTTTTTTCTATAATTTTTTCTAGATTTTTTTTCTCTAATTTTTTCTAGATTTTTTTTCTAGATTTTTTTTCTAGATTTTTTTTCTAGATTTTTTTCTAGATTTTTTTTCTAGATTTTTTTTCTAGATTTTTTTTCTATAATTTTTTCTAGATTTTTTTTCTAGATTTTTTTTCTAGATTTTTTTCTAGATTTTTTTTCTAGATTTTTTTCTAGATGTTTTTTCTAGATTTTTTTTCTATAATTTTTTCTAGATTTTTTTTCTAGATTTTTTTCTAGATTTTTTTTCTAGATTTTTTTTCTAGATTTTTTTTCTAGATTTTTTTTCTAGATTTTTTTTCTAGATTTTTTTTCTAGAATTTTTTCTAGATTTTCTTTCTAGATTTTTTTTCTAGATTTTTTTTCTATAATTTCTTCTAGATTTTTTTTCTCTAATTTTTTCTAGATTTTTTTTCTAGATTTTTTTTCTAGATTTTTTTTCTAGATTTTTTTCTAGATTTTTTTTCTAGATTTTTTTTCTAGATTTTTTTTCTATAATTTTTTCTAGATTTTTTTTCTAGATTTTTTTTCTAGATTTTTTTCTAGATTTTTTTTCTAGATTTTTTTCTAGATGTTTTTTCTAGATTTTTTTTCTATAATTTTTTCTAGATTTTTTTTCTAGATTTTTTTCTAGATTTTTTTTCTAGATTTTTTTTCTAGATTTTTTTTCTAGATTTTTTTTCTAGATTTTTTTTCTAGATTTTTTTTCTAGAATTTTTTCTAGATTTTCTTTCTAGATTTTTTTTCTAGATTTTTTTTCTATAATTTTTTTCTAGATTTTTTTCTAGATTTTTTTCTAGATTTTTTTTCTAGATTTTTTTTCTAGATTTTTTTTCTAGATTTTTTTTCTATAATTTTTTCTAGATTTTTTTTCTCTAATTTTTTCTAGATTTTTTTTCTAGATTTTTTTTCTAGATTTTTTTTCTAGATTTTTTTCTAGATTTTTTTTCTAGATTTTTTTTCTAGATTTTTTTTCTAGATTTTTTTCTAGATTTTTTTTCTAGAATTTTTTCTAGATTTTTTTTCTAGATTTTTTTTCTAGATTTTTTTTCTAGAATTTTTTCTAGATTTTTTTTCTAGATTTTTTTTCTAGATTTTTTTTCTATAATTTTTTCTAGATTTTTTTTCTAGATTTTTTTTCTAGATTTTTTTCTAGATTTTTTTTCTAGATTTTTTTCTAGATGTTTTTTCTAGATTTTTTTTCTATAATTTTTTCTAGATTTTTTTTCTATAATTTTTTCTAGATTTTTTTTCTAGATTTTTTTTCTAGATTTTTTTCTAGATTTTTTTTCTAGATTTTTTTCTAGATGTTTTTTCTAGATTTTTTTTCTATAATTTTTTCTAGATTTTTTTTCTAGATTTTTTTCTAGATTTTTTTTCTAGATTTTTTTTCTAGATTTTTTTTCTAGATTTTTTTTCTAGAATTTTTTTCTAGATTTTTTTTCTAGATTTTTTTTCTAGATTTTTTTTCTATAATTTTTTCTAGATTTTTTTTCTAGATTTTTTTTCTAGATTTTTTTCTAGATTTTTTTTCTAGATTTTTTTCTAGATGTTTTTTCTAGATTTTTTTTCTATAATTTTTTCTAGATTTTTTTTCTAGATTTTTTTCTAGATTTTTTTTCTAGATTTTTTTTCTAGATTTTTTTTCTAGAATTTTTTTCTAGATTTTTTTCTAGATTTTTTTTCTAGATTTTTTTTCTAGATTTTTTTTCTAGATTTTTTTTCTAGATTTTTTTTCTAGATTTTTTTCTAGATTTTCTTTCTAGATTTTTTTTCTAGATTTTTTTTCTATAATTTTTTCTAGATTTTTTTTCTAGATTTTTTTTCTAGATTTTTTTTCTATAATTTTTTCTAGATTTTTTTTCTAGATTTTTTTTCTAGATTTTTTTTCTATAATTTTTTCTAGATTTTTTTTCTCTAATTTTTTCTAGATTTTTTTTCTAGATTTTTTTTCTAGATTTTTTTTCTAGATTTTTTTCTAGATTTTTTTTCTAGATTTTTTTTCTAGATTTTTTTTCTATAATTTTTTCTAGATTTTTTTTCTAGATTTTTTTTCTAGATTTTTTTCTAGATTTTTTTTCTAGATTTTTTTCTAGATGTTTTTTCTAGATTTTTTTTCTATAATTTTTTCTAGATTTTTTTTCTAGATTTTTTTCTAGATTTTTTTTCTAGATTTTTTTTCTAGATTTTTTTTCTAGAATTTTTTTCTAGATTTTTTTCTAGATTTTTTTTCTAGATTTTTTTTCTAGATTTTTTTTCTAGATTTTTTTTCTAGAATTTTTTCTAGATTTTTTTTCTAGATTTTTTTCTAGATTTTTTTTCTATAATTTTTTCTAGATTTTTTTTCTAGATTTTTTTTCTAGATTTTTTTTCTATAATTTTTTCTAGATTTTTTTTCTAGATTTTTTTCTAGATTTTTTTTCTAGATTTTTTTTCTAGATTTTTTTCTAGATTTTTTTTCTAGATTTTTTTTCTATAATTTTTTTCTAGATTTTTTTCTAGATTTTTTTCTAGATTTTTTTTCTAGATTTTTTTTCTAGATTTTTTTTCTAGATTTTTTTCTAGATTTTTTTTCTAGATTTTTTTTCTAATTTTTTTTCTAGATTTTTTTTCTAGATTTTTTTTCTAGATTTTTTTTCTATAATTTTTTCTAGATTTTTTTTCTATAATTTTTTCTAGATTTTTTTTCTAGATTTTTTTTCTAGATTTTTTTTCTAGATTTTTTTCTAGATTTTTTTTCTAGATTTTTTTTCTAGATTTTTTTTCTAGATTTTTTTCTAGATTTTTTTTCTAGAATTTTTTCTAGATTTTTTTTCTAGATTTTTTTTCTAGATTTTTTTTCTAGAATTTTTTCTAGATTTTTTTTCTAGATTTTTTTTCTATAATTTTTTCTAGATTTTTTTTCTAGATTTTTTTTCTAGATTTTTTTCTAGATTTTTTTTCTAGATTTTTTTCTAGATTTTTTTTCTAGATTTTTTTTCTAGATTTTTTTTCTAGAATTTTTTTCTAGATTTTTTTCTAGATTTTTTTTCTAGATTTTTTTTCTAGATTTTTTTTCTAGATTTTTTTTCTAGAATTTTTTCTAGATTTTTTTTCTAGATTTTTTTTCTAGATTTTTTTTCTATAATTTTTTCTAGATTTTTTTTCTAGATTTTTTTTCTAGATTTTTTTTCTATAATTTTTTCTAGATTTTTTTTCTATAATTTTTTTTCTCTAATTTTTTCTAGATTTTTTTTCTAGATTTTTTTTCTAGATTTTTTTTCTAGATTTTTTTCTAGATTTTTTTTCTAGATTTTTTTTCTAGATTTTTTTTCTATAATTTTTTCTAGATTTTTTTTCTAGATTTTTTTTCTAGATTTTTTTCTAGATTTTTTTTCTAGATTTTTTTCTAGATGTTTTTTCTAGATTTTTTTTCTATAATTTTTTCTAGATTTTTTTTCTAGATTTTTTTCTAGATTTTTTTTCTAGATTTTTTTTCTAGATTTTTTTTCTAGAATTTTTTTCTAGATTTTTTTCTAGATTTTTTTTCTAGATTTTTTTTCTAGATTTTTTTTCTAGATTTTTTTTCTAGAATTTTTTCTAGATTTTTTTTCAAGATTTTTTTTCTAGATTTTTTTTCTATAATTTTTTCTAGATTTTTTTTCTAGATTTTTTTTCTAGATTTTTTTCTAGATGTTTTTTCTAGATTTTTTTTCTATAATTTTTTCTAGATTTTTTTTCTAGATTTTTTTCTAGATTCTTTTTCTAGATTTTTTTTCTAGATTTTTTTTCTAGATTTTTTTTCTATAATTTTTTCTAGATTTTTTTTCTAGATTTTTTTTCTAGATTTTTTTCTAGATGTTTTTTCTAGATTTTTTTTCTATAATTTTTTCTAGATTTTTTTTCTAGATTTTTTTCTAGATTCTTTTTCTAGATTTTTTTTCTAGATTTTTTTTCTAGAATTTTTTTCTAGATTTTTTTCTAGATTTTTTTTCTAGATTTTTTTTCTAGATTTTTTTTCTAGATTTTTTTTCTAGAATTTTTTCTAGATTTTTTTTCTAGATTTTTTTTCTAGATTTTTTTTCTATAATTTTTTCTAGATTTTTTTTCTAGATTTTTTTTCTAGATTTTTTTTCTATAATTTTTTCTAGATTTTTTTTCTAGATTTTTTTCTAGATTTTTTTCTAGATTTTTTTTCTAGATTTTTTTTCTAGAATTTTTTTCTAGAATTTTTTTCTAGATTTTTTTCTAGATTTTTTTTCTAGATTTTTTTTCTAGATTTTTTTTCTAGATTTTTTTTCTAGATTTTTTTCTAGATTTTTTTTCTAGATTTTTTTTCTAGATTTTTTACTAGATTTTTTTTCTAGAATTTTTTCTAGATTTTTTTTCTAGATTTTTTTTCTAGATTTTTTTCTAGATTTTTTTTGTAGATTTTTTTTCTAGATTTTTTTTCTAGATTTTTTTCTAGATTTTTTTTCTAGAATTTTTTCTAGATTTTTTTTCTAGATTTTTTTCTAGATTTTTTTTCTAGATTTTTTTTCTAGATTTTTTTTCTAGATTTCTTTCTAGATTTTTTTCTAGATTTTTTTCTAGATTTTTTTTCTAGATTTTTTTTCTAGATTTTTTTTCTAGATTTTTTTCTAGATTTTTTTTCTAGATTTTTTTTCTAGATTTTTTACTAGATTTTTTTTCTAGAATTTTTTCTAGATTTTTTTTCTAGATTTTTTTCTAGATTTTTTTTCTAGATTTTTTTTCTAGATTTTTTTTCTATAATTTTTTCTAGATTTTTTTTCTAGATTTTTTTTCTAGATTTTTTTCTAGATTTTTTTTCTAGATTTTTTTCTAGATGTTTTTTCTAGATTTTTTTTCTATAATTTTTTCTAGATTTTTTTTCTAGATTTTTTTCTAGATTTTTTTTCTAGATTTTTTTTCTAGATTTTTTTTCTAGAATTTTTTTCTAGATTTTTTTCTAGATTTTTTTTCTAGATTTTTTTTCTAGATTTTTTTTCTAGATTTTTTTTCTAGAATTTTTTCTAGATTTTTTTTCTAGATTTTTTTTCTAGATTTTTTTTCTATAATTTTTTCTAGATTTTTTTTCTAGATTTTTTTTCTAGATTTTTTTTCTATAATTTTTTCTAGATTTTTTTCTAGATTTTTTTTCTAGATTTTTTTTTAGATTTTTTTTCTAGATTTTTTTCTAGATTTTTTTTCTAGATTTTTTTTCTAATTTTTTTTCTAGATTTTTTTTCTAGATTTTTTTTCTAGATTTTTTTTCTATAATTTTTTCTAGATTTTTTTTCTATAATTTTTTCTAGATTTTTTTTCTAGATTTTTTTTCTAGATTTTTTTTCTAGATTTTTTTCTAGATTTTTTTTCTAGATTTTTTTTCTAGATTTTTTTTCTAGATTTTTTTCTAGATTTTTTTTCTAGAATTTTTTCTAGATTTTTTTTCTAGATTTTTTTTCTAGATTTTTTTTCTAGAATTTTTTCTAGATTTTTTTTCTAGATTTTTTTTCTAGATTTTTTTTCTATAATTTTTTCTAGATTTTTTTTCTAGATTTTTTTCTAGATTTTTTTCTAGATTTTTTTTCTAGATTTTTTTTCTAGAATTTTTTTCTAGAATTTTTTTCTAGATTTTTTTTCTAGATTTTTTTTCTAGATTTTTTTTCTAGATTTTTTTTCTAGATTTTTTTTCTAGATTTTTTTTCTAGATTTTTTTTCTAGATTTTTTTTCTAGAATTTTTTCTAGATTTTTTTTCTATAATTTTTTTCTAGATTTTTTTTCTAGATTTTTTTCTAGATTTTTTTTCTAGATTTTTTTTCTAGATTTTTTTTCTAGATTTTTTTTCTAGATTTTTTTCTAGATTTTTTTCTAGATTTTTTTTCTAGATTTTTTTTCTAGATTTTTTTTCTAGATTTTTTTTCTAGATTTTTTTTCTAGATTTTTTTTCTAGAATTTTTTCTAGATTTTTTTTCTAGATTTTTTTTCTAGATTTTTTTTCTATAATTTTTTCTAGATTTTTTTTCTAGATTTTTTTTCTAGATTTTTTTCTAGATTTTTTTTCTAGATTTATTTCTAGATTTTTTTTCTAGATTTTTTTTCTAGATTTTTTTTCTAGATTTTTTTTCTAGATTTTTTTTCTATAATTTTTTCTAGATTTTTTTTCTAGATTTTTTTCTAGATTTTTTTCTAGATTTTTTTTCTAGATTTTTTTTCTAGAATTTTTTTCTAGAATTTTTTTCTAGATTTTTTTCTAGATTTTTTTTCTAGATTTTTTTTCTAGATTTTTTTTCTAGATTTTTTTTCTAGATTTTTTTCTAGATTTTTTTTCTAGATTTTTTTTCTAGATTTTTTTTCTAGATTTTTTTTCTAGAATTTTTTCTAGAATTTTTTCTAGATTTTTTTTCTAGATTTTTTTTCTAGAATTTTTTTCTAGATTTTTTTTCTAGATTTTTTTTCTAGATTTTTTTCTAGATTTTTTTTCTAGATTTTTTTTCTAGATTTTTTTTCTAGATTTTTTTCTAGATTTTTTTCTAGATTTTTTTTCTAGATTTTTTTTCTAGATATTTTACTAGATTTTTTTTCTAGAATTTTTTCTAGATTTTTTTTCTAGATTTTTTTTCTAGATTTTTTTCTAGATTTTTTTTCTAGATTTTTTTTCTAGATTTTTTTTCTATAATTTTTTCTAGATTTTTTTTCTAGATTTTTTTTCTAGATTTTTTTCTAGATTTTTTTTCTAGATTTTTTTTCTAGAATTTTTTTCTAGATTTTTTTCTAGATTTTTTTTCTAGATTTTTTTTCTAGAAATTTTTTCTAGATTTTTTTTCTAGATTTTTTTCTAGATTTTTTTTCTAGATTTTTTTTCTAGATTTTTTTTCTAGATATTTTACTAGATTTTTTTTCTAGAATTTTTTCTAGATTTTTTTTCTAGATTTTTTTTCTAGATTTTTTTCTAGATTTTTTTTCTAGATTTTTTTTCTAGATTTTTTTTCTAGATTTTTTTTCTAGATTTTTTTCTAGATTTTTTTCTAGATTTTTTTTCTAGATTTTTTTTCTAGATTTTTTTTCTAGATTTTTTTTCTAGATTTTTTTTCTAGAATTTTTTTCTAGAATTTTTTCTAGATTTTTTTTCTAGATTTTTTTTCTAGATTTTTTTTCTATAATTTTTTCTAGATTTTTTTTCTAGATTTTTTTTCTAGATTTTTTTCTAGATTTTTTTTCTAGATTTATTTCTAGATTTTTTTTCTAGATTTTTTTTCTAGATTTTTTTTCTAGATTTTTTTTCTATAATTTTTTCTAGATTTTTTTTCTAGATTTTTTTCTAGATTTTTTTTCTAGATTTTTTTTTAGATTTTTTTTCTAGATTTTTTTCTAGATTTTTTTTCTACATTTTTTTCTAGATTTTTTTTCTAGATTTTTTTTCTAGATTTTTTTTCTAGATTTTTTTTCTAGATTTTTTTTCTAGATTTTTTTCTAGATTTTTTTTCTAGATTTTTTTCTAGATTTTTTTTCTAGAATTTTTTTCTAGATTTTTTTCTAGATTTTTTTCTAGATTTTTTTTCTAGATTTTTTTTCTAGATTTTTTTTCTAGATTTTTTTCTAGATTTTTTTCTAGATTTTTTTTCTATAATTTTTTTCTAGATTTTTTTCTAGATTTTTTTCTAGATTTTTTTTCTAGATTTTTTTTCTAGATTTTTTTTCTAGATTTTTTTTCTAGAATTTTTTTCTAGATTTTTTTTCTAGATTTTTTTTCTAGATTTTTTTGTATAATTTTTTCTAGATTTTTTTTCTAGATTTTTTTTCTATAATTTTTTTCTAGATTTTTTTCTAGATTTTTTTTCTAGATTTTTTTTCTAGATTTTTTTTCTAGATTTTTTTTCTATAATTTTTTCTAGATTTTTTTTCTAGATTTTTTTCTAGATTTTTTTCTAGATTTTTTTTCTAGATTTTTTTCTAGAATTTTTTCTAGATTTTTTTTCTATAATTTTTTTCTAGATTTTTTTCTAGATTTTTTTCTAGATTTTTTTTCTAGATTTTTTTTCTAGATTTTTTTTCTAGATTTTTTTTCTAGAATTTTTTTCTAGATTTTTTTTCTAGATTTTTTTTCTAGATTTTTTTGTATAATTTTTTCTAGATTTTTTTTCTAGATTTTTTTTCTATAATTTTTTTCTAGATTTTTTTCTAGATTTTTTTTCTAGATTTTTTTTCTAGATTTTTTTTCTAGATTTTTTTTCTATAATTTTTTCTAGATTTTTTTTCTAGATTTTTTTCTAGATTTTTTTCTAGATTTTTTTTCTAGATTTTTTTTCTAGAATTTTTTTCTAGAATTTTTTTCTAGATTTTTTTCTAGATTTTTTTTCTAGATTTTTTTTCTAGATTTTTTTTCTAGATTTTTTTTCTAGATTTTTTTCTAGATTTTTTTTCTAGATTTTTTTTCTAGATTTTTTTTCTAGATTTTTTTTCTAGAATTTTTTCTAGAATTTTTTCTAGATTTTTTTTCTAGATTTTTTTTCTAGAATTTTTTTCTAGATTTTTTTTCTAGATTTTTTTTCTAGATTTTTTTCTAGATTTTTTTTCTAGATTTTTTTTCTAGATTTTTTTTCTAGATTTTTTTCTAGATTTTTTTCTAGATTTTTTTTCTAGATTTTTTTTCTAGATTTTTTTTCTAGATATTTTACTAGATTTTTTTTCTAGAATTTTTTCTAGATTTTTTTTCTAGATTTTTTTTCTAGATTTTTTTCTAGATTTTTTTTCTAGATTTTTTTTCTAGATTTTTTTTCTATAATTTTTTCTAGATTTTTTTTCTAGATTTTTTTTCTAGATTTTTTTCTAGATTTTTTTTCTAGATTTTTTTTCTAGAATTTTTTTCTAGATTTTTTTTCTAGATTTTTTTTCTAGATTTTTTTCTAGATTTTTTTTCTAGATTTTTTTTCTAGATTTTTTTTCTAGATTTTTTTCTATATTTTTTTCTAGATTTTTTTTCTAGATTTTTTTTCTAGATTTTTTTTCTAGATTTTTTTTCTAGATTTTTTTCTAGATTTTTTTCTAGATTTTTTTTCTAGATTTTTTTTCTAGATTTTTTTTCTAGATTTTTTTTCTAGATTTTTTTTCTAGATTTTTTTTCTAGAATTTTTTCTAGATTTTTTTTCTAGATTTTTTTTCTAGATTTTTTTTCTATAATTTTTTCTAGATTTTTTTTCTAGATTTTTTTTCTAGATTTTTTTCTAGATTTTTTTTCTAGATTTATTTCTAGATTTTTTTTCGCGATTTTTTTTCTAGATTTTTTTTCTAGATTTTTTTTCTATAATTTTTTCTAGATTTTTTTTCTAGATTTTTTTCTAGATTTTTTTTCTAGATTTTTTTTTAGATTTTTTTTCTAGATTTTTTTCTAGTTTTTCTTTCTACATTTTTTTCTAGATTTTTTTTCTAGATTTTTTTTCTAGATTTTTTTTCTAGATTTTTTTTCTAGATTTTTTTCTAGATTTTTTTTCTAGATTTTTTTCTAGATTTTTTTTCTAGATTTTTTTTCTAGAATTTTTTCTAGATTTTTTTTCTAGATTTTTTTTCTAGAATTTTTTCTAGATTTTTTTTTTAGATTTTTTTTCTAGATTTTTTTTCTAGATTTTTTTTCTAGATTTTTTTCTAGATTTTTTTCTAGATTTTTTTTCTATAATTTTTTTCTAGATTTTTTTCTAGATTTTTTTCTAGATTTTTTTTCTAGATTTTTTTTCTAGATTTTTTTTCTAGATTTTTTTTCTAGATTTTTTTCTAGATTTTTTTCTAGATTTTTTTTCTATAATTTTTTTCTAGATTTTTTTCTAGATTTTTTTCTAGATTTTTTTTCTAGATTTTTTTTCTAGATTTTTTTTCTAGATTTTTTTTCTAGAATTTTTTTCTAGATTTTTTTTCTAGATTTTTTTTCTAGATTTTTTTGTATAATTTTTTCTAGATTTTTTTTCTAGATTTTTTTTCTCTAATTTTTTTCTAGATTTTTTTCTAGATTTTTTTTCTAGATTTTTTTTCTAGATTTTTTTTTAGATTTTTTTTCTAGATTTTTTTCTAGATGTTTTTTCTAGATTTTTTTTCTAGAATTTTTTCTAGATTTTTTTTCTATAATTTTTTCTAGATTTTTTTTCTAGATTTTTTTCTAGATTTTTTTTCTAGATTTTTTTTCTAGATTTTTTTTCTATAATTTTTTTCTAGATTTTTTTCTAGATTTTTTTTCTAGATTTTTTTTTCTAGATTTTTTTTCTAGATTTTTTTTCTATAATTTTTTCTAGATTTTTTTTCTAGATTTTTTTCTAGATTTTTTTCTAGATTTTTTTTCTAGATTTTTTTTCTAGAATTTTTTTCTAGAATTTTTTTCTAGATTTTTTTCTAGATTTTTTTTCTAGATTTTTTTTCTATATTTTTTTTCTAGATTTTTTTTTAGATTTTTTTTCTAGATTTTTTTTCTATAATTTTTTCTAGATTTTTTTTCTAGATTTTTTTTCTAGATTTTTTTCTAGATTTTTTTTCTAGATTTTTTTTCTATAATTTTTTTCTAGATTTTTTTCTAGATTTTTTTCTAGATTTTTTTTCTATAATTTTTTTTAGATTTTTTTTCTAGATTTTTTTCTAGATTTTTTTTCTAGATTTTTTTTCTAGATTTTTTTTCTAGATTTTTTTTCTAGATTTTTTTTCTAGATTTTTTTTCTAGATTTTTTTTCTAGATTTTTTTCTAGATTTTTTTTCTAGATTTTTTTTCTAGATTTTTTTTCTAGATTTTTTTGTATAATTTTTTCTAGATTTTTTTTCTAGATTTTTTTTCTATAATTTTTTTCTAGATTTTTTTCTAGATTTTTTTTCTAGATTTTTTTTCTAGATTTTTTTTCTAGATTTTTTTTCTATAATTTTTTCTAGATTTTTTTTCTAGATTTTTTTCTAGATTTTTTTCTAGATTTTTTTTCTAGATTTTTTTTCTAGAATTTTTTTCTAGAATTTTTTCTAGATTTTTTTTCTATAATTTTTTTCTAGATTTTTTTCTAGATTTTTTTCTAGATTTTTTTTCTAGATTTTTTTTCTAGATTTTTTTTCTAGATTTTTTTTCTAGAATTTTTTTCTAGATTTTTTTTCTAGATTTTTTTTCTAGATTTTTTTGTATAATTTTTTCTAGATTTTTTTTCTAGATTTTTTTTCTATAATTTTTTTCTAGATTTTTTTCTAGATTTTTTTTCTAGATTTTTTTTCTAGATTTTTTTTCTAGATTTTTTTTCTATAATTTTTTCTAGATTTTTTTTCTAGATTTTTTTCTAGATTTTTTTTCTAGAATTTTTTCTAGAATTTTTTCTAGATTTTTTTTCTAGATTTTTTTTCTAGAATTTTTTTCTAGATTTTTTTTCTAGATTTTTTTTCTAGATTTTTTTCTAGATTTTTTTTCTAGATTTTTTTTCTAGATTTTTTTTCTAGATTTTTTTCTAGATTTTTTTCTAGATTTTTTTTCTAGATTTTTTTTCTAGATTTTTTTTCTAGATATTTTACTAGATTTTTTTTCTAGAATTTTTTCTAGATTTTTTTTCTAGATTTTTTTTCTAGATTTTTTTCTAGATTTTTTTTCTAGATTTTTTTTCTAGATTTTTTTTCTATAATTTTTTCTAGATTTTTTTTCTAGATTTTTTTTCTAGATTTTTTTCTAGATTTTTTTTCTAGATTTTTTTTCTAGAATTTTTTTCTAGATTTTTTTCTAGATTTTTTTTCTAGATTTTTTTTCTAGAATTTTTTTCTAGATTTTTTTTCTAGATTTTTTTTCTAGATTTTTTTCTAGATTTTTTTTCTAGATTTTTTTTCTAGATTTTTTTTCTAGATTTTTTTCTATATTTTTTTCTAGATTTTTTTTCTAGATTTTTTTTCTAGATTTTTTTTCTAGATATTTTACTAGATTTTTTTTCTAGAATTTTTTCTAGATTTTTTTTCTAGATTTTTTTTCTAGATTTTTTTCTAGATTTTTTTTCTAGATTTTTTTTCTAGATTTTTTTTCTAGATTTTTTTTCTAGATTTTTTTCTAGATTTTTTTCTAGATTTTTTTTCTAGATTTTTTTTCTAGATTTTTTTTCTAGATTTTTTTTCTAGATTTTTTTTCTAGATTTTTTTTCTAGAATTTTTTCTAGATTTTTTTTCTAGATTTTTTTTCTAGATTTTTTTTCTATAATTTTTTCTAGATTTTTTTTCTAGATTTTTTTTCTAGATTTTTTTCTAGATTTTTTTTCTAGATTTATTTCTAGATTTTTTTTCGCGATTTTTTTTCTAGATTTTTTTTCTAGATTTTTTTTCTATAATTTTTTCTAGATTTTTTTTCTAGATTTTTTTCTAGATTTTTTTTCTAGATTTTTTTTTAGATTTTTTTTCTAGATTTTTTTCTAGATTTTTTTTCTACATTTTTTTCTAGATTTTTTTTCTAGATTTTTTTTCTAGATTTTTTTTCTAGATTTTTTTTCTAGATTTTTTTCTAGATTTTTTTTCTAGATTTTTTTCTAGATTTTTTTTCTAGATTTTTTTTCTAGAATTTTTTCTAGATTTTTTTTCTAGATTTTTTTTCTAGAATTTTTTCTAGATTTTTTTTTTAGATTTTTTTTCTAGATTTTTTTTCTAGATTTTTTTTCTAGATTTTTTTTCTAGATTTTTTTCTAGATTTTTTTCTAGATTTTTTTTCTATAATTTTTTTCTAGATTTTTTTCTAGATTTTTTTCTAGATTTTTTTTCTAGATTTTTTTTCTAGATTTTTTTTCTAGATTTTTTTTCTAGATTTTTTTCTAGATTTTTTTCTAGATTTTTTTTCTATAATTTTTTTCTAGATTTTTTTCTAGATTTTTTTCTAGATTTTTTTTCTAGATTTTTTTTCTAGATTTTTTTTCTAGATTTTTTTTCTAGAATTTTTTTCTAGATTTTTTTTCTAGATTTTTTTTCTAGATTTTTTTGTATAATTTTTTCTAGATTTTTTATCTAGATTTTTTTTCTCTAATTTTTTTCTAGATTTTTTTCTAGATTTTTTTTCTAGATTTTTTTTCTAGATTTTTTTTTAGATTTTTTTTCTAGATTTTTTTCTAGATGTTTTTTCTAGATTTTTTTTCTAGAATTTTTTCTAGATTTTTTTTCTATAATTTTTTCTAGATTTTTTTTCTAGATTTTTTTCTAGATTTTTTTTCTAGATTTTTTTTCTAGATTTTTTTTCTAGAATTTTTTTCTAGATTTTTTTCTAGATTTTTTTTCTAGATTTTTTTTTCTAGATTTTTTTTCTAGATTTTTTTTCTATAATTTTTTCTAGATTTTTTTTCTAGATTTTTTTCTAGATTTTTTTCTAGATTTTTTTTCTAGATTTTTTTTCTAGAATTTTTTTCTAGAATTTTTTTCTAGATTTTTTTCTAGATTTTTTTTCTAGATTTTTTTTCTATATTTTTTTTCTAGATTTTTTTTTAGATTTTTTTTCTAGATTTTTTTTCTATAATTTTTTCTAGATTTTTTTTCTAGATTTTTTTTCTAGATTTTTTTCAAGATTTTTTTTCTAGATTTTTTTTCTATAATTTTTTTCTAGATTTTTTTCTAGATTTTTTTCTAGATTTTTTTTCTATAATTTTTTTTAGATTTTTTTTCTAGATTTTTTTCTAGATTTTTTTTCTAGATTTTTTTTCTAGATTTTTTTTCTAGATTTTTTTTCTAGATTTTTTTTCTAGATTTTTTTTCTAGATTTTTTTTCTAGATTTTTTTCTAGATTTTTTTTCTAGATTTTTTTTCTAGATTTTTTTTCTAGATTTTTTTTCTAGAATTTTTTCTAGATTTTTTTTCTAGATTTTTTTTCTAGATTTTTTTTCTAGAATTTTTTCTAGATTTTTTTTCTAGATTTTTTTTCTAGATTTTTTTCTAGATTTTTTTTCTAGATTTTTTTTCTAGATTTTTTTTCTAGATTTTTTTCTAGATTTTTTTTCTATAATTTTTTCTAGATTTTTTTTCTAGATTTTTTTTCTAGATTTTTTTTCTAGATTTTTTTTTAGATTTTTTTTCTAGATTTTTTTCTAGATTTTTTTTCTACATTTTTTTCTAGATTTTTTTTCTAGATTTTTTTTCTAGATTTTTTTTCTAGATTTTTTTTCTAGATTTTTTTCTAGATTTTTTTTCTATAATTTTTTCTAGATTTTTTTTCTAGATTTTTTTTCTAGATTTTTTTTCTAGATTTTTTTTTAGATTTTTTTTCTAGATTTTTTTCTAGATTTTTTTTCTACATTTTTTTCTAGATTTTTTTTCTAGATTTTTTTTCTAGATTTTTTTTCTAGATTTTTTTTCTAGATTTTTTTTCTAGATTTTTTTCTAGAATTTTTTCTAGATTTTTTTCTAGATTTTTTTTCTATAATTTTTTCTAGATTTTTTTTCTAGAATTTTTTCTAGATTTTTTTTCTAGATTTTTTTTCTAGATTTTTTTTCTAGATTTTTTTCTAGATTTTTTTCTAGATTTTTTTTCTAGATTTTTTTTCTAGATTTTTTTTCTAGAATTTTTTCTAGATTTTTTTTCTAGATTTTTTTTCTAGATTTTTTTTCTATAATTTTTTCTAGATTTTTTTTCTAGATTTTTTTTCTAGATTTTTTTCTAGATTTTTTTTCTAGATTTATTTCTAGATTTTTTTTCGCGATTTTTTTTCTAGATTTTTTTTCTAGATTTTTTTTCTATAATTTTTTCTAGATTTTTTTTCTAGATTTTTTTCTAGATTTTTTTTCTAGATTTTTTTTTAGATTTTTTTTCTAGATTTTTTTCTAGATTTTTTTTCTACATTTTTTTCTAGATTTTTTTTCTAGATTTTTTTTCTAGATTTTTTTTCTAGATTTTTTTTCTAGATTTTTTTCTAGATTTTTTTTCTAGATTTTTTTCTAGATTTTTTTTCTAGATTTTTTTTCTAGAATTTTTTCTAGATTTTTTTTCTAGATTTTTTTTCTAGAATTTTTTCTAGATTTTTTTTTTAGATTTTTTTTCTAGATTTTTTTTCTAGATTTTTTTTCTAGATTTTTTTTCTAGATTTTTTTCTAGATTTTTTTCTAGATTTTTTTTCTATAATTTTTTTCTAGATTTTTTTCTAGATTTTTTTCTAGATTTTTTTTCTAGATTTTTTTTCTAGATTTTTTTTCTAGATTTTTTTTCTAGATTTTTTTCTAGATTTTTTTCTAGATTTTTTTTCTATAATTTTTTTCTAGATTTTTTTCTAGATTTTTTTCTAGATTTTTTTTCTAGATTTTTTTTCTAGATTTTTTTTCTAGATTTTTTTTCTAGAATTTTTTTCTAGATTTTTTTTCTAGATTTTTTTTCTAGATTTTTTTGTATAATTTTTTCTAGATTTTTTATCTAGATTTTTTTTCTCTAATTTTTTTCTAGATTTTTTTCTAGATTTTTTTTCTAGATTTTTTTTCTAGATTTTTTTTTAGATTTTTTTTCTAGATTTTTTTCTAGATGTTTTTTCTAGATTTTTTTTCTAGAATTTTTTCTAGATTTTTTTTCTATAATTTTTTCTAGATTTTTTTTCTAGATTTTTTTCTAGATTTTTTTTCTAGATTTTTTTTCTAGATTTTTTTTCTAGAATTTTTTTCTAGATTTTTTTCTAGATTTTTTTTCTAGATTTTTTTTTCTAGATTTTTTTTCTAGATTTTTTTTCTATAATTTTTTCTAGATTTTTTTTCTAGATTTTTTTCTAGATTTTTTTCTAGATTTTTTTTCTAGATTTTTTTTCTAGAATTTTTTTCTAGAATTTTTTTCTAGATTTTTTTCTAGATTTTTTTTCTAGATTTTTTTTCTATATTTTTTTTCTAGATTTTTTTTTAGATTTTTTTTCTAGATTTTTTTTCTATAATTTTTTCTAGATTTTTTTTCTAGATTTTTTTTCTAGATTTTTTTCAAGATTTTTTTTCTAGATTTTTTTTCTATAATTTTTTTCTAGATTTTTTTCTAGATTTTTTTCTAGATTTTTTTTCTATAATTTTTTTTAGATTTTTTTTCTAGATTTTTTTCTAGATTTTTTTTCTAGATTTTTTTTCTAGATTTTTTTTCTAGATTTTTTTTCTAGATTTTTTTTCTAGATTTTTTTTCTAGATTTTTTTTCTAGATTTTTTTCTAGATTTTTTTTCTAGATTTTTTTTCTAGATTTTTTTTCTAGATTTTTTTTCTAGAATTTTTTCTAGATTTTTTTTCTAGATTTTTTTTCTAGATTTTTTTTCTAGAATTTTTTCTAGATTTTTTTTCTAGATTTTTTTTCTAGATTTTTTTCTAGATTTTTTTTCTAGATTTTTTTTCTAGATTTTTTTTCTAGATTTTTTTCTAGATTTTTTTTCTATAATTTTTTCTAGATTTTTTTTCTAGATTTTTTTTCTAGATTTTTTTTCTAGATTTTTTTTTAGATTTTTTTTCTAGATTTTTTTCTAGATTTTTTTTCTACATTTTTTTCTAGATTTTTTTTCTAGATTTTTTTTCTAGATTTTTTTTCTAGATTTTTTTTCTAGATTTTTTTCTAGATTTTTTTTCTATAATTTTTTCTAGATTTTTTTTCTAGATTTTTTTTCTAGATTTTTTTTCTAGATTTTTTTTTAGATTTTTTTTCTAGATTTTTTTCTAGATTTTTTTTCTACATTTTTTTCTAGATTTTTTTTCTAGATTTTTTTTCTAGATTTTTTTTCTAGATTTTTTTTCTAGATTTTTTTTCTAGATTTTTTTCTAGAATTTTTTCTAGATTTTTTTCTAGATTTTTTTTCTAGAATTTTTTCTAGATTTTTTTTCTAGAATTTTTTCTAGATTTTTTTTCTAGATTTTTTTTCTAGATTTTTTTTCTAGATTTTTTTCTAGATTTTTTTCTAGATTTTTTTTCTATAATTTTTTTCTAGATTTTTTTCTAGATTTTTTTTCTAGATTTTTTTTCTAGATTTTTTTTCTAGATTTTTTTTCTAGATTTTTTTCTAGATTTTTTTCTAGAATTTTTTTCTATAATTTCTTTCTAGATTTTTTTCTAGATTTTTTTTCTAGATTTTTTTTCTAGAATTTTTTTCTAGATTTTTTTTCTAGATTTTTTTTCTAGATTTTTTTGTATAATTTTTTCTAGATTTTTTTTCTAGATTTTTTTTCTATAATTTTTTTCTAGATTTTTTTCTAGATTTTTTTTCTAGATTTTTTTTCTAGATTTTTTTCTAGATTTTTTTTCTAGATTTTTTTTCTAGATTTTTTTTCTAGATTTTTTTTCTAGAATTTTTTCTAGATTTTTTTTCTAGATTTTTTTTCTAGATTTTTTTTCTATAATTTTTTCTAGATTTTTTTTCTAGATTTTTTTTCTAGATTTTTTTCTAGATTTTTTTTCTAGATTTATTTCTAGATTTTTTTTCTAGATTTTTTTTCTAGATTTTTTTTCTAGATTTTTTTTCTATAATTTTTTCTAGATTTTTTTTCTAGATTTTTTTCTAGATTTTTTTTCTAGATTTTTTTTTAGATTTTTTTTCTAGATTTTTTTCTAGATTTTTTTTCTACATTTTTTTCTAGATTTTTTTTCTAGATTTTTTTTCTAGATTTTTTTTCTAGATTTTTTTTCTAGATTTTTTTTCTAGATTTTTTTCTAGATTTTTTTTCTAGATTTTTTTCTAGATTTTTTTTCTAGATTTTTTTTCTAGATTTTTTTTCTAGAATTTTTTCTAGATTTTTTTTCTAGATTTTTTTTCTAGAATTTTTTCTAGATTTTTTTTTTAGATTTTTTTTCTAGATTTTTTTTCTAGATTTTTTTTCTAGATTTTTTTTCTAGATTTTTTTCTAGATTTTTTTCTAGATTTTTTTTCTATAATTTTTTTCTAGATTTTTTTCTAGATTTTTTTCTAGATTTTTTTTCTAGATTTTTTTTCTAGATTTTTTTTCTAGATTTTTTTTCTAGATTTTTTTCTAGATTTTTTTCTAGATTTTTTTTCTATAATTTTTTTCTAGATTTTTTTCTAGATTTTTTTCTAGATTTTTTTTCTAGATTTTTTTTCTAGATTTTTTTTCTAGATTTTTTTTCTAGAATTTTTTTCTAGATTTTTTTTCTAGATTTTTTTTCTAGATTTTTTTGTATAATTTTTTCTAGATTTTTTTTCTAGATTTTTTTTCTATAATTTTTTCTAGATTTTTTTTCTAGATTTTTTTTCTAGATTTTTTTTCTAGATTTTTTTCTAGATTTTTTTTCTAGATTTTTTTTCTAGATTTTTTTTCTAGATTTTTTTCTAGATTTTTTTTCTAGAATTTTTTCTAGATTTTTTTTCTAGATTTTTTTTCTAGATTTTTTTTCTAGAATTTTTTCTAGATTTTTTTTCTAGATTTTTTTTCTAGATTTTTTTTCTATAATTTTTTCTAGATTTTTTTTCTAGATTTTTTTTCTAGATTTTTTTCTAGATTTTTTTTCTAGATTTTTTTCTAGATGTTTTTTCTAGATTTTTTTTCTATAATTTTTTCTAGATTTTTTTTCTAGATTTTTTTCTAGATTTTTTTTCTAGATTTTTTTTCTAGATTTTTTTTCTAGAATTTTTTTCTAGATTTTTTTCTAGATTTTTTTTCTAGATTTTTTTTCTAGATTTTTTTTCTATAATTTTTTCTAGATTTTTTTTCTAGATTTTTTTTCTAGATTTTTTTTCTATAATTTTTTTCTAGATTTTTTTCTAGATTTTTTTCTAGATTTTTTTTCTAGATTTTTTTTCTAGATTTTTTTTCTAGAATTTTTTCTAGATTTTTTTTTTAGATTTTTTTTCTAGATTTTTTTTCTAGATTTTTTTTCTAGATTTTTTTCTAGATTTTTTTCTAGATTTTTTTTCTATAATTTTTTTCTAGATTTTTTTCTAGATTTTTTTCTAGATTTTTTTTCTAGATTTTTTTTCTAGATTTTTTTTCTAGATTTTTTTTCTAGATTTTTTTCTAGATTTTTTTCTAGATTTTTTTTCTATAATTTTTTTCTAGATTTTTTTCTAGATTTTTTTCTAGATTTTTTTTCTAGATTTTTTTTCTAGATTTTTTTTCTAGATTTTTTTTCTAGAATTTTTTTCTAGATTTTTTTTCTAGATTTTTTTTCTAGATTTTTTTGTATAATTTTTTCTAGATTTTTTTTCTAGATTTTTTTTCTCTAATTTTTTTCTAGATTTTTTTCTAGATTTTTTTTCTAGATTTTTTTTCTAGATTTTTTTTTAGATTTTTTTTCTAGATTTTTTTCTAGATGTTTTTTCTAGATTTTTTTTCTAGAATTTTTTCTAGATTTTTTTTCTATAATTTTTTCTAGATTTTTTTTCTAGATTTTTTTCTAGATTTTTTTTCTAGATTTTTTTTCTAGATTTTTTTTCTAGAATTTTTTTCTAGATTTTTTTCTAGATTTTTTTTCTAGATTTTTTTTTCTAGATTTTTTTTCTAGATTTTTTTTCTATAATTTTTTCTAGATTTTTTTTCTAGATTTTTTTCTAGATTTTTTTCTAGATTTTTTTTCTAGATTTTTTTTCTAGAATTTTTTTCTAGAATTTTTTTCTAGATTTTTTTCTAGATTTTTTTTCTAGATTTTTTTTCTATATTTTTTTTCTAGATTTTTTTTTAGATTTTTTTTCTAGATTTTTTTTCTATAATTTTTTCTAGATTTTTTTTCTAGATTTTTTTTCTAGATTTTTTTCTAGATTTTTTTTCTAGATTTTTTTTCTATAATTTTTTTCTAGATTTTTTTCTAGATTTTTTTCTAGATTTTTTTTCTATAATTTTTTTTAGATTTTTTTTCTAGATTTTTTTCTAGATTTTTTTTCTAGATTTTTTTTCTAGATTTTTTTTCTAGATTTTTTTTCTAGATTTTTTTTCTAGATTTTTTTTCTAGATTTTTTTTCTAGATTTTTTTCTAGATTTTTTTTCTAGATTTTTTTTCTAGATTTTTTTTCTAGATTTTTTTGTATAATTTTTTCTAGATTTTTTTTCTAGATTTTTTTTCTATAATTTTTTTCTAGATTTTTTTCTAGATTTTTTTTCTAGATTTTTTTTCTAGATTTTTTTTCTAGATTTTTTTTCTATAATTTTTTCTAGATTTTTTTTCTAGATTTTTTTCTAGATTTTTTTCTAGATTTTTTTTCTAGATTTTTTTTCTAGAATTTTTTTCTAGAATTTTTTCTAGATTTTTTTTCTATAATTTTTTTCTAGATTTTTTTCTAGATTTTTTTCTAGATTTTTTTTCTAGATTTTTTTTCTAGATTTTTTTTCTAGATTTTTTTTCTAGAATTTTTTTCTAGATTTTTTTTCTAGATTTTTTTTCTAGATTTTTTTGTATAATTTTTTCTAGATTTTTTTTCTAGATTTTTTTTCTATAATTTTTTTCTAGATTTTTTTCTAGATTTTTTTTCTAGATTTTTTTTCTAGATTTTTTTTCTAGATTTTTTTTCTATAATTTTTTCTAGATTTTTTTTCTAGATTTTTTTCTAGATTTTTTTCTAGATTTTTTTTCTAGATTTTTTTTCTAGAATTTTTTTCTAGAATTTTTTTCTAGATTTTTTTCTAGATTTTTTTTCTAGATTTTTTTTCTAGATTTTTTTTCTAGATTTTTTTTCTAGATTTTTTTCTAGATTTTTTTTCTAGATTTTTTTTCTAGATTTTTTTTCTAGATTTTTTTTCTAGAATTTTTTCTAGAATTTTTTCTAGATTTTTTTTCTAGATTTTTTTTCTAGAATTTTTTTCTAGATTTTTTTTCTAGATTTTTTTTCTAGATTTTTTTCTAGATTTTTTTTCTAGATTTTTTTTCTAGATTTTTTTTCTAGATTTTTTTCTAGATTTTTTTCTAGATTTTTTTTCTAGATTTTTTTTCTAGATTTTTTTTCTAGATATTTTACTAGATTTTTTTTCTAGAATTTTTTCTAGATTTTTTTTCTAGATTTTTTTTCTAGATTTTTTTCTAGATTTTTTTTCTAGATTTTTTTTCTAGATTTTTTTTCTATAATTTTTTCTAGATTTTTTTTCTAGATTTTTTTTCTAGATTTTTTTCTAGATTTTTTTTCTAGATTTTTTTTCTAGAATTTTTTTCTAGATTTTTTTCTAGATTTTTTTTCTAGATTTTTTTTCTAGAATTTTTTTCTAGATTTTTTTTCTAGATTTTTTTTCTAGATTTTTTTCTAGATTTTTTTTCTAGATTTTTTTTCTAGATTTTTTTTCTAGATTTTTTTCTATATTTTTTTCTAGATTTTTTTTCTATATTTTTTTTCTAGATATTTTACTAGATTTTTTTTCTAGAATTTTTTCTAGATTTTTTTTCTAGATTTTTTTTCTAGATTTTTTTCTAGATTTTTTTTCTAGATTTTTTTTCTAGATTTTTTTTCTAGATTTTTTTTCTAGATTTTTTTCTAGATTTTTTTCTAGATTTTTTTTCTAGATTTTTTTTCTAGATTTTTTTTCTAGATTTTTTTTCTAGATTTTTTTTCTAGATTTTTTTTCTAGAATTTTTTCTAGATTTTTTTTCTAGATTTTTTTTCTAGATTTTTTTTCTATAATTTTTTCTAGATTTTTTTTCTAGATTTTTTTTCTAGATTTTTTTCTAGATTTTTTTTCTAGATTTATTTCTAGATTTTTTTTCGCGATTTTTTTTCTAGATTTTTTTTCTAGATTTTTTTTCTATAATTTTTTCTAGATTTTTTTTCTAGATTTTTTTCTAGATTTTTTTTCTAGATTTTTTTTCTAGATTTTTTTTCTAGAATTTTTTTCTAGATTTTTTTTCTAGATTTTTTTTCTAGATTTTTTTGTATAATTTTTTCTAGATTTTTTTTCTAGATTTTTTTTCTATAATTTTTTTCTAGATTTTTTTCTAGATTTTTTTTCTAGATTTTTTTTCTAGATTTTTTTTCTAGATTTTTTTTCTATAATTTTTTCTAGATTTTTTTTCTAGATTTTTTTCTAGATTTTTTTCTAGATTTTTTTTCTAGATTTTTTTTCTAGAATTTTTTTCTAGAATTTTTTTCTAGATTTTTTTCTAGATTTTTTTTCTAGATTTTTTTTCTAGATTTTTTTTCTAGATTTTTTTTCTAGATTTTTTTCTAGATTTTTTTTCTAGATTTTTTTTCTAGATTTTTTTTCTAGATTTTTTTTCTAGAATTTTTTCTAGAATTTTTTCTAGATTTTTTTTCTAGATTTTTTTTCTAGAATTTTTTTCTAGATTTTTTTTCTAGATTTTTTTTCTAGATTTTTTTCTAGATTTTTTTTCTAGATTTTTTTTCTAGATTTTTTTTCTAGATTTTTTTCTAGATTTTTTTCTAGATTTTTTTTCTAGATTTTTTTCAAGATTTTTTTTCTAGATTTTTTTTCTATAATTTTTTTCTAGATTTTTTTCTAGATTTTTTTCTAGATTTTTTTTCTATAATTTTTTTTAGATTTTTTTTCTAGATTTTTTTCTAGATTTTTTTTCTAGATTTTTTTTCTAGATTTTTTTTCTAGATTTTTTTTCTAGATTTTTTTTCTAGATTTTTTTTCTAGATTTTTTTTCTAGATTTTTTTCTAGATTTTTTTTCTAGATTTTTTTTCTAGATTTTTTTTCTAGATTTTTTTTCTAGAATTTTTTCTAGATTTTTTTTCTAGATTTTTTTTCTAGATTTTTTTTCTAGAATTTTTTCTAGATTTTTTTTCTAGATTTTTTTTCTAGATTTTTTTCTAGATTTTTTTTCTAGATTTTTTTTCTAGATTTTTTTTCTAGATTTTTTTCTAGATTTTTTTTCTATAATTTTTTCTAGATTTTTTTTCTAGATTTTTTTTCTAGATTTTTTTTCTAGATTTTTTTTTAGATTTTTTTTCTAGATTTTTTTCTAGATTTTTTTTCTACATTTTTTTCTAGATTTTTTTTCTAGATTTTTTTTCTAGATTTTTTTTCTAGATTTTTTTTCTAGATTTTTTTCTAGATTTTTTTTCTATAATTTTTTCTAGATTTTTTTTCTAGATTTTTTTTCTAGATTTTTTTTCTAGATTTTTTTTTAGATTTTTTTTCTAGATTTTTTTCTAGATTTTTTTTCTACATTTTTTTCTAGATTTTTTTTCTAGATTTTTTTTCTAGATTTTTTTTCTAGATTTTTTTTCTAGATTTTTTTTCTAGATTTTTTTCTAGAATTTTTTCTAGATTTTTTTCTAGATTTTTTTTCTAGAATTTTTTCTAGATTTTTTTTCTAGAATTTTTTCTAGATTTTTTTTCTAGATTTTTTTTCTAGATTTTTTTTCTAGATTTTTTTCTAGATTTTTTTCTAGATTTTTTTTCTATAATTTTTTTCTAGATTTTTTTCTAGATTTTTTTTCTAGATTTTTTTTCTAGATTTTTTTTCTAGATTTTTTTTCTAGATTTTTTTCTAGATTTTTTTCTAGAATTTTTTTCTATAATTTCTTTCTAGATTTTTTTCTAGATTTTTTTTCTAGATTTTTTTTCTAGAATTTTTTTCTAGATTTTTTTTCTAGATTTTTTTTCTAGATTTTTTTGTATAATTTTTTCTAGATTTTTTTTCTAGATTTTTTTTCTATAATTTTTTTCTAGATTTTTTTCTAGATTTTTTTTCTAGATTTTTTTTCTAGATTTTTTTCTAGATTTTTTTTCTAGATTTTTTTTCTAGATTTTTTTTCTAGATTTTTTTTCTAGAATTTTTTCTAGATTTTTTTTCTAGATTTTTTTTCTAGATTTTTTTTCTATAATTTTTTCTAGATTTTTTTTCTAGATTTTTTTTCTAGATTTTTTTCTAGATTTTTTTTCTAGATTTATTTCTAGATTTTTTTTCTAGATTTTTTTTCTAGATTTTTTTTCTAGATTTTTTTTCTATAATTTTTTCTAGATTTTTTTTCTAGATTTTTTTCTAGATTTTTTTTCTAGATTTTTTTTTAGATTTTTTTTCTAGATTTTTTTCTAGATTTTTTTTCTACATTTTTTTCTAGATTTTTTTTCTAGATTTTTTTTCTAGATTTTTTTTCTAGATTTTTTTTCTAGATTTTTTTTCTAGATTTTTTTCTAGATTTTTTTTCTAGATTTTTTTCTAGATTTTTTTTCTAGATTTTTTTTCTAGATTTTTTTTCTAGAATTTTTTCTAGATTTTTTTTCTAGATTTTTTTTCTAGAATTTTTTCTAGATTTTTTTTTTAGATTTTTTTTCTAGATTTTTTTTCTAGATTTTTTTTCTAGATTTTTTTTCTAGATTTTTTTCTAGATTTTTTTCTAGATTTTTTTTCTATAATTTTTTTCTAGATTTTTTTCTAGATTTTTTTCTAGATTTTTTTTCTAGATTTTTTTTCTAGATTTTTTTTCTAGATTTTTTTTCTAGATTTTTTTCTAGATTTTTTTTCTACATTTTTTTCTAGATTTTTTTTCTAGATTTTTTTTCTAGATTTTTTTTCTAGATTTTTTTTCTAGATTTTTTTTCTAGATTTTTTTCTAGATTTTTTTTCTAGATTTTTTTCTAGATTTTTTTTCTAGATTTTTTTTCTAGATTTTTTTTCTAGAATTTTTTCTAGATTTTTTTTCTAGATTTTTTTTCTAGAATTTTTTCTAGATTTTTTTTTTAGATTTTTTTTCTAGATTTTTTTTCTAGATTTTTTTTCTAGATTTTTTTTCTAGATTTTTTTCTAGATTTTTTTCTAGATTTTTTTTCTATAATTTTTTTCTAGATTTTTTTCTAGATTTTTTTCTAGATTTTTTTTCTAGATTTTTTTTCTAGATTTTTTTTCTAGATTTTTTTTCTAGATTTTTTTCTAGATTTTTTTCTAGATTTTTTTTCTATAATTTTTTTCTAGATTTTTTTCTAGATTTTTTTCTAGATTTTTTTTCTAGATTTTTTTTCTAGATTTTTTTTCTAGATTTTTTTTCTAGAATTTTTTTCTAGATTTTTTTTCTAGATTTTTTTTCTAGATTTTTTTGTATAATTTTTTCTAGATTTTTTTTCTAGATTTTTTTTCTATAATTTTTTCTAGATTTTTTTTCTAGATTTTTTTTCTAGATTTTTTTTCTAGATTTTTTTCTAGATTTTTTTTCTAGATTTTTTTTCTAGATTTTTTTTCTAGATTTTTTTCTAGATTTTTTTTCTAGAATTTTTTCTAGATTTTTTTTCTAGATTTTTTTTCTAGATTTTTTTTCTAGAATTTTTTCTAGATTTTTTTTCTAGATTTTTTTTCTAGATTTTTTTTCTATAATTTTTTCTAGATTTTTTTTCTAGATTTTTTTTCTAGATTTTTTTCTAGATTTTTTTTCTAGATTTTTTTCTAGATGTTTTTTCTAGATTTTTTTTCTATAATTTTTTCTAGATTTTTTTTCTAGATTTTTTTCTAGATTTTTTTTCTAGATTTTTTTTCTAGATTTTTTTTCTAGAATTTTTTTCTAGATTTTTTTCTAGATTTTTTTTCTAGATTTTTTTTCTAGATTTTTTTTCTATAATTTTTTCTAGATTTTTTTTCTAGATTTTTTTTCTAGATTTTTTTTCTATAATTTTTTTCTAGATTTTTTTCTAGATTTTTTTCTAGATTTTTTTTCTAGATTTTTTTTCTAGATTTTTTTTCTAGAATTTTTTCTAGATTTTTTTTTTAGATTTTTTTTCTAGATTTTTTTTCTAGATTTTTTTTCTAGATTTTTTTCTAGATTTTTTTCTAGATTTTTTTTCTATAATTTTTTTCTAGATTTTTTTCTAGATTTTTTTCTAGATTTTTTTTCTAGATTTTTTTTCTAGATTTTTTTTCTAGATTTTTTTTCTAGATTTTTTTCTAGATTTTTTTCTAGATTTTTTTTCTAGAATTTTTTCTAGATTTTTTTTTTAGATTTTTTTTCTAGATTTTTTTTCTAGATTTTTTTTCTAGAATTTTTTTCTAGATTTTTTTTCTAGATTTTTTTTCTAGATTTTTTTGTATAATTTTTTCTAGATTTTTTTTCTAGATTTTTTTTCTCTAATTTTTTTCTAGATTTTTTTCTAGATTTTTTTTCTAGATTTTTTTTCTAGATTTTTTTTTAGATTTTTTTTCTAGATTTTTTTCTAGATGTTTTTTCTAGATTTTTTTTCTAGAATTTTTTCTAGATTTTTTTTCTATAATTTTTTCTAGATTTTTTTTCTAGATTTTTTTCTAGATTTTTTTTCTAGATTTTTTTTCTAGATTTTTTTTCTAGAATTTTTTTCTAGATTTTTTTCTAGATTTTTTTTCTAGATTTTTTTTTCTAGATTTTTTTTCTAGATTTTTTTTCTATAATTTTTTCTAGATTTTTTTTCTAGATTTTTTTCTAGATTTTTTTCTAGATTTTTTTTCTAGATTTTTTTTCTAGAATTTTTTTCTAGAATTTTTTTCTAGATTTTTTTCTAGATTTTTTTTCTAGATTTTTTTTCTATATTTTTTTTCTAGATTTTTTTTTAGATTTTTTTTCTAGATTTTTTTTCTATAATTTTTTCTAGATTTTTTTTCTAGATTTTTTTTCTAGATTTTTTTCTAGATTTTTTTTCTAGATTTTTTTTCTATAATTTTTTTCTAGATTTTTTTCTAGATTTTTTTCTAGATTTTTTTTCTATAATTTTTTTTAGATTTTTTTTCTAGATTTTTTTCTAGATTTTTTTTCTAGATTTTTTTTCTAGATTTTTTTTCTAGATTTTTTTTCTAGATTTTTTTTCTAGATTTTTTTTCTAGATTTTTTTTCTAGATTTTTTTCTAGATTTTTTTTCTAGATTTTTTTTCTAGATTTTTTTTCTAGATTTTTTTGTATAATTTTTTCTAGATTTTTTTTCTAGATTTTTTTTCTATAATTTTTTTCTAGATTTTTTTCTAGATTTTTTTTCTAGATTTTTTTTCTAGATTTTTTTTCTAGATTTTTTTTCTATAATTTTTTCTAGATTTTTTTTCTAGATTTTTTTCTAGATTTTTTTCTAGATTTTTTTTCTAGATTTTTTTTCTAGAATTTTTTTCTAGAATTTTTTCTAGATTTTTTTTCTATAATTTTTTTCTAGATTTTTTTCTAGATTTTTTTCTAGATTTTTTTTCTAGATTTTTTTTCTAGATTTTTTTTCTAGATTTTTTTTCTAGAATTTTTTTCTAGATTTTTTTTCTAGATTTTTTTTCTAGATTTTTTTGTATAATTTTTTCTAGATTTTTTTTCTAGATTTTTTTTCTATAATTTTTTTCTAGATTTTTTTCTAGATTTTTTTTCTAGATTTTTTTTCTAGATTTTTTTTCTAGATTTTTTTTCTATAATTTTTTCTAGATTTTTTTTCTAGATTTTTTTCTAGATTTTTTTCTAGATTTTTTTTCTAGATTTTTTTTCTAGAATTTTTTTCTAGAATTTTTTTCTAGATTTTTTTCTAGATTTTTTTTCTAGATTTTTTTTCTAGATTTTTTTTCTAGATTTTTTTTCTAGATTTTTTTCTAGATTTTTTTTCTAGATTTTTTTTCTAGATTTTTTTTCTAGATTTTTTTTCTAGAATTTTTTCTAGAATTTTTTCTAGATTTTTTTTCTAGATTTTTTTTCTAGAATTTTTTTCTAGATTTTTTTTCTAGATTTTTTTTCTAGATTTTTTTCTAGATTTTTTTTCTAGATTTTTTTTCTAGATTTTTTTTCTAGATTTTTTTCTAGATTTTTTTCTAGATTTTTTTTCTAGATTTTTTTTCTAGATTTTTTTTCTAGATATTTTACTAGATTTTTTTTCTAGAATTTTTTCTAGATTTTTTTTCTAGATTTTTTTTCTAGATTTTTTTCTAGATTTTTTTTCTAGATTTTTTTTCTAGATTTTTTTTCTATAATTTTTTCTAGATTTTTTTTCTAGATTTTTTTTCTAGATTTTTTTCTAGATTTTTTTTCTAGATTTTTTTTCTAGAATTTTTTTCTAGATTTTTTTCTAGATTTTTTTTCTAGATTTTTTTTCTAGAATTTTTTTCTAGATTTTTTTTCTAGATTTTTTTTCTAGATTTTTTTCTAGATTTTTTTTCTAGATTTTTTTTCTAGATTTTTTTTCTAGATTTTTTTCTATATTTTTTTCTAGATTTTTTTTCTATATTTTTTTTCTAGATATTTTACTAGATTTTTTTTCTAGAATTTTTTCTAGATTTTTTTTCTAGATTTTTTTTCTAGATTTTTTTCTAGATTTTTTTTCTAGATTTTTTTTCTAGATTTTTTTTCTAGATTTTTTTTCTAGATTTTTTTCTAGATTTTTTTCTAGATTTTTTTTCTAGATTTTTTTTCTAGATTTTTTTTCTAGATTTTTTTTCTAGATTTTTTTTCTAGATTTTTTTTCTAGAATTTTTTCTAGATTTTTTTTCTAGATTTTTTTTCTAGATTTTTTTTCTATAATTTTTTCTAGATTTTTTTTCTAGATTTTTTTTCTAGATTTTTTTCTAGATTTTTTTTCTAGATTTATTTCTAGATTTTTTTTCGCGATTTTTTTTCTAGATTTTTTTTCTAGATTTTTTTTCTATAATTTTTTCTAGATTTTTTTTCTAGATTTTTTTCTAGATTTTTTTTCTAGATTTTTTTTCTAGATTTTTTTTCTAGAATTTTTTTCTAGATTTTTTTTCTAGATTTTTTTTCTAGATTTTTTTGTATAATTTTTTCTAGATTTTTTTTCTAGATTTTTTTTCTATAATTTTTTTCTAGATTTTTTTCTAGATTTTTTTTCTAGATTTTTTTTCTAGATTTTTTTTCTAGATTTTTTTTCTATAATTTTTTCTAGATTTTTTTTCTAGATTTTTTTCTAGATTTTTTTCTAGATTTTTTTTCTAGATTTTTTTTCTAGAATTTTTTTCTAGAATTTTTTTCTAGATTTTTTTCTAGATTTTTTTTCTAGATTTTTTTTCTAGATTTTTTTTCTAGATTTTTTTTCTAGATTTTTTTCTAGATTTTTTTTCTAGATTTTTTTTCTAGATTTTTTTTCTAGATTTTTTTTCTAGAATTTTTTCTAGAATTTTTTCTAGATTTTTTTTCTAGATTTTTTTTCTAGAATTTTTTTCTAGATTTTTTTTCTAGATTTTTTTTCTAGATTTTTTTCTAGATTTTTTTTCTAGATTTTTTTTCTAGATTTTTTTTCTAGATTTTTTTCTAGATTTTTTTCTAGATTTTTTTTCTAGATTTTTTTTCTAGATTTTTTTTCTAGATATTTTACTAGATTTTTTTTCTAGAATTTTTTCTAGATTTTTTTTCTAGATTTTTTTTCTAGATTTTTTTCTAGATTTTTTTTCTAGATTTTTTTTCTAGATTTTTTTTCTATAATTTTTTCTAGATTTTTTTTCTAGATTTTTTTTCTAGATTTTTTTCTAGATTTTTTTTCTAGATTTTTTTTCTAGAATTTTTTTCTAGATTTTTTTCTAGATTTTTTTTCTAGATTTTTTTTCTAGAATTTTTTTCTAGATTTTTTTTCTAGATTTTTTTTCTAGATTTTTTTCTAGATTTTTTTTCTAGATTTTTTTTCTAGATTTTTTTTCTAGATTTTTTTCTATATTTTTTTCTAGATTTTTTTTCTAGATTTTTTTTCTATATTTTTTTTCTAGATATTTTACTAGATTTTTTTTCTAGAATTTTTTCTAGATTTTTTTTCTAGATTTTTTTTCTAGATTTTTTTCTAGATTTTTTTTCTAGATTTTTTTTCTAGATTTTTTTTCTAGATTTTTTTTCTAGATTTTTTTCTAGATTTTTTTCTAGATTTTTTTTCTAGATTTTTTTTCTAGATTTTTTTTCTAGATTTTTTTTCTAGATTTTTTTTCTAGATTTTTTTTCTAGAATTTTTTCTAGATTTTTTTTCTAGATTTTTTTTCTAGATTTTTTTTCTATAATTTTTTCTAGATTTTTTTTCTAGATTTTTTTTCTAGATTTTTTTCTAGATTTTTTTTCTAGATTTATTTCTAGATTTTTTTTCGCGATTTTTTTTCTAGATTTTTTTTCTAGATTTTTTTTCTATAATTTTTTCTAGATTTTTTTTCTAGATTTTTTTCTAGATTTTTTTTCTAGATTTTTTTTTAGATTTTTTTTCTAGATTTTTTTCTAGATTTTTTTTCTACATTTTTTTCTAGATTTTTTTTCTACATTTTTTTTCTAGATTTTTTTTCTAGATTTTTTTTCTAGATTTTTTTCTAGATTTTTTTTCTAGATTTTTTTCTAGATTTTTTTTCTAGATTTTTTTTCTAGAATTTTTTCTAGATTTTTTTTCTAGATTTTTTTTCTAGAATTTTTTCTAGATTTTTTTTTTAGATTTTTTTTCTAGATTTTTTTTCTAGATTTTTTTTCTAGATTTTTTTTCTAGATTTTTTTCTAGATTTTTTTCTAGATTTTTTTTCTATAATTTTTTTCTAGATTTTTTTCTAGATTTTTTTCTAGATTTTTTTTCTAGATTTTTTTTCTAGATTTTTTTTCTAGATTTTTTTTCTAGATTTTTTTCTAGATTTTTTTCTAGATTTTTTTTCTATAATTTTTTTCTAGATTTTTTTCTAGATTTTTTTCTAGATTTTTTTTCTAGATTTTTTTTCTAGATTTTTTTTCTAGATTTTTTTTCTAGAATTTTTTTCTAGATTTTTTTTCTAGATTTTTTTTCTAGATTTTTTTGTATAATTTTTTCTAGATTTTTTTTCTAGATTTTTTTTCTCTAATTTTTTTCTAGATTTTTTTCTAGATTTTTTTTCTAGATTTTTTTTCTAGATTTTTTTTTAGATTTTTTTTCTAGATTTTTTTCTAGATGTTTTTTCTAGATTTTTTTTCTAGAATTTTTTCTAGATTTTTTTTCTATAATTTTTTCTAGATTTTTTTTCTAGATTTTTTTCTAGATTTTTTTTCTAGATTTTTTTTCTAGATTTTTTTTCTAGAATTTTTTTCTAGATTTTTTTCTAGATTTTTTTTCTAGATTTTTTTTTCTAGATTTTTTTTCTAGATTTTTTTTCTATAATTTTTTCTAGATTTTTTTTCTAGATTTTTTTCTAGATTTTTTTCTAGATTTTTTTTCTAGATTTTTTTTCTAGAATTTTTTTCTAGAATTTTTTTCTAGATTTTTTTCTAGATTTTTTTTCTAGATTTTTTTTCTATATTTTTTTTCTAGATTTTTTTTTAGATTTTTTTTCTAGATTTTTTTTCTATAATTTTTTCTAGATTTTTTTTCTAGATTTTTTTTCTAGATTTTTTTCTAGATTTTTTTTCTAGATTTTTTTTCTATAATTTTTTTCTAGATTTTTTTCTAGATTTTTTTCTAGATTTTTTTTCTATAATTTTTTTTAGATTTTTTTTCTAGATTTTTTTCTAGATTTTTTTTCTAGATTTTTTTTCTAGATTTTTTTTCTAGATTTTTTTTCTAGATTTTTTTTCTAGATTTTTTTTCTAGATTTTTTTTCTAGATTTTTTTCTAGATTTTTTTTCTAGATTTTTTTTCTAGATTTTTTTTCTAGATTTTTTTTCTAGAATTTTTTCTAGATTTTTTTTCTAGATTTTTTTTCTAGATTTTTTTTCTAGAATTTTTTCTAGATTTTTTTTCTAGATTTTTTTTCTAGATTTTTTTCTAGATTTTTTTTCTAGATTTTTTTTCTAGATTTTTTTTCTAGATTTTTTTCTAGATTTTTTTTCTATAATTTTTTCTAGATTTTTTTTCTAGATTTTTTTTCTAGATTTTTTTTCTAGATTTTTTTTTAGATTTTTTTTCTAGATTTTTTTCTAGATTTTTTTTCTACATTTTTTTCTAGATTTTTTTTCTAGATTTTTTTTCTAGATTTTTTTTCTAGATTTTTTTTCTAGATTTTTTTCTAGATTTTTTTTCTATAATTTTTTCTAGATTTTTTTTCTAGATTTTTTTTCTAGATTTTTTTTCTAGATTTTTTTTTAGATTTTTTTTCTAGATTTTTTTCTAGATTTTTTTTCTACATTTTTTTCTAGATTTTTTTTCTAGATTTTTTTTCTAGATTTTTTTTCTAGATTTTTTTTCTAGATTTTTTTTCTAGATTTTTTTCTAGAATTTTTTCTAGATTTTTTTCTAGATTTTTTTTCTAGAATTTTTTCTAGATTTTTTTTCTAGAATTTTTTCTAGATTTTTTTTCTAGATTTTTTTTCTAGATTTTTTTTCTAGATTTTTTTCTAGATTTTTTTCTAGATTTTTTTTCTATAATTTTTTTCTAGATTTTTTTCTAGATTTTTTTTCTAGATTTTTTTTCTAGATTTTTTTTCTAGATTTTTTTTCTAGATTTTTTTCTAGATTTTTTTCTAGAATTTTTTTCTATAATTTCTTTCTAGATTTTTTTCTAGATTTTTTTCTAGATTTTTTTTCTAGATTTTTTTTCTAGATTTTTTTTCTAGATTTTTTTTCTAGAATTTTTTTCTAGATTTTTTTTCTAGATTTTTTTTCTAGATTTTTTTGTATAATTTTTTCTAGATTTTTTTTCTAGATTTTTTTTCTATAATTTTTTTCTAGATTTTTTTCTAGATTTTTTTTCTAGATTTTTTTTCTAGATTTTTTTCTAGATTTTTTTTCTAGATTTTTTTTCTAGATTTTTTTTCTAGATTTTTTTTCTAGATTTTTTTTCTAGAATTTTTTCTAGATTTTTTTTCTAGATTTTTTTTCTAGATTTTTTTTCTATAATTTTTTCTAGATTTTTTTTCTAGATTTTTTTTCTAGATTTTTTTCTAGATTTTTTTTCTAGATTTATTTCTAGATTTTTTTTCTAGATTTTTTTTCTAGATTTTTTTTCTAGATTTTTTTTCTATAATTTTTTCTAGATTTTTTTTCTAGATTTTTTTCTAGATTTTTTTTCTAGATTTTTTTTTAGATTTTTTTTCTAGATTTTTTTCTAGATTTTTTTTCTACATTTTTTTCTAGATTTTTTTTCTAGATTTTTTTTCTAGATTTTTTTTCTAGATTTTTTTTCTAGATTTTTTTTCTAGATTTTTTTCTAGATTTTTTTTCTAGATTTTTTTCTAGATTTTTTTTCTAGATTTTTTTTCTAGATTTTTTTTCTAGAATTTTTTCTAGATTTTTTTTCTAGATTTTTTTTCTAGAATTTTTTCTAGATTTTTTTTTTAGATTTTTTTTCTAGATTTTTTTTCTAGATTTTTTTTCTAGATTTTTTTTCTAGATTTTTTTCTAGATTTTTTTCTAGATTTTTTTTCTATAATTTTTTTCTAGATTTTTTTCTAGATTTTTTTCTAGATTTTTTTTCTAGATTTTTTTTCTAGATTTTTTTTCTAGATTTTTTTTCTAGATTTTTTTCTAGATTTTTTTCTAGATTTTTTTTCTATAATTTTTTTCTAGATTTTTTTCTAGATTTTTTTCTAGATTTTTTTTCTAGATTTTTTTTCTAGATTTTTTTTCTAGATTTTTTTTCTAGAATTTTTTTCTAGATTTTTTTTCTAGATTTTTTTTCTAGATTTTTTTGTATAATTTTTTCTAGATTTTTTTTCTAGATTTTTTTTCTATAATTTTTTCTAGATTTTTTTTCTAGATTTTTTTTCTAGATTTTTTTTCTAGATTTTTTTCTAGATTTTTTTTCTAGATTTTTTTTCTAGATTTTTTTTCTAGATTTTTTTCTAGATTTTTTTTCTAGAATTTTTTCTAGATTTTTTTTCTAGATTTTTTTTCTAGATTTTTTTTCTAGAATTTTTTCTAGATTTTTTTTCTAGATTTTTTTTCTAGATTTTTTTTCTATAATTTTTTCTAGATTTTTTTTCTAGATTTTTTTTCTAGATTTTTTTCTAGATTTTTTTTCTAGATTTTTTTCTAGATGTTTTTTCTAGATTTTTTTTCTATAATTTTTTCTAGATTTTTTTTCTAGATTTTTTTCTAGATTTTTTTTCTAGATTTTTTTTCTAGATTTTTTTTCTAGAATTTTTTTCTAGATTTTTTTCTAGATTTTTTTTCTAGATTTTTTTTCTAGATTTTTTTTCTATAATTTTTTCTAGATTTTTTTTCTAGATTTTTTTTCTAGATTTTTTTTCTATAATTTTTTTCTAGATTTTTTTCTAGATTTTTTTCTAGATTTTTTTTCTAGATTTTTTTTCTAGATTTTTTTTCTAGATTTTTTTTCTAGATTTTTTTTCTAGATTTTTTTTCTAGATTTTTTTGTATAATTTTTTCTAGATTTTTTTTCTAGATTTTTTTTCTATAATTTTTTCTAGATTTTTTTTCTAGATTTTTTTTCTAGATTTTTTTTCTAGATTTTTTTCTAGATTTTTTTTCTAGATTTTTTTTCTAGATTTTTTTTCTAGATTTTTTTCTAGATTTTTTTTCTAGAATTTTTTCTAGATTTTTTTTCTAGATTTTTTTTCTAGATTTTTTTTCTAGAATTTTTTCTAGATTTTTTTTCTAGATTTTTTTTCTAGATTTTTTTTCTATAATTTTTTCTAGATTTTTTTTCTAGATTTTTTTTCTAGATTTTTTTTCTAGATTTTTTTTCTAGAATTTTTTCTAGATTTTTTTTCTAGATTTTTTTTCTAGAATTTTTTCTAGATTTTTTTTTTAGATTTTTTTTCTAGATTTTTTTTCTAGATTTTTTTTCTAGATTTTTTTTCTAGATTTTTTTCTAGATTTTTTTCTAGATTTTTTTTCTATAATTTTTTTCTAGATTTTTTTCTAGATTTTTTTCTAGATTTTTTTTCTAGATTTTTTTTCTAGATTTTTTTTCTAGATTTTTTTTCTAGATTTTTTTCTAGATTTTTTTCTAGATTTTTTTTCTATAATTTTTTTCTAGATTTTTTTCTAGATTTTTTTCTAGATTTTTTTTCTAGATTTTTTTTCTATATTTTTTTTCTAGATTTTTTTTCTAGAATTTTTTTCTAGATTTTTTTTCTAGATTTTTTTTCTAGATTTTTTTGTATAATTTTTTCTAGATTTTTTTTCTAGATTTTTTTTCTATAATTTTTTCTAGATTTTTTTTCTAGATTTTTTTTCTAGATTTTTTTTCTAGATTTTTTTCTAGATTTTTTTTCTAGATTTTTTTTCTAGATTTTTTTTCTAGATTTTTTTCTAGATTTTTTTTCTAGAATTTTTTCTAGATTTTTTTTCTAGATTTTTTTTCTAGATTTTTTTTCTAGAATTTTTTCTAGATTTTTTTTCTAGATTTTTTTTCTAGATTTTTTTTCTATAATTTTTTCTAGATTTTTTTTCTAGATTTTTTTTCTAGATTTTTTTCTAGATTTTTTTTCTAGATTTTTTTCTAGATGTTTTTTCTAGATTTTTTTTCTATAATTTTTTCTAGATTTTTTTTCTAGATTTTTTTCTAGATTTTTTTTCTAGATTTTTTTTCTAGATTTTTTTTCTAGAATTTTTTTCTAGATTTTTTTCTAGATTTTTTTTCTAGATTTTTTTTCTAGATTTTTTTTCTATAATTTTTTCTAGATTTTTTTTCTAGATTTTTTTTCTAGATTTTTTTTCTATAATTTTTTTCTAGATTTTTTTCTAGATTTTTTTCTAGATTTTTTTTCTAGATTTTTTTTCTAGATTTTTTTTCTAGATTTTTTTTCTAGAATTTTTTTCTAGATTTTTTTTCTAGATTTTTTTTCTAGATTTTTTTGTATAATTTTTTCTAGATTTTTTTTCTAGATTTTTTTTCTATAATTTTTTCTAGATTTTTTTTCTAGATTTTTTTTCTAGATTTTTTTTCTAGATTTTTTTCTAGATTTTTTTTCTAGATTTTTTTTCTAGATTTTTTTTCTAGATTTTTTTCTAGATTTTTTTTCTAGAATTTTTTCTAGATTTTTTTTCTAGATTTTTTTTCTAGATTTTTTTTCTAGAATTTTTTCTAGATTTTTTTTCTAGATTTTTTTTCTAGATTTTTTTTCTATAATTTTTTCTAGATTTTTTTTCTAGATTTTTTTTCTAGATTTTTTTCTAGATTTTTTTTCTAGATTTTTTTCTAGATGTTTTTTCTAGATTTTTTTTCTATAATTTTTTCTAGATTTTTTTTCTAGATTTTTTTCTAGATTTTTTTTCTAGAATTTTTTTCTAGATTTTTTTCTAGATTTTTTTTCTAGATTTTTTTTCTAGATTTTTTTTCTAGATTTTTTTTCTAGAATTTTTTCTAGATTTTTTTTCTAGATTTTTTTTCTAGATTTTTTTTCTATAATTTTTTCTAGATTTTTTTTCTAGATTTTTTTTCTAGATTTTTTTTCTATAATTTTTTCTAGATTTTTTTTCTAGATTTTTTTTCTAGATTTTTTTTCTATAATTTTTTTTCTCTAATTTTTTCTAGATTTTTTTTCTAGATTTTTTTCTAGATTTTTTTTCTAGATTTTTTTCTAGATTTTTTTTCTAGATTTTTTTCTAGATGTTTTTTCTAGATTTTTTTTCTATAATTTTTTCTAGATTTTTTTTCTAGATTTTTTTCTAGATTTTTTTTCTAGATTTTTTTTCTAGATTTTTTTTCTAGAATTTTTTTCTAGATTTTTTTCTAGATTTTTTTTCTAGATTTTTTTTCTAGATTTTTTTTCTAGATTTTTTTTCTAGAATTTTTTCTAGATTTTTTTTCTAGATTTTTTTTCTAGATTTTTTTTCTATAATTTTTTCTAGATTTTTTTTCTAGATTTTTTTTCTAGATTTTTTTTCTATAATTTTTTCTAGATTTTTTTTCTAGATTTTTTTTCTAGATTTTTTTTCTATAATTTTTTTTCTCTAATTTTTTCTAGATTTTTTTTCTAGATTTTTTTTCTAGATTTTTTTTCTAGATTTTTTTCTAGATTTTTTTTCTAGATTTTTTTTCTAGATTTTTTTTCTATAATTTTTTCTAGATTTTTTTTCTAGATTTTTTTTCTATAATTTTTTCTAGATTTTTTTTCTAGATTTTTTTCTAGATTTTTTTTCTAGATTTTTTTTCTAGATTTTTTTTCTAGAATTTTTTTCTAGATTTTTTTCTAGATTTTTTTTCTAGATTTTTTTTCTAGATTTTTTTTCTAGATTTTTTTTCTAGATTTTTTTTCTAGATTTTTTTCTAGATTTTTTTCTAGATTTTTTTTCTATAATTTTTTTCTAGATTTTTTTTCTAGATTTTTTTTCTATAATTTTTTCTAGATTTTTTTTCTAGATTTTTTTTCTAGATTTTTTTTCTATAATTTTTTCTAGATTTTTTTTCTAGATTTTTTTTCTAGATTTTTTTTCTATAATTTTTTTTCTCTAATTTTTTCTAGATTTTTTTTCTAGATTTTTTTTCTAGATTTTTTTTCTAGATTTTTTTCTAGATTTTTTTTCTAGATTTTTTTTCTAGATTTTTTTTCTATAATTTTTTCTAGATTTTTTTTCTAGATTTTTTTTCTATAATTTTTTCTAGATTTTTTTTCTAGATTTTTTTCTAGATTTTTTTTCTAGATTTTTTTTCTAGATTTTTTTTCTAGAATTTTTTTCTAGATTTTTTTCTAGATTTTTTTTCTAGATTTTTTTTCTAGATTTTTTTTCTAGATTTTTTTTCTAGATTTTTTTTCTAGATTTTTTTCTAGATTTTTTTCTAGATTTTTTTTCTATAATTTTTTTCTAGATTTTTTTCTAGATTTTTTTCTAGATTTTTTTTCTATAATTTTTTTCTAGATTTTTTTTCTAGATTTTTTTTCTAGATTTTTTTGTATAATTTTTTCTAGATTTTTTTTCTAGATTTTTTTTCTATAATTTTTTCTAGATTTTTTTTCTAGATTTTTTTTCTAGATTTTTTTTCTAGATTTTTTTCTAGATTTTTTTTCTAGATTTTTTTTCTAGATTTTTTTTCTAGATTTTTTTCTAGATTTTTTTTCTAGAATTTTTTCTAGATTTTTTTTCTAGATTTTTTTTCTAGATTTTTTTTCTAGAATTTTTTCTAGATTTTTTTTCTAGATTTTTTTTCTAGATTTTTTTTCTATAATTTTTTCTAGATTTTTTTTCTAGATTTTTTTTCTAGATTTTTTTCTAGATTTTTTTTCTAGATTTTTTTCTAGATGTTTTTTCTAGATTTTTTTTCTATAATTTTTTCTAGATTTTTTTTCTAGATTTTTTTCTAGATTTTTTTTCTAGATTTTTTTTCTAGATTTTTTTTCTAGAATTTTTTTCTAGATTTTTTTCTAGATTTTTTTTCTAGATTTTTTTTCTAGATTTTTTTTCTAGATTTTTTTTCTAGAATTTTTTCTAGATTTTTTTTCTAGATTTTTTTTCTAGATTTTTTTTCTATAATTTTTTCTAGATTTTTTTTCTAGATTTTTTTTCTAGATTTTTTTTCTATAATTTTTTCTAGATTTTTTTTCTAGATTTTTTTTCTAGATTTTTTTTCTATAATTTTTTTTCTAGATTTTTTTTCTAGATTTTTTTTCTAGATTTTTTTCTAGATTTTTTTTCTAGATTTTTTTTCTAGATTTTTTTTCTATAATTTTTTCTAGATTTTTTTTCTAGATTTTTTTTCTATAATTTTTTCTAGATTTTTTTTCTAGATTTTTTTCTAGATTTTTTTTCTAGATTTTTTTTCTAGATTTTTTTTCTAGATTTTTTTTCTAGATTTTTTTTCTAGATTTTTTTTCTAGATTTTTTTCTAGATTTTTTTCTAGATTTTTTTTCTATAATTTTTTTCTAGATTTTTTTCTAGATTTTTTTCTAGATTTTTTTTCTAGATTTTTTTTCTAGATTTTTTTTCTAGATTTTTTTTCTATAATTTTTTTTCTCTAATTTTTTCTAGATTTTTTTTCTAGATTTTTTTTCTAGATTTTTTTTCTAGATTTTTTTCTAGATTTTTTTTCTAGATTTTTTTTCTAGATTTTTTTTCTATAATTTTTTCTAGATTTTTTTTCTAGATTTTTTTTCTATAATTTTTTCTAGATTTTTTTTCTAGATTTTTTTCTAGATTTTTTTTCTAGATTTTTTTTCTAGATTTTTTTTCTAGAATTTTTTTCTAGATTTTTTTCTAGATTTTTTTTCTAGATTTTTTTTCTAGATTTTTTTTCTAGATTTTTTTTCTAGATTTTTTTTCTAGATTTTTTTCTAGATTTTTTTCTAGATTTTTTTTCTATAATTTTTTTCTAGATTTTTTTCTAGATTTTTTTCTAGATTTTTTTTCTATAATTTTTTTCTAGATTTTTTTTCTAGATTTTTTTTCTAGATTTTTTTGTATAATTTTTTCTAGATTTTTTTTCTAGATTTTTTTTCTATAATTTTTTCTAGATTTTTTTTCTAGATTTTTTTTCTAGATTTTTTTTCTAGATTTTTTTCTAGATTTTTTTTCTAGATTTTTTTTCTAGATTTTTTTTCTAGATTTTTTTCTAGATTTTTTTTCTAGAATTTTTTCTAGATTTTTTTTCTAGATTTTTTTTCTAGATTTTTTTTCTAGAATTTTTTCTAGATTTTTTTTCTAGATTTTTTTTCTAGATTTTTTTTCTATAATTTTTTCTAGATTTTTTTTCTAGATTTTTTTTCTAGATTTTTTTCTAGATTTTTTTTCTAGATTTTTTTCTAGATGTTTTTTCTAGATTTTTTTTCTATAATTTTTTCTAGATTTTTTTTCTAGATTTTTTTCTAGATTTTTTTTCTAGATTTTTTTTCTAGATTTTTTTTCTAGAATTTTTTTCTAGATTTTTTTCTAGATTTTTTTTCTAGATTTTTTTTCTAGATTTTTTTTCTAGATTTTTTTTCTAGAATTTTTTCTAGATTTTTTTTCTAGATTTTTTTTCTAGATTTTTTTTCTATAATTTTTTCTAGATTTTTTTTCTAGATTTTTTTTCTAGATTTTTTTTCTATAATTTTTTCTAGATTTTTTTTCTAGATTTTTTTTCTAGATTTTTTTTCTATAATTTTTTTTCTAGATTTTTTTTCTAGATTTTTTTTCTAGATTTTTTTCTAGATTTTTTTTCTAGATTTTTTTTCTAGATTTTTTTTCTATAATTTTTTCTAGATTTTTTTTCTAGATTTTTTTTCTATAATTTTTTCTAGATTTTTTTTCTAGATTTTTTTCTAGATTTTTTTTCTAGATTTTTTTTCTAGATTTTTTTTCTAGATTTTTTTTCTAGATTTTTTTTCTAGATTTTTTTTCTAGATTTTTTTCTAGATTTTTTTCTAGATTTTTTTTCTATAATTTTTTTCTAGATTTTTTTCTAGATTTTTTTCTAGATTTTTTTTCTAGATTTTTTTTCTAGATTTTTTTTCTAGATTTTTTTTCTAGAATTTTTTTCTAGATTTTTTTTCTAGATTTTTTTTCTAGATTTTTTTGTATAATTTTTTCTAGATTTTTTTTCTAGATTTTTTTTCTATAATTTTTTCTAGATTTTTTTTCTAGATTTTTTTTCTAGATTTTTTTTCTAGATTTTTTTCTAGATTTTTTTTCTAGATTTTTTTTCTAGATTTTTTTTCTAGATTTTTTTCTAGATTTTTTTTCTAGAATTTTTTCTAGATTTTTTTTCTAGATTTTTTTTCTAGATTTTTTTTCTAGAATTTTTTCTAGATTTTTTTTCTAGATTTTTTTTCTAGATTTTTTTTCTATAATTTTTTCTAGATTTTTTTTCTAGATTTTTTTTCTAGATTTTTTTCTAGATTTTTTTTCTAGATTTTTTTCTAGATGTTTTTTCTAGATTTTTTTTCTATAATTTTTTCTAGATTTTTTTTCTAGATTTTTTTCTAGATTTTTTTTCTAGATTTTTTTTCTAGATTTTTTTTCTAGAATTTTTTTCTAGATTTTTTTCTAGATTTTTTTTCTAGATTTTTTTTCTAGATTTTTTTTCTATAATTTTTTCTAGATTTTTTTTCTAGATTTTTTTTCTAGATTTTTTTTCTATAATTTTTTTCTAGATTTTTTTCTAGATTTTTTTCTAGATTTTTTTTCTAGATTTTTTTTCTAGATTTTTTTTCTAGATTTTTTTTCTAGAATTTTTTTCTAGATTTTTTTTCTAGATTTTTTTTCTAGATTTTTTTGTATAATTTTTTCTAGATTTTTTTTCTAGATTTTTTTTCTATAATTTTTTCTAGATTTTTTTTCTAGATTTTTTTTCTAGATTTTTTTTCTAGATTTTTTTCTAGATTTTTTTTCTAGATTTTTTTTCTAGATTTTTTTTCTAGATTTTTTTCTAGATTTTTTTTCTAGAATTTTTTCTAGATTTTTTTTCTAGATTTTTTTTCTAGATTTTTTTTCTAGAATTTTTTCTAGATTTTTTTTCTAGTTTTTTTTTCTAGATTTTTTTTCTATAATTTTTTCTAGATTTTTTTTCTAGATTTTTTTTCTAGATTTTTTTCTAGATTTTTTTTCTAGATTTTTTTCTAGATGTTTTTTCTAGATTTTTTTTCTATAATTTTTTCTAGATTTTTTTTCTAGATTTTTTTCTAGATTTTTTTTCTAGAATTTTTTTCTAGATTTTTTTCTAGATTTTTTTTCTAGATTTTTTTTCTAGATTTTTTTTCTAGATTTTTTTTCTAGAATTTTTTCTAGATTTTTTTTCTAGATTTTTTTTCTAGATTTTTTTTCTATAATTTTTTCTAGATTTTTTTTCTAGATTTTTTTTCTAGATTTTTTTTCTATAATTTTTTCTAGATTTTTTTTCTAGATTTTTTTTCTAGATTTTTTTTCTATAATTTTTTTTCTCTAATTTTTTCTAGATTTTTTTTCTAGATTTTTTTCTAGATTTTTTTTCTAGATTTTTTTCTAGATTTTTTTTCTAGATTTTTTTCTAGATGTTTTTTCTAGATTTTTTTTCTATAATTTTTTCTAGATTTTTTTTCTAGATTTTTTTCTAGATTTTTTTTCTAGATTTTTTTTCTAGATTTTTTTTCTAGAATTTTTTTCTAGATTTTTTTCTAGATTTTTTTTCTAGATTTTTTTTCTAGATTTTTTTTCTAGATTTTTTTTCTAGAATTTTTTCTAGATTTTTTTTCTAGATTTTTTTTCTAGATTTTTTTTCTATAATTTTTTCTAGATTTTTTTTCTAGATTTTTTTTCTAGATTTTTTTTCTATAATTTTTTCTAGATTTTTTTTCTAGATTTTTTTTCTAGATTTTTTTTCTATAATTTTTTTTCTCTAATTTTTTCTAGATTTTTTTTCTAGATTTTTTTTCTAGATTTTTTTTCTAGATTTTTTTCTAGATTTTTTTTCTAGATTTTTTTTCTAGATTTTTTTTCTATAATTTTTTCTAGATTTTTTTTCTAGATTTTTTTTCTATAATTTTTTCTAGATTTTTTTTCTAGATTTTTTTCTAGATTTTTTTTCTAGATTTTTTTTCTAGATTTTTTTTCTAGAATTTTTTTCTAGATTTTTTTCTAGATTTTTTTTCTAGATTTTTTTTCTAGATTTTTTTTCTAGATTTTTTTTCTAGATTTTTTTTCTAGATTTTTTTCTAGATTTTTTTCTAGATTTTTTTTCTATAATTTTTTTCTAGATTTTTTTTCTAGATTTTTTTTCTAGATTTTTTTTCTATAATTTTTTCTAGATTTTTTTTCTAGATTTTTTTTCTAGATTTTTTTCTAGATTTTTTTTCTAGATTTTTTTCTAGATGTTTTTTCTAGATTTTTTTTCTATAATTTTTTCTAGATTTTTTTTCTAGATTTTTTTCTAGATTTTTTTTCTAGATTTTTTTTCTAGATTTTTTTTCTAGAATTTTTTTCTAGATTTTTTTCTAGATTTTTTTTCTAGATTTTTTTTCTAGATTTTTTTTCTAGATTTTTTTTCTAGAATTTTTTCTAGATTTTTTTTCTAGATTTTTTTTCTAGATTTTTTTTCTATAATTTTTTCTAGATTTTTTTTCTAGATTTTTTTTCTAGATTTTTTTTCTATAATTTTTTCTAGATTTTTTTTCTAGATTTTTTTTCTAGATTTTTTTTCTAGATTTTTTTCTAGATGTTTTTTCTAGATTTTTTTTCTATAATTTTTTCTAGATTTTTTTTCTAGATTTTTTTCTAGATTCTTTTTCTAGATTTTTTTTCTAGATTTTTTTTCTAGAATTTTTTTCTAGATTTTTTTCTAGATTTTTTTTCTAGATTTTTTTTCTAGATTTTTTTTCTATAATTTTTTTCTAGATTTTTTTTCTAGATTTTTTTTCTAGATTTTTTTGTATAATTTTTTCTAGATTTTTTTTCTAGATTTTTTTTCTATAATTTTTTCTAGATTTTTTTTCTAGATTTTTTTTCTAGATTTTTTTCTAGATTTTTTTTCTAGATTTTTTTCTAGATGTTTTTTCTAGATTTTTTTTCTATAATTTTTTCTAGATTTTTTTTCTAGATTTTTTTCTAGATTTTTTTTCTAGATTTTTTTTCTAGATTTTTTTTCTAGAATTTTTTTCTAGATTTTTTTCTAGATTTTTTTTCTAGATTTTTTTTCTAGATTTTTTTTCTAGATTTTTTTTCTAGAATTTTTTCTAGATTTTTTTTCTAGATTTTTTTTCTAGATTTTTTTTCTATAATTTTTTCTAGATTTTTTTTCTAGATTTTTTTTCTAGATTTTTTTTCTATAATTTTTTCTAGATTTTTTTTCTAGATTTTTTTTCTAGATTTTTTTTCTATAATTTTTTTTCTCTAATTTTTTCTAGATTTTTTTTCTAGATTTTTTTTCTAGATTTTTTTTCTAGATTTTTTTCTAGATTTTTTTTCTAGATTTTTTTTCTAGATTTTTTTTCTATAATTTTTTCTAGATTTTTTTTCTAGATTTTTTTTCTATAATTTTTTCTAGATTTTTTTTCTAGATTTTTTTCTAGATTTTTTTTCTAGATTTTTTTTCTAGATTTTTTTTCTAGAATTTTTTTCTAGATTTTTTTCTAGATTTTTTTTCTAGATTTTTTTTCTAGATTTTTTTTCTAGATTTTTTTTCTAGATTTTTTTTCTAGATTTTTTTCTAGATTTTTTTCTAGATTTTTTTTCTATAATTTTTTTCTAGATTTTTTTCTAGATTTTTTTCTAGATTTTTTTTCTATAATTTTTTTCTAGATTTTTTTTCTAGATTTTTTTTCTAGATTTTTTTGTATAATTTTTTCTAGATTTTTTTTCTAGATTTTTTTTCTATAATTTTTTCTAGATTTTTTTTCTAGATTTTTTTTCTAGATTTTTTTTCTAGATTTTTTTCTAGATTTTTTTTCTAGATTTTTTTTCTAGATTTTTTTTCTAGATTTTTTTCTAGATTTTTTTTCTAGAATTTTTTCTAGATTTTTTTTCTAGATTTTTTTTCTAGATTTTTTTTCTAGAATTTTTTCTAGATTTTTTTTCTAGATTTTTTTTCTAGATTTTTTTTCTATAATTTTTTCTAGATTTTTTTTCTAGATTTTTTTTCTAGATTTTTTTCTAGATTTTTTTTCTAGATTTTTTTCTAGATGTTTTTTCTAGATTTTTTTTCTATAATTTTTTCTAGATTTTTTTTCTAGATTTTTTTCTAGATTTTTTTTCTAGATTTTTTTTCTAGATTTTTTTTCTAGAATTTTTTTCTAGATTTTTTTCTAGATTTTTTTTCTAGATTTTTTTTCTAGATTTTTTTTCTAGATTTTTTTTCTAGAATTTTTTCTAGATTTTTTTTCTAGATTTTTTTTCTAGATTTTTTTTCTATAATTTTTTCTAGATTTTTTTTCTAGATTTTTTTTCTAGATTTTTTTTCTATAATTTTTTCTAGATTTTTTTTCTAGATTTTTTTTCTAGATTTTTTTTCTATAATTTTTTTTCTAGATTTTTTTTCTAGATTTTTTTTCTAGATTTTTTTCTAGATTTTTTTTCTAGATTTTTTTTCTAGATTTTTTTTCTATAATTTTTTCTAGATTTTTTTTCTAGATTTTTTTTCTATAATTTTTTCTAGATTTTTTTTCTAGATTTTTTTCTAGATTTTTTTTCTAGATTTTTTTTCTAGATTTTTTTTCTAGAATTTTTTTCTAGATTTTTTTCTAGATTTTTTTTCTAGATTTTTTTTCTAGATTTTTTTTCTAGAATTTTTTCTAGATTTTTTTTCTAGATTTTTTTTCTAGATTTTTTTTCTATAATTTTTTCTAGATTTTTTTTCTAGATTTTTTTTCTAGATTTTTTTCTAGATGTTTTTTCTAGATTTTTTTTCTATAATTTTTTCTAGATTTTTTTTCTAGATTTTTTTCTAGATTCTTTTTCTAGATTTTTTTTCTAGATTTTTTTTCTAGAATTTTTTTCTAGATTTTTTTCTAGATTTTTTTTCTAGATTTTTTTTCTAGATTTTTTTTCTAGAATTTTTTTCTAGATTTTTTTTCTAGATTTTTTTTCTAGATTTTTTTGTATAATTTTTTCTAGATTTTTTTTCTAGATTTTTTTTCTATAATTTTTTCTAGATTTTTTTTCTAGATTTTTTTTCTAGATTTTTTTTCTAGATTTTTTTCTAGATTTTTTTTCTAGATTTTTTTTCTAGATTTTTTTTCTAGATTTTTTTCTAGATTTTTTTTCTAGAATTTTTTCTAGATTTTTTTTCTAGATTTTTTTTCTAGATTTTTTTTCTAGAATTTTTTCTAGATTTTTTTTCTAGATTTTTTTTCTAGATTTTTTTTCTATAATTTTTTCTAGATTTTTTTTATAGATTTTTTTTTTAGATTTTTTTCTAGATTTTTTTTCTAGATTTTTTTCTAGATGTTTTTTCTAGATTTTTTTTCTATAATTTTTTCTAGATTTTTTTTCTAGATTTTTTTCTAGATTTTTTTTCTAGATTTTTTTTCTAGATTTTTTTTCTAGAATTTTTTTCTAGATTTTTTTCTAGATTTTTTTTCTAGATTTTTTTTCTAGATTTTTTTTCTAGAATTTTTTCTAGATTTTTTTCTAGATTTTTTTTCTAGATTTTTTTTCTATAATTTTTTCTAGATTTTTTTTCTAGATTTTTTTTCTAGATTTTTTTCTAGATGTTTTTTCTAGATTTTTTTTCTATAATTTTTTCTAGATTTTTTTTCTAGATTTTTTTCTAGATTCTTTTTCTAGATTTTTTTTCTAGATTTTTTTTCTAGAATTTTTTTCTAGATTTTTTTCTAGATTTTTTTTCTAGATTTTTTTTCTAGATTTTTTTTCTAGATTTTTTTTCTAGATTTTTTTCTAGATTTTTTTTCTAGATTTTTTTTCTAGATTTTTTTTCTATAATTTTTTCTAGATTTTTTTTCTAGATTTTTTTCTAGATTTTTTTTCTATAATTTTTTCTAGAATTTTTTTCTAGATTTTTTTCTAGATTTTTTTTCTAGATTTTTTTTCTAGATTTTTTTTCTAGATTTTTTTTCTAGAATTTTTTCTAGATTTTTTTTCTAGATTTTTTTTCTAGATTTTTTTTCTATAATTTTTTCTAGATTTTTTTTCTAGATTTTTTTTCTAGATTTTTTTTCTATAATTTTTTCTAGATTTTTTTTCTAGATTTTTTTTCTAGATTTTTTTTCTATAATTTTTTTTCTTAATTTTTTCTAGATTTTTTTTCTAGATTTTTTTTCTAGAATTTTTTCTAGATTTTTTTTCTAGATTTTTTTTCTAGATTTTTTTTCTATAATTTTTTCTAGATTTTTTTTCTAGATTTTTTTTCTAGATTTTTTTCTAGATGTTTTTTCTAGATTTTTTTTCTATAATTTTTTCTAGATTTTTTTTCTAGATTTTTTTCTAGATTCTTTTTCTAGATTTTTTTTCTAGATTTTTTTTCTAGAATTTTTTTCTAGATTTTTTTCTAGATTTTTTTTCTAGATTTTTTTTCTAGATTTTTTTTCTAGATTTTTTTTCTAGAATTTTTTCTAGATTTTTTTTCTAGATTTTTTTTCTAGATTTTTTTTCTATAATTTTTTCTAGATTTTTTTTCTAGATTTTTTTTCTAGATTTTTTTTCTATAATTTTTTCTAGATTTTTTTTCTAGATTTTTTTTCTAGATTTTTTTTCTATAATTTTTTTTCTCTAATTTTTTCTAGATTTTTTTTCTAGATTTTTTTCTAGATTTTTTTTCTAGATTTTTTTTCTAGATTTTTTTTCTATAATTTTTTCTAGATTTTTTTTCTAGATTTTTTTTCTATAATTTTTTCTAGATTTTTTTTCTAGATTTTTTTCTAGATTTTTTTTCTAGATTTTTTTTCTAGATTTTTTTTCTAGAATTTTTTTCTAGATTTTTTTCTAGATTTTTTTTCTAGATTTTTTTTCTAGATTTTTTTTCTAGATTTTTTTCTAGATGTTTTTTCTAGATTTTTTTTCTATAATTTTTTCTAGATTTTTTTTCTAGATTTTTTTCTAGATTCTTTTTCTAGATTTTTTTTCTAGATTTTTTTTCTAGAATTTTTTTCTAGATTTTTTTCTAGATTTTTTTTCTAGATTTTTTTTCTAGATTTTTTTTCTAGAATTTTTTTCTAGATTTTTTTTCTAGATTTTTTTTCTAGATTTTTTTGTATAATTTTTTCTAGATTTTTTTTCTAGATTTTTTTTCTATAATTTTTTCTAGATTTTTTTTCTAGATTTTTTTTCTAGATTTTTTTTCTAGATTTTTTTCTAGATTTTTTTTCTAGATTTTTTTTCTAGATTTTTTTTCTAGATTTTTTTCTAGATTTTTTTTCTAGAATTTTTTCTAGATTTTTTTTCTAGATTTTTTTTCTAGATTTTTTTTCTAGAATTTTTTCTAGATTTTTTTTCTAGATTTTTTTTCTAGATTTTTTTTCTATAATTTTTTCTAGATTTTTTTTATAGATTTTTTTTTTAGATTTTTTTCTAGATTTTTTTTCTAGATTTTTTTCTAGATGTTTTTTCTAGATTTTTTTTCTATAATTTTTTCTAGATTTTTTTTCTAGATTTTTTTCTAGATTTTTTTTCTAGATTTTTTTTCTAGATTTTTTTTCTAGAATTTTTTTCTAGATTTTTTTCTAGATTTTTTTTCTAGATTTTTTTTCTAGATTTTTTTTCTAGAATTTTTTCTAGATTTTTTTCTAGATTTTTTTTCTAGATTTTTTTTCTATAATTTTTTCTAGATTTTTTTTCTAGATTTTTTTTCTAGATTTTTTTCTAGATGTTTTTTCTAGATTTTTTTTCTATAATTTTTTCTAGATTTTTTTTCTAGATTTTTTTCTAGGTTCTTTTTCTAGATTTTTTTTCTATAATTTTTTCTAGATTTTTTTTCTAGATTTTTTTCTAGATTTTTTTTCTATAATTTTTTCTAGAATTTTTTTCTAGATTTTTTTCTAGATTTTTTTTCTAGATTTTTTTTCTAGATTTTTTTTCTAGATTTTTTTTCTAGATTTTTTTCTAGATTTTTTTTCTAGATTTTTTTCTAGATTTTTTTTCTATAATTTTTTCTAGAATTTTTTTCTAGATTTTTTTCTAGATTTTTTTTCTAGATTTTTTTTCTAGATTTTTTTTCTAGATTTTTTTTCTAGATTTTTTTCTAGATTTTTTTTCTAGATTTTTTTTCTAGATTTTTTACTAGATTTTTTTTCTAGAATTTTTTCTAGATTTTTTTTCTAGATTTTTTTTCTAGATTTTTTTCTAGATTTTTTTTGTAGATTTTTTTTCTAGATTTTTTTTCTAGATTTTTTTCTAGAATTTTTTCTAGATTTTTTTTCTAGAATTTTTTCTAGATTTTTTTTCTAGATTTTTTTTCTAGATTTTTTTTCTAGATTTTTTTCTAGATTTTTTTTCTAGAATTTTTTCTAGATTTTTTTTCTAGATTTTTTTTCTAGATTTTTTTTCTATAATTTTTTCTAGATTTTTTTTCTAGATTTTTTTTCTAGATTTTTTTTCTATAATTTTTTCTAGATTTTTTTTCTAGATTTTTTTTCTAGATTTTTTTTCTATAATTTTTTTTCTTAATTTTTTCTAGATTTTTTTTCTAGATTTTTTTTCTAGAATTTTTTCTAGATTTTTTTTCTAGATTTTTTTTCTAGATTTTTTTTCTATAATTTTTTCTAGATTTTTTTTCTAGATTTTTTTTCTAGATTTTTTTCTAGATGTTTTTTCTAGATTTTTTTTCTATAATTTTTTCTAGATTTTTTTTCTAGATTTTTTTCTAGATTCTTTTTCTAGATTTTTTTTCTAGATTTTTTTTCTAGATTTTTTTTCTAGATTTTTTTTCTAGAATTTTTTCTAGATTTTTTTTCTAGATTTTTTTTCTAGATTTTTTTTCTATAATTTTTTCTAGATTTTTTTTCTAGATTTTTTTTCTAGATTTTTTTTCTATAATTTTTTCTAGATTTTTTTTCTAGATTTTTTTTCTAGATTTTTTTTCTATAATTTTTTTTCTCTAATTTTTTCTAGATTTTTTTTCTAGATTTTTTTCTAGATTTTTTTTCTAGATTTTTTTTCTAGATTTTTTTTCTATAATTTTTTCTAGATTTTTTTTCTAGATTTTTTTTCTATAATTTTTTCTAGATTTTTTTTCTAGATTTTTTTCTAGATTTTTTTTCTAGATTTTTTTTCTAGATTTTTTTTCTAGAATTTTTTTCTAGATTTTTTTCTAGATTTTTTTTCTAGATTTTTTTTCTAGATTTTTTTTCTAGATTTTTTTCTAGATGTTTTTTCTAGATTTTTTTTCTATAATTTTTTCTAGATTTTTTTTCTAGATTTTTTTCTAGATTCTTTTTCTAGATTTTTTTTCTAGATTTTTTTTCTAGAATTTTTTTCTAGATTTTTTTCTAGATTTTTTTTCTAGATTTTTTTTCTAGATTTTTTTTCTAGAATTTTTTTCTAGATTTTTTTTCTAGATTTTTTTTCTAGATTTTTTTGTATAATTTTTTCTAGATTTTTTTTCTAGATTTTTTTTCTATAATTTTTTCTAGATTTTTTTTCTAGATTTTTTTTCTAGATTTTTTTTCTAGATTTTTTTCTAGATTTTTTTTCTAGATTTTTTTTCTAGATTTTTTTTCTAGATTTTTTTCTAGATTTTTTTTCTAGAATTTTTTCTAGATTTTTTTTCTAGATTTTTTTTCTAGATTTTTTTTCTAGAATTTTTTCTAGATTTTTTTTCTAGATTTTTTTTCTAGATTTTTTTTCTATAATTTTTTCTAGATTTTTTTTATAGATTTTTTTTTTAGATTTTTTTCTAGATTTTTTTTCTAGATTTTTTTCTAGATGTTTTTTCTAGATTTTTTTTCTATAATTTTTTCTAGATTTTTTTTCTAGATTTTTTTCTAGATTTTTTTTCTAGATTTTTTTTCTAGATTTTTTTTCTAGAATTTTTTTCTAGATTTTTTTCTAGATTTTTTTTCTAGATTTTTTTTCTAGATTTTTTTTCTAGAATTTTTTCTAGATTTTTTTCTAGATTTTTTTTCTAGATTTTTTTTCTATAATTTTTTCTAGATTTTTTTTCTAGATTTTTTTTCTAGATTTTTTTCTAGATGTTTTTTCTAGATTTTTTTTCTATAATTTTTTCTAGATTTTTTTTCTAGATTTTTTTCTAGGTTCTTTTTTCTAGATTTTTTTTCTATAATTTTTTCTAGATTTTTTTTCTAGATTTTTTTCTAGATTTTTTTTCTATAATTTTTTCTAGAATTTTTTTCTAGATTTTTTTCTAGATTTTTTTTCTAGATTTTTTTTCTAGATTTTTTTTCTAGATTTTTTTTCTAGATTTTTTTCTAGATTTTTTTTCTAGATTTTTTTCTAGATTTTTTTTCTATAATTTTTTCTAGAATTTTTTTCTAGATTTTTTTCTAGATTTTTTTTCTAGATTTTTTTTCTAGATTTTTTTTCTAGATTTTTTTTCTAGATTTTTTTCTAGATTTTTTTTCTAGATTTTTTTTCTAGATTTTTTACTAGATTTTTTTTCTAGAATTTTTTCTAGATTTTTTTTCTAGATTTTTTTTCTAGATTTTTTTCTAGATTTTTTTTGTAGATTTTTTTTCTAGATTTTTTTTCTAGATTTTTTTCTAGAATTTTTTCTAGATTTTTTTTCTAGAATTTTTTCTAGATTTTTTTTCTAGATTTTTTTTCTAGATTTTTTTTCTAGATTTTTTTCTAGATTTTTTTTCTAGAATTTTTTCTAGATTTTTTTTCTAGATTTTTTTTCTAGATTTTTTTCTAGATTTTTTTCTAGATTTTTTTTCTATAATTTTTTTCTAGATTTTTTTCTAGATTTTTTTCTAGATTTTTTTTCTAGATTTTTTTTCTAGATTTTTTTTCTAGATTTTTTTTCTAGAATTTTTTTCTAGATTTTTTTTCTAGATTTTTTTTCTAGATTTTTTTTCTAGATTTTTTTCTAGATGTTTTTTCTAGATTTTTTTTCTAGAATTTTTTCTAGATTTTTTTTCTAGATTTTTTTCTAGATTTTTTTTCTAGATTTTTTTTCTAGATTTTTTTTCTAGATTTCTTTCTAGATTTTTTTCTAGATTTTTTTCTAGATTTTTTTTCTAGATTTTTTTTCTAGATTTTTTTTCTAGATTTTTTTCTAGATTTTTTTTCTAGATTTTTTTTCTAGATTTTTTACTAGATTTTTTTTCTAGAATTTTTTCTAGATTTTTTTTCTAGATTTTTTTTCTAGATTTTTTTCTAGATTTTTTTTGTAGATTTTTTTTCTAGATTTTTTTTCTAGATTTTTTTCTAGATTTTTTTCTAGATTTTTTTTCTAGAATTTTTTCTAGATTTTTTTTCTAGATTTTTTTTCTAGATTTTTTTTCTAGATTTTTTTCTAGATTTTTTTTCTAGAATTTTTTCTAGATTTTTTTTCTAGATTTTTTTTCTAGATTTTTTTTCTAGATTTTTTTTCTAGATTTTTTTCTAGATTTTTTTCTAGATTTTTTTTCTATAATTTTTTTCTAGATTTTTTTCTAGATTTTTTTCTAGATTTTTTTTCTAGATTTTTTTTCTAGATTTTTCTTCTATAATTTTTTCTAGATGTTTTTTCTAGATTTTTTTTCTAGAATTTTTTCTAGATTTTTTTTCTATAATTTTTTCTAGATTTTTTTTCTAGATTTTTTTCTAGATTTTTTTTCTAGATTTTTTTTCTAGATTTTTTTTCTATAATTTTTTTCTAGATTTTTTTCTAGATTTTTTTCTAGATTTTTTTTCTAGATTTTTTTTCTAGATTTTTTTTCTAGATTTTTTTTCTAGATTTTTTTCTAGATTTTTTTCTAGATTTTTTTTCTATAATTTTTTTCTAGATTTTTTTCTAGATTTTTTTCTAGATTTTTTTTCTAGATTTTTTTTCTAGATTTTTTTTCTAGATTTTTTTTCTAGAATTTTTTTCTAGATTTTTTTTCTAGATTTTTTTTCTAGATTTTTTTTCTAGATTTTTTTCTAGATTTTTTTCTAGATTTTTTTTCTAGATTTTTTTTCTAGATTTTTTTTCTAGATTTCTTTCTAGATTTTTTTCTAGATTTTTTTCTAGATTTTTTTTCTATAATTTTTTCTAGATGTTTTTTCTAGATTTTTTTTCTAGAATTTTTTCTAGATTTTTTTTCTATAATTTTTTCTAGATTTTTTTTCTAGATTTTTTTCTAGATTTTTTTTCTAGATTTTTTTTCTAGATTTTTTTTCTATAATTTTTTTCTAGATTTTTTTCTAGATTTTTTTCTAGATTTTTTTTCTAGATTTTTTTTCTAGATTTTTTTTCTAGATTTTTTTTCTAGATTTTTTTCTAGATTTTTTTCTAGATTTTTTTTCTATAATTTTTTTCTAGATTTTTTTCTAGATTTTTTTCTAGATTTTTTTTCTAGATTTTTTTTCTAGATTTTTTTTCTAGATTTTTTTTCTAGAATTTTTTTCTAGATTTTTTTTCTAGATTTTTTTTCTAGATTTTTTTTCTAGATTTTTTTCTAGATGTTTTTTCTAGATTTTTTTTCTAGAATTTTTTCTAGATTTTTTTTCTAGATTTTTTTCTAGATTTTTTTTCTAGATTTTTTTTCTAGATTTTTTTTCTAGATTTCTTTCTAGATTTTTTTCTAGATTTTTTTCTAGATTTTTTTTCTAGATTTTTTTTCTAGATTTTTTTTCTAGATTTTTTTCTAGATTTTTTTTCTAGATTTTTTTTCTAGAATTTTTTTCTAGATTTTTTTTCTAGATTTTTTTTCTAGATTTTTTTTCTAGATTTTTTTTCTAGATTTTTTTTATAGAATTTTTTCTAGATTTTTTTTCTATAATTTTTTTCTAGATTTTTTTCTAGATTTTTTTTCTAGATTTTTTTTCTAGATTTTTTTTTTGATTTTTTTTCTAGATTTTTTTCTAGATGTTTTTTCTAGATTTTTTTTCTAGATTTTTTTTCTAGATTTTTTTTCTAGAATTTTTTCTAGATTTTTTTTCTAGATTTTTTTTCTAGATTTTTTTTCTATAATTTTTTCTAGATTTTTTTTCTAGATTTTTTTTCTAGATTTTTTTTCTATAATTTTTTCTAGATTTTTTTTCTAGATTTTTTTCTAGATTTTTTTCTAGATTTTTTTTCTAGAATTTTTTTCTAGAATTTTTTTCTAGATTTTTTTCTAGATTTTTTTTCTAGATTTTTTTTCTAGATTTTTTTTCTAGATTTTTTTTCTAGAATTTTTTCTAGAATTTTTTCTAGATTTTTTTTCTAGAATTTTTTTCTAGAATTTTTTTCTAGATTTTTTTTCTAGATTTTTTTTCTAGATTTTTTACTAGATTTTTTTTCTAGAATTTTTTCTAGATTTTTTTTCTAGATTTTTTTTCTAGATTTTTTTCTAGATTTTTTTTGTAGATTTTTTTTCTAGATTTTTTTTCTAGATTTTTTTTCTAGAATTTTTTCTAGAATTTTTTCTAGATTTTTTTTCTAGATTTTTTTCTAGATTTTTTTCTAGATTTTTTTTCTATAATTTTTTTCTAGATTTTTTTCTAGATTTTTTTCTAGATTTTTTTTCTAGATTTTTTTTCTAGATTTTTTTTCTATAATTTTTTCTAGATGTTTTTTCTAGATTTTTTTTCTAGAATTTTTTCTAGATTTTTTTTCTATAATTTTTTCTAGATTTTTTTTCTAGATTTTTTTCTAGATTTTTTTTCTAGATTTTTTTTCTAGATTTTTTTTCTATAATTTTTTTCTAGATTTTTTTCTAGATTTTTTTCTAGATTTTTTTTCTAGATTTTTTTTCTAGATTTTTTTTCTAGATTTTTTTTCTAGATTTTTTTCTAGATTTTTTTCTAGATTTTTTTTCTATAATTTTTTTCTAGATTTTTTTCTAGATTTTTTTCTAGATTTTTTTTCTAGATTTTTTTTCTAGATTTTTTTTCTAGATTTTTTTTCTAGAATTTTTTTCTAGATTTTTTTTCTAGATTTTTTTTCTAGATTTTTTTTCTAGATTTTTTTCTAGATTTTTTTCTAGATTTTTTTTCTAGATTTTTTTTCTAGATTTTTTTTCTAGATTTCTTTCTAGATTTTTTTCTAGATTTTTTTCTAGATTTTTTTTCTATAATTTTTTCTAGATGTTTTTTCTAGATTTTTTTCTAGATTTTTTTTCTAGATTTTTTTTCTAGATTTTTTACTAGATTTTTTTTCTAGAATTTTTTCTAGATTTTTTTTCTAGATTTTTTTTCTAGATTTTTTTCTAGATTTTTTTTGTAGATTTTTTTTCTAGATTTTTTTTCTAGATTTTTTTCTAGAATTTTTTCTAGATTTTTTTTCTAGATTTTTTTTCTAGATTTTTTTCTAGATTTTTTTCTAGATTTTTTTCTAGATTTTTTTCTAGATTTTTTTTCTAGATTTTTTTTCTAGATTTTTTTTCTAGATTTTTTTTCTAGATTTTTTTCTAGATTTTTTTCTAGATTTTTTTTCTAGAATTTTTTTCTAGATTTTTTTTCTAGATTTTTTTTCTAGATTTTTTACTAGATTTTTTTTCTAGAATTTTTTCTAGATTTTTTTTCTAGATTTTTTTTCTAGATTTTTTTCTAGATTTTTTTTGTAGATTTTTTTTCTAGATTTTTTTTCTAGATTTTTTTCTAGAATTTTTTCTAGATTTTTTTTCTAGATTTTTTTTCTAGATTTTTTTTCTAGATTTTTTTTCTAGAATTTTTTTCTAGATTTTTTTTCTAGATTTTTTTTCTAGATTTTTTTTCTAGATTTTTTTCTAGATGTTTTTTCTAGATTTTTTTTCTAGAATTTTTTCTAGATTTTTTTTCTAGATTTTTTTCTAGATTTTTTTTCTAGATTTTTTTTCTAGATTTTTTTTCTAGATTTCTTTCTAGATTTTTTTCTAGATTTTTTTCTAGATTTTTTTTCTAGATTTTTTTTCTAGATTTTTTTTCTAGATTTTTTTCTAGATTTTTTTTCTAGATTTTTTTTCTAGATTTTTTACTAGATTTTTTTTCTAGAATTTTTTCTAGATTTTTTTTCTAGATTTTTTTTCTAGATTTTTTTCTAGATTTTTTTTGTAGATTTTTTTTCTAGATTTTTTTTCTAGATTTTTTTCTAGATTTTTTTCTAGATTTTTTTTCTAGAATTTTTTCTAGATTTTTTTTCTAGATTTTTTTTCTAGATTTTTTTTCTAGATTTTTTTCTAGATTTTTTTTCTAGAATTTTTTCTAGATTTTTTTTCTAGATTTTTTTTCTAGATTTTTTTTCTAGATTTTTTTTCTAGATTTTTTTCTAGATTTTTTTCTAGATTTTTTTTCTATAATTTTTTTCTAGATTTTTTTCTAGATTTTTTTCTAGATTTTTTTTCTAGATTTTTTTTCTAGATTTTTTTTCTATAATTTTTTCTAGATGTTTTTTCTAGATTTTTTTTCTAGAATTTTTTCTAGATTTTTTTTCTATAATTTTTTCTAGATTTTTTTTCTAGATTTTTTTCTAGATTTTTTTTCTAGATTTTTTTTCTAGATTTTTTTTCTATAATTTTTTTCTAGATTTTTTTCTAGATTTTTTTCTAGATTTTTTTTCTAGATTTTTTTTCTAGATTTTTTTTCTAGATTTTTTTTCTAGATTTTTTTCTAGATTTTTTTCTAGATTTTTTTTCTATAATTTTTTTCTAGATTTTTTTCTAGATTTTTTTCTAGATTTTTTTTCTAGATTTTTTTTCTAGATTTTTTTTCTAGATTTTTTTTCTAGAATTTTTTTCTAGATTTTTTTTCTAGATTTTTTTTCTAGATTTTTTTTCTAGATTTTTTTCTAGATTTTTTTCTAGATTTTTTTTCTAGATTTTTTTTCTAGATTTTTTTTCTAGATTTCTTTCTAGATTTTTTTCTAGATTTTTTTCTAGATTTTTTTTCTATAATTTTTTCTAGATGTTTTTTCTAGATTTTTTTTCTAGAATTTTTTCTAGATTTTTTTTCTATAATTTTTTCTAGATTTTTTTTCTAGATTTTTTTCTAGATTTTTTTTCTAGATTTTTTTTCTAGATTTTTTTTCTATAATTTTTTTCTAGATTTTTTTCTAGATTTTTTTCTAGATTTTTTTTCTAGATTTTTTTTCTAGATTTTTTTTCTAGATTTTTTTTCTAGATTTTTTTCTAGATTTTTTTCTAGATTTTTTTTCTATAATTTTTTTCTAGATTTTTTTCTAGATTTTTTTCTAGATTTTTTTTCTAGATTTTTTTTCTAGATTTTTTTTCTAGATTTTTTTTCTAGATTTTTTTTCTAGATTTTTTTTCTAGATTTTTTTTCTAGATTTTTTTTCTAGATTTTTTTCTAGATTTTTTTTCTAGATTTTTTTTCTAGAATTTTTTTCTAGATTTTTTTTCTAGATTTTTTTTCTAGATTTTTTTTCTAGATTTTTTTTCTAGATTTTTTTTCTAGAATTTTTTCTAGATTTTTTTTCTATAATTTTTTTCTAGATTTTTTTCTAGATTTTTTTTCTAGATTTTTTTTCTAGATTTTTTTTTAGATTTTTTTTCTAGATTTTTTTCTAGATGTTTTTTCTAGATTTTTTTTCTAGATTTTTTTTCTAGATTTTTTTTCTAGAATTTTTTCTAGATTTTTTTTCTAGATTTTTTTTCTAGATTTTTTTTCTATAATTTTTTCTAGATTTTTTTTCTAGATTTTTTTTCTAGATTTTTTTTCTATAATTTTTTCTAGATTTTTTTTCTAGATTTTTTTCTAGATTTTTTTCTAGATTTTTTTTCTATAATTTTTTTCTAGAATTTTTTTCTAGATTTTTTTCTAGATTTTTTTTCTAGATTTTTTTTCTAGATTTTTTTTCTAGATTTTTTTTCTAGAATTTTTTCTAGAATTTTTTCTAGATTTTTTTTCTAGATTTTTTTTCTAGAATTTTTTTCTAGATTTTTTTTCTAGATTTTTTTTCTAGATTTTTTTCTAGATTTTTTTTCTAGATTTTTTTTCTAGATTTTTTTTCTAGATTTTTTTCTATATTTTTTTCTAGATTTTTTTTCTAGATTTTTTTTCTAGATTTTTTTTCTAGATATTTTACTAGATTTTTTTTCTAGAATTTTTTCTAGATTTTTTTTCTAGATTTTTTTTCTAGATTTTTTTCTAGATTTTTTTCTAGATTTTTTTCTAGATTTTTTTTCTAGATTTTTTTTCTAGATTTTTTTTCTAGATTTTTTTTCTAGATTTTTTTTCTAGATTTTTTTTCTAGAATTTTTTCTAGATTTTTTTTCTAGATTTTTTTTCTAGATTTTTTTTCTATAATTTTTTCTAGATTTTTTTTCTAGATTTTTTTTCTAGATTTTTTTCTAGATTTTTTTTCTAGATTTTTTTTCTAGAATTTTTTTCTAGATTTTTTTCTAGATTTTTTTTCTAGATTTTTTTTCTATAATTTTTTTCTAGATTTTTTTTCTAGATTTTTTTTCTAGATTTTTTTCTAGATTTTTTTTCTAGATTTTTTTTCTAGATTTTTTTTCTAGATTTTTTTCTATATTTTTTTCTAGATTTTTTTTCTAGATTTTTTTTCTAGATTTTTTTTCTAGATATTTTACTAGATTTTTTTTCTAGAATTTTTTCTAGATTTTTTTTCTAGATTTTTTTTCTAGATTTTTTTCTAGATTTTTTTTCTAGATTTTTTTTCTAGATTTTTTTTTCTAGATTTTTTTTCTAGATTTTTTTCTAGATTTTTTTCTAGATTTTTTTTCTAGATTTTTTTTCTAGATTTTTTTTCTAGATTTTTTTTCTAGATTTTTTTTCTAGAATTTTTTCTAGATTTTTTTTCTAGATTTTTTTTCTTGATTTTTTTTCTATAATTTTTTCTAGATTTTTTTTCTAGATTTTTTTTCTAGATTTTTTTCTAGATTTTTTTTCTAGATTTATTTCTAGATTTTTTTTCTAGATTTTTTTTCTAGATTTTTTTTCTAGATTTTTTTTCTATAATTTTTTCTAGATTTTTTTTCTAGATTTTTTTCTAGATTTTTTTTCTAGATTTTTTTTTAGATTTTTTTTCTAGATTTTTTTCTAGATTTTTTTTCTACATTTTTTTCTAGATTTTTTTTCTAGATTTTTTTTCTAGATTTTTTTTCTAGATTTTTTTTCTATAATTTTTTCTAGATTTTTTTTCTAGATTTTTTTCTAGATTTTTTTTCTAGATTTTTTTTTAGATTTTTTTTCTAGATTTTTTTCTAGATTTTTTTTCTACATTTTTTTCTAGATTTTTTTTCTAGATTTTTTTTCTAGATTTTTTTTCTAGATTTTTTTTCTAGATTTTTTTTCTAGATTTTTTTCTAGATTTTTTTTCTAGATTTTTTTCTAGATTTTTTTTCTAGATTTTTTTTCTAGATTTTTTTTCTAGAATTTTTTCTAGATTTTTTTTCTAGATTTTTTTTCTAGAATTTTTTCTAGATTTTTTTTTTAGATTTTTTTTCTAGATTTTTTTTCTAGATTTTTTTTCTAGATTTTTTTTCTAGATTTTTTTCTAGATTTTTTTCTAGATTTTTTTTCTATAATTTTTTTCTAGATTTTTTTCTAGATTTTTTTCTAGATTTTTTTTCTAGATTTTTTTTCTAGATTTTTTTTCTAGATTTTTTTCTAGATTTTTTTCTAGATTTTTTTTCTATAATTTTTTTCTAGATTTTTTTCTAGATTTTTTTCAAGATTTTTTTTCTAGATTTTTTTTCTAGATTTTTTTTCTAGATTTTTTTTCTAGAATTTTTTTCTAGATTTTTTTTCTAGATTTTTTTTCTAGATTTTTTTGTATAATTTTTTCTAGATTTTTTTTCTAGATTTTTTTTCTATAATTTTTTTCTAGATTTTTTTCTAGATTTTTTTTCTAGATTTTTTTTCTAGATTTTTTTTCTAGATTTTTTTTCTATAATTTTTTCTAGATTTTTTTTCTAGATTTTTTTCTAGATTTTTTTCTAGAATTTTTTTCTAGATTTTTTTCTAGATTTTTTTTCTAGATTTTTTTTCTAGATTTTTTTTCTAGATTTTTTTTCTAGATTTTTTTCTAGATTTTTTTTCTAGATTTTTTTTCTAGATTTTTTTTCTAGATTTTTTTTCTAGAATTTTTTCTAGAATTTTTTCTAGATTTTTTTTCTAGATTTTTTTTCTAGAATTTTTTTCTAGATTTTTTTTCTAGATTTTTTTTCTAGATTTTTTTCTAGATTTTTTTTCTAGATTTTTTTTCTAGATTTTTTTTCTAGATTTTTTTCTAGATTTTTTTCTAGATTTTTTTTCTAGATTTTTTTTCTAGATTTTTTTTCTAGATATTTTACTAGATTTTTTTTCTAGAATTTTTTCTAGATTTTTTTTCTAGATTTTTTTTCTAGATTTTTTTCTAGATTTTTTTTCTAGATTTTTTTTCTAGATTTTTTTTCTATAATTTTTTCTAGATTTTTTTTCTAGATTTTTTTTCTAGATTTTTTTCTAGATTTTTTTTCTAGATTTTTTTTCTAGATTTTTTTTCTAGAATTTTTTTCTAGATTTTTTTTCTAGATTTTTTTTCTAGATTTTTTTCTAGAATTTTTTCTAGATTTTTTTTCTAGATTTTTTTTCTAGAATTTTTTTCTAGATTTTTTTTCTAGATTTTTTTTCTAGATTTTTTTCTAGATTTTTTTTCTAGATTTTTTTTCTAGATTTTTTTTCTAGATTTTTTTCTAGATTTTTTTCTAGATTTTTTTTCTAGATTTTTTTTCTAGATTTTTTTTCTAGATATTTTACTAGATTTTTTTTCTAGAATTTTTTCTAGATTTTTTTTCTAGATTTTTTTTCTAGATTTTTTTCTAGATTTTTTTTCTAGATTTTTTTTCTAGATTTTTTTTCTATAATTTTTTCTAGATTTTTTTTCTAGATTTTTTTTCTAGATTTTTTTCTAGATTTTTTTTCTAGATTTTTTTTCTAGATTTTTTTTCTAGAATTTTTTTCTAGATTTTTTTTCTAGATTTTTTTTCTAGATTTTTTTCTAGATTTTTTTTCTAGATTTTTTTTCTAGATTTTTTTTCTAGATTTTTTTCTAGATTTTTTTCTAGATTTTTTTTCTAGATTTTTTTTCTAGATTTTTTTTCTAGATATTTTACTAGATTTTTTTTCTAGAATTTTTTCTAGATTTTTTTTCTAGATTTTTTTTCTAGATTTTTTTCTAGATTTTTTTTCTAGATTTTTTTTCTAGATTTTTTTTCTAGATTTTTTTTCTAGATTTTTTTCTAGATTTTTTTCTAGATTTTTTTTCTAGATTTTTTTTCTAGATTTTTTTTCTAGATTTTTTTTCTAGATTTTTTTTCTAGATTTTTTTTCTAGAATTTTTTCTAGATTTTTTTTCTAGATTTTTTTTCTAGATTTTTTTTCTATAATTTTTTCTAGATTTTTTTTCTAGATTTTTTTTCTAGATTTTTTTCTAGATTTTTTTTCTAGATTTATTTCTAGATTTTTTTTCTAGATTTTTTTTCTAGATTTTTTTTCTAGATTTTTTTTCTATAATTTTTTCTAGATTTTTTTTCTAGATTTTTTTCTAGATTTTTTTTCTAGATTTTTTTTCTAGATTTTTTTTCTAGAATTTTTTCTAGATTTTTTTTCTAGATTTTTTTTCTAGATTTTTTTTCTATAATTTTTTCTAGATTTTTTTTCTAGATTTTTTTTCTAGATTTTTTTCTAGATTTTTTTTCTAGATTTTTTTTCTAGAATTTTTTTCTAGATTTTTTTCTAGATTTTTTTTCTAGATTTTTTTTCTATAATTTTTTTCTAGATTTTTTTTCTAGATTTTTTTTCTAGATTTTTTTCTAGATTTTTTTTCTAGATTTTTTTTCTAGATTTTTTTTCTAGATTTTTTTCTATATTTTTTTCTAGATTTTTTTTCTAGATTTTTTTTCTAGATTTTTTTTCTAGATATTTTACTAGATTTTTTTTCTAGAATTTTTTCTAGATTTTTTTTCTAGATTTTTTTTCTAGATTTTTTTCTAGATTTTTTTTCTAGATTTTTTTTCTAGATTTTTTTTTCTAGATTTTTTTTCTAGATTTTTTTTCTAGAATTTTTTCTAGATTTTTTTTCTAGATTTTTTTCTAGATTTTTTTCTAGATTTTTTTTCTAGATTTTTTTTCTAGAATTTTTTTCTAGAATTTTTTTCTAGATTTTTTTCTAGATTTTTTTTCTAGATTTTTTTTCTAGATTTTTTTTCTAGATTTTTTTCTAGATTTTTTTTCTAGATTTTTTTTCTAGATTTTTTTTCTAGATTTTTTTTCTAGAATTTTTTCTAGAATTTTTTCTAGATTTTTTTTCTAGATTTTTTTTCTAGAATTTTTTTCTAGATTTTTTTTCTAGATTTTTTTTCTAGATTTTTTTCTAGATTTTTTTTCTAGATTTTTTTTCTAGATTTTTTTTCTAGATTTTTTTCTAGATTTTTTTCTAGATTTTTTTTCTAGATTTTTTTTCTAGATTTTTTTTCTAGATATTTTACTAGATTTTTTTTCTAGAATTTTTTCTAGATTTTTTTTCTAGATTTTTTTTCTAGATTTTTTTCTAGATTTTTTTTCTAGATTTTTTTTCTAGATTTTTTTTCTATAATTTTTTCTAGATTTTTTTTCTAGATATTTTACTAGATTTTTTTTCTAGAATTTTTTCTAGATTTTTTTTCTAGATTTTTTTTCTAGAATTTTTTTCTAGATTTTTTTTCTAGATTTTTTTTCTAGATTTTTTTTCTATAATTTTTTCTAGATTTTTTTCTAGATTTTTTTTCTAGATTTTTTTTCTAGATTTTTTTTCTAGATTTTTTTCTAGATTTTTTTCTAGATTTTTTTTCTAGATTTTTTTTCTAGATTTTTTTTCTAGATATTTTACTAGATTTTTTTTCTAGAATTTTTTCTAGATTTTTTTTCTAGATTTTTTTTCTAGATTTTTTTCTAGATTTTTTTTCTAGATTTTTTTTCTAGATTTTTTTTCTAGATTTTTTTTCTAGATTTTTTTCTAGATTTTTTTCTAGATTTTTTTTCTAGATTTTTTTTCTAGATTTTTTTTCTAGATTTTTTTTCTAGAATTTTTTCTAGATTTTTTTTCTAGATTTTTTTTCTAGATTTTTTTTCTATAATTTTTTCTAGATTTTTTTTCTAGATTTTTTTTCTAGATTTTTTTCTAGATTTTTTTTCTAGATTTATTTCTAGATTTTTTTTCTAGATTTTTTTTCTAGATTTTTTTTCTAGATTTTTTTTCTATAATTTTTTCTAGATTTTTTTTCTAGATTTTTTTCTAGATTTTTTTTCTAGATTTTTTTTCTAGATTTTTTTTCTAGAATTTTTTCTAGATTTTTTTTCTAGATTTTTTTTCTAGATTTTTTTCTAGATTTTTTTCTAGATTTTTTTTCTAGATTTTTTTTCTAGATTTTTTTTCTAGATATTTTACTAGATTTTTTTTCTAGAATTTTTTCTAGATTTTTTTTCTAGATTTTTTTTCTAGATTTTTTTCTAGATTTTTTTTCTAGATTTTTTTTCTAGATTTTTTTTCTAGATTTTTTTTCTAGATTTTTTTCTAGATTTTTTTCTAGATTTTTTTTCTAGATTTTTTTTCTAGATTTTTTTTCTAGATTTTTTTTCTAGAATTTTTTCTAGATTTTTTTTCTAGATTTTTTTTCTAGATTTTTTTTCTATAATTTTTTCTAGATTTTTTTTCTAGATTTTTTTTCTAGATTTTTTTCTAGATTTTTTTTCTAGATTTATTTCTAGATTTTTTTTCTAGATTTTTTTTCTAGATTTTTTTTCTAGATTTTTTTTCTATAATTTTTTCTAGATTTTTTTTCTAGATTTTTTTCTAGATTTTTTTTCTAGATTTTTTTTCTAGATTTTTTTTCTAGAATTTTTTCTAGATTTTTTTTCTAGATTTTTTTTCTAGATTTTTTTTCTATAATTTTTTCTAGATTTTTTTTCTAGATTTTTTTTCTAGATTTTTTTCTAGATTTTTTTTCTAGATTTTTTTTCTAGAATTTTTTTCTAGATTTTTTTCTAGATTTTTTTTCTAGATTTTTTTTCTATAATTTTTTTCTAGATTTTTTTTCTAGATTTTTTTTCTAGATTTTTTTCTAGATTTTTTTTCTAGATTTTTTTTCTAGATTTTTTTTCTAGATTTTTTTCTATATTTTTTTCTAGATTTTTTTTCTAGATTTTTTTTCTAGATTTTTTTTCTAGATATTTTACTAGATTTTTTTTCTAGAATTTTTTCTAGATTTTTTTTCTAGATTTTTTTTCTAGATTTTTTTCTAGATTTTTTTTCTAGATTTTTTTTCTAGATTTTTTTTTCTAGATTTTTTTTCTAGATTTTTTTCTAGATTTTTTTCTAGATTTTTTTTCTAGATTTTTTTTCTAGATTTTTTTTCTAGATTTTTTTTCTAGATTTTTTTTCTAGAATTTTTTCTAGATTTTTTTTCTAGATTTTTTTTCTTGATTTTTTTTCTATAATTTTTTCTAGATTTTTTTTCTAGATTTTTTTTCTAGATTTTTTTCTAGATTTTTTTTCTAGATTTATTTCTAGATTTTTTTTCTAGATTTTTTTTCTAGATTTTTTTTCTAGATTTTTTTTCTATAATTTTTTCTAGATTTTTTTTCTAGATTTTTTTTCTAGATTTTTTTCTATATTTTTTTCTAGATTTTTTTTCTAGATTTTTTTTCTAGATTTTTTTTCTAGATATTTTACTAGATTTTTTTTCTAGAATTTTTTCTAGATTTTTTTTCTAGATTTTTTTTCTAGATTTTTTTCTAGATTTTTTTTCTAGATTTTTTTTCTAGATTTTTTTTTCTAGATTTTTTTTCTAGATTTTTTTCTAGATTTTTTTTCTAGATTTTTTTTCTAGATTTTTTTTCTAGAATTTTTTCTAGATTTTTTTTCTAGATTTTTTTTCTTGATTTTTTTTCTATAATTTTTTCTAGATTTTTTTTCTAGATTTTTTTTCTAGATTTTTTTCTAGATTTTTTTTCTAGATTTATTTCTAGATTTTTTTTCTAGATTTTTTTTCTAGATTTTTTTTCTAGATTTTTTTTCTATAATTTTTTCTAGATTTTTTTTCTAGATTTTTTTCTAGATTTTTTTTCTAGATTTTTTTTTAGATTTTTTTTCTAGATTTTTTTCTAGATTTTTTTTCTACATTTTTTTCTAGATTTTTTTTCTAGATTTTTTTTCTAGATTTTTTTTCTAGATTTTTTTTCTATAATTTTTTCTAGATTTTTTTTCTAGATTTTTTTCTAGATTTTTTTTCTAGATTTTTTTTTAGATTTTTTTTCTAGATTTTTTTCTAGATTTTTTTTCTACATTTTTTTCTAGATTTTTTTTCTAGATTTTTTTTCTAGATTTTTTTTCTAGATTTTTTTTCTAGATTTTTTTTCTAGATTTTTTTCTAGATTTTTTTTCTAGATTTTTTTCTAGATTTTTTTTCTAGATTTTTTTTCTAGATTTTTTTTCTAGAATTTTTTCTAGATTTTTTTTCTAGATTTTTTTTCTAGAATTTTTTCTAGATTTTTTTTTTAGATTTTTTTTCTAGATTTTTTTTCTAGATTTTTTTGTATAATTTTTTCTAGATTTTTTTTCTAGATTTTTTTTCTATAATTTTTTTCTAGATTTTTTTCTAGATTTTTTTTCTAGATTTTTTTTCTAGATTTTTTTTCTAGATTTTTTTTCTATAATTTTTTCTAGATTTTTTTTCTAGATTTTTTTCTAGATTTTTTTCTAGATTTTTTTTCTAGATTTTTTTTCTAGAATTTTTTTCTAGAATTTTTTTCTAGATTTTTTTCTAGATTTTTTTTCTAGATTTTTTTTCTAGATTTTTTTTCTAGATTTTTTTTCTAGATTTTTTTCTAGATTTTTTTTCTAGATTTTTTTTCTAGATTTTTTTTCTAGATTTTTTTTCTAGAATTTTTTCTAGAATTTTTTCTAGATTTTTTTTCTAGATTTTCTTTCTAGAATTTTTTTCTAGATTTTTTTTCTAGATTTTTTTTCTAGATTTTTTTCTAGATTTTTTTTCTAGATTTTTTTTCTAGATTTTTTTTCTAGATTTTTTTCTAGATTTTTTTCTAGATTTTTTTTCTAGATTTTTTTTCTAGATTTTTTTTCTAGATATTTTACTAGATTTTTTTTCTAGAATTTTTTCTAGATTTTTTTTCTAGATTTTTTTTCTAGATTTTTTTCTAGATTTTTTTTCTAGATTTTTTTTCTAGATTTTTTTTCTATAATTTTTTCTAGTTTTTTTTCTAGATTTTTTTTCTAGATTTTTTTCTAGATTTTTTTTCTAGATTTTTTTTCTAGATTTTTTTTCTAGAATTTTTTTCTAGATTTTTTTTCTAGATTTTTTTTCTAGATTTTTTTCTAGAATTTTTTCTAGATTTTTTTTCTAGATTTTTTTTCTAGAATTTTTTTCTAGATTTTTTTTCTAGATTTTTTTTCTAGATTTTTTTCTAGATTTTTTTTCTAGATTTTTTTTCTAGATTTTTTTTCTAGATTTTTTTCTAGATTTTTTTCTAGATTTTTTTTCTAGATTTTTTTTCTAGATTTTTTTTCTAGATATTTTACTAGATTTTTTTTCTAGAATTTTTTCTAGATTTTTTTTCTAGATTTTTTTTCTAGATTTTTTTCTAGATTTTTTTTCTAGATTTTTTTTCTAGATTTTTTTTCTATAATTTTTTCTAGATTTTTTTTCTAGATTTTTTTTCTAGATTTTTTTCTAGATTTTTTTTCTAGATTTTTTTTCTAGATTTTTTTTCTAGAATTTTTTTCTAGATTTTTTTTCTAGATTTTTTTTCTAGATTTTTTTCTAGATTTTTTTTCTAGATTTTTTTTCTAGATTTTTTTTCTAGATTTTTTTCTAGATTTTTTTCTAGATTTTTTTTCTAGATTTTTTTTCTAGATTTTTTTTCTAGATATTTTACTAGATTTTTTTTCTAGAATTTTTTCTAGATTTTTTTTCTAGATTTTTTTTCTAGATTTTTTTCTAGATTTTTTTTCTAGATTTTTTTTCTAGATTTTTTTTCTAGATTTTTTTTCTAGATTTTTTTCTAGATTTTTTTCTAGATTTTTTTTCTAGATTTTTTTTCTAGATTTTTTTTCTAGATTTTTTTTCTAGATTTTTTTTCTAGATTTTTTTTCTAGAATTTTTTCTAGATTTTTTTTCTAGATTTTTTTTCTAGATTTTTTTTCTATAATTTTTTCTAGATTTTTTTTCTAGATTTTTTTTCTAGATTTTTTTCTAGATTTTTTTTCTAGATTTATTTCTAGATTTTTTTTCTAGATTTTTTTTCTAGATTTTTTTTCTAGATTTTTTTTCTATAATTTTTTTCTAGATTTTTTTTCTAGATTTTTTTCTAGATTTTTTTTCTAGATTTTTTTTTAGATTTTTTTTCTAGATTTTTTTCTAGATTTTTTTTCTACATTTTTTTCTAGATTTTTTTTCTAGATTTTTTTTCTAGATTTTTTTTCTAGATTTTTTTTCTAGATTTTTTTTCTAGATTTTTTTCTAGATTTTTTTTCTAGATTTTTTTCTAGATTTTTTTTCTAGATTTTTTTTCTAGATTTTTTTTCTAGAATTTTTTCTAGATTTTTTTTCTAGATTTTTTTTCTAGAATTTTTTCTAGATTTTTTTTTTAGATTTTTTTTCTAGATTTTTTTTCTAGATTTTTTTTCTAGATTTTTTTTCTAGATTTTTTTCTAGATTTTTTTCTAGATTTTTTTTCTATAATTTTTTTCTAGATTTTTTTCTAGATTTTTTTCTAGATTTTTTTTCTAGATTTTTTTTCTAGATTTTTTTTCTAGATTTTTTTTCTAGATTTTTTTCTAGATTTTTTTCTAGATTTTTTTTCTATAATTTTTTTCTAGATTTTTTTCTAGATTTTTTTCTAGATTTTTTTTCTAGATTTTTTTTCTAGATTTTTTTTCTAGATTTTTTTTCTAGAATTTTTTTCTAGATTTTTTTTCTAGATTTTTTTTCTAGATTTTTTTGTATAATTTTTTCTAGATTTTTTTTCTAGATTTTTTTTCTATAATTTTTTTCTAGATTTTTTTCTAGATTTTTTTTCTAGATTTTTTTTCTAGATTTTTTTTTAGATTTTTTTTCTAGATTTTTTTCTAGATGTTTTTTCTAGATTTTTTTTCTAGAATTTTTTCTAGATTTTTTTTCTATAATTTTTTCTAGATTTTTTTTCTAGATTTTTTTCTAGATTTTTTTTCTAGATTTTTTTTTCTAGATTTTTTTTCTAGAATTTTTTTCTAGATTTTTTACTAGATTTTTTTTCTAGATTTTTTTTCTATATTTTTTTTCTAGATTTTTTTTTAGATTTTTTTTCTAGATTTTTTTTCTATAATTTTTTCTAGATTTTTTTTCTAGATTTTTTTTCTAGATTTTTTTCTAGATTTTTTTTCTAGATTTTTTTTCTATAATTTTTTTCTAGATTTTTTTCTAGATTTTTTTCTAGATTTTTTTTCTATAATTTTTTTTAGATTTTTTTTCTAGATTTTTTTCTAGATTTTTTTTCTAGATTTTTTTTCTAGATTTTTTTTCTAGATTTTTTTTCTAGATTTTTTTTCTAGATTTTTTTTCTAGATTTTTTTCTAGATTTTTTTTCTAGATTTTTTTTCTAGATTTTTTTTCTAGATTTTTTTTCTAGAATTTTTTCTAGATTTTTTTTCTAGATTTTTTTTCTAGATTTTTTTTCTAGAATTTTTTCTAGATTTTTTTTCTAGATTTTTTTTCTAGATTTTTTTCTAGATTTTTTTTCTAGATTTTTTTTCTAGATTTTTTTTCTAGATTTTTTTCTAGATTTTTTTTCTATAATTTTTTCTAGATTTTTTTTCTAGATTTTTTTTCTAGATTTTTTTTCTAGATTTTTTTTTAGATTTTTTTTCTAGATTTTTTTCTAGATTTTTTTTCTACATTTTTTTCTAGATTTTTTTTCTAGATTTTTTTTCTAGATTTTTTTTCTAGATTTTTTTCTAGATTTTTTTTCTAGATTTTTTTCTAGATTTTTTTTCTAGATTTTTTTTCTAGATTTTTTTTCTAGAATTTTTTCTAGATTTTTTTTCTAGATTTTTTTTCTAGAATTTTTTCTAGATTTTTTTTTTAGATTTTTTTTCTAGATTTTTTTTCTAGATTTTTTTTCTAGATTTTTTTTCTAGATTTTTTTCTAGATTTTTTTCTAGATTTTTTTTCTATAATTTTTTTCTAGATTTTTTTCTAGATTTTTTTTCTAGATTTTTTTTCTAGATTTTTTTTCTAGATTTTTTTTCTAGATTTTTTTCTAGATTTTTTTCTAGATTTTTTTTCTATAATTTTTTTCTAGATTTTTTTCTAGATTTTTTTCTAGATTTTTTTTCTAGATTTTTTTTCTAGATTTTTTTTCTAGATTTTTTTTCTAGAATTTTTTTCTAGATTTTTTTTCTAGATTTTTTTTCTAGATTTTTTTGTATAATTTTTTCTAGATTTTTTTTCTAGATTTTTTTTCTATAATTTTTTTCTAGATTTTTTTCTAGATTTTTTTTCTAGATTTTTTTTCTAGATTTTTTTCTAGATTTTTTTTCTAGATTTTTTTTCTAGATTTTTTTTCTAGATTTTTTTTCTAGATTTTTTTTCTAGAATTTTTTCTAGATTTTTTTTCTAGATTTTTTTTCTAGATTTTTTTTCTATAATTTTTTCTAGATTTTTTTTCTAGATTTTTTTTCTAGATTTTTTTCTAGATTTTTTTTCTAGATTTATTTCTAGATTTTTTTTCTAGATTTTTTTTCTAGATTTTTTTTCTAGATTTTTTTTCTATAATTTTTTCTAGATTTTTTTTCTAGATTTTTTTCTAGATTTTTTTTCTAGATTTTTTTTTAGATTTTTTTTCTAGATTTTTTTCTAGATTTTTTTTCTACATTTTTTTCTAGATTTTTTTTCTAGATTTTTTTTCTAGATTTTTTTTCTAGATTTTTTTTCTAGATTTTTTTTCTAGATTTTTTTCTAGATTTTTTTTCTAGATTTTTTTCTAGATTTTTTTTCTAGATTTTTTTTCTAGATTTTTTTTCTAGAATTTTTTCTAGATTTTTTTTCTAGATTTTTTTTCTAGAATTTTTTCTAGATTTTTTTTTTAGATTTTTTTTCTAGATTTTTTTTCTAGATTTTTTTTCTAGATTTTTTTTCTAGAATTTTTTTCTAGATTTTTTTCTAGATTTTTTTTCTAGATTTTTTTTTCTAGATTTTTTTTCTAGATTTTTTTTCTATAATTTTTTCTAGATTTTTTTTCTAGATTTTTTTCTAGATTTTTTTCTAGATTTTTTTTCTAGATTTTTTTTCTAGAATTTTTTTCTAGAATTTTTTTCTAGATTTTTTTCTAGATTTTTTTTCTAGATTTTTTTTCTAGATTTTTTTTCTAGATTTTTTTTTAGATTTTTTTTCTAGATTTTTTTTCTATAATTTTTTCTAGATTTTTTTTCTAGATTTTTTTTCTAGATTTTTTTCTAGATTTTTTTTCTAGATTTTTTTTCTATAATTTTTTTCTAGATTTTTTTCTAGATTTTTTTCTAGATTTTTTTTCTATAATTTTTTTTAGATTTTTTTTCTAGATTTTTTTCTAGATTTTTTTTCTAGATTTTTTTTCTAGATTTTTTTTCTAGATTTTTTTTCTAGATTTTTTTTCTAGATTTTTTTTCTAGATTTTTTTTCTAGATTTTTTTCTAGATTTTTTTTCTAGATTTTTTTTCTAGATTTTTTTTCTAGATTTTTTTTCTAGAATTTTTTCTAGATTTTTTTTCTAGATTTTTTTTCTAGATTTTTTTTCTAGAATTTTTTCTAGATTTTTTTTCTAGATTTTTTTTCTAGATTTTTTTCTAGATTTTTTTTCTAGATTTTTTTTCTAGATTTTTTTTCTAGATTTTTTTCTAGATTTTTTTTCTATAATTTTTTCTAGATTTTTTTTCTAGATTTTTTTTCTAGATTTTTTTTTAGATTTTTTTTCTAGATTTTTTTCTAGATTTTTTTTCTACATTTTTTTCTAGATTTTTTTTCTAGATTTTTTTTCTAGATTTTTTTTCTAGATTTTTTTTCTAGATTTTTTTTCTAGATTTTTTTCTAGATTTTTTTTCTAGATTTTTTTCTAGATTTTTTTTCTAGATTTTTTTTCTAGATTTTTTTTCTAGAATTTTTTCTAGATTTTTTTTCTAGATTTTTTTTCTAGAATTTTTTCTAGATTTTTTTTTTAGATTTTTTTTCTAGATTTTTTTTCTAGATTTTTTTTCTAGATTTTTTTTCTAGATTTTTTTCTAGATTTTTTTCTAGATTTTTTTTCTATAATTTTTTTCTAGATTTTTTTCTAGATTTTTTTTCTAGATTTTTTTTCTAGATTTTTTTTCTAGATTTTTTTCTAGATTTTTTTCTAGATTTTTTTTCTATAATTTTTTTCTAGATTTTTTTCTAGATTTTTTTCTAGATTTTTTTTCTAGATTTTTTTTCTAGATTTTTTTTCTAGAATTTTTTTCTAGATTTTTTTTCTAGATTTTTTTTCTAGATTTTTTTGTATAATTTTTTCTAGATTTTTTTTCTAGATTTTTTTTCTATAATTTTTTTCTAGATTTTTTTCTAGATTTTTTTTCTAGATTTTTTTTCTAGATTTTTTTCTAGATTTTTTTTCTAGATTTTTTTCTAGATTTTTTTTCTAGATTTTTTTTCTAGATTTTTTTTCTAGAATTTTTTCTAGATTTTTTTTCTAGATTTTTTTTCTAGAATTTTTTCTAGATTTTTTTTTTAGATTTTTTTTCTAGATTTTTTTTCTAGATTTTTTTTCTAGATTTTTTTTCTAGATTTTTTTCTAGATTTTTTTCTAGATTTTTTTTCTATAATTTTTTTCTAGATTTTTTTCTAGATTTTTTTTCTAGATTTTTTTTCTAGATTTTTTTTCTAGATTTTTTTTCTAGATTTTTTTCTAGATTTTTTTCTAGATTTTTTTTCTATAATTTTTTTCTAGATTTTTTTCTAGATTTTTTTCTAGATTTTTTTTCTAGATTTTTTTTCTAGATTTTTTTTCTAGATTTTTTTTCTAGAATTTTTTTCTAGATTTTTTTTCTAGATTTTTTTTCTAGATTTTTTTGTATAATTTTTTCTAGATTTTTTTTCTAGATTTTTTTTCTATAATTTTTTTCTAGATTTTTTTCTAGATTTTTTTTCTAGATTTTTTTTCTAGATTTTTTTCTAGATTTTTTTTCTAGATTTTTTTTCTAGATTTTTTTTCTAGATTTTTTTTCTAGATTTTTTTTCTAGAATTTTTTCTAGATTTTTTTTCTAGATTTTTTTTCTAGATTTTTTTTCTATAATTTTTTCTAGATTTTTTTTCTAGATTTTTTTTCTAGATTTTTTTCTAGATTTTTTTTCTAGATTTATTTCTAGATTTTTTTTCTAGATTTTTTTTCTAGATTTTTTTTCTAGATTTTTTTTCTATAATTTTTTCTAGATTTTTTTTCTAGATTTTTTTCTAGATTTTTTTTCTAGATTTTTTTTTAGATTTTTTTTCTAGATTTTTTTCTAGATTTTTTTTCTACATTTTTTTCTAGATTTTTTTTCTAGATTTTTTTTCTAGATTTTTTTTCTAGATTTTTTTTCTAGATTTTTTTTCTAGATTTTTTTCTAGATTTTTTTTCTAGATTTTTTTCTAGATTTTTTTTCTAGATTTTTTTTCTAGATTTTTTTTCTAGAATTTTTTCTAGATTTTTTTTCTAGATTTTTTTTCTAGAATTTTTTCTAGATTTTTTTTTTAGATTTTTTTTCTAGATTTTTTTTCTAGATTTTTTTTCTAGATTTTTTTTCTAGAATTTTTTTCTAGATTTTTTTCTAGATTTTTTTTCTAGATTTTTTTTTCTAGATTTTTTTTCTAGATTTTTTTTCTATAATTTTTTCTAGATTTTTTTTCTAGATTTTTTTCTAGATTTTTTTCTAGATTTTTTTTCTAGATTTTTTTTCTAGAATTTTTTTCTAGAATTTTTTTCTAGATTTTTTTCTAGATTTTTTTTCTAGATTTTTTTTCTAGATTTTTTTTCTAGATTTTTTTTTAGATTTTTTTTCTAGATTTTTTTTCTATAATTTTTTCTAGATTTTTTTTCTAGATTTTTTTTCTAGATTTTTTTCTAGATTTTTTTTCTAGATTTTTTTTCTATAATTTTTTTCTAGATTTTTTTCTAGATTTTTTTCTAGATTTTTTTTCTATAATTTTTTTTAGATTTTTTTTCTAGATTTTTTTCTAGATTTTTTTTCTAGATTTTTTTTCTAGATTTTTTTTCTAGATTTTTTTTCTAGATTTTTTTTCTAGATTTTTTTTCTAGATTTTTTTTCTAGATTTTTTTCTAGATTTTTTTTCTAGATTTTTTTTCTAGATTTTTTTTCTAGATTTTTTTTCTAGAATTTTTTCTAGATTTTTTTTCTAGATTTTTTTTCTAGATTTTTTTTCTAGAATTTTTTCTAGATTTTTTTTCTAGATTTTTTTTCTAGATTTTTTTCTAGATTTTTTTTCTAGATTTTTTTTCTAGATTTTTTTTCTAGATTTTTTTCTAGATTTTTTTTCTATAATTTTTTCTAGATTTTTTTTCTAGATTTTTTTTCTAGATTTTTTTTTAGATTTTTTTTCTAGATTTTTTTCTAGATTTTTTTTCTACATTTTTTTCTAGATTTTTTTTCTAGATTTTTTTTCTAGATTTTTTTTCTAGATTTTTTTTCTAGATTTTTTTTCTAGATTTTTTTCTAGATTTTTTTTCTAGATTTTTTTCTAGATTTTTTTTCTAGATTTTTTTTCTAGATTTTTTTTCTAGAATTTTTTCTAGATTTTTTTTCTAGATTTTTTTTCTAGAATTTTTTCTAGATTTTTTTTTTAGATTTTTTTTCTAGATTTTTTTTCTAGATTTTTTTTCTAGATTTTTTTTCTAGATTTTTTTCTAGATTTTTTTCTAGATTTTTTTTCTATAATTTTTTTCTAGATTTTTTTCTAGATTTTTTTTCTAGATTTTTTTTCTAGATTTTTTTTCTAGATTTTTTTCTAGATTTTTTTCTAGATTTTTTTTCTATAATTTTTTTCTAGATTTTTTTCTAGATTTTTTTCTAGATTTTTTTTCTAGATTTTTTTTCTAGATTTTTTTTCTAGAATTTTTTTCTAGATTTTTTTTCTAGATTTTTTTTCTAGATTTTTTTGTATAATTTTTTCTAGATTTTTTTTCTAGATTTTTTTTCTATAATTTTTTTCTAGATTTTTTTCTAGATTTTTTTTCTAGATTTTTTTTCTAGATTTTTTTTTAGATTTTTTTTCTAGATTTTTTTCTAGATGTTTTTTCTAGATTTTTTTTCTATAATTTTTTCTAGATTTTTTTTCTATAATTTTTTCTAGATTTTTTTTCTAGATTTTTTTCTAGATTTTTTTTCTAGATTTTTTTTCTAGATTTTTTTTCTAGAATTTTTTTCTAGATTTTTTTCTAGATTTTTTTTCTAGATTTTTTTTTCTAGATTTTTTTTCTAGATTTTTTTTCTAGAATTTTTTCTAGATTTTTTTTCTAGATTTTTTTTCTAGATTTTTTTTCTATAATTTTTTCTAGATTTTTTTTCTATATTTTTTTTCTAGATTTTTTTCTAGATTTTTTTTCTAGATTTTTTTTCTATAATTTTTTTCTAGATTTTTTTCTAGATTTTTTTCTAGATTTTTTTTCTAGATTTTTTTTTAGATTTTTTTTCTAGATTTTTTTCTAGATTTTTTTTCTAGATTTTTTTTCTAGATTTTTTTTTCTAGATTTTTTTTCTAGATTTTTTTCTAGATTTTTTTTCTAGATTTTTTTCTAGATTTTTTTTCTAGATTTTTTTTCTAGATTTTTTTTCTAGATTTTTTTTCTAGAATTTTTTCTAGATTTTTTTTCTAGATTTTTTTTCTAGATTTTTTTTCTATAATTTTTTCTAGATTTTTTTTCTAGATTTTTTTTCTAGATTTTTTTCTAGATTTTTTTTCTAGATTTTTTTTCTATAATTTTTTTCTAGATTTTTTTCTAGATTTTTTTCTAGATTTTTTTTCTAGATTTTTTTTTAGATTTTTTTTCTAGATTTTTTTCTAGATTTTTTTTCTAGATTTTTTTTTAGATTTTTTTTCTAGATTTTTTTTCTAGATTTTTTTTCTAGATTTTTTTTCTATAATTTTTTCTAGATTTTTTTTCTCTAATTTTTTCTAGATTTTTTTTCTAGATTTTTTTTCTAGATTTTTTTTCTAGATTTTTTTCTAGATTTTTTTTCTAGATTTTTTTTCTAGATTTTTTTTCTAGATTTTTTTCTAGATTTTTTTTCTAGAATTTTTTCTAGATTTTTTTTCTAGATTTTTTTTCTAGATTTTTTTTCTAGAATTTTTTCTAGATTTTTTTTCTAGATTTTTTTTCTAGATTTTTTTTCTATAATTTTTTCTAGATTTTTTTTCTAGATTTTTTTTCTAGATTTTTTTCTAGATTTTTTTTCTAGATTTTTTTCTAGATGTTTTTTCTAGATTTTTTTTCTATAATTTTTTCTAGATTTTTTTTCTAGATTTTTTTCTAGATTTTTTTTCTAGATTTTTTTTCTAGATTTTTTTTCTAGATTTTTTTTCTAGAATTTTTTCTAGATTTTTTTTCTAGATTTTTTTTCTAGATTTTTTTTCTATAATTTTTTCTAGATTTTTTTTCTAGATTTTTTTTCTAGATTTTTTTTCTAGATTTTTTTTCTAGAATTTTTTTCTAGATTTTTTTTCTAGATTTTTTTTCTAGATTTTTTTCTAGATTTTTTTTCTAGATTTTTTTTCTAGATTTTTTTTCTATAATTTTTTTCTAGATTTTTTTCTAGAATTTTTTTCTAGATTTTTTTCTAGATTTTTTTTCTAGATTTTTTTTCTAGATTTTTTTTCTATATTTTTTTTCTAGATTTTTTTCTAGATTTTTTTTCTAGATTTTTTTTCTAGATTTTTTTCTAGAATTTTTTCTAGATTTTTTTTCTAGATTTTTTTTCTAGATTTTTTTTCTATAATTTTTTCTAGATTTTTTTTCTAGATTTTTTTTCTAGATTTTTTTCTAGATTTTTTTTCTAGATTTTTTTTCTAGATTTTTTTTCTAGATTTTTTTTCTATAATTTTTTTCTAGATTTTTTTCTAGATTTTTTTTCTAGATTTTTTTTCTAGATTTTTTTTCTAGATTTTTTTCTAGATTTTTTTTCTAGATTTTTTTTCTAGAATTTTTTTCTAGAATTTTTTTCTAGATTTTTTTCTAGATTTTTTTTCTAGATTTTTTTTCTAGATTTTTTTTCTAGATTTTTTTTTAGATTTTTTTTCTAGATTTTTTTTCTATAATTTTTTCTAGATTTTTTTTCTAGATTTTTTTTCTAGATTTTTTTCTAGATTTTTTTTCTAGATTTTTTTTCTATAATTTTTTTCTAGATTTTTTTCTAGATTTTTTTCTAGATTTTTTTTCTATAATTTTTTTTAGATTTTTTTTCTAGATTTTTTTCTAGATTTTTTTTCTAGATTTTTTTTCTAGATTTTTTTTCTAGATTTTTTTTCTAGATTTTTTTTCTAGATTTTTTTCTAGATTTTTTTTCTATATTTTTTTTCTAGATTTTTTTTCTAGATTTTTTTTCTAGAATTTTTTCTAGATTTTTTTTCTAGATTTTTTTTCTAGATTTTTTTTCTAGAATTTTTTCTAGATTTTTTTTCTAGATTTTTTTTCTAGATTTTTTTTCTAGATTTTTTTCTAGATTTTTTTTCTAGATTTTTTTTCTAGATTTTTTTTCTAGATTTTTTTCTAGATTTTTTTTCTAGAATTTTTTCTAGATTTTTTTTCTAGATTTTTTTTCTAGATTTTTTTTCTAGAATTTTTTCTAGATTTTTTTTCTAGATTTTTTTTCTAGATTTTTTTTCTATAATTTTTTCTAGATTTTTTTTCTAGATTTTTTTTCTAGATTTTTTTCTAGATTTTTTTTCTAGATTTTTTTCTAGATGTTTTTTCTAGATTTTTTTTCTATAATTTTTTCTAGATTTTTTTTCTAGATTTTTTTCTAGATTTTTTTTCTAGATTTTTTTTCTAGATTTTTTTTCTAGAATTTTTTTCTAGATTTTTTTCTAGATTTTTTTTCTAGATTTTTTTTCTAGATTTTTTTTCTAGATTTTTTTTCTAGAATTTTTTCTAGATTTTTTTTCTAGATTTTTTTTCTAGATTTTTTTTCTATAATTTTTTCTAGATTTTTTTTCTAGATTTTTTTTCTAGATTTTTTTTCTAGATTTTTTTTCTAGATTTTTTTGCTATATTTTTTTTCTAGATTTTTTTTTAGATTTTTTTTCTAGATTTTTTTTCTATAATTTTTTCTAGATTTTTTTTCTAGATTTTTTTTCTAGATTTTTTTCTAGATTTTTTTTCTAGATTTTTTTTCTATAATTTTTTTCTAGATTTTTTTCTAGATTTTTTTCTAGATTTTTTTTCTAGATTTTTTTTTAGATTTTTTTTCTAGATTTTTTTCTAGATTTTTTTTCTAGATTTTTTTTCTAGATTTTTTTTCTAGATTTTTTTTCTAGATTTTTTTTCTAGATTTTTTTTCTAGATTTTTTTTCTAGATTTTTTTCTAGATTTTTTTTCTAGATTTTTTTTCTAGATTTTTTTTCTAGATTTTTTTTCTAGAATTTTTTCTAGATTTTTTTTCTAGATTTTTTTTCTAGATTTTTTTTCTAGAATTTTTTCTAGATTTTTTTTCTAGATTTTTTTTCTAGATTTTTTTCTAGATTTTTTTTCTAGATTTTTTTTCTAGATTTTTTTTCTAGAATTTTTTCTAGATTTTTTTTCTAGATTTTTTTTCTAGATTTTTTTTCTAGAATTTTTTCTAGATTTTTTTTCTAGATTTTTTTTCTAGATTTTTTTCTAGATTTTTTTTCTAGATTTTTTTTCTAGATTTTTTTTCTAGATTTTTTTTCTAGATTTTTTTCTAGATTTTTTTTCTAGATTTTTTTCTAGATTTTTTTTCTAGATTTTTTTTCTAGATTTTTTTTCTAGATTTTTTTTCTAGAATTTTTTCTAGATTTTTTTTCTAGATTTTTTTTCTAGATTTTTTTTCTATAATTTTTTCTAGATTTTTTTTCTAGATTTTTTTTCTAGATTTTTTTCTAGATTTTTTTTCTAGATTTTTTTTCTATAATTTTTTTCTAGATTTTTTTTCTAGATTTTTTTTTAGATTTTTTTTCTAGATTTTTTTCTAGATTTTTTTTCTAGATTTTTTTTTAGATTTTTTTTCTAGATTTTTTTTCTAGATTTTTTTTCTAGATTTTTTTTCTATAATTTTTTCTAGATTTTTTTTCTCTAATTTTTTCTAGATTTTTTTTCTAGATTTTTTTTCTAGATTTTTTTTCTAGATTTTTTTCTAGATTTTTTTTCTAGATTTTTTTTCTAGATTTTTTTTCTAGATTTTTTTCTAGATTGTTTTTCTAGAATTTTTTCTAGATTTTTTTTCTAGATTTTTTTTCTAGATTTTTTTTCTAGAATTTTTTCTAGATTTTTTTTCTAGATTTTTTTTCTAGATTTTTTTTCTATAATTTTTTCTAGATTTTTTTTCTAGATTTTTTTTCTAGATTTTTTTCTAGATTTTTTTTCTAGATTTTTTTCTAGATGTTTTTTCTAGATTTTTTTTCTATAATTTTTTCTAGATTTTTTTTCTAGATTTTTTTCTAGATTTTTTTTCTAGATTTTTTTTCTAGATTTTTTTTCTAGAATTTTTTTCTAGATTTTTTTCTAGATTTTTTTTCTAGATTTTTTTCTAGATTTTTTTTCTAGATTTTTTTTCTATAATTTTTTTCTAGATTTTTTTCTAGATTTTTTTTCTAGATTTTTTTTCTAGATTTTTTTTCTAGATTTTTTTCTAGATTTTTTTTCTAGATTTTTTTTCTAGATTTTTTTTCTAGATTTTTTTCTAGATTTTTTTTCTAGAATTTTTTCTAGATTTTTTTTCTAGATTTTTTTTCTAGATTTTTTTTCTAGAATTTTTTCTAGATTTTTTTTCTAGATTTTTTTTCTAGATTTTTTTTCTATAATTTTTTCTAGATTTTTTTTCTAGATTTTTTTTCTAGATTTTTTTCTAGATTTTTTTTCTAGATTTTTTTCTAGATGTTTTTTCTAGATTTTTTTTCTATAATTTTTTCTAGATTTTTTTTCTAGATTTTTTTCTAGATTTTTTTTCTAGATTTTTTTTCTAGATTTTTTTTCTAGAATTTTTTTCTAGATTTTTTTCTAGATTTTTTTTCTAGATTTTTTTTCTAGATTTTTTTTCTAGATTTTTTTTCTAGATTTTTTTCTAGATTTTTTTTCTAGATTTTTTTCTAGATGTTTTTTCTAGATTTTTTTTCTATAATTTTTTCTAGATTTTTTTTCTAGATTTTTTTCTAGATTTTTTTTCTATAATTTTTTCTAGATTTTTTTTCTAGAATTTTTTCTAGATTTTTTTTCTAGAATTTTTTTCTAGATTTTTTTCTAGATTTTTTTCTAGATTTTTTTTCTAGATTTTTTTTCTAGATTTTTTTTCTAGAATTTTTTCTAGATTTTTTTTCTAGATTTTTTTTCTAGATTTTTTTTCTATAATTTTTTCTAGATTTTTTTTCTAGATTTTTTTTCTAGATTTTTTTTCTAGATTTTTTTTCTAGATTTTTTTTCTAGATTTTTTTTCTAGATTTTTTTCTAGATTTTTTTTCTAGATTTTTTTTCTAGATTTTTTTTCTAGATTTTTTTTCTAGATTTTTTTCTAGATTTTTTTTCTAGAATTTTTTTCTAGATTTTTTTTCTAGAATTTTTTTCTAGATTTTTTTCTAGATTTTTTTTCTAGATTTTTTTTCTAGATTTTTTTTCTAGATTTTTTTTCTAGAATTTTTTCTAGATTTTTTTTCTAGATTTTTTTTCTAGATTTTTTTTCTATAATTTTTTCTAGATTTTTTTTCTAGATTTTTTTTCTAGATTTTTTTTCTAGATTTTTTTTCTAGATTTTTTTTCTAGATTTTTTTTCTAGATTTTTTTTCTAGATTTTTTTCTAGATTTTTTTTCTAGATTTTTTTTCTAGATTTTTTTTCTAGATTTTTTTTCTAGATTTTTTTCTAGATTTTTTTTCTAGAATTTTTTCTAGATTTTTTTTCTAGATTTTTTTTCTAGATTTTTTTTCTAGAATTTTTTCTAGATTTTTTTTCTAGATTTTTTTTCTAGATTTTTTTTCTATAATTTTTTCTAGATTTTTTTTCTAGATTTTTTTTCTAGATTTTTTTCTAGATTTTTTTTCTAGATTTTTTTCTAGATGTTTTTTCTAGATTTTTTTTCTATAATTTTTTCTAGATTTTTTTTCTAGATTTTTTTCTAGATTTTTTTTCTAGATTTTTTTTCTAGATTTTTTTTCTAGAATTTTTTTCTAGATTTTTTTCTAGATTTTTTTTCTAGATTTTTTTTCTAGATTTTTTTTCTAGATTTTTTTTCTAGAATTTTTTCTAGATTTTTTTTCTAGATTTTTTTTCTAGATTTTTTTTCTATAATTTTTTCTAGATTTTTTTTCTAGATTTTTTTTCTAGATTTTTTTTCTAGATTTTTTTTCTAGAATTTTTTTCTAGATTTTTTTTCTAGATTTTTTTTCTAGATTTTTTTCTAGATTTTTTTTCTAGATTTTTTTTCTAGATTTTTTTTCTATAATTTTTTTCTAGATTTTTTTCTAGAATTTTTTTCTAGATTTTTTTCTAGATTTTTTTTCTAGATTTTTTTTCTAGATTTTTTTTCAATATTTTTTTTCTAGATTTTTTTCTAGATTTTTTTTCTAGATTTTTTTTCTAGATTTTTTTCTAGAATTTTTTCTAGATTTTTTTTCTAGATTTTTTTTCTAGATTTTTTTTCTATAATTTTTTCTAGATTTTTTTTCTAGATTTTTTTTCTAGATTTTTTTCTAGATTTTTTTTCTAGATTTTTTTTCTATATTTTTTTTCTAGATTTTTTTTTAGATTTTTTTTCTAGATTTTTTTTCTATAATTTTTTCTAGATTTTTTTTCTAGATTTTTTTTCTAGATTTTTTTCTAGATTTTTTTTCTAGATTTTTTTTCTATAATTTTTTTCTAGATTTTTTTCTAGATTTTTTTCTAGATTTTTTTTCTATAATTTTTTTTAGATTTTTTTTCTAGATTTTTTTCTAGATTTTTTTTCTAGATTTTTTTTCTAGATTTTTTTTCTAGATTTTTTTTCTAGATTTTTTTTCTAGATTTTTTTCTAGATTTTTTTTCTAGATTTTTTTTCTAGATTTTTTTTCTAGATTTTTTTTCTAGAATTTTTTCTAGATTTTTTTTCTAGATTTTTTTTCTAGATTTTTTTTCTAGAATTTTTTCTAGATTTTTTTTCTAGATTTTTTTTCTAGATTTTTTTCTAGATTTTTTTTCTAGATTTTTTTTCTAGATTTTTTTTCTAGATTTTTTTTCTAGATTTTTTTCTAGATTTTTTTTCTAGATTTTTTTTCTAGATTTTTTTTCTATAATTTTTTCTAGATTTTTTTTCTAGATTTTTTTCTAGATTTTTTTTCTAGATTTTTTTTTAGATTTTTTTTCTAGATTTTTTTCTAGATTTTTTTTCTACATTTTTTTCTAGATTTTTTTTCTAGATTTTTTTTCTAGATTTTTTTTCTAGATTTTTTTTCTAGATTTTTTTTCTAGATTTTTTTCTAGATTTTTTTTCTAGATTTTTTTCTAGATTTTTTTTCTAGATTTTTTTTCTAGATTTTTTTCTAGATTTTTTTCTAGATTTTTTTTCTAGATTTTTTTTCTAGATTTTTTTTCTAGAATTTTTTCTAGATTTTTTTTTTAGATTTTTTTTCTAGATTTTTTTTCTAGATTTTTTTTCTAGATTTTTTTTCTAGATTTTTTTCTAGATTTTTTTTCTAGATTTTTTTTCTATAATTTTTTTCTAGATTTTTTTCTAGATTTTTTTTCTAGATTTTTTTTCTATAATTTTTTCTAGATTTTTTTTCTATAATTTTTTCTAGATTTTTTTTCTAGATTTTTTTCTAGATTTTTTTTCTAGATTTTTTTTCTAGATTTTTTTTCTAGAATTTTTTTCTAGATTTTTTTCTAGATTTTTTTTCTAGATTTTTTTTTCTAGATTTTTTTTCTAGATTTTTTTTCTAGAATTTTTTCTAGATTTTTTTTCTAGATTTTTTTTCTAGATTTTTTTTCTATAATTTTTTCTAGATTTTTTTTCTAGATTTTTTTTCTAGATTTTTTTTCTATAATTTTTTCTAGATTTTTTTTCTAGATTTTTTTCTAGATTTTTTTCTAGATTTTTTTTCTAGATTTTTTTTCTAGATTTTTTTTCTAGATTTTTTTTCTAGATTTTTTTTCTAGAATTTTTTCTAGATTTTTTTTCTAGATTTTTTTTCTAGATTTTTTTTCTATAATTTTTTCTAGATTTTTTTTCTAGATTTTTTTTCTAGATTTTTTTCTAGATTTTTTTTCTAGATTTTTTTTCTAGAATTTTTTTCTAGATTTTTTTCTAGATTTTTTTTCTAGATTTTTTTCTAGATTTTTTTTCTAGATTTTTTTTCTAGAATTTTTTTCTAGATTTTTTTCTAGATTTTTTTTCTAGATTTTTTTTCTAGAATTTTTTTCTAGATTTTTTTTCTAGATTTTTTTTCTAGATTTTTTTCTAGATTTTTTTTCTAGATTTTTTTTCTAGATTTTTTTTCTAGATTTTTTTCTATATTTTTTTCTAGATTTTTTTTCTAGATTTTTTTTCTAGATTTTTTTTCTAGATATTTTACTAGATTTTTTTTCTAGAATTTTTTCTAGATTTTTTTTCTAGATTTTTTTTCTAGATTTTTTTCTAGATTTTTTTTCTAGATTTTTTTTCTAGATTTTTTTTCTAGAATTTTTTTCTAGATTTTTTTCTAGATTTTTTTTCTAGATTTTTTTTCTAGATTTTTTTTCTAGATTTTTTTTCTAGAATTTTTTCTAGATTTTTTTTCTAGATTTTTTTTCTAGATTTTTTTTCTATAATTTTTTCTAGATTTTTTTTCTAGATTTTTTTTCTAGATTTTTTTTCTAGATTTTTTTTCTAGATTTTTTTGCTATATTTTTTTTCTAGATTTTTTTTTAGATTTTTTTTCTAGATTTTTTTTCTATAATTTTTTCTAGATTTTTTTTCTAGATTTTTTTTCTAGATTTTTTTCTAGATTTTTTTTCTAGATTTTTTTTCTATAATTTTTTTCTAGATTTTTTTCTAGATTTTTTTCTAGATTTTTTTTCTAGATTTTTTTTTAGATTTTTTTTCTAGATTTTTTTCTAGATTTTTTTTCTAGATTTTTTTTCTAGATTTTTTTTCTAGATTTTTTTTCTAGATTTTTTTCTAGATTTTTTTTCTAGATTTTTTTTCTAGATTTTTTTTCTAGATTTTTTTTCTAGATTTTTTTCTAGATTTTTTTTCTAGATTTTTTTTCTAGATTTTTTTTCTATAATTTTTTCTAGATTTTTTTTCTAGATTTTTTTCTAGATTTTTTTTCTAGATTTTTTTTTAGATTTTTTTTCTAGATTTTTTTCTAGATTTTTTTTCTACATTTTTTTCTAGATTTTTTTTCTAGATTTTTTTTCTAGATTTTTTTTCTAGATTTTTTTTCTAGATTTTTTTTCTAGATTTTTTTCTAGATTTTTTTTCTAGATTTTTTTCTAGATTTTTTTTCTAGATTTTTTTTCTAGATTTTTTTCTAGATTTTTTTCTAGATTTTTTTTCTAGATTTTTTTTCTAGATTTTTTTTCTAGAATTTTTTCTAGATTTTTTTTTTAGATTTTTTTTCTAGATTTTTTTTCTAGATTTTTTTTCTAGATTTTTTTTCTAGATTTTTTTCTAGATTTTTTTTCTAGATTTTTTTTCTATAATTTTTTTCTAGATTTTTTTCTAGATTTTTTTTCTAGATTTTTTTTCTATAATTTTTTCTAGATTTTTTTTCTATAATTTTTTCTAGATTTTTTTTCTAGATTTTTTTCTAGATTTTTTTTCTAGATTTTTTTTCTAGATTTTTTTTCTAGAATTTTTTTCTAGATTTTTTTCTAGATTTTTTTTCTAGATTTTTTTTTCTAGATTTTTTTTCTAGATTTTTTTTCTAGAATTTTTTCTAGATTTTTTTTCTAGATTTTTTTTCTAGATTTTTTTTCTATAATTTTTTCTAGATTTTTTTTCTAGATTTTTTTTCTAGATTTTTTTTCTATAATTTTTTCTAGATTTTTTTTCTAGATTTTTTTCTAGATTTTTTTCTAGATTTTTTTTCTAGATTTTTTTTCTAGATTTTTTTTCTAGATTTTTTTTCTAGATTTTTTTTCTAGAATTTTTTCTAGATTTTTTTTCTAGATTTTTTTTCTAGATTTTTTTTCTATAATTTTTTCTAGATTTTTTTTCTAGATTTTTTTTCTAGATTTTTTTCTAGATTTTTTTTCTAGATTTTTTTTCTAGAATTTTTTTCTAGATTTTTTTCTAGATTTTTTTTCTAGATTTTTTTTCTAGAATTTTTTTCTAGATTTTTTTTCTAGATTTTTTTTCTAGATTTTTTTCTAGATTTTTTTTCTAGATTTTTTTTCTAGATTTTTTTTCTAGATTTTTTTCTATATTTTTTTCTAGATTTTTTTTCTAGATTTTTTTTCTAGATTTTTTTTCTAGATATTTTACTAGATTTTTTTTCTAGAATTTTTTCTAGATTTTTTTTCTAGATTTTTTTTCTAGATTTTTTTCTAGATTTTTTTTCTAGATTTTTTTTCTAGATTTTTTTTCTAGAATTTTTTTCTAGATTTTTTTCTAGATTTTTTTTCTAGATTTTTTTTCTAGATTTTTTTTCTAGATTTTTTTTCTAGAATTTTTTCTAGATTTTTTTTCTAGATTTTTTTTCTAGATTTTTTTTCTATAATTTTTTCTAGATTTTTTTTCTAGATTTTTTTTCTAGATTTTTTTTCTAGATTTTTTTTCTAGATTTTTTTGCTATATTTTTTTTCTAGATTTTTTTTTAGATTTTTTTTCTAGATTTTTTTTCTATAATTTTTTCTAGATTTTTTTTCTAGATTTTTTTTCTAGATTTTTTTCTAGATTTTTTTTCTAGATTTTTTTTCTATAATTTTTTTCTAGATTTTTTTCTAGATTTTTTTCTAGATTTTTTTTCTAGATTTTTTTTTAGATTTTTTTTCTAGATTTTTTTCTAGATTTTTTTTCTAGATTTTTTTTCTAGATTTTTTTTCTAGATTTTTTTTCTAGATTTTTTTTCTAGATTTTTTTTCTAGATTTTTTTTCTAGATTTTTTTCTAGATTTTTTTTCTAGATTTTTTTTCTAGATTTTTTTTCTAGATTTTTTTTCTAGAATTTTTTCTAGATTTTTTTTCTAGATTTTTTTTCTAGATTTTTTTTCTAGAATTTTTTCTAGATTTTTTTTCTAGATTTTTTTTCTAGATTTTTTTCTAGATTTTTTTTCTAGATTTTTTTTCTAGATTTTTTTTCTAGAATTTTTTCTAGATTTTTTTTCTAGATTTTTTTTCTAGATTTTTTTTCTAGAATTTTTTCTAGATTTTTTTTCTAGATTTTTTTTCTAGATTTTTTTCTAGATTTTTTTTCTAGATTTTTTTTCTAGATTTTTTTTCTAGATTTTTTTTCTAGATTTTTTTCTAGATTTTTTTTCTAGATTTTTTTCTAGATTTTTTTTCTAGATTTTTTTTCTAGATTTTTTTTCTAGATTTTTTTTCTAGAATTTTTTCTAGATTTTTTTTCTAGATTTTTTTTCTAGATTTTTTTTCTATAATTTTTTCTAGATTTTTTTTCTAGATTTTTTTTCTAGATTTTTTTCTAGATTTTTTTTCTAGATTTTTTTTCTATAATTTTTTTCTAGATTTTTTTTCTAGATTTTTTTTTAGATTTTTTTTCTAGATTTTTTTCTAGATTTTTTTTCTAGATTTTTTTTTAGATTTTTTTTCTAGATTTTTTTTCTAGATTTTTTTTCTAGATTTTTTTTCTATAATTTTTTCTAGATTTTTTTTCTCTAATTTTTTCTAGATTTTTTTTCTAGATTTTTTTTCTAGATTTTTTTTCTAGATTTTTTTCTAGATTTTTTTTCTAGAATTTTTTCTAGATTTTTTTTCTAGATTTTTTTTCTAGATTTTTTTTCTAGAATTTTTTCTAGATTTTTTTTCTAGATTTTTTTTCTAGATTTTTTTTCTATAATTTTTTCTAGATTTTTTTTCTAGATTTTTTTTCTAGATTTTTTTCTAGATTTTTTTTCTAGATTTTTTTCTAGATGTTTTTTCTAGATTTTTTTTCTATAATTTTTTCTAGATTTTTTTTCTAGATTTTTTTCTAGATTTTTTTTCTAGATTTTTTTTCTAGATTTTTTTTCTAGAATTTTTTTCTAGATTTTTTTCTAGATTTTTTTTCTAGATTTTTTTCTAGATTTTTTTTCTAGATTTTTTTTCTATAATTTTTTTCTAGATTTTTTTCTAGATTTTTTTTCTAGATTTTTTTTCTAGATTTTTTTTCTAGATTTTTTTCTAGATTTTTTTTCTAGATTTTTTTTCTAGATTTTTTTTTAGATTTTTTTTCTAGATTTTTTTTCTATAATTTTTTCTAGATTTTTTTTCTAGATTTTTTTTCTAGATTTTTTTCTAGATTTTTTTTCTAGATTTTTTTTCTATAATTTTTTTCTAGATTTTTTTCTAGATTTTTTTCTAGATTTTTTTTCTATAATTTTTTTTAGATTTTTTTTCTAGATTTTTTTCTAGATTTTTTTTCTAGATTTTTTTTCTAGATTTTTTTTCTAGATTTTTTTTCTAGATTTTTTTTCTAGATTTTTTTCTAGATTTTTTTTCTAGATTTTTTTTCTAGATTTTTTTTCTAGATTTTTTTTCTAGAATTTTTTCTAGATTTTTTTTCTAGATTTTTTTTCTAGATTTTTTTTCTAGAATTTTTTCTAGATTTTTTTTCTAGATTTTTTTTCTAGATTTTTTTCTAGATTTTTTTTCTAGATTTTTTTTCTAGATTTTTTTTCTAGATTTTTTTTCTAGATTTTTTTCTAGATTTTTTTTCTAGATTTTTTTTCTAGATTTTTTTTCTATAATTTTTTCTAGATTTTTTTTCTAGATTTTTTTCTAGATTTTTTTTCTAGATTTTTTTTTAGATTTTTTTTCTAGATTTTTTTCTAGATTTTTTTTCTACATTTTTTTCTAGATTTTTTTTCTAGATTTTTTTTCTAGATTTTTTTTCTAGATTTTTTTTCTAGATTTTTTTTCTAGATTTTTTTCTAGATTTTTTTTCTAGATTTTTTTCTAGATTTTTTTTCTAGATTTTTTTTCTAGATTTTTTTCTAGATTTTTTTCTAGATTTTTTTTCTAGATTTTTTTTCTAGATTTTTTTTCTAGAATTTTTTCTAGATTTTTTTTTTAGATTTTTTTTCTAGATTTTTTTTCTAGATTTTTTTTCTAGATTTTTTTTCTAGATTTTTTTCTAGATTTTTTTTCTAGATTTTTTTTCTATAATTTTTTTCTAGATTTTTTTCTAGATTTTTTTTCTAGATTTTTTTTCTATAATTTTTTCTAGATTTTTTTTCTATAATTTTTTCTAGATTTTTTTTCTAGATTTTTTTCTAGATTTTTTTTCTAGATTTTTTTTCTAGATTTTTTTTCTAGAATTTTTTTCTAGATTTTTTTCTAGATTTTTTTTCTAGATTTTTTTTTCTAGATTTTTTTTCTAGATTTTTTTTCTAGAATTTTTTCTAGATTTTTTTTCTAGATTTTTTTTCTAGATTTTTTTTCTATAATTTTTTCTAGATTTTTTTTCTAGATTTTTTTTCTAGATTTTTTTTCTATAATTTTTTCTAGATTTTTTTTCTAGATTTTTTTCTAGATTTTTTTCTAGATTTTTTTTCTAGATTTTTTTTCTAGATTTTTTTTCTAGATTTTTTTTCTAGATTTTTTTTCTAGAATTTTTTCTAGATTTTTTTTCTAGATTTTTTTTCTAGATTTTTTTTCTATAATTTTTTCTAGATTTTTTTTCTAGATTTTTTTTCTAGATTTTTTTCTAGATTTTTTTTCTAGATTTTTTTTCTAGAATTTTTTTCTAGATTTTTTTCTAGATTTTTTTTCTAGATTTTTTTCTAGATTTTTTTTCTAGATTTTTTTTCTAGAATTTTTTTCTAGATTTTTTTCTAGATTTTTTTTCTAGATTTTTTTTCTAGAATTTTTTTCTAGATTTTTTTTCTAGATTTTTTTTCTAGATTTTTTTCTAGATTTTTTTTCTAGATTTTTTTTCTAGATTTTTTTTCTAGATTTTTTTCTATATTTTTTTCTAGATTTTTTTTCTAGATTTTTTTTCTAGATTTTTTTTCTAGATATTTTACTAGATTTTTTTTCTAGAATTTTTTCTAGATTTTTTTTCTAGATTTTTTTTCTAGATTTTTTTCTAGATTTTTTTTCTAGATTTTTTTTCTAGATTTTTTTTCTAGAATTTTTTTCTAGATTTTTTTCTAGATTTTTTTTCTAGATTTTTTTTCTAGATTTTTTTTCTAGATTTTTTTTCTAGAATTTTTTCTAGATTTTTTTTCTAGATTTTTTTTCTAGATTTTTTTTCTATAATTTTTTCTAGATTTTTTTTCTAGATTTTTTTTCTAGATTTTTTTTCTAGATTTTTTTTCTAGATTTTTTTGCTATATTTTTTTTCTAGATTTTTTTTTAGATTTTTTTTCTAGATTTTTTTTCTATAATTTTTTCTAGATTTTTTTTCTAGATTTTTTTTCTAGATTTTTTTCTAGATTTTTTTTCTAGATTTTTTTTCTATAATTTTTTTCTAGATTTTTTTCTAGATTTTTTTCTAGATTTTTTTTCTAGATTTTTTTTTAGATTTTTTTTCTAGATTTTTTTCTAGATTTTTTTTCTAGATTTTTTTTCTAGATTTTTTTTCTAGATTTTTTTTCTAGATTTTTTTCTAGATTTTTTTTCTAGATTTTTTTTCTAGATTTTTTTTCTAGATTTTTTTTCTAGATTTTTTTCTAGATTTTTTTTCTAGATTTTTTTTCTAGATTTTTTTTCTATAATTTTTTCTAGATTTTTTTTCTAGATTTTTTTCTAGATTTTTTTTCTAGATTTTTTTTTAGATTTTTTTTCTAGATTTTTTTCTAGATTTTTTTTCTACATTTTTTTCTAGATTTTTTTTCTAGATTTTTTTTCTAGATTTTTTTTCTAGATTTTTTTTCTAGATTTTTTTTCTAGATTTTTTTCTAGATTTTTTTTCTAGATTTTTTTCTAGATTTTTTTTCTAGATTTTTTTTCTAGATTTTTTTCTAGATTTTTTTCTAGATTTTTTTTCTAGATTTTTTTTCTAGATTTTTTTTCTAGAATTTTTTCTAGATTTTTTTTTTAGATTTTTTTTCTAGATTTTTTTTCTAGATTTTTTTTCTAGATTTTTTTTCTAGATTTTTTTCTAGATTTTTTTTCTAGATTTTTTTTCTATAATTTTTTTCTAGATTTTTTTCTAGATTTTTTTTCTAGATTTTTTTTCTATAATTTTTTCTAGATTTTTTTTCTATAATTTTTTCTAGATTTTTTTTCTAGATTTTTTTCTAGATTTTTTTTCTAGATTTTTTTTCTAGATTTTTTTTCTAGAATTTTTTTCTAGATTTTTTTCTAGATTTTTTTTCTAGATTTTTTTTTCTAGATTTTTTTTCTAGATTTTTTTTCTAGAATTTTTTCTAGATTTTTTTTCTAGATTTTTTTTCTAGATTTTTTTTCTATAATTTTTTCTAGATTTTTTTTCTAGATTTTTTTTCTAGATTTTTTTTCTATAATTTTTTCTAGATTTTTTTTCTAGATTTTTTTCTAGATTTTTTTCTAGATTTTTTTTCTAGATTTTTTTTCTAGATTTTTTTTCTAGATTTTTTTTCTAGATTTTTTTTCTAGAATTTTTTCTAGATTTTTTTTCTAGATTTTTTTTCTAGATTTTTTTTCTATAATTTTTTCTAGATTTTTTTTCTAGATTTTTTTTCTAGATTTTTTTCTAGATTTTTTTTCTAGATTTTTTTTCTAGAATTTTTTTCTAGATTTTTTTCTAGATTTTTTTTCTAGATTTTTTTTCTAGAATTTTTTTCTAGATTTTTTTTCTAGATTTTTTTTCTAGATTTTTTTCTAGATTTTTTTTCTAGATTTTTTTTCTAGATTTTTTTTCTAGATTTTTTTCTATATTTTTTTCTAGATTTTTTTTCTAGATTTTTTTTCTAGATTTTTTTTCTAGATATTTTACTAGATTTTTTTTCTAGAATTTTTTCTAGATTTTTTTTCTAGATTTTTTTTCTAGATTTTTTTCTAGATTTTTTTTCTAGATTTTTTTTCTAGATTTTTTTTCTAGAATTTTTTTCTAGATTTTTTTCTAGATTTTTTTTCTAGATTTTTTTTCTAGATTTTTTTTCTAGATTTTTTTTCTAGAATTTTTTCTAGATTTTTTTTCTAGATTTTTTTTCTAGATTTTTTTTCTATAATTTTTTCTAGATTTTTTTTCTAGATTTTTTTTCTAGATTTTTTTTCTAGATTTTTTTTCTAGATTTTTTTGCTATATTTTTTTTCTAGATTTTTTTTTAGATTTTTTTTCTAGATTTTTTTTCTATAATTTTTTCTAGATTTTTTTTCTAGATTTTTTTTCTAGATTTTTTTCTAGATTTTTTTTCTAGATTTTTTTTCTATAATTTTTTTCTAGATTTTTTTCTAGATTTTTTTCTAGATTTTTTTTCTAGATTTTTTTTTAGATTTTTTTTCTAGATTTTTTTCTAGATTTTTTTTCTAGATTTTTTTTCTAGATTTTTTTTCTAGATTTTTTTTCTAGATTTTTTTTCTAGATTTTTTTTCTAGATTTTTTTTCTAGATTTTTTTCTAGATTTTTTTTCTAGATTTTTTTTCTAGATTTTTTTTCTAGATTTTTTTTCTAGAATTTTTTCTAGATTTTTTTTCTAGATTTTTTTTCTAGATTTTTTTTCTAGAATTTTTTCTAGATTTTTTTTCTAGATTTTTTTTCTAGATTTTTTTCTAGATTTTTTTTCTAGATTTTTTTTCTAGATTTTTTTTCTAGAATTTTTTCTAGATTTTTTTTCTAGATTTTTTTTCTAGATTTTTTTTCTAGAATTTTTTCTAGATTTTTTTTCTAGATTTTTTTTCTAGATTTTTTTCTAGATTTTTTTTCTAGATTTTTTTTCTAGATTTTTTTTCTAGATTTTTTTTCTAGATTTTTTTCTAGATTTTTTTTCTAGATTTTTTTCTAGATTTTTTTTCTAGATTTTTTTTCTAGATTTTTTTTCTAGATTTTTTTTCTAGAATTTTTTCTAGATTTTTTTTCTAGATTTTTTTTCTAGATTTTTTTTCTATAATTTTTTCTAGATTTTTTTTCTAGATTTTTTTTCTAGATTTTTTTCTAGATTTTTTTTCTAGATTTTTTTTCTATAATTTTTTTCTAGATTTTTTTTCTAGATTTTTTTTTAGATTTTTTTTCTAGATTTTTTTCTAGATTTTTTTTCTAGATTTTTTTTTAGATTTTTTTTCTAGATTTTTTTTCTAGATTTTTTTTCTAGATTTTTTTTCTATAATTTTTTCTAGATTTTTTTTCTCTAATTTTTTCTAGATTTTTTTTCTAGATTTTTTTTCTAGATTTTTTTTCTAGATTTTTTTCTAGATTTTTTTTCTAGAATTTTTTCTAGATTTTTTTTCTAGATTTTTTTTCTAGATTTTTTTTCTAGAATTTTTTCTAGATTTTTTTTCTAGATTTTTTTTCTAGATTTTTTTTCTATAATTTTTTCTAGATTTTTTTTCTAGATTTTTTTTCTAGATTTTTTTCTAGATTTTTTTTCTAGATTTTTTTCTAGATGTTTTTTCTAGATTTTTTTTCTATAATTTTTTCTAGATTTTTTTTCTAGATTTTTTTCTAGATTTTTTTTCTAGATTTTTTTTCTAGATTTTTTTTCTAGAATTTTTTTCTAGATTTTTTTCTAGATTTTTTTTCTAGATTTTTTTCTAGATTTTTTTTCTAGATTTTTTTTCTATAATTTTTTTCTAGATTTTTTTCTAGATTTTTTTTCTAGATTTTTTTTCTAGATTTTTTTTCTAGATTTTTTTCTAGATTTTTTTTCTAGATTTTTTTTCTAGATTTTTTTTCTAGATTTTTTTCTAGATTTTTTTTCTAGAATTTTTTCTAGATTTTTTTTCTAGATTTTTTTTCTAGATTTTTTTTCTAGAATTTTTTCTAGATTTTTTTTCTAGATTTTTTTTCTAGATTTTTTTTCTATAATTTTTTCTAGATTTTTTTTCTAGATTTTTTTTCTAGATTTTTTTCTAGATTTTTTTTCTAGATTTTTTTCTAGATGTTTTTTCTAGATTTTTTTTCTATAATTTTTTCTAGATTTTTTTTCTAGATTTTTTTCTAGATTTTTTTTCTAGATTTTTTTTCTAGATTTTTTTTCTAGAATTTTTTTCTAGATTTTTTTCTAGATTTTTTTTCTAGATTTTTTTTCTAGATTTTTTTTCTAGATTTTTTTTCTAGATTTTTTTCTAGATTTTTTTTCTAGATTTTTTTCTAGATGTTTTTTCTAGATTTTTTTTCTATAATTTTTTCTAGATTTTTTTTCTAGATTTTTTTCTAGATTTTTTTTCTATAATTTTTTCTAGATTTTTTTTCTAGAATTTTTTCTAGATTTTTTTTCTAGAATTTTTTTCTAGATTTTTTTCTAGATTTTTTTCTAGATTTTTTTTCTAGATTTTTTTTCTAGATTTTTTTTCTAGAATTTTTTCTAGATTTTTTTTCTAGATTTTTTTTCTAGATTTTTTTTCTATAATTTTTTCTAGATTTTTTTTCTAGATTTTTTTTCTAGATTTTTTTTCTAGATTTTTTTTCTAGATTTTTTTTCTAGATTTTTTTTCTAGATTTTTTTTCTAGATTTTTTTCTAGATTTTTTTTCTAGATTTTTTTTCTAGATTTTTTTTCTAGATTTTTTTTCTAGATTTTTTTCTAGATTTTTTTTCTAGAATTTTTTTCTAGATTTTTTTTCTAGAATTTTTTTCTAGATTTTTTTCTAGATTTTTTTTCTAGATTTTTTTTCTAGATTTTTTTTCTAGATTTTTTTTCTAGAATTTTTTCTAGATTTTTTTTCTAGATTTTTTTTCTAGATTTTTTTTCTATAATTTTTTCTAGATTTTTTTTCTAGATTTTTTTTCTAGATTTTTTTTCTAGATTTTTTTTCTAGATTTTTTTTCTAGATTTTTTTTCTAGATTTTTTTTCTAGATTTTTTTCTAGATTTTTTTTCTAGATTTTTTTTCTAGATTTTTTTTCTAGATTTTTTTTCTAGATTTTTTTCTAGATTTTTTTTCTAGAATTTTTTCTAGATTTTTTTTCTAGATTTTTTTTCTAGATTTTTTTTCTAGAATTTTTTCTAGATTTTTTTTCTAGATTTTTTTTCTAGATTTTTTTTCTATAATTTTTTCTAGATTTTTTTTCTAGATTTTTTTTCTAGATTTTTTTCTAGATTTTTTTTCTAGATTTTTTTCTAGATGTTTTTTCTAGATTTTTTTTCTATAATTTTTTCTAGATTTTTTTTCTAGATTTTTTTCTAGATTTTTTTTCTAGATTTTTTTTCTAGATTTTTTTTCTAGAATTTTTTTCTAGATTTTTTTCTAGATTTTTTTTCTAGATTTTTTTTCTAGATTTTTTTTCTAGATTTTTTTTCTAGAATTTTTTCTAGATTTTTTTTCTAGATTTTTTTTCTAGATTTTTTTTCTATAATTTTTTCTAGATTTTTTTTCTAGATTTTTTTTCTAGATTTTTTTTCTAGATTTTTTTTCTAGAATTTTTTTCTAGATTTTTTTTCTAGATTTTTTTTCTAGATTTTTTTCTAGATTTTTTTTCTAGATTTTTTTTCTAGATTTTTTTTCTATAATTTTTTTCTAGATTTTTTTCTAGAATTTTTTTCTAGATTTTTTTCTAGATTTTTTTTCTAGATTTTTTTTCTAGATTTTTTTTCAATATTTTTTTTCTAGATTTTTTTCTAGATTTTTTTTCTAGATTTTTTTTCTAGATTTTTTTCTAGAATTTTTTCTAGATTTTTTTTCTAGATTTTTTTTCTAGATTTTTTTTCTATAATTTTTTCTAGATTTTTTTTCTAGATTTTTTTTCTAGATTTTTTTCTAGATTTTTTTTCTAGATTTTTTTTCTATATTTTTTTTCTAGATTTTTTTTTAGATTTTTTTTCTAGATTTTTTTTCTATAATTTTTTCTAGATTTTTTTTCTAGATTTTTTTTCTAGATTTTTTTCTAGATTTTTTTTCTATAATTTTTTTCTAGATTTTTTTCTAGATTTTTTTCTAGATTTTTTTTCTATAATTTTTTTTAGATTTTTTTTCTAGATTTTTTTCTAGATTTTTTTTCTAGATTTTTTTTCTAGATTTTTTTTCTAGATTTTTTTTCTAGAATTTTTTCTAGATTTTTTTTCTAGATTTTTTTTCTAGATTTTTTTTCTAGAATTTTTTCTAGATTTTTTTTCTAGATTTTTTTTCTAGATTTTTTTCTAGATTTTTTTTCTAGATTTTTTTTCTAGATTTTTTTTCTAGATTTTTTTTCTAGATTTTTTTCTAGATTTTTTTTCTAGATTTTTTTTCTAGATTTTTTTTCTATAATTTTTTCTAGATTTTTTTTCTAGATTTTTTTCTAGATTTTTTTTCTAGATTTTTTTTTAGATTTTTTTTCTAGATTTTTTTCTAGATTTTTTTTCTACATTTTTTTCTAGATTTTTTTTCTAGATTTTTTTTCTAGATTTTTTTTCTAGATTTTTTTTCTAGATTTTTTTTCTAGATTTTTTTCTAGATTTTTTTTCTAGATTTTTTTCTAGATTTTTTTTCTAGATTTTTTTTCTAGATTTTTTTCTAGATTTTTTTCTAGATTTTTTTTCTAGATTTTTTTTCTAGATTTTTTTTCTAGAATTTTTTCTAGATTTTTTTTTTAGATTTTTTTTCTAGATTTTTTTTCTAGATTTTTTTTCTAGATTTTTTTTCTAGATTTTTTTCTAGATTTTTTTTCTAGATTTTTTTTCTATAATTTTTTTCTAGATTTTTTTCTAGATTTTTTTTCTAGATTTTTTTTCTATAATTTTTTCTAGATTTTTTTTCTATAATTTTTTCTAGATTTTTTTTCTAGATTTTTTTCTAGATTTTTTTTCTAGATTTTTTTTCTAGATTTTTTTTCTAGAATTTTTTTCTAGATTTTTTTCTAGATTTTTTTTCTAGATTTTTTTTTCTAGATTTTTTTTCTAGATTTTTTTTCTAGAATTTTTTCTAGATTTTTTTTCTAGATTTTTTTTCTAGATTTTTTTTCTATAATTTTTTCTAGATTTTTTTTCTAGATTTTTTTTCTAGATTTTTTTTCTATAATTTTTTCTAGATTTTTTTTCTAGATTTTTTTCTAGATTTTTTTCTAGATTTTTTTTCTAGATTTTTTTTCTAGATTTTTTTTCTAGATTTTTTTTCTAGATTTTTTTTCTAGAATTTTTTCTAGATTTTTTTTCTAGATTTTTTTTCTAGATTTTTTTTCTATAATTTTTTCTAGATTTTTTTTCTAGATTTTTTTTCTAGATTTTTTTCTAGATTTTTTTTCTAGATTTTTTTTCTAGAATTTTTTTCTAGATTTTTTTCTAGATTTTTTTTCTAGATTTTTTTTCTAGAATTTTTTTCTAGATTTTTTTTCTAGATTTTTTTTCTAGATTTTTTTCTAGATTTTTTTTCTAGATTTTTTTTCTAGATTTTTTTTCTAGATTTTTTTCTATATTTTTTTCTAGATTTTTTTTCTAGATTTTTTTTCTAGATTTTTTTTCTAGATATTTTACTAGATTTTTTTTCTAGAATTTTTTCTAGATTTTTTTTCTAGATTTTTTTTCTAGATTTTTTTCTAGATTTTTTTTCTAGATTTTTTTTCTAGATTTTTTTCTAGATTTTTTTTCTAGATTTATTTCTAGATTTTTTTTCTAGATTTTTTTTCTAGATTTTTTTTCTAGATTTTTTTTCTATAATTTTTTCTAGATTTTTTTTCTAGATTTTTTTCTAGATTTTTTTTCTAGATTTTTTTTTAGATTTTTTTTCTAGATTTTTTTCTAGATTTTTTTTCTACATTTTTTTCTAGATTTTTTTTCTAGATTTTTTTTCTAGATTTTTTTTCTAGATTTTTTTTCTAGATTTTTTTTCTAGATTTTTTTCTAGATTTTTTTTCTAGATTTTTTTCTAGATTTTTTTTCTAGATTTTTTTTCTAGATTTTTTTTCTAGAATTTTTTCTAGATTTTTTTTCTAGATTTTTTTTCTAGATTTTTTTTCTAGATTTTTTTCTAGATTTTTTTCTAGATTTTTTTTCTATAATTTTTTTCTAGATTTTTTTCTAGATTTTTTTCTAGATTTTTTTTCTAGATTTTTTTTCTAGATTTTTTTTCTAGATTTTTTTTCTAGAATTTTTTTCTAGATTTTTTTTCTAGATTTTTTTTCTAGATTTTTTTGTATAATTTTTTCTAGATTTTTTTTCTAGATTTTTTTTCTATAATTTTTTTCTAGATTTTTTTCTAGATTTTTTTTCTAGATTTTTTTTCTAGATTTTTTTTTAGATTTTTTTTCTAGATTTTTTTCTAGATGTTTTTTCTAGATTTTTTTTCTAGAATTTTTTCTAGATTTTTTTTCTATAATTTTTTCTAGATTTTTTTTCTAGATTTTTTTCTAGATTTTTTTTCTAGATTTTTTTTCTAGATTTTTTTTCTAGAATTTTTTTCTAGATTTTTTTCTAGATTTTTTTTCTAGATTTTTTTTTCTAGATTTTTTTTCTAGATTTTTTTTCTATAATTTTTTCTAGATTTTTTTTCTAGATTTTTTTCTAGATTTTTTTCTAGATTTTTTTTCTAGATTTTTTTTCTAGAATTTTTTTCTAGAATTTTTTTCTAGATTTTTTTCTAGATTTTTTTTCTAGATTTTTTTTCTATATTTTTTTTCTAGATTTTTTTTTAGATTTTTTTTCTAGATTTTTTTTCTATAATTTTTTCTAGATTTTTTTTCTAGATTTTTTTTCTAGATTTTTTTCTAGATTTTTTTTCTAGATTTTTTTTCTATAATTTTTTTCTAGATTTTTTTCTAGATTTTTTTCTAGATTTTTTTTCTATAATTTTTTTTAGATTTTTTTCTAGATTTTTTTCTAGATTTTTTTTCTAGATTTTTTTTCTAGATTTTTTTTCTAGATTTTTTTTCTAGATTTTTTTTCTAGATTTTTTTTCTAGATTTTTTTCTAGATTTTTTTTCTAGATTTTTTTTCTAGATTTTTTTTCTAGATTTTTTTTCTAGATTTTTTTCTAGATTTTTTTTCTAGATTTTTTTTCTAGATTTTTTTTCTAGATTTTTTTTCTAGAATTTTTTCTAGATTTTTTTTCTAGATTTTTTTCTAGATTTTTTTTCTAGAATTTTTTCTAGATTTTTTTTCTAGATTTTTTTTCTAGATTTTTTTTCTAGAATTTTTTCTAGATTTTTTTTCTAGATTTTTTTTCTAGATTTTTTTTCTATAATTTTTTCTAGATTTTTTTTCTAGATTTTTTTTCTAGATTTTTTTTCTAGATTTTTTTCTAGATGTTTTTTCTAGATTTTTTTTCTATAATTTTTTCTAGATTTTTTTTCTAGATTTTTTTCTAGATTTTTTTTCTAGATTTTTTTTCTAGATTTTTTTTCTAGAATTTTTTTCTAGATTTTTTTCTAGATTTTTTTTCTAGATTTTTTTTCTAGATTTTTTTTCTAGATTTTTTTTCTAGAATTTTTTCTAGATTTTTTTTCTAGATTTTTTTTCTAGATTTTTTTTCTATAATTTTTTCTAGATTTTTTTTCTAGATTTTTTTTCTAGATTTTTTTTCTAGATTTTTTTTCTAGATTTTTTTTCTAGATTTTTTTTCTAGATTTTTTTTTAGATTTTTTTTCTAGATTTTTTTTCTATAATTTTTTCTAGATTTTTTTTCTAGATTTTTTTTCTAGATTTTTTTCTAGATTTTTTTTCTAGATTTTTTTTCTATAATTTTTTTCTAGATTTTTTTTCTAGATTTTTTTTCTAGAATTTTTTCTAGATTTTTTTTCTAGATTTTTTTTCTAGATTTTTTTTCTAGAATTTTTTCTAGATTTTTTTTCTAGATTTTTTTCTAGATTTTTTTTCTAGATTTTTTTTCTAGATTTTTTTTCTAGATTTTTTTCTAGATTTTTTTTCTAGATTTTTTTTCTAGATTTTTTTTCTAGATTTTTTTTCTAGAATTTTTTCTAGATTTTTTTTCTAGATTTTTTTTCTAGATTTTTTTTCTAGAATTTTTTCTAGATTTTTTTTCTAGATTTTTTTTCTAGATTTTTTTTCTATAATTTTTTCTAGATTTTTTTTCTAGATTTTTTTTCTAGATTTTTTTCTAGATTTTTTTTCTAGATTTTTTTTCTATAATTTTTTTCTAGATTTTTTTCTAGATTTTTTTTCTAGATTTTTTTTTAGATTTTTTTTCTAGATTTTTTTCTAGATTTTTTTTCTAGATTTTTTTTTAGATTTTTTTTCTAGATTTTTTTTCTAGATTTTTTTTCTAGATTTTTTTTCTATAATTTTTTCTAGATTTTTTTTCTCTAATTTTTTCTAGATTTTTTTTCTAGATTTTTTTTCTAGATTTTTTTTCTAGATTTTTTTCTAGATTTTTTTTCTAGATTTTTTTTCTAGATTTTTTTTCTAGATTTTTTTCTAGATTTTTTTTCTAGAATTTTTTCAAGATTTTTTTTCTAGATTTTTTTTCTAGATTTTTTTTCTAGAATTTTTTCTAGATTTTTTTTCTAGATTTTTTTTCTAGATTTTTTTTCTATAATTTTTTCTAGATTTTTTTTCTAGATTTTTTTTCTAGATTTTTTTCTAGATTTTTTTTCTAGATTTTTTTCTAGATGTTTTTTCTAGATTTTTTTTCTATAATTTTTTCTTGATTTTTTTTCTAGATTTTTTTCTAGATTTTTTTTCTAGATTTTTTTTCTAGATTTTTTTTCTAGAATTTTTTTCTAGATTTTTTTCTAGATTTTTTTTCTAGATTTTTTTCTAGATTTTTTTTCTAGATTTTTTTTTAGATTTTTTTTCTAGATTTTTTTCTAGATTTTTTTTCTACATTTTTTTCTAGATTTTTTTTCTAGATTTTTTTTCTAGATTTTTTTTCTAGATTTTTTTTCTAGATTTTTTTTCTAGATTTTTTTCTAGATTTTTTTTCTAGATTTTTTTCTAGATTTTTTTTCTAGATTTTTTTTCTAGATTTTTTTTCTAGAATTTTTTCTAGATTTTTTTTCTAGATTTTTTTTCTAGATTTTTTTTCTAGATTTTTTTCTAGATTTTTTTCTAGATTTTTTTTCTATAATTTTTTTCTAGATTTTTTTCTAGATTTTTTTCTAGATTTTTTTTCTAGATTTTTTTTCTAGATTTTTTTTCTAGATTTTTTTTCTAGAATTTTTTTCTAGATTTTTTTTCTAGATTTTTTTTCTAGATTTTTTTGTATAATTTTTTCTAGATTTTTTTTCTAGATTTTTTTTCTATAATTTTTTTCTAGATTTTTTTCTAGATTTTTTTTCTAGATTTTTTTTCTAGATTTTTTTTTAGATTTTTTTTCTAGATTTTTTTCTAGATGTTTTTTCTAGATTTTTTTTCTAGAATTTTTTCTAGATTTTTTTTCTATAATTTTTTCTAGATTTTTTTTCTAGATTTTTTTCTAGATTTTTTTTCTAGATTTTTTTTCTAGATTTTTTTTCTAGAATTTTTTTCTAGATTTTTTTCTAGATTTTTTTTCTAGATTTTTTTTTCTAGATTTTTTTTCTAGATTTTTTTTCTATAATTTTTTCTAGATTTTTTTTCTAGATTTTTTTCTAGATTTTTTTCTAGATTTTTTTTCTAGATTTTTTTTCTAGAATTTTTTTCTAGAATTTTTTTCTAGATTTTTTTCTAGATTTTTTTTCTAGATTTTTTTTCTAGATTTTTTTTCTAGATTTTTTTTTAGATTTTTTTTCTAGATTTTTTTTCTATAATTTTTTCTAGATTTTTTTTCTAGATTTTTTTTCTAGATTTTTTTCTAGATTTTTTTTCTAGATTTTTTTTCTATAATTTTTTTCTAGATTTTTTTCTAGATTTTTTTCTAGATTTTTTTTCTATAATTTTTTTTAGATTTTTTTCTAGATTTTTTTCTAGATTTTTTTTCTAGATTTTTTTTCTAGATTTTTTTTCTAGATTTTTTTTCTAGATTTTTTTTCTAGATTTTTTTTCTAGATTTTTTTCTAGATTTTTTTTCTAGATTTTTTTTCTAGATTTTTTTTCTAGATTTTTTTTCTAGATTTTTTTCTAGATTTTTTTTCTAGATTTTTTTTCTAGATTTTTTTTCTAGATTTTTTTTCTAGAATTTTTTCTAGATTTTTTTTCTAGATTTTTTTCTAGATTTTTTTTCTAGAATTTTTTCTAGATTTTTTTTCTAGATTTTTTTTCTAGATTTTTTTTCTAGAATTTTTTCTAGATTTTTTTTCTAGATTTTTTTTCTAGATTTTTTTTCTATAATTTTTTCTAGATTTTTTTTCTAGATTTTTTTTCTAGATTTTTTTTCTAGATTTTTTTCTAGATGTTTTTTCTAGATTTTTTTTCTATAATTTTTTCTAGATTTTTTTTCTAGATTTTTTTCTAGATTTTTTTTCTAGATTTTTTTTCTAGATTTTTTTTCTAGAATTTTTTTCTAGATTTTTTTCTAGATTTTTTTTCTAGATTTTTTTTCTAGATTTTTTTTCTAGATTTTTTTTCTAGAATTTTTTCTAGATTTTTTTTCTAGATTTTTTTTCTAGATTTTTTTTCTATAATTTTTTCTAGATTTTTTTTCTAGATTTTTTTTCTAGATTTTTTTTCTAGATTTTTTTTCTAGATTTTTTTTCTAGATTTTTTTTCTAGATTTTTTTTTAGATTTTTTTTCTAGATTTTTTTTCTATAATTTTTTCTAGATTTTTTTTCTAGATTTTTTTTCTAGATTTTTTTCTAGATTTTTTTTCTAGATTTTTTTTCTATAATTTTTTTCTAGATTTTTTTTCTAGATTTTTTTTCTAGAATTTTTTCTAGATTTTTTTTCTAGATTTTTTTTCTAGATTTTTTTTCTAGAATTTTTTCTAGATTTTTTTTCTAGATTTTTTTCTAGATTTTTTTTCTAGATTTTTTTTCTAGATTTTTTTTCTAGATTTTTTTCTAGATTTTTTTTCTAGATTTTTTTTCTAGATTTTTTTTCTAGATTTTTTTTCTAGAATTTTTTCTAGATTTTTTTTCTAGATTTTTTTTCTAGATTTTTTTTCTAGAATTTTTTCTAGATTTTTTTTCTAGATTTTTTTTCTAGATTTTTTTTCTATAATTTTTTCTAGATTTTTTTTCTAGATTTTTTTTCTAGATTTTTTTCTAGATTTTTTTTCTAGATTTTTTTTCTATAATTTTTTTCTAGATTTTTTTCTAGATTTTTTTCTAGATTTTTTTTCTAGATTTTTTTTTAGATTTTTTTTCTAGATTTTTTTCTAGATTTTTTTTCTAGATTTTTTTTTAGATTTTTTTTCTAGATTTTTTTTCTAGATTTTTTTTCTAGATTTTTTTTCTATAATTTTTTCTAGATTTTTTTTCTCTAATTTTTTCTAGATTTTTTTTCTAGATTTTTTTTCTAGATTTTTTTTCTAGATTTTTTTCTAGATTTTTTTTCTAGATTTTTTTTCTAGATTTTTTTTCTAGATTTTTTTCTAGATTTTTTTTCTAGAATTTTTTCAAGATTTTTTTTCTAGATTTTTTTTCTAGATTTTTTTTCTAGAATTTTTTCTAGATTTTTTTTCTAGATTTTTTTTCTATAATTTTTTCTAGATTTTTTTTCTAGATTTTTTTTCTAGATTTTTTTCTAGATTTTTTTTCTAGATTTTTTTCTAGATGTTTTTTCTAGATTTTTTTTCTATAATTTTTTCTTGATTTTTTTTCTAGATTTTTTTCTAGATTTTTTTTCTAGATTTTTTTTCTAGATTTTTTTTCTAGATTTTTTTTCTAGAATTTTTTCTAGAATTTTTTCTAGATTTTTTTTCTAGAATTTTTTTCTAGATTTTTTTCTAGATTTTTTTTCTAGATTTTTTTTCTATAATTTTTTCTAGATTTTTTTTCTAGATTTTTTTCTAGATTTTTTTTCTAGATTTTTTTTCTAGATTTTTTTTCTAGAATTTTTTTCTAGATTTTTTTCTAGATTTTTTTTCTAGATTTTTTTTCTAGATTTTTTTTCTAGATTTTTTTTCTAGAATTTTTTCTAGATTTTTTTTCTAGATTTTTTTTCTAGATTTTTTTTCTATAATTTTTTCTAGATTTTTTTTCTAGATTTTTTTTCTAGATTTTTTTTCTAGATTTTTTTTCTAGAATTTTTTTCTAGATTTTTTTTCTAGATTTTTTTTCTAGATTTTTTTCTAGATTTTTTTTCTAGATTTTTTTTCTAGATTTTTTTTCTATAATTTTTTTCTAGATTTTTTTCTAGAATTTTTTTCTAGATTTTTTTCTAGATTTTTTTTCTAGATTTTTTTTCTAGATTTTTTTTCAATATTTTTTTTCTAGATTTTTTTCTAGATTTTTTTTCTAGATTTTTTTTCTAGATTTTTTTCTAGAATTTTTTCTAGATTTTTTTTCTAGATTTTTTTTCTAGATTTTTTTCTAGATTTTTTTTCTAGATTTTTTTTCTAGATTTTTTTTCTAGATTTTTTTTCTAGATTTTTTTCTAGATTTTTTTTCTAGATTTTTTTTCTAGATTTTTTTTCTAGATTTTTTTTCTAGAATTTTTTCTAGATTTTTTTTCTAGATTTTTTTTCTAGATTTTTTTTCTAGAATTTTTTCTAGATTTTTTTTCTAGATTTTTTTTCTAGATTTTTTTCTAGATTTTTTTTCTAGATTTTTTTTCTAGATTTTTTTTCTAGATTTTTTTTCTAGATTTTTTTCTAGATTTTTTTTCTAGATTTTTTTTCTAGATTTTTTTTCTATAATTTTTTCTAGATTTTTTTTCTAGATTTTTTTCTAGATTTTTTTTCTAGATTTTTTTTTAGATTTTTTTTCTAGATTTTTTTCTAGATTTTTTTTCTACATTTTTTTCTAGATTTTTTTTCTAGATTTTTTTTCTAGATTTTTTTTCTAGATTTTTTTTCTAGATTTTTTTTCTAGATTTTTTTCTAGATTTTTTTTCTAGATTTTTTTCTAGATTTTTTTTCTAGATTTTTTTTCTAGATTTTTTTCTAGATTTTTTTCTAGATTTTTTTTCTAGATTTTTTTTCTAGATTTTTTTTCTAGAATTTTTTCTAGATTTTTTTTTTAGATTTTTTTTCTAGATTTTTTTTCTAGATTTTTTTTCTAGATTTTTTTTCTAGATTTTTTTCTAGATTTTTTTTCTAGATTTTTTTTCTATAATTTTTTTCTAGATTTTTTTCTAGATTTTTTTTCTAGATTTTTTTTCTATAATTTTTTCTAGATTTTTTTTCTATAATTTTTTCTAGATTTTTTTTCTAGATTTTTTTCTAGATTTTTTTTCTAGATTTTTTTTCTAGATTTTTTTTCTAGAATTTTTTTCTAGATTTTTTTCTAGATTTTTTTTCTAGATTTTTTTTTCTAGATTTTTTTTCTAGATTTTTTTTCTAGAATTTTTTCTAGATTTTTTTTCTAGATTTTTTTTCTAGATTTTTTTTCTATAATTTTTTCTAGATTTTTTTTCTAGATTTTTTTTCTAGATTTTTTTTCTATAATTTTTTCTAGATTTTTTTTCTAGATTTTTTTCTAGATTTTTTTCTAGATTTTTTTTCTAGATTTTTTTTCTAGATTTTTTTTCTAGATTTTTTTTCTAGATTTTTTTTCTAGAATTTTTTCTAGATTTTTTTTCTAGATTTTTTTTCTAGATTTTTTTTCTATAATTTTTTCTAGATTTTTTTTCTAGATTTTTTTTCTAGATTTTTTTCTAGATTTTTTTTCTAGATTTTTTTTCTAGAATTTTTTTCTAGATTTTTTTCTAGATTTTTTTTCTAGATTTTTTTTCTAGAATTTTTTTCTAGATTTTTTTTCTAGATTTTTTTTCTAGATTTTTTTCTAGATTTTTTTTCTAGATTTTTTTTCTAGATTTTTTTTCTAGATTTTTTTCTATATTTTTTTCTAGATTTTTTTTCTAGATTTTTTTTCTAGATTTTTTTTCTAGATATTTTACTAGATTTTTTTTCTAGAATTTTTTCTAGATTTTTTTTCTAGATTTTTTTTCTAGATTTTTTTCTAGATTTTTTTTCTAGATTTTTTTTCTAGATTTTTTTCTAGATTTTTTTTCTAGATTTATTTCTAGATTTTTTTTCTAGATTTTTTTTCTAGATTTTTTTTCTAGATTTTTTTTCTATAATTTTTTCTAGATTTTTTTTCTAGATTTTTTTCTAGATTTTTTTTCTAGATTTTTTTTTAGATTTTTTTTCTAGATTTTTTTCTAGATTTTTTTTCTACATTTTTTTCTAGATTTTTTTTCTAGATTTTTTTTCTAGATTTTTTTTCTAGATTTTTTTTCTAGATTTTTTTTCTAGATTTTTTTCTAGATTTTTTTTCTAGATTTTTTTCTAGATTTTTTTTCTAGATTTTTTTTCTAGATTTTTTTTCTAGAATTTTTTCTAGATTTTTTTTCTAGATTTTTTTTCTAGATTTTTTTTCTAGATTTTTTTCTAGATTTTTTTCTAGATTTTTTTTCTATAATTTTTTTCTAGATTTTTTTCTAGATTTTTTTTCTAGATTTTTTTTCTAGATTTTTTTTCTAGATTTTTTTTCTAGAATTTTTTTCTAGATTTTTTTTCTAGATTTTTTTTCTAGATTTTTTTGTATAATTTTTTCTAGATTTTTTTTCTAGATTTTTTTTCTATAATTTTTTTCTAGATTTTTTTCTAGATTTTTTTTCTAGATTTTTTTTCTAGATTTTTTTTTAGATTTTTTTTCTAGATTTTTTTCTAGATGTTTTTTCTAGATTTTTTTTCTAGAATTTTTTCTAGATTTTTTTTCTATAATTTTTTCTAGATTTTTTTTCTAGATTTTTTTCTAGATTTTTTTTCTAGATTTTTTTTCTAGATTTTTTTTCTAGAATTTTTTTCTAGATTTTTTTCTAGATTTTTTTTCTAGATTTTTTTTTCTAGATTTTTTTTCTAGATTTTTTTTCTATAATTTTTTCTAGATTTTTTTTCTAGATTTTTTTCTAGATTTTTTTCTAGATTTTTTTTCTAGATTTTTTTTCTAGAATTTTTTTCTAGAATTTTTTTCTAGATTTTTTTCTAGATTTTTTTTCTAGATTTTTTTTCTATATTTTTTTTCTAGATTTTTTTTTAGATTTTTTTTCTAGATTTTTTTTCTATAATTTTTTCTAGATTTTTTTTCTAGATTTTTTTTCTAGATTTTTTTCTAGATTTTTTTTCTAGATTTTTTTTCTATAATTTTTTTCTAGATTTTTTTCTAGATTTTTTTCTAGATTTTTTTTCTATAATTTTTTTTAGATTTTTTTCTAGATTTTTTTCTAGATTTTTTTTCTAGATTTTTTTTCTAGATTTTTTTTCTAGATTTTTTTTCTAGATTTTTTTTCTAGATTTTTTTTCTAGATTTTTTTCTAGATTTTTTTTCTAGATTTTTTTTCTAGATTTTTTTTCTAGATTTTTTTTCTAGATTTTTTTCTAGATTTTTTTTCTAGATTTTTTTTCTAGATTTTTTTTCTAGATTTTTTTTCTAGAATTTTTTCTAGATTTTTTTTCTAGATTTTTTTCTAGATTTTTTTTCTAGAATTTTTTCTAGATTTTTTTTCTAGATTTTTTTTCTAGATTTTTTTTCTAGAATTTTTTCTAGATTTTTTTTCTAGATTTTTTTTCTAGATTTTTTTTCTATAATTTTTTCTAGATTTTTTTTCTAGATTTTTTTTCTAGATTTTTTTTCTAGATTTTTTTCTAGATGTTTTTTCTAGATTTTTTTTCTATAATTTTTTCTAGATTTTTTTTCTAGATTTTTTTCTAGATTTTTTTTCTAGATTTTTTTTCTAGATTTTTTTTCTAGAATTTTTTTCTAGATTTTTTTCTAGATTTTTTTTCTAGATTTTTTTTCTAGATTTTTTTTCTAGATTTTTTTTCTAGAATTTTTTCTAGATTTTTTTTCTAGATTTTTTTTCTAGATTTTTTTTCTATAATTTTTTCTAGATTTTTTTTCTAGATTTTTTTTCTAGATTTTTTTTCTAGATTTTTTTTCTAGATTTTTTTTCTAGATTTTTTTTCTAGATTTTTTTTTAGATTTTTTTTCTAGATTTTTTTTCTATAATTTTTTCTAGATTTTTTTTCTAGATTTTTTTTCTAGATTTTTTTCTAGATTTTTTTTCTAGATTTTTTTTCTATAATTTTTTTCTAGATTTTTTTTCTAGATTTTTTTTCTAGAATTTTTTCTAGATTTTTTTTCTAGATTTTTTTTCTAGATTTTTTTTCTAGAATTTTTTCTAGATTTTTTTTCTAGATTTTTTTCTAGATTTTTTTTCTAGATTTTTTTTCTAGATTTTTTTTCTAGATTTTTTTCTAGATTTTTTTTCTAGATTTTTTTTCTAGATTTTTTTTCTAGATTTTTTTTCTAGAATTTTTTCTAGATTTTTTTTCTAGATTTTTTTTCTAGATTTTTTTTCTAGAATTTTTTCTAGATTTTTTTTCTAGATTTTTTTTCTAGATTTTTTTTCTAGAATTTTTTCTAGATTTTTTTTCTAGATTTTTTTTCTAGATTTTTTTCTAGATTTTTTTTCTAGATTTTTTTTCTATAATTTTTTTCTAGATTTTTTTCTAGATTTTTTTTCTAGATTTTTTTTTAGATTTTTTTTCTAGATTTTTTTCTAGATTTTTTTTCTAGATTTTTTTTTAGATTTTTTTTCTAGATTTTTTTTCTAGATTTTTTTTCTAGATTTTTTTTCTATAATTTTTTCTAGATTTTTTTTCTCTAATTTTTTCTAGATTTTTTTTCTAGATTTTTTTTCTAGATTTTTTTTCTAGATTTTTTTCTAGATTTTTTTTCTAGATTTTTTTTCTAGATTTTTTTTCTAGATTTTTTTCTAGATTTTTTTTCTAGAATTTTTTCAAGATTTTTTTTCTAGATTTTTTTTCTAGATTTTTTTTCTAGAATTTTTTCTAGATTTTTTTTCTAGATTTTTTTTCTAGATTTTTTTTCTATAATTTTTTCTAGATTTTTTTTCTAGATTTTTTTTCTAGATTTTTTTCTAGATTTTTTTTCTAGATTTTTTTCTAGATGTTTTTTCTAGATTTTTTTTCTATAATTTTTTCTTGATTTTTTTTCTAGATTTTTTTCTAGATTTTTTTTCTAGATTTTTTTTCTAGATTTTTTTTCTAGAATTTTTTTCTAGATTTTTTTCTAGATTTTTTTTCTAGATTTTTTTCTAGATTTTTTTTCTAGATTTTTTTTCTAGATTTTTTTTCTAGATTTTTTTCTAGATTTTTTTTCTAGATTTTTTTTCTAGATTTTTTTTCTAGATTTTTTTTCTAGATTTTTTTCTAGATTTTTTTTCTAGATTTTTTTTCTAGATTTTTTTTCTAGATTTTTTTTCTAGAATTTTTTCTAGATTTTTTTTCTAGATTTTTTTCTAGATTTTTTTTCTAGAATTTTTTCTAGATTTTTTTTCTAGATTTTTTTTCTAGATTTTTTTTCTAGAATTTTTTCTAGATTTTTTTTCTAGATTTTTTTTCTAGATTTTTTTTCTATAATTTTTTCTAGATTTTTTTTCTAGATTTTTTTTCTAGATTTTTTTTCTAGATTTTTTTCTAGATGTTTTTTCTAGATTTTTTTTCTATAATTTTTTCTAGATTTTTTTTCTAGATTTTTTTCTAGATTTTTTTTCTAGATTTTTTTTCTAGATTTTTTTTCTAGAATTTTTTTCTAGATTTTTTTCTAGATTTTTTTTCTAGATTTTTTTTCTAGATTTTTTTTCTAGATTTTTTTTCTAGAATTTTTTCTAGATTTTTTTTCTAGATTTTTTTTCTAGATTTTTTTTCTATAATTTTTTCTAGATTTTTTTTCTAGATTTTTTTTCTAGATTTTTTTTCTAGATTTTTTTTCTAGATTTTTTTTCTAGATTTTTTTTCTAGATTTTTTTTTAGATTTTTTTTCTAGATTTTTTTTCTATAATTTTTTCTAGATTTTTTTTCTAGATTTTTTTTCTAGATTTTTTTCTAGATTTTTTTTCTAGATTTTTTTTCTATAATTTTTTTCTAGATTTTTTTTCTAGATTTTTTTTCTAGAATTTTTTCTAGATTTTTTTTCTAGATTTTTTTTCTAGATTTTTTTTCTAGAATTTTTTCTAGATTTTTTTTCTAGATTTTTTTCTAGATTTTTTTTCTAGATTTTTTTTCTAGATTTTTTTTCTAGATTTTTTTCTAGATTTTTTTTCTAGATTTTTTTTCTAGATTTTTTTTCTAGATTTTTTTTCTAGAATTTTTTCTAGATTTTTTTTCTAGATTTTTTTTCTAGATTTTTTTTCTAGAATTTTTTCTAGATTTTTTTTCTAGATTTTTTTTCTAGATTTTTTTTCTAGAATTTTTTCTAGATTTTTTTTCTAGATTTTTTTTCTAGATTTTTTTCTAGATTTTTTTTCTAGATTTTTTTTCTATAATTTTTTTCTAGATTTTTTTCTAGATTTTTTTTCTAGATTTTTTTTTAGATTTTTTTTCTAGATTTTTTTCTAGATTTTTTTTCTAGATTTTTTTTTAGATTTTTTTTCTAGATTTTTTTTCTAGATTTTTTTTCTAGATTTTTTTTCTATAATTTTTTCTAGATTTTTTTTCTCTAATTTTTTCTAGATTTTTTTTCTAGATTTTTTTTCTAGATTTTTTTTCTAGATTTTTTTCTAGATTTTTTTTCTAGATTTTTTTTCTAGATTTTTTTTCTAGATTTTTTTCTAGATTTTTTTTCTAGAATTTTTTCAAGATTTTTTTTCTAGATTTTTTTTCTAGATTTTTTTTCTAGAATTTTTTCTAGATTTTTTTTCTAGATTTTTTTTCTAGATTTTTTTTCTATAATTTTTTCTAGATTTTTTTTCTAGATTTTTTTTCTAGATTTTTTTCTAGATTTTTTTTCTAGATTTTTTTCTAGATGTTTTTTCTAGATTTTTTTTCTATAATTTTTTCTTGATTTTTTTTCTAGATTTTTTTCTAGATTTTTTTTCTAGATTTTTTTTCTAGATTTTTTTTCTAGAATTTTTTTCTAGATTTTTTTCTAGATTTTTTTCTAGATTTTTTTCTAGATTTTTTTTCTAGATTTTTTTTTAGATTTTTTTTCTAGATTTTTTTCTAGATTTTTTTTCTACATTTTTTTCTAGATTTTTTTTCTAGATTTTTTTTCTAGATTTTTTTTCTAGATTTTTTTTCTAGATTTTTTTTCTAGATTTTTTTCTAGATTTTTTTTCTAGATTTTTTTCTAGATTTTTTTTCTAGATTTTTTTTCTAGATTTTTTTTCTAGAATTTTTTCTAGATTTTTTTTCTAGATTTTTTTTCTAGATTTTTTTTCTAGATTTTTTTCTAGATTTTTTTCTAGATTTTTTTTCTATAATTTTTTTCTAGATTTTTTTCTAGATTTTTTTCTAGATTTTTTTTCTAGATTTTTTTTCTAGATTTTTTTTCTAGATTTTTTTTCTAGAATTTTTTTCTAGATTTTTTTTCTAGATTTTTTTTCTAGATTTTTTTGTATAATTTTTTCTAGATTTTTTTTCTAGATTTTTTTTCTATAATTTTTTTCTAGATTTTTTTCTAGATTTTTTTTCTAGATTTTTTTTCTAGATTTTTTTTTAGATTTTTTTTCTAGATTTTTTTCTAGATGTTTTTTCTAGATTTTTTTTCTAGAATTTTTTCTAGATTTTTTTTCTATAATTTTTTCTAGATTTTTTTTCTAGATTTTTTTCTAGATTTTTTTTCTAGATTTTTTTTCTAGATTTTTTTTCTAGAATTTTTTTCTAGATTTTTTTCTAGATTTTTTTTCTAGATTTTTTTTTCTAGATTTTTTTTCTAGATTTTTTTTCTATAATTTTTTCTAGATTTTTTTTCTAGATTTTTTTCTAGATTTTTTTCTAGATTTTTTTTCTAGATTTTTTTTCTAGAATTTTTTTCTAGAATTTTTTTCTAGATTTTTTTCTAGATTTTTTTTCTAGATTTTTTTTCTAGATTTTTTTTCTAGATTTTTTTTTAGATTTTTTTTCTAGATTTTTTTTCTATAATTTTTTCTAGATTTTTTTTCTAGATTTTTTTTCTAGATTTTTTTCTAGATTTTTTTTCTAGATTTTTTTTCTATAATTTTTTTCTAGATTTTTTTCTAGATTTTTTTCTAGATTTTTTTTCTATAATTTTTTTTAGATTTTTTTCTAGATTTTTTTCTAGATTTTTTTTCTAGATTTTTTTTCTAGATTTTTTTTCTAGATTTTTTTTCTAGATTTTTTTTCTAGATTTTTTTTCTAGATTTTTTTCTAGATTTTTTTTCTAGATTTTTTTTCTAGATTTTTTTTCTAGATTTTTTTTCTAGATTTTTTTCTAGATTTTTTTTCTAGATTTTTTTTCTAGATTTTTTTTCTAGATTTTTTTTCTAGAATTTTTTCTAGATTTTTTTTCTAGATTTTTTTCTAGATTTTTTTTCTAGAATTTTTTCTAGATTTTTTTTCTAGATTTTTTTTCTAGATTTTTTTTCTAGAATTTTTTCTAGATTTTTTTTCTAGATTTTTTTTCTAGATTTTTTTTCTATAATTTTTTCTAGATTTTTTTTCTAGATTTTTTTTCTAGATTTTTTTTCTAGATTTTTTTCTAGATGTTTTTTCTAGATTTTTTTTCTATAATTTTTTCTAGATTTTTTTTCTAGATTTTTTTCTAGATTTTTTTTCTAGATTTTTTTTCTAGATTTTTTTTCTAGAATTTTTTTCTAGATTTTTTTCTAGATTTTTTTTCTAGATTTTTTTTCTAGATTTTTTTTCTAGATTTTTTTTCTAGAATTTTTTCTAGATTTTTTTTCTAGATTTTTTTTCTAGATTTTTTTTCTATAATTTTTTCTAGATTTTTTTTCTAGATTTTTTTTCTAGATTTTTTTTCTAGATTTTTTTTCTAGATTTTTTTTCTAGATTTTTTTTCTAGATTTTTTTTTAGATTTTTTTTCTAGATTTTTTTTCTATAATTTTTTCTAGATTTTTTTTCTAGATTTTTTTTCTAGATTTTTTTCTAGATTTTTTTTCTAGATTTTTTTTCTAGATTTTTTTTCTAGAATTTTTTCAAGATTTTTTTTCTAGATTTTTTTTCTAGATTTTTTTTCTAGAATTTTTTCTAGATTTTTTTTCTAGATTTTTTTTCTAGATTTTTTTTCTATAATTTTTTCTAGATTTTTTTTCTAGATTTTTTTTCTAGATTTTTTTCTAGATTTTTTTTCTAGATTTTTTTCTAGATGTTTTTTCTAGATTTTTTTTCTATAATTTTTTCTTGATTTTTTTTCTAGATTTTTTTCTAGATTTTTTTTCTAGATTTTTTTTCTAGATTTTTTTTCTAGATTTTTTTTCTAGAATTTTTTCTAGAATTTTTTCTAGATTTTTTTTCTAGATTTTTTTTCTAGATTTTTTTTCTAGAATTTTTTCTAGATTTTTTTTCTAGATTTTTTTTCTAGATTTTTTTTCTAGAATTTTTTCTAGATTTTTTTTCTAGATTTTTTTTTAGATTTTTTTTCTAGATTTTTTTTCTATAATTTTTTCTAGATTTTTTTTCTATAATTTTTTCTAGATTTTTTTTCTAGATTTTTTTTCTAGATTTTTTTCTAGATTTTTTTTCTAGATTTTTTTCTAGATGTTTTTTCTAGATTTTTTTTCTATAATTTTTTCTTGATTTTTTTTCTAGATTTTTTTCTAGATTTTTTTTCTAGATTTTTTTTCTAGATTTTTTTTCTAGAATTTTTTTCTAGATTTTTTTCTAGATTTTTTTTCTAGATTTTTTTTCTAGATTTTTTTTCTAGATTTTTTTTCTAGAATTTTTTCTAGATTTTTTTTCTAGATTTTTTTCTAGATTTTTTTTCTAGAATTTTTTCTAGATTTTTTTTCTAGATTTTTTTTCTAGATTTTTTTTCTAGAATTTTTTCTAGATTTTTTTTCTAGATTTTTTTTTAGATTTTTTTTCTAGATTTTTTTTCTATAATTTTTTCTAGATTTTTTTTCTAGATTTTTTTTCTAGATTTTTTTCTAGATTTTTTTTCTAGATTTTTTTTCTATAATTTTTTTCTAGATTTTTTTCTAGATTTTTTTCTAGATTTTTTTTCTATAATTTTTTTTAGATTTTTTTTCTAGATTTTTTTCTAGATTTTTTTTCTAGATTTTTTTTCTAGATTTTTTTTCTAGATTTTTTTTCTAGATTTTTTTCTAGATTTTTTTTCTAGATTTTTTTTCTAGATTTTTTTTCTAGATTTTTTTTCTAGAATTTTTTCTAGATTTTTTTTCTAGATTTTTTTTCTAGATTTTTTTTCTAGAATTTTTTCTAGATTTTTTTTCTAGATTTTTTTTCTAGATTTTTTTCTAGATTTTTTTTCTAGATTTTTTTTCTAGATTTTTTTTCTAGATTTTTTTTCTAGATTTTTTTCTAGATTTTTTTTCTAGATTTTTTTTCTAGATTTTTTTTCTATAATTTTTTCTAGATTTTTTTTCTAGATTTTTTTCTAGATTTTTTTTCTAGATTTTTTTTTAGATTTTTTTTCTAGATTTTTTTCTAGATTTTTTTTCTACATTTTTTTCTAGATTTTTTTTCTAGATTTTTTTTCTAGATTTTTTTTCTAGATTTTTTTTCTAGATTTTTTTCTAGATTTTTTTTCTAGATTTTTTTCTAGATTTTTTTTCTAGATTTTTTTTCTAGATTTTTTTCTAGATTTTTTTCTAGATTTTTTTCTAGATTTTTTTTCTAGATTTTTTTTCTAGATTTTTTTTTAGATTTTTTTTCTAGATTTTTTTCTAGATGTTTTTTCTAGATTTTTTTTCTATAATTTTTTCTAGATTTTTTTTCTATAATTTTTTCTAGATTTTTTTTCTAGATTTTTTTCTAGATTTTTTTTCTAGATTTTTCTTCTAGATTTTTTTTCTAGAATTTTTTTCTAGATTTTTTTCTAGATTTTTTTTCTAGATTTTTTTTTCTAGATTTTTTTTCTAGATTTTTTTTCTAGAATTTTTTCTAGATTTTTTTTCTAGATTTTTTTTCTAGATTTTTTTTCTATAATTTTTTCTAGATTTTTTTTCTAGATTTTTTTTCTAGATTTTTTTTCTATAATTTTTTCTAGATTTTTTTTCTAGATTTTTTTCTAGATTTTTTTCTAGATTTTTTTTCTAGATTTTTTTTCTAGATTTTTTTTCTAGATTTTTTTTCTAGATTTTTTTTCTAGAATTTTTTCTAGATTTTTTTTCTAGATTTTTTTTCTAGATTTTTTTTCTGTAATTTTTTCTAGATTTTTTTCTAGATTTTTTTTCTAGATTTTTTTCTAGATTTTTTTTCTAGATTTTTTTTCTAGAATTTTTTTCTAGATTTTTTTCTAGATTTTTTTTCTAGATTTTTTTTCTAGAATTTTTTTCTAGATTTTTTTTCTAGATTTTTTTTCTAGATTTTTTTCTAGATTTTTTTTCTAGATTTTTTTTCTAGATTTTTTTTCTAGATTTTTTTCTATATTTTTTTCTAGATTTTTTTTCTAGATTTTTTTTCTAGATTTTTTTTCTAGATATTTTACTAGATTTTTTTTCTAGAATTTTTTCTAGATTTTTTTTCTAGATTTTTTTTCTAGATTTTTTTCTAGATTTTTTTTCTAGATTTTTTTTCTAGATTTTTTTCTAGATTTTTTTTCTAGATTTATTTCTAGATTTTTTTTCTAGATTTTTTTTCTAGATTTTTTTTCTAGATTTTTTTTCTATAATTTTTTCTAGATTTTTTTTCTAGATTTTTTTCTAGATTTTTTTTCTAGATTTTTTTTTAGATTTTTTTTCTACATTTTTTTCTAGATTTTTTTTCTAGATTTTTTTTCTAGATTTTTTTTCTAGATTTTTTTTCTAGATTTTTTTTCTAGATTTTTTTTCTAGATTTTTTTTCTAGATTTTTTTCTAGATTTTTTTTCTAGATTTTTTTCTAGATTTTTTTTCTAGATTTTTTTTCTAGATTTTTTTTCTAGAATTTTTTCTAGATTTTTTTTCTAGATTTTTTTTCTAGAATTTTTTCTAGATTTTTTTTTTAGATTTTTTTTCTAGATTTTTTTTCTAGATTTTTTTTCTAGATTTTTTTTCTAGATTTTTTTCTAGATTTTTTTCTAGATTTTTTTTCTATAATTTTTTTCTAGATTTTTTTCTAGATTTTTTTCTAGATTTTTTTTCTAGATTTTTTTTCTAGATTTTTTTTCTAGATTTTTTTTCTAGAATTTTTTTCTAGATTTTTTTTCTAGATTTTTTTTCTAGATTTTTTTGTATAATTTTTTCTAGATTTTTTTTCTAGATTTTTTTTCTATAATTTTTTTCTAGATTTTTTTCTAGATTTTTTTTCTAGATTTTTTTTCTAGATTTTTTTTTAGATTTTTTTTCTAGATTTTTTTCTAGATGTTTTTTCTAGATTTTTTTTCTAGAATTTTTTCTAGATTTTTTTTCTATAATTTTTTCTAAATTTTTTTCTAGATTTTTTTCTAGATTTTTTTTCTAGATTTTTTTTCTAGATTTTTTTTCTAGAATTTTTTTCTAGATTTTTTTCTAGATTTTTTTTCTAGATTTTTTTTTCTAGATTTTTTTTCTAGATTTTTTTTCTATAATTTTTTCTAGATTTTTTTTCTAGATTTTTTTCTAGATTTTTTTCTAGATTTTTTTTCTAGATTTTTTTTCTAGAATTTTTTTCTAGAATTTTTTTCTAGATTTTTTTCTAGATTTTTTTTCTAGATTTTTTTTCTATATTTTTTTTCTAGATTTTTTTTTAGATTTTTTTTCTAGATTTTTTTTCTATAATTTTTTCTAGATTTTTTTTCTAGATTTTTTTTCTAGATTTTTTTTCTAGATTTTTTTTTAGATTTTTTTTCTAGATTTTTTTTCTATAATTTTTTCTAGATTTTTTTTCTAGATTTTTTTTCTAGATTTTTTTCTAGATTTTTTTTCTAGATTTTTTTTCTATAATTTTTTTCTAGATTTTTTTTCTAGATTTTTTTTCTAGAATTTTTTCTAGATTTTTTTTCTAGATTTTTTTTCTAGATTTTTTTTCTAGAATTTTTTCTAGATTTTTTTTCTAGATTTTTTTCTAGATTTTTTTTCTAGATTTTTTTTCTAGATTTTTTTTCTAGATTTTTTTCTAGATTTTTTTTCTAGATTTTTTTTCTAGATTTTTTTTCTAGATTTTTTTTCTAGAATTTTTTCTAGATTTTTTTTCTAGATTTTTTTTCTAGATTTTTTTTCTAGAATTTTTTCTAGATTTTTTTTCTAGATTTTTTTTCTAGATTTTTTTTCTATAATTTTTTCTAGATTTTTTTTCTAGATTTTTTTTCTAGATTTTTTTCTAGATTTTTTTTCTAGATTTTTTTTCTATAATTTTTTTCTAGATTTTTTTCTAGATTTTTTTCTAGATTTTTTTTCTAGATTTTTTTTTAGATTTTTTTTCTAGATTTTTTTCTAGATTTTTTTTCTAGATTTTTTTTTAGATTATTTTTCTAGATTTTTTTTCTATAATTTTTTCTAGATTTTTTTTCTCTAATTTTTTCTAGATTTTTTTTCTAGATTTTTTTTCTAGATTTTTTTTCTAGATTTTTTTCTAGATTTTTTTTCTAGATTTTTTTTCTAGATTTTTTTTCTAGATTTTTTTCTAGATTTTTTTTCTAGAATTTTTTCAAGATTTTTTTTCTAGATTTTTTTTCTAGATTTTTTTTCTAGAATTTTTTCTAGATTTTTTTTCTAGATTTTTTTTCTAGATTTTTTTTCTATAATTTTTTCTAGATTTTTTTTCTAGATTTTTTTTCTAGATTTTTTTCTAGATTTTTTTTCTAGATTTTTTTCTAGATGTTTTTTCTAGATTTTTTTTCTATAATTTTTTCTTGATTTTTTTTCTAGATTTTTTTCTAGATTTTTTTTCTAGATTTTTTTTCTAGATTTTTTTTCTTGAATTTTTTTCTAGATTTTTTTCTAGATTTTTTTTCTAGATTTTTTTTCTAGATTTTTTTTCTAGATTTTTTTTCTAGAATTTTTTCTAGATTTTTTTTCTAGATTTTTTTCTAGATTTTTTTTCTAGAATTTTTTCTAGATTTTTTTTCTAGATTTTTTTTCTAGATTTTTTTTCTAGAATTTTTTCTAGATTTTTTTTCTAGATTTTTTTTCTAGATTTTTTTTCTATAATTTTTTCTAGATTTTTTTTCTAGATTTTTTTTCTAGATTTTTTTCTAGATTTTTTTTCTAGATTTTTTTCTAGATTTTTTTTCTAGATTTTTTTTCTAGATTTTTTTTCTAGAATTTTTTTGTAGATTTTTTTCTAGATTTTTTTTCTAGATTTTTTTTCTAGATTTTTTTTCTAGATTTTTTTTCTAGAATTTTTTCTAGATTTTTTTTCTAGATTTTTTTCTAGATTTTTTTTCTAGAATTTTTTCTAGATTTTTTTTCTAGATTTTTTTTCTAGATTTTTTTTCTAGAATTTTTTCTAGATTTTTTTTCTAGATTTTTTTTCTAGATTTTTTTTCTATAATTTTTTCTAGATTTTTTTTCTAGATTTTTTTTCTAGATTTTTTTCTAGATTTTTTTTCTAGATTTTTTTCTAGATGTTTTTTCTAGATTTTTTTTCTATAATTTTTTCTAGATTTTTTTTCTAGATTTTTTTCTAGATTTTTTTTCTAGATTTTTTTTCTAGATTTTTTTTCTAGAATTTTTTCTAGATTTTTTTTCTAGATTTTTTTTCTAGATTTTTTTTCTATAATTTTTTCTAGATTTTTTTTCTAGATTTTTTTTCTAGATTTTTTTTCTAGATTTTTTTTCTAGATTTTTTTTCTATATTTTTTTTCTAGATTTTTTTTTAGATTTTTTTTCTAGATTTTTTTTCTATAATTTTTTCTAGATTTTTTTTCTAGATTTTTTTTCTAGATTTTTTTCTAGATTTTTTTTCTAGATTTTTTTTCTATAATTTTTTTCTAGATTTTTTTCTAGATTTTTTTTCTAGATTTTTTTTTTAGATTTTTTTTCTAGATTTTTTTTCTAGAATTTTTTCTAGATTTTTTTTCTAGATTTTTTTTCTAGATTTTTTTTCTAGAATTTTTTCTAGATTTTTTTTCTAGAATTTTTTCTAGATTTTTTTTCTAGATTTTTTTTCTAGATTTTTTTTCTAGAATTTTTTCTAGATTTTTTTTCTAGATTTTTTTTCTAGATTTTTTTTCTATAATTTTTTCTAGATTTTTTTTCTAGATTTTTTTTCTAGATTTTTTTCTAGATTTTTTTTCTAGATTTTTTTCTAGATGTTTTTTCTAGATTTTTTTTCTATAATTTTTTCTAGATTTTTTTTCTAGATTTTTTTCTAGATTTTTTTTCTAGATTTTTTTTCTAGATTTTTTTTCTAGAATTTTTTTCTAGATTTTTTTCTAGATTTTTTTTCTAGATTTTTTTTCTAGATTTTTTTTCTAGATTTTTTTTCTAGAATTTTTTCTAGATTTTTTTTCTAGATTTTTTTTCTAGATTTTTTTTCTATAATTTTTTCTAGATTTTTTTTCTAGATTTTTTTTCTAGATTTTTTTTCTAGATTTTTTTTCTAGATTTTTTTTCTAGATTTTTTTTCTAGATTTTTTTCTAGATTTTTTTTCTAGATTTTTTTTCTATAATTTTTTTCTAGATTTTTTTCTAGATTTTTTTTCTAGATTTTTTTTCTAGATTTTTTTTCTAGATTTTTTTTCTAGAATTTTTTCTAGATTTTTTTTCTAGATTTTTTTTCTAGATTTTTTTTCTAGAATTTTTTCTAGATTTTTTTTCTAGATTTTTTTTCTAGATTTTTTTCTAGATTTTTTTTCTAGATTTTTTTTCTAGATTTTTTTTCTAGATTTTTTTTCTAGATTTTTTTTCTAGAATTTTTTCTAGATTTTTTTTCTAGATTTTTTTTCTAGATTTTTTTTCTAGAATTTTTTCTAGATTTTTTTTCTAGATTTTTTTTCTAGATTTTTTTCTAGATTTTTTTTCTAGATTTTTTTTCTAGATTTTTTTTCTAGATTTTTTTCTAGATTTTTTTTCTAGATTTTTTTTCTAGATTTTTTTTCTAGATTTTTTTTCTAGAATTTTTTCTAGATTTTTTTTCTAGATTTTTTTTCTAGATTTTTTTTCTAGAATTTTTTCTAGATTTTTTTTCTAGATTTTTTTTCTAGATTTTTTTTCTATAATTTTTTCTAGATTTTTTTTCTAGATTTTTTTTCTAGATTTTTTTCTAGATTTTTTTTCTAGATTTTTTTTCTATAATTTTTTTCTAGATTTTTTTCTAGATTTTTTTCTAGATTTTTTTTCTAGATTTTTTTTTAGATTTTTTTTCTAGATTTTTTTCTAGATTTTTTTTCTAGATTTTTTTTTAGATTTTTTTTCTAGATTTTTTTTCTAGATTTTTTTTCTAGATTTTTTTTCTATAATTTTTTCTAGATTTTTTTTCTCTAATTTTTTCTAGATTTTTTTTCTAGATTTTTTTTCTAGATTTTTTTTCTAGATTTTTTTCTAGATTTTTTTTCTAGAATTTTTTCTAGATTTTTTTTCTAGATTTTTTTTCTAGATTTTTTTTCTAGAATTTTTTCTAGATTTTTTTTCTAGATTTTTTTTCTAGATTTTTTTTCTATAATTTTTTCTAGATTTTTTTTCTAGATTTTTTTTCTAGATTTTTTTCTAGATTTTTTTTCTAGATTTTTTTCTAGATGTTTTTTCTAGATTTTTTTTCTATAATTTTTTCTTGATTTTTTTTCTAGATTTTTTTCTAGATTTTTTTTCTAGATTTTTTTTCTAGATTTTTTTTCTAGAATTTTTTTCTAGATTTTTTTCTAGATTTTTTTTCTAGATTTTTTTTCTAGATTTTTTTTCTAGATTTTTTTTCTAGAATTTTTTCTAGATTTTTTTTCTAGATTTTTTTTCTAGATTTTTTTTCTATAATTTTTTCTAGATTTTTTTTCTAGATTTTTTTCTAGATTTTTTTTCTAGATTTTTTTCTAGATGTTTTTTCTAGATTTTTTTTCTATAATTTTTTCTTGATTTTTTTTCTAGATTTTTTTCTAGATTTTTTTTCTAGATTTTTTTTCTAGATTTTTTTTCTAGAATTTTTTTCTAGATTTTTTTCTAGATTTTTTTTCTAGATTTTTTTTCTAGATTTTTTTTCTAGATTTTTTTTCTAGAATTTTTTCTAGATTTTTTTTCTAGATTTTTTTTCTAGATTTTTTTTCTATAATTTTTTCTAGATTTTTTTTCTAGATTTTTTTTCTAGATTTTTTTTCTAGATTTTTTTTCTAGATTTTTTTTCTAGATTTTTTTTCTAGATTTTTTTTTAGATTTTTTTTCTAGATTTTTTTTCTATAATTTTTTCTAGATTTTTTTTCTAGATTTTTTTTCTAGATTTTTTTCTAGATTTTTTTTCTAGATTTTTTTTCTATAATTTTTTTCTAGATTTTTTTCTAGATTTTTTTCTAGATTTTTTTTCTAGATTTTTTTTTAGATTTTTTTTCTAGATTTTTTTCTAGATTTTTTTTCTAGATTTTTTTTCTAGATTTTTTTTCTAGATTTTTTTTCTAGATTTTTTTTTCTAGATTTTTTTTCTAGATTTTTTTTCTAGATTTTTTTCTAGATTTTTTTTCTAGATTTTTTTTCTAGATTTTTTTTCTAGATTTTTTTTCTAGAATTTTTTCTAGATTTTTTTTCTAGATTTTTTTTCTAGATTTTTTTTCTAGAATTTTTTCTAGATTTTTTTTCTAGATTTTTTTTCTAGATTTTTTTCTAGATTTTTTTTCTAGATTTTTTTTCTAGATTTTTTTTCTAGATTTTTTTCTAGATTTTTTTTCTAGATTTTTTTTCTAGATTTTTTTTCTAGATTTTTTTTCTAGAATTTTTTCTAGATTTTTTTTCTAGATTTTTTTTCTAGATTTTTTTTCTAGAATTTTTTCTAGATTTTTTTTCTAGATTTTTTTTCTAGATTTTTTTCTAGATTTTTTTTCTAGATTTTTTTTCTAGATTTTTTTTCTAGATTTTTTTTCTAGATTTTTTTCTAGATTTTTTTTCTAGATTTTTTTCTAGATTTTTTTTCTAGATTTTTTTTCTAGATTTTTTTTCTAGATTTTTTTTCTAGAATTTTTTCTAGATTTTTTTTCTAGATTTTTTTTCTAGATTTTTTTTCTATAATTTTTTCTAGATTTTTTTTCTAGATTTTTTTTCTAGATTTTTTTCTAGATTTTTTTTTAGATTTTTTTTCTAGATTTTTTTCTAGATTTTTTTTCTAGATTTTTTTTTAGATTTTTTTTCTAGATTTTTTTTCTAGATTTTTTTTCTAGATTTTTTTTCTATAATTTTTTCTAGATTTTTTTTCTATAATTTTTTCTAGATTTTTTTTCTCTAATTTTTTCTAGATTTTTTTTCTAGATTTTTTTTCTAGATTTTTTTTCTAGATTTTTTTCTAGATTTTTTTTCTAGATTTTTTTTCTAGATTTTTTTTCTAGATTTTTTTCTAGATTTTTTTTCTAGAATTTTTTCTAGATTTTTTTTCTAGATTTTTTTTCTAGATTTTTTTTCTAGAATTTTTTCTAGATTTTTTTTCTAGATTTTTTTTCTAGATTTTTTTTCTATAATTTTTTCTAGATTTTTTTTCTAGATTTTTTTTCTAGATTTTTTTCTAGATTTTTTTTCTAGATTTTTTTCTAGATGTTTTTTCTAGATTTTTTTTCTATAATTTTTTCTAGATTTTTTTTCTAGATTTTTTTCTAGATTTTTTTTCTAGATTTTTTTTCTAGAATTTTTTTCTAGATTTTTTTTCTAGATTTTTTTTCTAGATTTTTTTCTAGATTTTTTTTCTAGATTTTTTTTCTAGATTTTTTTTCTATAATTTTTTTCTAGATTTTTTTCTAGAATTTTTTTCTAGATTTTTTTCTAGATTTTTTTTCTAGATTTTTTTTCTAGATTTTTTTTCTATATTTTTTTTCTAGATTTTTTTCTAGATTTTTTTTCTAGATTTTTTTTCTAGATTTTTTTCTAGAATTTTTTCTAGATTTTTTTTCTAGATTTTTTTTCTATAATTTTTTCTAGATTTTTTTTCTAGATTTTTTTTCTATAATTTTTTTCTAGATTTTTTTCTAGATTTTTTTCTAGATTTTTTTTCTAGATTTTTTTTTAGATTTTTTTTCTAGATTTTTTTCTAGATTTTTTTTCTAGATTTTTTTTTAGATTTTTTTTCTAGATTTTTTTTCTAGATTTTTTTTCTAGATTTTTTTTCTATAATTTTTTCTAGATTTTCTTTCTAGATTTTTTTTCTAGATTTTTTTTCTATAATTTTTTTCTAGATTTTTTTCTAGAATTTTTTTCTAGATTTTTTTCTAGATTTTTTTTCTAGATTTTTTTTCTATAATTTTTTCTAGATTTTTTTTCTAGATTTTTTTTCTAGATTTTTTTTCTAGATTTTTTTTCTAGATTTTTTTTCTAGATTTTTTTTCTAGATTTTTTTTCTAGATTTTTTTCTAGATTTTTTTTCTAGATTTTTTTTCTAGATTTTTTTTCTATAATTTTTTTCTAGATTTTTTTCTAGAATTTTTTTCTAGATTTTTTTCTAGATTTTTTTTCTAGATTTTTTTTCTAGATTTTTTTTCTATATTTTTTTTCTAGATTTTTTTCTAGATTTTTTTTCTAGATTTTTTTTCTAGATTTTTTTCTAGAATTTTTTCTAGATTTTTTTTCTAGATTTTTTTTCTATAATTTTTTCTAGATTTTTTTTCTAGATTTTTTTTCTAGATTTTTTTCTAGATTTTTTTTCTAGATTTTTTTTCTATAATTTTTTTCTAGATTTTTTTCTAGATTTTTTTCTAGATTTTTTTTCTAGATTTTTTTTTAGATTTTTTTTCTAGATTTTTTTCTAGATTTTTTTTCTAGATTTTTTTTTAGATTTTTTTTCTAGATTTTTTTTCTAGATTTTTTTTCTATAATTTTTTCTAGATTTTTTTTCTCTAATTTTTTCTAGATTTTTTTTCTAGATTTTTTTTCTAGATTTTTTTTCTAGATTTTTTTCTAGATTTTTTTTCTAGATTTTTTTTCTAGATTTTTTTTCTAGATTTTTTTCTAGATTTTTTTTCTAGAATTTTTTCTAGATTTTTTTTCTAGATTTTTTTTCTAGATTTTTTTTCTAGAATTTTTTCTAGATTTTTTTTCTAGATTTTTTTTCTAGATTTTTTTTCTATAATTTTTTCTAGATTTTTTTTCTAGATTTTTTTTCTAGATTTTTTTCTAGATTTTTTTTCTAGATTTTTTTCTAGATGTTTTTTCTAGATTTTTTTTCTATAATTTTTTCTAGATTTTTTTTCTAGATTTTTTTCTAGATTTTTTTTCTAGATTTTTTTTCTAGATTTTTTTTCTAGATTTTTTTTCTAGAATTTTTTCTAGATTTTTTTTCTAGATTTTTTTTCTAGATTTTTTTTCTATAATTTTTTCTAGATTTTTTTTCTAGATTTTTTTTCTAGATTTTTTTTCTAGATTTTTTTTCTAGAATTTTTTTCTAGATTTTTTTTCTAGATTTTTTTTCTAGATTTTTTTCTAGATTTTTTTTCTAGATTTTTTTTCTAGATTTTTTTTCTATAATTTTTTTCTAGATTTTTTTCTAGAATTTTTTTCTAGATTTTTTTCTAGATTTTTTTTCTAGATTTTTTTTCTAGATTTTTTTTCTATATTTTTTTTCTAGATTTTTTTCTAGATTTTTTTTCTAGATTTTTTTTCTAGATTTTTTTCTAGAATTTTTTCTAGATTTTTTTTCTAGATTTTTTTTCTATAATTTTTTCTAGATTTTTTTTCTAGATTTTTTTTCTAGATTTTTTTCTAGATTTTTTTTCTAGATTTTTTTTCTAGATTTTTTTTCTAGATTTTTTTTCTATAATTTTTTTCTAGATTTTTTTCTAGATTTTTTTTCTAGATTTTTTTTCTAGATTTTTTTTCTAGATTTTTTTTTAGATTTTTTTTCTAGATTTTTTTTCTATAATTTTTTCTAGATTTTTTTTCTAGATTTTTTTTCTAGATTTTTTTCTAGATTTTTTTTCTAGATTTTTTTTCTATAATTTTTTTCTAGATTTTTTTCTAGATTTTTTTCTAGATTTTTTTTCTATAATTTTTTTTACATTTTTTTTCTAGATTTTTTTCTAGATTTTTTTTCTAGATTTTTTTTCTAGATTTTTTTTCTAGATTTTTTTTCTAGATTTTTTTTCTAGATTTTTTTCTAGATTTTTTTTCTAGATTTTTTTTCTAGATTTTTTTTCTAGATTTTTTTTCTAGAATTTTTTCTAGATTTTTTTTCTAGATTTTTTTTCTAGATTTTTTTCTAGATTTTTTTTCTAGATTTTTTTTCTAGATTTTTTTTCTAGAATTTTTTTCTCGAATTTTTTTCTAGATTTTTTTCTAGATTTTTTTTCTAGATTTTTTTTCTATATTTTTTTTCTAGATTTTTTTTTAGATTTTTTTTCTAGATTTTTTTTCTATAATTTTTTCTAGATTTTTTTTCTAGATTTTTTTTCTAGATTTTTTTCTAGATTTTTTTTCTAGATTTTTTTTCTATAATTTTTTTCTAGATTTTTTTCTAGATTTTTTTCTAGATTTTTTTTCTATAATTTTTTTTAGATTTTTTTTCTAGATTTTTTTCTAGATTTTTTTTCTAGATTTTTTTTCTAGATTTTTTTTCTAGATTTTTTTTCTAGATTTTTTTTCTAGATTTTTTTCTAGATTTTTTTTCTAGATTTTTTTTCTAGATTTTTTTTCTAGATTTTTTTTCTAGAATTTTTTCTAGATTTTTTTTCTAGATTTTTTTTCTAGATTTTTTTTCTAGAATTTTTTCTAGATTTTTTTTCTAGATTTTTTTTCTAGATTTTTTTTCTAGATTTTTTTCTAGATTTTTTTTCTAGATTTTTTTTCTAGATTTTTTTTCTAGATTTTTTTCTAGATTTTTTTTCTAGAATTTTTTCTAGATTTTTTTTCTAGATTTTTTTTCTAGATTTTTTTTCTAGAATTTTTTCTAGATTTTTTTTCTAGATTTTTTTTCTAGATTTTTTTTCTATAATTTTTTCTAGATTTTTTTTCTAGATTTTTTTTCTAGATTTTTTTCTAGATTTTTTTTCTAGATTTATTTCTAGATTTTTTTTCTAGATTTTTTTTTAGATTTTTTTTCTAGATTTTTTTCTAGATTTTTTTTCTAGATTTTTTTTTAGATTTTTTTTCTAGATTTTTTTTCTAGATTTTTTTTCTAGATTTTTTTTCTATAATTTTTTCTAGATTTTTTTTCTCTAATTTTTTCTAGATTTTTTTTCTAGATTTTTTTTCTAGATTTTTTTTCTAGATTTTTTTCTAGATTTTTTTTCTAGATTTTTTTTCTAGATTTTTTTTCTAGATTTTTTTCTATATTTTTTTTCTAGAATTTTTTCTAGATTTTTTTTCTAGATTTTTTTTCTAGATTTTTTTTCTAGAATTTTTTCTAGATTTTTTTTCTAGATTTTTTTTCTAGATTTTTTTTCTATAATTTTTTCTAGATTTTTTTTCTAGATTTTTTTTCTAGATTTTTTTCTAGATTTTTTTTCTAGATTTTTTTCTAGATGTTTTTTCTAGATTTTTTTTCTATAATTTTTTCTAGATTTTTTTTCTAGATTTTTTTCTAGATTTTTTTTCTAGATTTTTTTTCTAGATTTTTTTTCTAGATTTTTTTTCTAGAATTTTTTCTAGATTTTTTTTCTAGATTTTTTTTCTAGATTTTTTTTCTATAATTTTTTCTAGATTTTTTTTCTAGATTTTTTTTCTAGATTTTTTTTCTAGATTTTTTTCTAGATTTTTTTTCTAGATTTTTTTCTAGATTTTTTTTCTAGATTTTTTTTCTAGATTTTTTTTCTAGATTTTTTTTCTAGAATTTTTTCTAGATTTTTTTTCTAGATTTTTTTTCTAGATTTTTTTTCTATAATTTTTTCTAGATTTTTTTTCTAGATTTTTTTTCTAGATTTTTTTCTAGATTTTTTTTTAGATTTTTTTTCTAGATTTTTTTCTAGATTTTTTTTCTAGATTTTTTTTTAGATTTTTTTTCTAGATTTTTTTTCTAGATTTTTTTTCTAGATTTTTTTTCTATAATTTTTTCTAGATTTTTTTTCTCTAATTTTTTCTAGATTTTTTTTCTCTAATTTTTTCTAGATTTTTTTTCTAGATTTTTTTTCTAGATTTTTTTTCTAGATTTTTTTCTAGATTTTTTTTCTAGATTTTTTTTCTAGATTTTTTTTCTAGATTTTTTTCTAGATTTTTTTTCTAGAATTTTTTCTAGATTTTTTTTCTAGATTTTTTTTCTAGATTTTTTTTCTAGAATTTTTTCTAGATTTTTTTTCTAGATTTTTTTTCTAGATTTTTTTTCTATAATTTTTTCTAGATTTTTTTTCTAGATTTTTTTTCTAGATTTTTTTCTAGATTTTTTTTCTAGATTTTTTTCTAGATGTTTTTTCTAGATTTTTTTTCTATAATTTTTTCTAGATTTTTTTTCTAGATTTTTTTCTAGATTTTTTTTCTAGATTTTTTTTCTAGAATTTTTTTCTAGATTTTTTTTCTAGATTTTTTTTCTAGATTTTTTTCTAGATTTTTTTTCTAGATTTTTTTTCTAGATTTTTTTTCTATAATTTTTTTCTAGATTTTTTTCTAGAATTTTTTTCTAGATTTTTTTCTAGATTTTTTTTCTAGATTTTTTTTCTAGATTTTTTTTCTATATTTTTTTTCTAGATTTTTTTCTAGATTTTTTTTCTAGATTTTTTTTCTAGATTTTTTTCTAGAATTTTTTCTAGATTTTTTTTCTAGATTTTTTTTCTATAATTTTTTCTAGATTTTTTTTCTAGATTTTTTTTCTATAATTTTTTTCTAGATTTTTTTCTAGATTTTTTTCTAGATTTTTTTTCTAGATTTTTTTTTAGATTTTTTTTCTAGATTTTTTTCTAGATTTTTTTTCTAGATTTTTTTTTAGATTTTTTTTCTAGATTTTTTTTCTAGATTTTTTTTCTAGATTTTTTTTCTATAATTTTTTCTAGATTTTCTTTCTAGATTTTTTTTCTAGATTTTTTTTCTATAATTTTTTTCTAGATTTTTTTCTAGAATTTTTTTCTAGATTTTTTTCTAGATTTTTTTTCTAGATTTTTTTTCTATAATTTTTTCTAGATTTTTTTTCTAGATTTTTTTTCTAGATTTTTTTTCTAGATTTTTTTTCTAGATTTTTTTTCTAGATTTTTTTTCTAGATTTTTTTTCTAGATTTTTTTCTAGATTTTTTTTCTAGATTTTTTTTCTAGATTTTTTTTCTATAATTTTTTTCTAGATTTTTTTCTAGAATTTTTTTCTAGATTTTTTTCTAGATTTTTTTTCTAGATTTTTTTTCTAGATTTTTTTTCTATATTTTTTTTCTAGATTTTTTTCTAGATTTTTTTTCTAGATTTTTTTTCTAGATTTTTTTCTAGAATTTTTTCTAGATTTTTTTTCTAGATTTTTTTTCTATAATTTTTTCTAGATTTTTTTTCTAGATTTTTTTTCTAGATTTTTTTCTAGATTTTTTTTCTAGATTTTTTTTCTATAATTTTTTTCTAGATTTTTTTTCTATAATTTTTTCTAGATTTTTTTTCTAGATTTTTTTTCTAGATTTTTTTTCTAGATTTTTTTCTAGATTTTTTTTCTAGATTTTTTTCTAGATTTTTTTTCTAGATTTTTTTTCTAGATTTTTTTTCTAGATTTTTTTTCTAGAATTTTTTCTAGATTTTTTTTCTAGATTTTTTTTCTAGATTTTTTTTCTATAATTTTTTCTAGATTTTTTTTCTAGATTTTTTTTCTAGATTTTTTTCTAGATTTTTTTTTAGATTTTTTTTCTAGATTTTTTTCTAGATTTTTTTTCTAGATTTTTTTTTAGATTTTTTTTCTAGATTTTTTTTCTAGATTTTTTTTCTAGATTTTTTTTCTATAATTTTTTCTAGATTTTTTTTCTCTAATTTTTTCTAGATTTTTTTTCTCTAATTTTTTCTAGATTTTTTTTCTAGATTTTTTTTCTAGATTTTTTTTCTAGATTTTTTTCTAGATTTTTTTTCTAGATTTTTTTTCTAGATTTTTTTTCTAGATTTTTTTCTAGATTTTTTTTCTAGAATTTTTTCTAGATTTTTTTTCTAGATTTTTTTTCTAGATTTTTTTTCTAGAATTTTTTCTAGATTTTTTTTCTAGATTTTTTTTCTAGATTTTTTTTCTATAATTTTTTCTAGATTTTTTTTCTAGATTTTTTTTCTAGATTTTTTTCTAGATTTTTTTTCTAGATTTTTTTCTAGATGTTTTTTCTAGATTTTTTTTCTATAATTTTTTCTAGATTTTTTTTCTAGATTTTTTTCTAGATTTTTTTTCTAGATTTTTTTTCTAGAATTTTTTTCTAGATTTTTTTTCTAGATTTTTTTTCTAGATTTTTTTCTAGATTTTTTTTCTAGATTTTTTTTCTAGATTTTTTTTCTATAATTTTTTTCTAGATTTTTTTCTAGAATTTTTTTCTAGATTTTTTTCTAGATTTTTTTTCTAGATTTTTTTTCTAGATTTTTTTTCTATATTTTTTTTCTAGATTTTTTTCTAGATTTTTTTTCTAGATTTTTTTTCTAGATTTTTTTCTAGAATTTTTTCTAGATTTTTTTTCTAGATTTTTTTTCTATAATTTTTTCTAGATTTTTTTTCTAGATTTTTTTTCTATAATTTTTTTCTAGATTTTTTTCTAGATTTTTTTCTAGATTTTTTTTCTAGATTTTTTTTTAGATTTTTTTTCTAGATTTTTTTCTAGATTTTTTTTCTAGATTTTTTTTTAGATTTTTTTTCTAGATTTTTTTTCTAGATTTTTTTTCTAGATTTTTTTTCTATAATTTTTTCTAGATTTTCTTTCTAGATTTTTTTTCTAGATTTTTTTTCTATAATTTTTTTCTAGATTTTTTTCTAGAATTTTTTTCTAGATTTTTTTCTAGATTTTTTTTCTAGATTTTTTTTCTATAATTTTTTCTAGATTTTTTTTCTAGATTTTTTTTCTAGATTTTTTTTCTAGATTTTTTTTCTAGATTTTTTTTCTAGATTTTTTTTCTAGATTTTTTTTCTAGATTTTTTTCTAGATTTTTTTTCTAGATTTTTTTTCTAGATTTTTTTTCTATAATTTTTTTCTAGATTTTTTTCTAGAATTTTTTTCTAGATTTTTTTCTAGATTTTTTTTCTAGATTTTTTTTCTAGATTTTTTTTCTATATTTTTTTTCTAGATTTTTTTCTAGATTTTTTTTCTAGATTTTTTTTCTAGATTTTTTTCTAGAATTTTTTCTAGATTTTTTTTCTAGATTTTTTTTCTATAATTTTTTCTAGATTTTTTTTCTAGATTTTTTTTCTAGATTTTTTTCTAGATTTTTTTTCTAGATTTTTTTTCTATAATTTTTTTCTAGATTTTTTTCTAGATTTTTTTCTAGATTTTTTTTCTAGATTTTTTTTTAGATTTTTTTTCTAGATTTTTTTTCTAGATTTTTTTTCTATAATTTTTTCTAGATTTTTTTTCTCTAATTTTTTCTAGATTTTTTTTCTAGATTTTTTTTCTAGATTTTTTTTCTAGATTTTTTTCTAGATTTTTTTTCTAGATTTTTTTTCTAGATTTTTTTCTAGATTTTTTTTCTAGATTTTTTTTTAGATTTTTTTTCTAGATTTTTTTTCTAGATTTTTTTTCTAGATTTTTTTTCTATAATTTTTTCTAGATTTTCTTTCTAGATTTTTTTTCTAGATTTTTTTTCTATAATTTTTTTCTAGATTTTTTTCTAGAATTTTTTTCTAGATTTTTTTCTAGATTTTTTTTCTAGATTTTTTTTCTATAATTTTTTCTAGATTTTTTTTCTAGATTTTTTTTCTAGATTTTTTTTCTAGATTTTTTTTCTAGATTTTTTTTCTAGATTTTTTTTCTAGATTTTTTTTCTAGATTTTTTTCTAGATTTTTTTTCTAGATTTTTTTTCTAGATTTTTTTTCTATAATTTTTTTCTAGATTTTTTTCTAGAATTTTTTTCTAGATTTTTTTCTAGATTTTTTTTCTAGATTTTTTTTCTAGATTTTTTTTCTATATTTTTTTTCTAGATTTTTTTCTAGATTTTTTTTCTAGATTTTTTTTCTAGATTTTTTTCTAGAATTTTTTCTAGATTTTTTTTCTAGATTTTTTTTCTATAATTTTTTCTAGATTTTTTTTCTAGATTTTTTTTCTAGATTTTTTTCTAGATTTTTTTTCTAGATTTTTTTTCTATAATTTTTTTCTAGATTTTTTTCTAGATTTTTTTCTAGATTTTTTTTCTAGATTTTTTTTTAGATTTTTTTTCTAGATTTTTTTTCTAGATTTTTTTTCTATAATTTTTTCTAGATTTTTTTTCTCTAATTTTTTCTAGATTTTTTTTCTAGATTTTTTTTCTAGATTTTTTTTCTAGATTTTTTTCTAGATTTTTTTTCTAGATTTTTTTTCTAGATTTTTTTTCTAGATTTTTTTCTAGATTTTTTTTCTAGAATTTTTTCTAGATTTTTTTTCTAGATTTTTTTTCTAGATTTTTTTTCTAGAATTTTTTCTAGATTTTTTTTCTAGATTTTTTTTCTAGATTTTTTTTCTATAATTTTTTCTAGATTTTTTTTCTAGATTTTTTTTCTAGATTTTTTTCTAGATTTTTTTTCTAGATTTTTTTCTAGATGTTTTTTCTAGATTTTTTTTCTATAATTTTTTCTAGATTTTTTTTCTAGATTTTTTTCTAGATTTTTTTTCTAGATTTTTTTTCTAGATTTTTTTTCTAGATTTTTTTTCTAGAATTTTTTCTAGATTTTTTTTCTAGATTTTTTTTCTAGATTTTTTTTCTATAATTTTTTCTAGATTTTTTTTCTAGATTTTTTTTCTAGATTTTTTTTCTAGATTTTTTTTCTAGAATTTTTTTCTAGATTTTTTTTCTAGATTTTTTTTCTAGATTTTTTTCTAGATTTTTTTTCTAGATTTTTTTTCTAGATTTTTTTTCTATAATTTTTTTCTAGATTTTTTTCTAGAATTTTTTTCTAGATTTTTTTCTAGATTTTTTTTCTAGATTTTTTTTCTAGATTTTTTTTCTATATTTTTTTTCTAGATTTTTTTTCTAGATTTTTTTCTAGATTTTTTTTCTAGATTTTTTTTCTAGAATTTTTTTCTCGAATTTTTTTCTAGATTTTTTTCTAGATTTTTTTTCTAGATTTTTTTTCTATATTTTTTTTCTAGATTTTTTTTTAGATTTTTTTTCTAGATTTTTTTTCTATAATTTTTTCTAGATTTTTTTTCTAGATTTTTTTTCTAGATTTTTTTCTAGATTTTTTTTCTAGATTTTTTTTCTATAATTTTTTTCTAGATTTTTTTCTAGATTTTTTTCTAGATTTTTTTTCTATAATTTTTTTTAGATTTTTTTTCTAGATTTTTTTCTAGATTTTTTTTCTAGATTTTTTTTCTAGATTTTTTTTCTAGATTTTTTTTCTAGATTTTTTTTCTAGATTTTTTTCTAGATTTTTTTTCTAGATTTTTTTTCTAGATTTTTTTTCTAGATTTTTTTTCTAGAATTTTTTCTAGATTTTTTTTCTAGATTTTTTTTCTAGATTTTTTTTCTAGAATTTTTTCTAGATTTTTTTTCTAGATTTTTTTTCTAGATTTTTTTTCTAGATTTTTTTCTAGATTTTTTTTCTAGATTTTTTTTCTAGATTTTTTTTCTAGATTTTTTTCTAGATTTTTTTTCTAGAATTTTTTCTAGATTTTTTTTCTAGATTTTTTTTCTAGATTTTTTTTCTAGAATTTTTTCTAGATTTTTTTTCTAGATTTTTTTTCTAGATTTTTTTTCTATAATTTTTTCTAGATTTTTTTTCTAGATTTTTTTTCTAGATTTTTTTCTAGATTTTTTTTCTAGATTTATTTCTAGATTTTTTTTCTAGATTTTTTTTTAGATTTTTTTTCTAGATTTTTTTCTAGATTTTTTTTCTAGATTTTTTTTTAGATTTTTTTTCTAGATTTTTTTTCTAGATTTTTTTTCTAGATTTTTTTTCTAGATTTTTTTTCTAGATTTTTTTTCTAGATTTTTTTCTAGATTTTTTTTCTAGATTTTTTTTCTAGATTTTTTTTCTAGATTTTTTTCTAGATTTTTTTTCTAGAATTTTTTCTAGATTTTTTTTCTAGATTTTTTTTCTAGATTTTTTTTCTAGAATTTTTTCTAGATTTTTTTTCTAGATTTTTTTTCTAGATTTTTTTTCTATAATTTTTTCTAGATTTTTTTTCTAGATTTTTTTTCTAGATTTTTTTCTAGATTTTTTTTCTAGATTTTTTTCTAGATGTTTTTTCTAGATTTTTTTTCTATAATTTTTTCTAGATTTTTTTTCTAGATTTTTTTCTAGATTTTTTTTCTAGATTTTTTTTCTAGATTTTTTTTCTAGATTTTTTTTCTAGAATTTTTTCTAGATTTTTTTTCTAGATTTTTTTTCTAGATTTTTTTTCTATAATTTTTTCTAGATTTTTTTTCTAGATTTTTTTTCTAGATTTTTTTTCTAGATTTTTTTTCTAGAATTTTTTTCTAGATTTTTTTTCTAGATTTTTTTTCTAGATTTTTTTCTAGATTTTTTTTCTAGATTTTTTTTCTAGATTTTTTTTCTATAATTTTTTTCTAGATTTTTTTCTAGAATTTTTTTCTAGATTTTTTTCTAGATTTTTTTTCTAGATTTTTTTTCTAGATTTTTTTTCTAGATTTTTTTCTAGATTTTTTTTCTAGATTTTTTTTCTAGATTTTTTTCTAGAATTTTTTCTAGATTTTTTTTCTAGATTTTTTTTCTAGATTTTTTTTCTATAATTTTTTCTAGATTTTTTTTCTAGATTTTTTTTCTAGATTTTTTTCTAGATTTTTTTTCTAGATTTTTTTTCTAGATTTTTTTTCTAGATTTTTTTTCTATAATTTTTTTCTAGATTTTTTTCTAGATTTTTTTTCTAGATTTTTTTTCTAGATTTTTTTTCTAGATTTTTTTCTAGATTTTTTTTCTAGATTTTTTTTCTAGAATTTTTTTCTCGAATTTTTTTCTAGATTTTTTTCTAGATTTTTTTTCTAGATTTTTTTTCTATATTTTTTTTCTAGATTTTTTTTTAGATTTTTTTTCTAGATTTTTTTTCTATAATTTTTTCTAGATTTTTTTTCTAGATTTTTTTTCTAGATTTTTTTCTAGATTTTTTTTCTAGATTTTTTTTCTATAATTTTTTTCTAGATTTTTTTCTAGATTTTTTTCTAGATTTTTTTTCTATAATTTTTTTTAGATTTTTTTTCTAGATTTTTTTCTAGATTTTTTTTCTAGATTTTTTTTCTAGATTTTTTTTCTAGATTTTTTTTCTAGATTTTTTTTCTAGATTTTTTTCTAGATTTTTTTTCTAGATTTTTTTTCTAGATTTTTTTTCTAGATTTTTTTTCTAGAATTTTTTCTAGATTTTTTTTCTAGATTTTTTTTCTAGATTTTTTTTCTAGAATTTTTTCTAGATTTTTTTTCTAGATTTTTTTTCTAGATTTTTTTTCTAGATTTTTTTCTAGATTTTTTTTCTAGATTTTTTTTCTAGATTTTTTTTTCTAGATTTTTTTCTAGATTTTTTTTCTAGAATTTTTTCTAGATTTTTTTTCTAGATTTTTTTTCTAGATTTTTTTTCTAGAATTTTTTCTAGATTTTTTTTCTAGATTTTTTTTCTAGATTTTTTTTCTATAATTTTTTCTAGATTTTTTTTCTAGATTTTTTTTCTAGATTTTTTTCTAGATTTTTTTTCTAGATTTTTTTCTAGATGTTTTTTCTAGATTTTTTTTCTATAATTTTTTCTAGATTTTTTTTCTAGATTTTTTTCTAGATTTTTTTTCTAGATTTTTTTTCTAGATTTTTTTTCTAGAATTTTTTTCTAGATTTTTTTCTAGATTTTTTTTCTAGATTTTTTTTCTAGATTTTTTTTCTAGATTTTTTTTCTAGAATTTTTTCTAGATTTTTTTTCTAGATTTTTTTTCTAGATTTTTTTCTATAATTTTTTCTAGATTTTTTTTCTAGATTTTTTTTCTAGATTTTTTTTCTAGATTTTTTTTCTAGATTTTTTTTCTAGATTTTTTTTCTAGATTTTTTTTTAGATTTTTTTTCTAGATTTTTTTTCTATAATTTTTTCTAGATTTTTTTTCTAGATTTTTTTTCTAGATTTTTTTCTAGATTTTTTTTCTAGATTTTTTTTCTATAATTTTTTTCTAGATTTTTTTCTAGATTTTTTTCTAGATTTTTTTTCTAGATTTTTTTTTAGATTTTTTTTCTAGATTTTTTTCTAGATTTTTTTTCTAGATTTTTTTTCTAGATTTTGTTTCTAGATTTTTTTTCTAGATTTTTTTTCTAGATTTTTTTTCTAGATTTTTTTCTAGATTTTTTTTCTAGATTTTTTTTCTAGATTTTTTTTCTAGATTTTTTTTCTAGAATTTTTTCTAGATTTTTTTTCTAGATTTTTTTTCTAGATTTTTTTTCTAGAATTTTTTCTAGATTTTTTTTCTAGATTTTTTTTCTAGATTTTTTTCTAGATTTTTTTTCTAGATTTTTTTTCTAGATTTTTTTTCTAGATTTTTTTCTAGATTTTTTTTCTAGATTTTTTTTCTAGATTTTTTTTCTAGATTTTTTTTCTAGAATTTTTTCTAGATTTTTTTTCTAGATTTTTTTTCTAGATTTTTTTCTAGATTTTTTTTCTAGATTTTTTTTCTAGATTTTTTTTCTAGATTTTTTTTCTAGATTTTTTTCTAGATTTTTTTTCTAGATTTTTTTCTAGATTTTTTTTCTAGATTTTTTTTCTAGATTTTTTTTCTAGATTTTTTTTCTAGAATTTTTTCTAGATTTTTTTTCTAGATTTTTTTTCTAGATTTTTTTTCTATAATTTTTTCTAGATTTTTTTTCTAGATTTTTTTTCTAGATCTTTTTCTAGATTTTTTTTCTAGATTTTTTTTCTATAATTTTTTTCTAGATTTTTTTCTAGATTTTTTTCTAGATTTTTTTTCTAGATTTTTTTTTAGATTTTTTTTCTAGATTTTTTTCTAGATTTTTTTTCTAGATTTTTTTTTAGATTTTTTTTCTAGATTTTTTTTCTAGATTTTTTTTCTAGATTTTTTTTCTATAATTTTTTCTAGATTTTTTTTCTCTAATTTTTTCTAGATTTTTTTTCTAGATTTTTTTTCTAGATTTTTTTTCTAGATTTTTTTCTAGATTTTTTTTCTAGATTTTTTTTCTAGATTTTTTTTCTAGATTTTTTTCTAGATTTTTTTTCTAGAATTTTTTCTATATTTTTTTTCTAGATTTTTTTTCTAGATTTTTTTTCTAGAATTTTTTCTAGATTTTTTTTCTAGATTTTTTTTCTAGATTTTTTTTCTATAATTTTTTCTAGATTTTTTTTCTAGATTTTTTTTCTAGATTTTTTTCTAGATTTTTTTTCTAGATTTTTTTCTAGATGTTTTTTCTAGATTTTTTTTCTATAATTTTTTCTAGATTTTTTTTCTAGATTTTTTTCTAGATTTTTTTTCTAGATTTTTTTTCTAGATTTTTTTTCTAGATTTTTTTTCTAGAATTTTTTCTAGATTTTTTTTCTAGATTTTTTTTCTAGATTTTTTTTCTATAATTTTTTCTAGATTTTTTTTCTAGATTTTTTTTCTAGATTTTTTTTCTAGAATTTTTTTCTAGATTTTTTTTCTAGATTTTTTTTCTAGATTTTTTTCTAGATTTTTTTTCTAGATTTTTTTTCTAGATTTTTTTTCTATAATTTTTTTCTAGATTTTTTTCTAGAATTTTTTTCTAGATTTTTTTCTAGATTTTTTTTCTAGATTTTTTTTCTAGATTTTTTTTCTAGATTTTTTTTCTAGATTTTTTTCTAGATTTTTTTTCTAGATTTTTTTTCTAGATTTTTTTCTAGAATTTTTTCTAGATTTTTTTTCTAGATTTTTTTTCTAGATTTTTTTTCTATAATTTTTTCTAGATTTTTTTTCTAGATTTTTTTTCTAGATTTTTTTCTAGATTTTTTTTCTAGATTTTTTTTCTAGATTTTTTTTCTAGATTTTTTTTCTATAATTTTTTTCTAGATTTTTTTCTAGATTTTTTTTCTAGATTTTTTTTCTAGATTTTTTTCTAGATTTTTTTTCTAGATTTTTTTTCTAGAATTTTTTTCTAGATTTTTTTTCTAGAATTTTTTTCTAGAATTTTTTTCTAGATTTTTTTCTAGATTTTTTTTCTAGATTTTTTTTCTAGATTTTTTTTCTAGATTTTTTTTTAGATTTTTTTTCTAGATTTTTTTTCTATAATTTTTTCTAGATTTTTTTTCTAGATTTTTTTTCTAGATTTTTTTCTAGATTTTTTTTTAGATTTTTTTTCTAGATTTTTTTCTAGATTTTTTTTCTAGATTTTTTTTTAGATTTTTTTTCTAGATTTTTTTTCTAGATTTTTTTTCTAGATTTTTTTTCTATAATTTTTTCTAGATTTTTTTTCTCTAATTTTTTCTAGATTTTTTTTCTAGATTTTTTTTCTAGATTTTTTTTCTAGATTTTTTTCTAGATTTTTTTTCTAGATTTTTTTTCTAGATTTTTTTTCTAGATTTTTTTCTAGATTTTTTTTCTAGAATTTTTTCTAGATTTTTTTTCTAGATTTTTTTTCTAGATTTTTTTTCTAGAATTTTTTCTAGATTTTTTTTCTAGATTTTTTTTCTAGATTTTTTTTCTATAATTTTTTCTAGATTTTTTTTCTAGATTTTTTTTCTAGATTTTTTTCTAGATTTTTTTTCTAGATTTTTTTCTAGATGTTTTTTCTAGATTTTTTTTCTATAATTTTTTCTAGATTTTTTTTCTAGATTTTTTTCTAGATTTTTTTTCTAGATTTTTTTTCTAGATTTTTTTTCTAGATTTTTTTTCTAGAATTTTTTCTAGATTTTTTTTCTAGATTTTTTTTCTAGATTTTTTTTCTATAATTTTTTCTAGATTTTTTTTCTAGATTTTTTTTCTAGATTTTTTTTCTAGAATTTTTTTCTAGATTTTTTTTCTAGATTTTTTTTCTAGATTTTTTTCTAGATTTTTTTTCTAGATTTTTTTTCTAGATTTTTTTTCTATAATTTTTTTCTAGATTTTTTTCTAGAATTTTTTTCTAGATTTTTTTCTAGATTTTTTTTCTAGATTTTTTTTCTAGATTTTTTTTCTAGATTTTTTTTCTAGATTTTTTTCTAGATTTTTTTTCTAGATTTTTTTTCTAGATTTTTTTCTAGAATTTTTTCTAGATTTTTTTTCTAGATTTTTTTTCTAGATTTTTTTTCTATAATTTTTTCTAGATTTTTTTTCTAGATTTTTTTTCTAGATTTTTTTCTAGATTTTTTTTCTAGATTTTTTTTCTAGATTTTTTTTCTAGATTTTTTTTCTATAATTTTTTTCTAGATTTTTTTCTAGATTTTTTTTCTAGATTTTTTTTCTAGATTTTTTTCTAGATTTTTTTTCTAGATTTTTTTTCTAGAATTTTTTTCTAGATTTTTTTTCTAGAATTTTTTTCTAGAATTTTTTTCTAGATTTTTTTCTAGATTTTTTTTCTAGATTTTTTTTCTATATTTTTTTTCTAGATTTTTTTTTAGATTTTTTTTCTAGATTTTTTTTCTATAATTTTTTCTAGATTTTTTTTCTAGATTTTTTTTCTAGATTTTTTTCTAGATTTTTTTTCTAGATTTTTTTTCTATAATTTTTTTCTAGATTTTTTTCTAGATTTTTTTCTAGATTTTTTTTCTATAATTTTTTTTAGATTTTTTTTCTAGATTTTTTTCTAGATTTTTTTTCTAGATTTTTTTTCTAGATTTTTTTTCTAGATTTTTTTTCTAGATTTTTTTTCTAGATTTTTTTCTAGATTTTTTTTCTAGATTTTTTTTCTAGATTTTTTTTCTAGATTTTTTTTCTAGAATTTTTTCTAGATTTTTTTTCTAGATTTTTTTTCTAGATTTTTTTTCTAGAATTTTTTCTAGATTTTTTTTCTAGATTTTTTTTCTAGATTTTTTTCTAGATTTTTTTTCTAGATTTTTTTTCTAGATTTTTTTTCTAGATTTTTTTTCTAGATTTTTTTCTAGATTTTTTTTCTAGATTTTTTTTCTAGATTTTTTTTCTAGATTTTTTTTCTATATTTTTTTTCTAGATTTTTTTCTAGATTTTTTTTCTAGATTTTTTTTCTAGATTTTTTTTCTATAATTTTTTCTAGATTTTTTTTCTAGATTTTTTTTCTAGATTTTTTTCTAGATTTTTTTTCTAGATTTTTTTTCTAGATTTTTTTTCTAGATTTTTTTTCTATAATTTTTTTCTAGATTTTTTTCTAGATTTTTTTTCTAGATTTTTTTTCTAGATTTTTTTTCTAGATTTTTTTCTAGATTTTTTTTCTAGATTTTTTTTCTAGAATTTTTTTCTCGAATTTTTTTCTAGATTTTTTTCTAGATTTTTTTTCTAGATTTTTTTTCTATATTTTTTTTCTAGATTTTTTTTTAGATTTTTTTTCTAGATTTTTTTTCTATAATTTTTTCTAGATTTTTTTTCTAGATTTTTTTTCTAGATTTTTTTCTAGATTTTTTTTCTAGATTTTTTTTCTATAATTTTTTTCTAGATTTTTTTCTAGATTTTTTTCTAGATTTTTTTTCTATAATTTTTTTTAGATTTTTTTTCTAGATTTTTTTCTAGATTTTTTTTCTAGATTTTTTTTCTAGATTTTTTTTCTAGATTTTTTTTCTAGATTTTTTTTCTAGAATTTTTTCTAGATTTTTTTTCTAGATTTTTTTTCTAGATTTTTTTTCTATAATTTTTTCTAGATTTTTTTTCTAGATTTTTTTTCTAGATTTTTTTCTAGATTTTTTTTCTAGATTTATTTCTAGATTTTTTTTCTAGATTTTTTTTTAGATTTTTTTTCTAGATTTTTTTCTAGATTTTTTTTCTAGATTTTTTTTTAGATTTTTTTTCTAGATTTTTTTTCTAGATTTTTTTTCTAGATTTTTTTTCTATAATTTTTTCTAGATTTTTTTTCTCTAATTTTTTCTAGATTTTTTTTCTAGATTTTTTTTCTAGATTTTTTTTCTAGATTTTTTTCTAGATTTTTTTTCTAGATTTTTTTTCTAGATTTTTTTTCTAGATTTTTTTCTAGATTTTTTTTCTAGAATTTTTTCTAGATTTTTTTTCTAGATTTTTTTTCTAGATTTTTTTTCTAGAATTTTTTCTAGATTTTTTTTCTAGATTTTTTTTCTAGATTTTTTTTCTATAATTTTTTCTAGATTTTTTTTCTAGATTTTTTTTCTAGATTTTTTTCTAGATTTTTTTTCTAGATTTTTTTCTAGATGTTTTTTCTAGATTTTTTTTCTATAATTTTTTCTAGATTTTTTTTCTAGATTTTTTTCTAGATTTTTTTTCTAGATTTTTTTTCTAGATTTTTTTTCTAGATTTTTTTTCTAGAATTTTTTCTAGATTTTTTTTCTAGATTTTTTTTCTAGATTTTTTTTCTATAATTTTTTCTAGATTTTTTTTCTAGATTTTTTTTCTAGATTTTTTTTCTAGATTTTTTTTCTAGAATTTTTTTCTAGATTTTTTTTCTAGATTTTTTTTCTAGATTTTTTTCTAGATTTTTTTTCTAGATTTTTTTTCTAGATTTTTTTTCTATAATTTTTTTCTAGATTTTTTTCTAGAATTTTTTTCTAGATTTTTTTCTAGATTTTTTTTCTAGATTTTTTTTCTAGATTTTTTTTCTAGATTTTTTTTCTAGATTTTTTTCTAGATTTTTTTTCTAGATTTTTTTTCTAGATTTTTTTCTAGAATTTTTTCTAGATTTTTTTTCTAGATTTTTTTTCTAGATTTTTTTTCTATAATTTTTTCTAGATTTTTTTTCTAGATTTTTTTTCTAGATTTTTTTCTAGATTTTTTTTCTAGATTTTTTTTCTAGATTTTTTTTCTAGATTTTTTTTCTATAATTTTTTTCTAGATTTTTTTCTAGATTTTTTTTCTAGATTTTTTTTCTAGATTTTTTTTCTAGATTTTTTTCTAGATTTTTTTTCTAGATTTTTTTTCTAGAATTTTTTTCTCGAATTTTTTTCTAGATTTTTTTCTAGATTTTTTTTCTAGATTTTTTTTCTATATTTTTTTTCTAGATTTTTTTTTAGATTTTTTTTCTAGATTTTTTTTCTATAATTTTTTCTAGATTTTTTTTCTAGATTTTTTTTCTAGATTTTTTTCTAGATTTTTTTTCTAGATTTTTTTTCTATAATTTTTTTCTAGATTTTTTTCTAGATTTTTTTCTAGATTTTTTTTCTATAATTTTTTTTAGATTTTTTTTCTAGATTTTTTTCTAGATTTTTTTTCTAGATTTTTTTTCTAGATTTTTTTTCTAGATTTTTTTTCTAGATTTTTTTTCTAGATTTTTTTCTAGATTTTTTTTCTAGATTTTTTTTCTAGATTTTTTTTCTAGATTTTTTTTCTAGAATTTTTTCTAGATTTTTTTTCTAGATTTTTTTTCTAGATTTTTTTTCTAGAATTTTTTCTAGATTTTTTTTCTAGATTTTTTTTCTAGATTTTTTTTCTAGATTTTTTTCTAGATTTTTTTTCTAGATTTTTTTTCTAGATTTTTTTTTCTAGATTTTTTTCTAGATTTTTTTTCTAGAATTTTTTCTAGATTTTTTTTCTAGATTTTTTTTCTAGATTTTTTTTCTAGAATTTTTTCTAGATTTTTTTTCTAGATTTTTTTTCTAGATTTTTTTTCTATAATTTTTTCTAGATTTTTTTTCTAGATTTTTTTTCTAGATTTTTTTCTAGATTTTTTTTCTAGATTTTTTTCTAGATGTTTTTTCTAGATTTTTTTTCTATAATTTTTTCTAGATTTTTTTTCTAGATTTTTTTCTAGATTTTTTTTCTAGATTTTTTTTCTAGATTTTTTTTCTAGAATTTTTTTCTAGATTTTTTTCTAGATTTTTTTTCTAGATTTTTTTCTAGATTTTTTTTCTAGATTTTTTTTCTAGAATTTTTTCTAGATTTTTTTTCTAGATTTTTTTTCTAGATTTTTTTTCTATAATTTTTTCTAGATTTTTTTTCTAGATTTTTTTTCTAGATTTTTTTTCTAGATTTTTTTTCTAGATTTTTTTTCTAGATTTTTTTTCTAGATTTTTTTTTAGATTTTTTTTCTAGATTTTTTTTCTATAATTTTTTCTAGATTTTTTTTCTAGAATTTTTTTCTAGATTTTTTTCTAGATTTTTTTTCTAGATTTTTTTTCTATAATTTTTTTCTAGATTTTTTTCTAGATTTTTTTCTAGATTTTTTTTCTAGATTTTTTTTTAGATTTTTTTTCTAGATTTTTTTCTAGATTTTTTTTCTAGATTTTTTTTCTAGATTTTGTTTCTAGATTTTTTTTCTAGATTTTTTTTCTAGATTTTTTTTCTAGATTTTTTTCTAGATTTTTTTTCTAGATTTTTTTCTAGATTTTTTTTCTAGAATTTTTTCTAGATTTTTTTTCTAGATTTTTTTTCTAGATTTTTTTTCTATAATTTTTTCTAGATTTTTTTTCTAGATTTTTTTTCTAGATTTTTTTTCTAGATTTTTTTTCTAGATTTTTTTTCTAGAATTTTTTCTAGATTTTTTTTCTAGATTTTTTTTCTAGATTTTTTTTCTATAATTTTTTCTAGATTTTTTTTCTAGATTTTTTTTCTAGATTTTTTTTCTAGAATTTTTTTCTAGATTTTTTTTCTAGATTTTTTTTCTAGATTTTTTTCTAGATTTTTTTTCTAGATTTTTTTTCTAGATTTTTTTTCTATAATTTTTTTCTAGATTTTTTTCTAGAATTTTTTTCTAGATTTTTTTCTAGATTTTTTTTCTAGATTTTTTTTCTAGATTTTTTTTCTAGATTTTTTTTCTAGATTTTTTTCTAGATTTTTTTTCTAGATTTTTTTTCTAGATTTTTTTCTAGAATTTTTTCTAGATTTTTTTTCTAGATTTTTTTTCTAGATTTTTTTTCTATAATTTTTTCTAGATTTTTTTTCTAGATTTTTTTTCTAGATTTTTTTCTAGATTTTTTTTCTAGATTTTTTTTCTAGATTTTTTTTCTAGATTTTTTTTCTATAATTTTTTTCTAGATTTTTTTCTAGATTTTTTTTCTAGATTTTTTTTCTAGATTTTTTTCTAGATTTTTTTTCTAGATTTTTTTTCTAGAATTTTTTTCTAGATTTTTTTTCTAGAATTTTTTTCTAGAATTTTTTTCTAGATTTTTTTCTAGATTTTTTTTCTAGATTTTTTTTCTATATTTTTTTTCTAGATTTTTTTTTAGATTTTTTTTCTAGATTTTTTTTCTAGATTTTTTTCTAGATTTTTTTTCTAGATTTTTTTTCTAGATTTTTTTTCTAGATTTTTTTTCTAGAATTTTTTCTAGATTTTTTTTCTAGATTTTTTTTCTAGATTTTTTTTCTAGAATTTTTTCTAGATTTTTTTTCTAGATTTTTTTTCTAGATTTTTTTCTAGATTTTTTTTCTAGATTTTTTTTCTAGATTTTTTTTCTAGATTTTTTTTCTATAATTTTTTTCTAGATTTTTTTCTAGATTTTTTTTCTAGATTTTTTTTCTAGATTTTTTTTCTAGATTTTTTTCTAGATTTTTTTTCTAGATTTTTTTTCTAGAATTTTTTTCTCGAATTTTTTTCTAGATTTTTTTCTAGATTTTTTTTCTAGATTTTTTTTCTATATTTTTTTTCTAGATTTTTTTTTAGATTTTTTTTCTAGATTTTTTTTCTATAATTTTTTCTAGATTTTTTTTCTAGATTTTTTTTCTAGATTTTTTTCTAGATTTTTTTTCTAGATTTTTTTTCTATAATTTTTTTCTAGATTTTTTTCTAGATTTTTTTCTAGATTTTTTTTCTATAATTTTTTTTAGATTTTTTTTCTAGATTTTTTTCTAGATTTTTTTTCTAGATTTTTTTTCTAGATTTTTTTTCTAGATTTTTTTTCTAGATTTTTTTTCTAGAATTTTTTCTAGATTTTTTTTCTAGATTTTTTTTCTAGATTTTTTTTCTATAATTTTTTCTAGATTTTTTTTCTAGATTTTTTTTCTAGATTTTTTTCTAGATTTTTTTTCTAGATTTATTTCTAGATTTTTTTTCTAGATTTTTTTTTAGATTTTTTTTCTAGATTTTTTTCTAGATTTTTTTTCTAGATTTTTTTTTAGATTTTTTTTCTAGATTTTTTTTCTAGATTTTTTTTCTAGATTTTTTTTCTATAATTTTTTCTAGATTTTTTTTCTCTAATTTTTTCTAGATTTTTTTTCTAGATTTTTTTTCTAGATTTTTTTTCTAGATTTTTTTCTAGATTTTTTTTCTAGATTTTTTTTCTAGATTTTTTTTCTAGATTTTTTTCTAGATTTTTTTTCTAGAATTTTTTCTAGATTTTTTTTCTAGATTTTTTTTCTAGATTTTTTTTCTAGAATTTTTTCTAGATTTTTTTTCTAGATTTTTTTTCTAGATTTTTTTTCTATAATTTTTTCTAGATTTTTTTTCTAGATTTTTTTTCTAGATTTTTTTCTAGATTTTTTTTCTAGATTTTTTTCTAGATGTTTTTTCTAGATTTTTTTTCTATAATTTTTTCTAGATTTTTTTTCTAGATTTTTTTCTAGATTTTTTTTCTAGATTTTTTTTCTAGATTTTTTTTCTAGATTTTTTTTCTAGAATTTTTTCTAGATTTTTTTTCTAGATTTTTTTTCTAGATTTTTTTTCTATAATTTTTTCTAGATTTTTTTTCTAGATTTTTTTTCTAGATTTTTTTTCTAGATTTTTTTTCTAGAATTTTTTTCTAGATTTTTTTTCTAGATTTTTTTTCTAGATTTTTTTCTAGATTTTTTTTCTAGATTTTTTTTCTAGATTTTTTTTCTATAATTTTTTTCTAGATTTTTTTCTAGAATTTTTTTCTAGATTTTTTTCTAGATTTTTTTTCTAGATTTTTTTTCTAGATTTTTTTTCTAGATTTTTTTTCTAGATTTTTTTCTAGATTTTTTTTCTAGATTTTTTTTCTAGATTTTTTTCTAGAATTTTTTCTAGATTTTTTTTCTAGATTTTTTTTCTAGATTTTTTTTCTATAATTTTTTCTAGATTTTTTTTCTAGATTTTTTTTCTAGATTTTTTTCTAGATATTTTTTCTAGATTTTTTTTCTAGATTTTTTTTCTAGATTTTTTTTCTATAATTTTTTTCTAGATTTTTTTCTAGATTTTTTTTCTAGATTTTTTTTCTAGATTTTTTTTCTAGATTTTTTTCTAGATTTTTTTTCTAGATTTTTTTTCTAGAATTTTTTTCTCGAATTTTTTTCTAGATTTTTTTCTAGATTTTTTTTCTAGATTTTTTTTCTATATTTTTTTTCTAGATTTTTTTTTAGATTTTTTTTCTAGATTTTTTTTCTATAATTTTTTCTAGATTTTTTTTCTAGATTTTTTTTCTAGATTTTTTTCTAGATTTTTTTTCTAGATTTTTTTTCTATAATTTTTTTCTAGATTTTTTTCTAGATTTTTTTCTAGATTTTTTTTCTATAATTTTTTTTAGATTTTTTTTCTAGATTTTTTTCTAGATTTTTTTTCTAGATTTTTTTTCTAGATTTTTTTTCTAGATTTTTTTTCTAGATTTTTTTTCTAGATTTTTTTCTAGATTTTTTTTCTAGATTTTTTTTCTAGATTTTTTTTCTAGATTTTTTTTCTAGAATTTTTTCTAGATTTTTTTTCTAGATTTTTTTTCTAGATTTTTTTTCTAGAATTTTTTCTAGATTTTTTTTCTAGATTTTTTTTCTAGATTTTTTTTCTAGATTTTTTTCTAGATTTTTTTTCTAGATTTTTTTTCTAGATTTTTTTTTCTAGATTTTTTTCTAGATTTTTTTTCTAGAATTTTTTCTAGATTTTTTTTCTAGATTTTTTTTCTAGATTTTTTTTCTAGAATTTTTTCTAGATTTTTTTTCTAGATTTTTTTTCTAGATTTTTTTTCTATAATTTTTTCTAGATTTTTTTTCTAGATTTTTTTTCTAGATTTTTTTCTAGATTTTTTTTCTAGATTTTTTTCTAGATGTTTTTTCTAGATTTTTTTTCTATAATTTTTTCTAGATTTTTTTTCTAGATTTTTTTCTAGATTTTTTTTCTAGATTTTTTTTCTAGATTTTTTTTCTAGAATTTTTTTCTAGATTTTTTTCTAGATTTTTTTTCTAGATTTTTTTTCTAGATTTTTTTTCTAGATTTTTTTTCTAGAATTTTTTCTAGATTTTTTTTCTAGATTTTTTTTCTAGATTTTTTTTCTATAATTTTTTCTAGATTTTTTTTCTAGATTTTTTTTCTAGATTTTTTTTCTAGATTTTTTTTCTAGATTTTTTTTCTAGATTTTTTTTCTAGATTTTTTTTTAGATTTTTTTTCTAGATTTTTTTTCTATAATTTTTTCTAGATTTTTTTTCTAGATTTTTTTTCTAGATTTTTTTCTAGATTTTTTTTCTAGATTTTTTTTCTATAATTTTTTTCTAGATTTTTTTCTAGATTTTTTTCTAGATTTTTTTTCTAGATTTTTTTTTAGATTTTTTTTCTAGATTTTTTTCTAGATTTTTTTTCTAGATTTTTTTTCTAGATTTTGTTTCTAGATTTTTTTTCTAGATTTTTTTTCTAGATTTTTTTTCTAGATTTTTTTCTAGATTTTTTTTCTAGATTTTTTTCTAGATTTTTTTTCTAGAATTTTTTCTAGATTTTTTTTCTAGATTTTTTTTCTAGATTTTTTTTCTATAATTTTTTCTAGATTTTTTTTCTAGATTTTTTTTCTAGATTTTTTTCTAGATTTTTTTTCTAGATTTTTTTTCTATAATTTTTTTCTAGATTTTTTTCTAGATTTTTTTCTAGATTTTTTTTCTAGATTTTTTTTTAGATTTTTTTTCTAGATTTTTTTCTAGATTTTTTTTCTAGATTTTTTTTTAGATTTTTTTTCTAGATTTTTTTTCTAGATTTTTTTTCTAGATTTTTTTTCTATAATTTTTTCTAGATTTTTTTTCTATAATTTTTTCTAGATTTTTTTTCTAGATTTTTTTTCTAGATTTTTTTTCTAGATTTTTTTCTAGATTTTTTTTCTAGATTTTTTTTCTAGATTTTTTTTCTAGATTTTTTTCTAGATTTTTTTTCTAGAATTTTTTCTAGATTTTTTTTCTAGATTTTTTTTCTAGATTTTTTTTCTAGAATTTTTTCTAGATTTTTTTTCTAGATTTTTTTTCTAGATTTTTTTTCTATAATTTTTTCTAGATTTTTTTTCTAGATTTTTTTTCTAGATTTTTTTCTAGATTTTTTTTCTAGATTTTTTTCTAGATGTTTTTTCTAGATTTTTTTTCTATAATTTTTTCTAGATTTTTTTTCTAGATTTTTTTCTAGATTTTTTTTCTAGATTTTTTTTCTAGATTTTTTTTCTAGATTTTTTTCTAGATTTTTTTTCTATAATTTTTTCTAGATTTTTTTTCTATAATTTTTTCTAGATTTTTTTTCTAGATTTTTTTTCTAGATTTTTTTTCTAGATTTTTTTCTAGATTTTTTTTCTAGATTTTTTTTCTAGATTTTTTTTCTAGATTTTTTTCTAGATTTTTTTTCTAGAATTTTTTCTAGATTTTTTTTCTAGATTTTTTTTCTAGATTTTTTTTCTAGAATTTTTTCTAGATTTTTTTTCTAGATTTTTTTTCTAGATTTTTTTTCTATAATTTTTTCTAGATTTTTTTTCTAGATTTTTTTTCTAGATTTTTTTCTAGATTTTTTTTCTAGATTTTTTTCTAGATGTTTTTTCTAGATTTTTTTTCTATAATTTTTTCTAGATTTTTTTTCTAGATTTTTTTCTAGATTTTTTTTCTAGATTTTTTTTCTAGATTTTTTTTCTAGATTTTTTTTCTAGATTTTTTTCTAGATTTTTTTTCTAGATTTTTTTTCTAGATTTTTTTTCTAGATTTTTTTTCTAGAATTTTTTCTAGATTTTTTTTCTAGATTTTTTTTCTAGATTTTTTTTCTATAATTTTTTCTAGATTTTTTTTCTAGATTTTTTTTCTAGATTTTTTTTCTAGAATTTTTTTCTAGATTTTTTTTCTAGATTTTTTTTCTAGATTTTTTTCTAGATTTTTTTTCTAGATTTTTTTTCTAGATTTTTTTTCTATAATTTTTTTCTAGATTTTTTTCTAGAATTTTTTTCTAGATTTTTTTCTAGATTTTTTTTCTAGATTTTTTTTCTAGATTTTTTTTCTATATTTTTTTCTAGATTTTTTTCTAGATTTTTTTTCTAGATTTTTTTTCTATATTTTTTTTCTAGATTTTTTTTAAGATTTTTTTTCTAGATTTTTTTTCTATAATTTTTTCTAGATTTTTTTTCTAGATTTTTTTTCTAGATTTTTTTCTAGATTTTTTTTCTAGATTTTTTTTCTATAATTTTTTTCTAGATTTTTTTCTAGATTTTTTTCTAGATTTTTTTTCTATAATTTTTTTTAGATTTTTTTTCTAGATTTTTTTCTAGATTTTTTTTCTAGATTTTTTTTCTAGATTTTTTTTCTAGATTTTTTTTCTAGATTTTTTTTCTAGATTTTTTTCTAGATTTTTTTTCTAGATTTTTTTTCTAGATTTTTTTTCTAGATTTTTTTTCTAGAATTTTTTCTAGATTTTTTTTCTAGATTTTTTTTCTAGATTTTTTTTCTAGAATTTTTTCTAGATTTTTTTTCTAGATTTTTTTTCTAGATTTTTTTCTAGATTTTTTTTCTAGATTTTTTTTCTAGATTTTTTTTCTAGATTTTTTTTCTAGATTTTTTTCTAGATTTTTTTTCTAGATTTTTTTTCTAGATTTTTTTTCTATAATTTTTTCTAGATTTTTTTTCTAGATTTTTTTCTAGATTTTTTTTCTAGATTTTTTTTTAGATTTTTTTTCTAGATTTTTTTCTAGATTTTTTTTCTACATTTTTTTCTAGATTTTTTTTCTAGATTTTTTTTCTAGATTTTTTTTCTAGATTTTTTTTCTAGATTTTTTTTCTAGATTTTTTTCTAGATTTTTTTTCTAGATTTTTTTCTAGATTTTTTTTCTAGATTTTTTTTCTAGATTTTTTTTCTAGAATTTTTTCTAGATTTTTTTTCTAGATTTTTTTTCTAGAATTTTTTCTAGATTTTTTTTTTAGATTTTTTTTCTAGATTTTTTTTCTAGATTTTTTTTCTAGATTTTTTTTCTAGATTTTTTTCTAGATTTTTTTCTAGATTTTTTTTCTAGATTTTTTTTCTAGATTTTTTTCTAGATTTTTTTCTAGATTTTTTTTCTAGATTTTTTTTCTAGATTTTTTTTCTAGATTTTTTTTCTAGATTTTTTTCTAGATTTTTTTCTAGATTTTTTTTCTATAATTTTTTTCTAGATTTTTTTCTAGATTTTTTTCTAGATTTTTTTTCTAGATTTTTTTTCTAGATTTTTTTTCTAGAATTTTTTTCTAGATTTTTTTTCTAGATTTTTTTTCTAGATTTTTTTCTAGATTTTTTTTCTAGATTTTTTTTTAGATTTTTTTTCTAGATTTTTTTCTAGATTTTTTTTCTACATTTTTTTCTAGATTTTTTTTCTAGATTTTTTTTCTAGATTTTTTTTCTAGATTTTTTTTCTAGATTTTTTTTCTAGATTTTTTTCTAGATTTTTTTTCTAGATTTTTTTCTAGATTTTTTTTCTAGATTTTTTTTCTAGATTTTTTTTCTAGAATTTTTTCTAGATTTTTTTTCTAGATTTTTTTTCTAGAATTTTTTCTAGATTTTTTTTTTAGATTTTTTTTCTAGATTTTTTTTCTAGATTTTTTTTCTAGATTTTTTTTCTAGATTTTTTTCTAGATTTTTTTCTAGATTTTTTTTCTAGATTTTTTTTCTAGATTTTTTTCTAGATTTTTTTCTAGATTTTTTTTCTAGATTTTTTTTCTAGATTTTTTTTCTAGATTTTTTTTCTAGATTTTTTTCTAGATTTTTTTCTAGATTTTTTTTCTAGAATTTTTTTCTAGATTTTTTTTCTAGATTTTTTTTCTAGATTTTTTTGTATAATTTTTTCTAGATTTTTTTTCTAGATTTTTTTTCTATAATTTTTTTCTAGATTTTTTTCTAGATTTTTTTTCTACATTTTTTTCTAGATTTTTTTTCTAGATTTTTTTCTAGATTTTTTTTCTAGATTTTTTTTCTAGATTTTTTTTCTAGATTTTTTTCTAGATTTTTTTTCTAGATTTTTTTTTCTAGATTTTTTTTCTAGATTTTTTTTCTATAATTTTTTCTAGATTTTTTTTCTAGATTTTTTTCTAGATTTTTTTCTAGATTTTTTTTCTAGATTTTTTTTCTAGATTTTTTTCTAGATTTTTTTCTAGATTTTTTTTCTATAATTTTTTTTAGATTTTTTTTCTAGATTTTTTTCTAGATTTTTTTTCTAGATTTTTTTTCTAGATTTTTTTTCTAGATTTTTTTTCTAGATTTTTTTTCTAGATTTTTTTTCTAGATTTTTTTTCTAGATTTTTTTTCTAGATTTTTTTCTAGATTTTTTTTCTAGATTTTTTTTCTAGATTTTTTTTCTAGATTTTTTTTCTAGAATTTTTTCTAGATTTTTTTTCTAGATTTTTTTTCTAGATTTTTTTCTAGATTTTTTTTCTAGATTTTTTTTCTAGATTTTTTTTCTAGATTTTTTTCTAGATTTTTTTTCTATAATTTTTTCTAGATTTTTTTTCTAGATTTTTTTTCTAGATTTTTTTTCTAGATTTTTTTTCTAGATTTTTTTTCTAGATTTTTTTTCTAGATTTTTTTTCTAGATTTTTTTCTAGATTTTTTTTCTAGATTTTTTTCTAGATTTTTTTTCTAGATTTTTTTTCTAGATTTTTTTTCTAGAATTTTTTCTAGATTTTTTTTCTAGATTTTTTTTCTAGAATTTTTTCTAGATTTTTTTTCTAGATTTTTTTTCTAGATTTTTTTCTAGATTTTTTTTCTAGATTTTTTTTCTAGATTTTTTTTCTAGATTTTTTTTTAGATTTTTTTTCTAGATTTTTTTCTAGATTTTTTTTCTAGATTTTTTTCTAGATTTTTTTTCTAGATTTTTTTTCTAGATTTTTTTTCTAGATTTTTTTTCTAGATTTTTTTTCTAGATTTTTTTCTAGATTTTTTTTCTAGATTTTTTTCTAGATTTTTTTTCTAGATTTTTTTTCTAGATTTTTTTTCTAGAATTTTTTCTAGATTTTTTTTCTAGATTTTTTTTCTAGAATTTTTTCTAGATTTTTTTTCTAGATTTTTTTTCTAGATTTTTTTCTAGATTTTTTTTCTACATTTTTTTCTAGATTTTTTTTCTAGATTTTTTTTCTAGATTTTTTTTCTAGATTTTTTTCTAGATTTTTTTTCTAGATTTTTTTTCTAGATTTTTTTTCTAGATTTTTTTTCTAGAATTTTTTCTAGATTTTTTTTCTAGATTTTTTTTCTAGATTTTTTTTCTAGAATTTTTTCTAGATTTTTTTTCTATATTTTTTTTCTAGATTTTTTTCTAGATTTTTTTTCTAGATTTTTTTTCTAGATTTTTTTTCTAGATTTTTTTCTAGATTTTTTTTCTAGATTTTTTTTCTAGATTTTTTTTCTAGATTTTTTTTCTAGAATTTTTTCTAGATTTTTTTTCTAGATTTTTTTCTAGATTTTTTTTCTAGATTTTTTTCTAGATTTTTTTTCTAGATTTTTTTTCTAGATTTTTTTTCTAGAATTTTTTCTAGATTTTTTTTCTAGATTTTTTTTCTAGAATTTTTTCTAGATTTTTTTTCTAGATTTTTTTTCTAGATTTTTTTCTAGATTTTTTTTCTACATTTTTTTCTAGATTTTTTTTCTAGATTTTTTTTCTAGATTTTTTTTCTAGATTTTTTTCTAGATTTTTTTTCTAGATTTTTTTTCTAGATTTTTTTTCTAGATTTTTTTTCTAGAATTTTTTCTAGATTTTTTTTCTAGATTTTTTTTCTAGAATTTTTTCTAGATTTTTTTTCTAGATTTTTTTCTAGATTTTTTTTCTACATTTTTTTCTAGATTTTTTTTCTACATTTTTTTCTAGATTTTTTTTCTAGATTTTTTTTCTAGATTTTTTTCTAGATTTTTTTTCTAGATTTTTTTTCTAGATTTTTTTTCTAGATTTTTTTCTAGATTTTTTTTCTAGATTTTTTTTTCTAGATTTTTTTTCTAGATTTTTTTTCTATAATTTTTTCTAGATTTTTTTTCTAGATTTTTTTCTAGATTTTTTTCTAGATTTTTTTTCTAGATTTTTTTTCTAGATTTTTTTCTAGATTTTTTTCTAGATTTTTTTTCTATAATTTTTTTTAGATTTTTTTTCTAGATTTTTTTTCTAGATTTTTTTTCTAGATTTTTTTTCTAGATTTTTTTTCTAGATTTTTTTTCTAGATTTTTTTTCTAGATTTTTTTTCTAGATTTTTTTTCTAGATTTTTTTCTAGATTTTTTTTCTAGATTTTTTTTCTAGATTTTTTTTCTAGATTTTTTTTCTAGAATTTTTTCTAGATTTTTTTTCTAGATTTTTTTTCTAGATTTTTTTCTAGATTTTTTTTCTAGATTTTTTTTCTAGATTTTTTTTCTAGATTTTTTTCTAGATTTTTTTTCTATAATTTTTTCTAGATTTTTTTTCTAGATTTTTTTTCTAGATTTTTTTTCTAGATTTTTTTTTAGATTTTTTTTCTAGATTTTTTTCTAGATTTTTTTTCTACATTTTTTTCTAGATTTTTTTTCTAGATTTTTTTTCTAGATTTTTTTTCTAGATTTTTTTTCTAGATTTTTTTTCTAGATTTTTTTCTAGATTTTTTTTCTAGATTTTTTTCTAGATTTTTTTTCTAGATTTTTTTTCTAGATTTTTTTTCTAGAATTTTTTCTAGATTTTTTTTCTAGATTTTTTTTCTAGAATTTTTTCTAGATTTTTTTTCTAGATTTTTTTTCTAGATTTTTTTCTAGATTTTTTTTCTAGATTTTTTTTCTAGATTTTTTTTCTAGATTTTTTTTTAGATTTTTTTTCTAGATTTTTTTCTAGATTTTTTTTCTAGATTTTTTTCTAGATTTTTTTTCTAGATTTTTTTTCTAGATTTTTTTTCTAGATTTTTTTTCTAGATTTTTTTTCTAGATTTTTTTCTAGATTTTTTTTCTAGATTTTTTTCTAGATTTTTTTTCTAGATTTTTTTTCTAGATTTTTTTTCTAGAATTTTTTCTAGATTTTTTTTCTAGATTTTTTTTCTAGAATTTTTTCTAGATTTTTTTTCTAGATTTTTTTTCTAGATTTTTTTCTAGATTTTTTTTCTACATTTTTTTCTAGATTTTTTTTCTAGATTTTTTTTCTAGATTTTTTTTCTAGATTTTTTTCTAGATTTTTTTTCTAGATTTTTTTTCTAGATTTTTTTTCTAGATTTTTTTTCTAGAATTTTTTCTAGATTTTTTTTCTAGATTTTTTTTCTAGATTTTTTTTCTAGAATTTTTTCTAGATTTTTTTTCTATATTTTTTTTCTAGATTTTTTTCTAGATTTTTTTTCTAGATTTTTTTTCTAGATTTTTTTTCTAGATTTTTTTCTAGATTTTTTTTCTAGATTTTTTTTCTAGATTTTTTTTCTAGATTTTTTTTCTAGAATTTTTTCTAGATTTTTTTTCTAGATTTTTTTCTAGATTTTTTTTCTAGATTTTTTTCTAGATTTTTTTTCTAGATTTTTTTTCTAGATTTTTTTTCTAGAATTTTTTCTAGATTTTTTTTCTAGATTTTTTTTCTAGAATTTTTTCTAGATTTTTTTTCTAGATTTTTTTTCTAGATTTTTTTCTAGATTTTTTTTCTACATTTTTTTCTAGATTTTTTTTCTAGATTTTTTTTCTAGATTTTTTTTCTAGATTTTTTTCTAGATTTTTTTTCTAGATTTTTTTTCTAGATTTTTTTTCTAGATTTTTTTTCTAGAATTTTTTCTAGATTTTTTTTCTAGATTTTTTTTCTAGAATTTTTTCTAGATTTTTTTTCTAGATTTTTTTCTAGATTTTTTTTCTACATTTTTTTCTAGATTTTTTTTCTACATTTTTTTCTAGATTTTTTTTCTAGATTTTTTTTCTAGATTTTTTTTCTAGAATTTTTTCTAGATTTTTTTTCTAGATTTTTTTTCTAGAATTTTTTCTAGATTTTTTTTCTAGATTTTTTTTCTAGATTTTTTTCTAGATTTTTTTTCTACATTTTTTTCTAGATTTTTTTTCTAGATTTTTTTTCTAGATTTTTTTTCTAGATTTTTTTCTAGATTTTTTTTCTAGATTTTTTTTCTAGATTTTTTTTCTAGATTTTTTTTCTAGAATTTTTTCTAGATTTTTTTCTAGATTTTTTTTCTAGATTTTTTTTCTAGATTTTTTTTCTAGATTTTTTTCTAGATTTTTTTTCTAGATTTTTTTTCTAGATTTTTTTTCTAGATTTTTTTTCTAGAATTTTTTCTAGATTTTTTTTCTAGATTTTTTTCTAGATTTTTTTTCTAGATTTTTTTTTAGATTTTTTTTCTAGATTTTTTTCTAGATTTTTTTTCTAGATTTTTTTCTAGATTTTTTTTCTAGATTTTTTTCTAGATTTTTTTTCTAGATTTTTTTTCTAGATTTTTTTTCTAGATTTTTTTCTAGATTTTTTTTCTAGATTTTTTTTCTAGAATTTTTTCTAGATTTTTTTTTTAGATTTTTTTTCTAGATTTTTTTTCTAGATTTTTTTTCTAGATTTTTTTTCTAGATTTTTTTCTAGATTTTTTTCTAGATTTTTTTTCTATAATTTTTTTCTAGATTTTTTTCTAGATTTTTTTCTAGATTTTTTTTCTAGATTTTTTTTCTAGATTTTTTTTCTAGATTTTTTTTCTAGATTTTTTTTCTAGATTTTTTTGTATAATTTTTTCTAGATTTTTTTTCTAGATTTTTTTTCTATAATTTTTTTCTAGATTTTTTTCTAGATTTTTTTTCTAGATTTTTTTTCTAGATTTTTTTTCTAGATTTTTTTTCTAGAATTTTTTTCTAGATTTTTTTTCTAGATTTTTTTTCTAGATTTTTTTGTATAATTTTTTCTAGATTTTTTTTCTAGATTTTTTTTCTATAATTTTTTTCTAGATTTTTTTCTAGATTTTTTTTCTAGATTTTTTTTCTAGATTTTTTTTTAGATTTTTTTTCTAGATTTTTTTCTAGATGTTTTTTCTAGATTTTTTTTCTAGAATTTTTTCTAGATTTTTTTTCTATAATTTTTTCTAGATTTTTTTTCTAGATTTTTTTCTAGATTTTTTTTCTAGATTTTTTTTCTAGATTTTTTTTCTAGAATTTTTTTCTAGATTTTTTTCTAGATTTTTTTTCTAGATTTTTTTTTCTAGATTTTTTTTCTAGATTTTTTTTCTATAATTTTTTCTAGATTTTTTTTCTAGATTTTTTTCTAGATTTTTTTCTAGATTTTTTTTCTAGATTTTTTTTCTAGAATTTTTTTCTAGAATTTTTTTCTAGATTTTTTTCTAGATTTTTTTTCTAGATTTTTTTTCTAGATTTTTTTTCTAGATTTTTTTTTAGATTTTTTTTCTAGATTTTTTTTCTATAATTTTTTCTAGATTTTTTTTCTAGATTTTTTTTCTAGATTTTTTTCTAGATTTTTTTTCTAGATTTTTTTTCTATAATTTTTTTCTAGATTTTTTTCTAGATTTTTTTCTAGATTTTTTTTCTAGATTTTTTTTCTAGATTTTTTTTCTAGATTTTTTTTCTAGATTTTTTTTCTAGATTTTTTTTCTAGATTTTTTTTCTAGATTTTTTTCTAGATTTTTTTTCTAGATTTTTTTTCTAGATTTTTTTTCTAGATTTTTTTTCTAGAATTTTTTCTAGATTTTTTTTCTAGATTTTTTTTCTAGATTTTTTTCTAGATTTTTTTTCTAGATTTTTTTTCTAGATTTTTTTTCTAGATTTTTTTCTAGATTTTTTTTCTATAATTTTTTCTAGATTTTTTTTCTAGATTTTTTTTCTAGATTTTTTTTCTAGATTTTTTTTTAGATTTTTTTTCTAGATTTTTTTCTAGATTTTTTTTCTACATTTTTTTCTAGATTTTTTTTCTAGATTTTTTTTCTAGATTTTTTTTCTAGATTTTTTTTCTAGATTTTTTTTCTAGATTTTTTTCTAGATTTTTTTTCTAGATTTTTTTTCTATAATTTTTTTCTAGATTTTTTTCTAGATTTTTTTCTAGATTTTTTTTCTATAATTTTTTTTAGATTTTTTTTCTAGATTTTTTTCTAGATTTTTTTTCTAGATTTTTTTTCTAGATTTTTTTTCTAGATTTTTTTTCTAGATTTTTTTTCTAGATTTTTTTTCTAGATTTTTTTTCTAGATTTTTTTCTAGATTTTTTTTCTATAATTTTTTCTAGATTTTTTTTCTAGATTTTTTTTCTAGATTTTTTTTCTAGATTTTTTTTTAGATTTTTTTTCTAGATTTTTTTCTAGATTTTTTTTCTACATTTTTTTCTAGATTTTTTTTCTAGATTTTTTTTCTAGATTTTTTTTCTAGATTTTTTTTCTAGATTTTTTTTCTAGATTTTTTTCTAGATTTTTTTTCTAGATTTTTTTCTAGATTTTTTTTCTAGATTTTTTTTCTAGATTTTTTTTCTAGATTTTTTTCTAGATTTTTTTTCTAGATTTTTTTTTCTAGATTTTTTTTCTAGATTTTTTTTCTATAATTTTTTCTAGATTTTTTTTCTAGATTTTTTTCTAGATTTTTTTCTAGATTTTTTTTCTAGATTTTTTTTCTAGATTTTTTTCTAGATTTTTTTCTAGATTTTTTTTCTATAATTTTTTTTAGATTTTTTTTCTAGATTTTTTTCTAGATTTTTTTTCTAGATTTTTTTTCTAGATTTTTTTTCTAGATTTTTTTTCTAGATTTTTTTTCTAGATTTTTTTTCTAGATTTTTTTCTAGATTTTTTTTCTAGATTTTTTTTCTAGATTTTTTTTCTAGATTTTTTTTCTAGAATTTTTTCTAGATTTTTTTTCTAGATTTTTTTTCTAGATTTTTTTCTAGATTTTTTTTCTAGATTTTTTTTCTAGATTTTTTTTCTAGATTTTTTTCTAGATTTTTTTTCTATAATTTTTTCTAGATTTTTTTTCTAGATTTTTTTTCTAGATTTTTTTTCTAGATTTTTTTTCTAGATTTTTTTTTAGATTTTTTTTCTAGATTTTTTTCTAGATGTTTTTTCTAGATTTTTTTTCTAGAATTTTTTCTAGATTTTTTTTCTAGATTTTTTTTCTAGATTTTTTTTCTAGATTTTTTTCTAGATTTTTTTCTAGATTTTTTTTCTATAATTTTTTTCTAGATTTTTTTCTAGATTTTTTTCTAGATTTTTTTTCTAGATTTTTTTTCTAGATTTTTTTTCTAGATTTTTTTTCTAGATTTTTTTTCTAGATTTTTTTGTATAATTTTTTCTAGATTTTTTTTCTAGATTTTTTTTCTATAATTTTTTTCTAGATTTTTTTCTAGATTTTTTTTCTAGATTTTTTTTCTAGATTTTTTTTCTAGATTTTTTTTCTAGAATTTTTTTCTAGATTTTTTTTCTAGATTTTTTTTCTAGATTTTTTTGTATAATTTTTTCTAGATTTTTTTTCTAGATTTTTTTTCTATAATTTTTTTCTAGATTTTTTTCTAGATTTTTTTTCTAGATTTTTTTTCTAGATTTTTTTTTAGATTTTTTTTCTAGATTTTTTTCTAGATGTTTTTTCTAGATTTTTTTTCTAGAATTTTTTCTAGATTTTTTTTCTATAATTTTTTCTAGATTTTTTTTCTAGATTTTTTTCTAGATTTTTTTTCTAGATTTTTTTTCTAGATTTTTTTTCTAGAATTTTTTTCTAGATTTTTTTCTAGATTTTTTTTCTAGATTTTTTTTTCTAGATTTTTTTTCTAGATTTTTTTTCTATAATTTTTTCTAGATTTTTTTTCTAGATTTTTTTCTAGATTTTTTTCTAGATTTTTTTTCTAGATTTTTTTTCTAGAATTTTTTTCTAGAATTTTTTTCTAGATTTTTTTCTAGATTTTTTTTCTAGATTTTTTTTCTAGATTTTTTTTCTAGATTTTTTTTTAGATTTTTTTTCTAGATTTTTTTTCTATAATTTTTTCTAGATTTTTTTTCTAGATTTTTTTTCTAGATTTTTTTCTAGATTTTTTTTCTAGATTTTTTTTCTATAATTTTTTTCTAGATTTTTTTCTAGATTTTTTTCTAGATTTTTTTTCTATAATTTTTTTTAGATTTTTTTTCTAGATTTTTTTCTAGATTTTTTTTCTAGATTTTTTTTCTAGATTTTTTTTCTAGATTTTTTTTCTAGATTTTTTTTCTAGATTTTTTTTCTAGATTTTTTTTCTAGATTTTTTTCTAGATTTTTTTTCTAGATTTTTTTTCTAGATTTTTTTTCTAGATTTTTTTTCTAGAATTTTTTCTAGATTTTTTTTCTAGATTTTTTTTCTAGATTTTTTTCTAGATTTTTTTTCTAGATTTTTTTTCTAGATTTTTTTTCTAGATTTTTTTCTAGATTTTTTTTCTATAATTTTTTCTAGATTTTTTTTCTAGATTTTTTTTCTAGATTTTTTTTCTAGATTTTTTTTTAGATTTTTTTTCTAGATTTTTTTCTAGATTTTTTTTCTACATTTTTTTCTAGATTTTTTTTCTAGATTTTTTTTCTAGATTTTTTTTCTAGATTTTTTTTCTAGATTTTTTTTCTAGATTTTTTTTCTAGATTTTTTTTCTAGATTTTTTTCTAGATTTTTTTTCTAGATTTTTTTCTAGATTTTTTTTCTAGATTTTTTTTCTAGATTTTTTTTCTAGATTTTTTTCTAGATTTTTTTTCTAGATTTTTTTTTCTAGATTTTTTTTCTAGATTTTTTTTCTATAATTTTTTCTAGATTTTTTTTCTAGATTTTTTTCTATAATTTTTTCTAGATTTTTTTTCTAGATTTTTTTTCTATAATTTTTTTTAGATTTTTTTTCTAGATTTTTTTCTAGATTTTTTTTCTAGATTTTTTTTCTAGATTTTTTTTCTAGATTTTTTTTCTAGATTTTTTTTCTAGATTTTTTTTCTAGATTTTTTTCTAGATTTTTTTTCTAGATTTTTTTTCTAGATTTTTTTTCTAGATTTTTTTTCTAGAATTTTTTCTAGATTTTTTTTCTAGATTTTTTTTCTAGATTTTTTTCTAGATTTTTTTTCTAGATTTTTTTTCTAGATTTTTTTTCTAGATTTTTTTCTAGATTTTTTTTCTATAATTTTTTCTAGATTTTTTTTCTAGATTTTTTTTCTAGATTTTTTTTCTAGATTTTTTTTCTAGATTTTTTTTTAGATTTTTTTTCTAGATTTTTTTCTAGATGTTTTTTCTAGATTTTTTTTCTAGATTTTTTTTCTAGATTTTTTTTCTAGATTTTTTTTCTAGATTTTTTTGTATAATTTTTTCTAGATTTTTTTTCTAGATTTTTTTTCTATAATTTTTTTCTAGATTTTTTTCTAGATTTTTTTTCTAGATTTTTTTTCTAGATTTTTTTTCTAGATTTTTTTTCTAGAATTTTTTTCTAGATTTTTTTTCTAGATTTTTTTTCTAGATTTTTTTGTATAATTTTTTCTAGATTTTTTTTCTAGATTTTTTTTCTATAATTTTTTTCTAGATTTGTTTCTAGATTTTTTTTCTAGATTTTTTTTCTAGATTTTTTTTTAGATTTTTTTTCTAGATTTTTTTCTAGATGTTTTTTCTAGATTTTTTTTCTAGAATTTTTTCTAGATTTTTTTTCTATAATTTTTTCTAGATTTTTTTTCTAGATTTTTTTCTAGATTTTTTTTCTAGATTTTTTTTCTAGATTTTTTTTCTAGAATTTTTTTCTAGATTTTTTTCTAGATTTTTTTTCTAGATTTTTTTTTCTAGATTTTTTTTCTAGATTTTTTTTCTATAATTTTTTCTAGATTTTTTTTCTAGATTTTTTTCTAGATTTTTTTCTAGATTTTTTTTCTAGATTTTTTTTCTAGAATTTTTTTCTAGAATTTTTTTCTAGATTTTTTTCTAGATTTTTTTTCTAGATTTTTTTTCTAGATTTTTTTTCTAGATTTTTTTTTAGATTTTTTTTCTAGATTTTTTTTCTATAATTTTTTCTAGATTTTTTTTCTAGATTTTTTTTCTAGATTTTTTTCTAGATTTTTTTTCTAGATTTTTTTTCTATAATTTTTTTCTAGATTTTTTTCTAGATTTTTTTCTAGATTTTTTTTCTATAATTTTTTTTAGATTTTTTTTCTAGATTTTTTTCTAGATTTTTTTTCTAGATTTTTTTTCTAGATTTTTTTTCTAGATTTTTTTTCTAGATTTTTTTTCTAGATTTTTTTTCTAGATTTTTTTTCTAGATTTTTTTCTAGATTTTTTTTCTAGATTTTTTTTCTAGATTTTTTTTCTAGATTTTTTTTCTAGAATTTTTTCTAGATTTTTTTTCTAGATTTTTTTTCTAGATTTTTTTCTAGATTTTTTTTCTAGATTTTTTTTCTAGATTTTTTTTCTAGATTTTTTTCTAGATTTTTTTTCTATAATTTTTTCTAGATTTTTTTTCTAGATTTTTTTTCTAGATTTTTTTTCTAGATTTTTTTTTAGATTTTTTTTCTAGATTTTTTTCTAGATTTTTTTTCTACATTTTTTTCTAGATTTTTTTTCTAGATTTTTTTTCTAGATTTTTTTTCTAGATTTTTTTTCTAGATTTTTTTTCTAGATTTTTTTCTAGATTTTTTTTCTAGATTTTTTTTCTATAATTTTTTTCTAGATTTTTTTCTAGATTTTTTTCTAGATTTTTTTTCTATAATTTTTTTTAGATTTTTTTTCTAGATTTTTTTCTAGATTTTTTTTCTAGATTTTTTTTCTAGATTTTTTTTCTAGATTTTTTTTCTAGATTTTTTTTCTAGATTTTTTTTCTAGATTTTTTTTCTAGATTTTTTTCTAGATTTTTTTTCTATAATTTTTTCTAGATTTTTTTTCTAGATTTTTTTTCTAGATTTTTTTTCTAGATTTTTTTTTAGATTTTTTTTCTAGATTTTTTTCTAGATTTTTTTTCTACATTTTTTTCTAGATTTTTTTTCTAGATTTTTTTTCTAGATTTTTTTTCTAGATTTTTTTTCTAGATTTTTTTCTAGATTTTTTTTCTAGATTTTTTTTCTAGATTTTTTTTCTAGATTTTTTTTCTAGAATTTTTTCTAGATTTTTTTTCTAGATTTTTTTTCTAGATTTTTTTCTAGATTTTTTTTCTAGATTTTTTTTCTAGATTTTTTTTCTAGATTTTTTTCTAGATTTTTTTTCTATAATTTTTTCTAGATTTTTTTTCTAGATTTTTTTTCTAGATTTTTTTTCTAGATTTTTTTTTAGATTTTTTTTCTAGATTTTTTTCTAGATTTTTTTTCTACATTTTTTTCTAGATTTTTTTTCTAGATTTTTTTTCTAGATTTTTTTTCTAGATTTTTTTTCTAGATTTTTTTTCTAGATTTTTTTCTAGATTTTTTTTCTAGATTTTTTTCTAGATTTTTTTTCTAGATTTTTTTTCTAGATTTTTTTTCTAGAATTTTTTCTAGATTTTTTTTCTAGATTTTTTTTCTAGAATTTTTTCTAGATTTTTTTTCTAGATTTTTTTTCTAGATTTTTTTCTAGATTTTTTTTCTACATTTTTTTCTAGATTTTTTTTCTAGATTTTTTTTCTAGATTTTTTTTCTAGATTTTTTTCTAGATTTTTTTTCTAGATTTTTTTTCTAGATTTTTTTTCTAGAATTTTTTCTAGATTTTTTTTCTATAATTTTTTTCTAGATTTTTTTCTAGATTTTTTTTCTAGATTTTTTTTCTAGATGTTTTTTCTAGATTTTTTTTCTAGAATTTTTTCTAGATTTTTTTTCTATAATTTTTTCTAGATTTTTTTTCTAGATTTTTTTCTAGATTTTTTTTCTAGATTTTTTTTCTAGATTTTTTTTCTAGAATTTTTTTCTAGATTTTTTTCTAGATTTTTTTTCTAGATTTTTTTTTCTAGATTTTTTTTCTAGATTTTTTTTCTAGAATTTTTTCTAGATTTTTTTTCTAGATTTTTTTCTAGATTTTTTTCTAGATTTTTTTTCTAGATTTTTTTTCTAGATTTTTTTCTAGATTTTTTTTCTAGATTTTTTTCTAGATTTTTTTTCTAGATTTTTTTTCTAGATTTTTTTTCTAGAATTTTTTCTAGATTTTTTTTTCTAGATTTTTTTTCTAGAATTTTTTCTAGATTTTTTTTTTAGATTTTTTTTCTAGATTTTTTTTCTAGATTTTTTTTCTAGATTTTTTTTCTAGATTTTTTTCTAGATTTTTTTCTAGATTTTTTTTCTATAATTTTTTTCTAGATTTTTTTCTAGATTTTTTTCTAGATTTTTTTTCTAGATTTTTTTTCTAGATTTTTTTTCTAGATTTTTTTTCTAGATTTTTTTCTAGATTTTTTTCTAGATTTTTTTTCTATAATTTTTTTCTAGATTTTTTTCTAGATTTTTTTCTAGATTTTTTTTCTAGATTTTTTTTCTAGATTTTTTTTCTAGATTTTTTTTCTAGATTTTTTTTCTAGATTTTTTTTCTAGATTTTTTTTCTAGATTTTTTTTCTAGATTTTTTTTCTAGATTTTTTTCTAGATTTTTTTTCTAGATTTTTTTCTAGATTTTTTTTCTAGATTTTTTTTCTAGATTTTTTTTCTAGATTTTTTTCTAGATTTTTTTTCTAGATTTTTTTTTCTAGATTTTTTTTCTAGATTTTTTTTCTATAATTTTTTCTAGATTTTTTTTCTAGATTTTTTTCTAGATTTTTTTTCTAGATTTTTTTTCTAGATTTTTTTTCTAGAATTTTTTCTAGATTTTTTTTCTAGATTTTTTTTCTAGATTTTTTTCTAGATTTTTTTTCTAGATTTTTTTTCTAGATTTTTTTTCTAGATTTTTTTCTAGATTTTTTTTCTATAATTTTTTCTAGATTTTTTTTCTAGATTTTTTTTCTAGATTTTTTTTCTAGATTTTTTTTCTAGATTTTTTTTTAGATTTTTTTTCTAGATTTTTTTCTAGATGTTTTTTCTAGATTTTTTTTCTAGATTTTTTTTCTAGATTTTTTTTCTAGATTTTTTTCTAGATTTTTTTCTAGATTTTTTTTCTATAATTTTTTTCTAGATTTTTTTCTAGATTTTTTTCTAGATTTTTTTTCTAGATTTTTTTTCTAGATTTTTTTTCTAGATTTTTTTTCTAGATTTTTTTGTATAATTTTTTCTAGATTTTTTTTCTAGATTTTTTTTCTATAATTTTTTTCTAGATTTTTTTCTAGATTTTTTTTCTAGATTTTTTTTCTAGATTTTTTTTCTAGATTTTTTTTCTAGAATTTTTTTCTAGATTTTTTTTCTAGATTTTTTTTCTAGATTTTTTTGTATAATTTTTTCTAGATTTTTTTTCTAGATTTTTTTTCTATAATTTTTTTCTAGATTTTTTTCTAGATTTTTTTTCTAGATTTTTTTTCTAGATTTTTTTTTAGATTTTTTTTCTAGATTTTTTTCTAGATGTTTTTTCTAGATTTTTTTTCTAGAATTTTTTCTAGATTTTTTTTCTATAATTTTTTCTAGATTTTTTTTCTAGATTTTTTTCTAGATTTTTTTTCTAGATTTTTTTTCTAGATTTTTTTTCTAGAATTTTTTTCTAGATTTTTTTCTAGATTTTTTTTCTAGATTTTTTTTTCTAGATTTTTTTTCTAGATTTTTTTTCTATAATTTTTTCTAGATTTTTTTTCTAGATTTTTTTCTAGATTTTTTTCTAGATTTTTTTTCTAGATTTTTTTTCTAGAATTTTTTTCTAGAATTTTTTTCTAGATTTTTTTCTAGATTTTTTTTCTAGATTTTTTTTCTAGATTTTTTTTCTAGATTTTTTTTTAGATTTTTTTTCTAGATTTTTTTTCTATAATTTTTTCTAGATTTTTTTTCTAGATTTTTTTTCTAGATTTTTTTCTAGATTTTTTTTCTAGATTTTTTTTCTATAATTTTTTTCTAGATTTTTTTCTAGATTTTTTTCTAGATTTTTTTTCTATAATTTTTTTTAGATTTTTTTTCTAGATTTTTTTCTAGATTTTTTTTCTAGATTTTTTTTCTAGATTTTTTTTCTAGATTTTTTTTCTAGATTTTTTTTCTAGATTTTTTTTCTAGATTTTTTTTCTAGATTTTTTTCTAGATTTTTTTTCTAGATTTTTTTTCTAGATTTTTTTTCTAGATTTTTTTTCTAGAATTTTTTCTAGATTTTTTTTCTAGATTTTTTTTCTAGATTTTTTTCTAGATTTTTTTTCTAGATTTTTTTTCTAGATTTTTTTTCTAGATTTTTTTCTAGATTTTTTTTCTATAATTTTTTCTAGATTTTTTTTCTAGATTTTTTTTCTAGATTTTTTTTCTAGATTTTTTTTTAGATTTTTTTTCTAGATTTTTTTCTAGATTTTTTTTCTACATTTTTTTCTAGATTTTTTTTCTAGATTTTTTTTCTAGATTTTTTTTCTAGATTTTTTTTCTAGATTTTTTTTCTAGATTTTTTTCTAGATTTTTTTTCTAGATTTTTTTTCTATAATTTTTTTCTAGATTTTTTTCTAGATTTTTTTCTAGATTTTTTTTCTATAATTTTTTTTAGATTTTTTTTCTAGATTTTTTTCTAGATTTTTTTTCTAGATTTTTTTTCTAGATTTTTTTTCTAGATTTTTTTTCTAGATTTTTTTTCTAGATTTTTTTTCTAGATTTTTTTCTAGATTTTTTTTCTATAATTTTTTCTAGATTTTTTTTCTAGATTTTTTTTCTAGATTTTTTTTCTAGATTTTTTTTTAGATTTTTTTTCTAGATTTTTTTCTAGATTTTTTTTCTACATTTTTTTCTAGATTTTTTTTCTAGATTTTTTTTCTAGATTTTTTTTCTAGATTTTTTTTCTAGATTTTTTTCTAGATTTTTTTTCTAGATTTTTTTTCTAGATTTTTTTTCTAGATTTTTTTTCTAGAATTTTTTCTAGATTTTTTTTCTAGATTTTTTTTCTAGATTTTTTTCTAGATTTTTTTTCTAGATTTTTTTTCTAGATTTTTTTTCTAGATTTTTTTCTAGATTTTTTTTCTATAATTTTTTCTAGATTTTTTTTCTAGATTTTTTTTCTAGATTTTTTTTCTAGATTTTTTTTTAGATTTTTTTTCTAGATTTTTTTCTAGATTTTTTTTCTACATTTTTTTCTAGATTTTTTTTCTAGATTTTTTTTCTAGATTTTTTTTCTAGATTTTTTTTCTAGATTTTTTTCTAGATTTTTTTTCTAGATTTTTTTCTAGATTTTTTTTCTAGATTTTTTTTCTAGATTTTTTTTCTAGAATTTTTTCTAGATTTTTTTTCTAGATTTTTTTTCTAGAATTTTTTCTAGATTTTTTTTCTAGATTTTTTTTCTAGATTTTTTTCTAGATTTTTTTTCTACATTTTTTTCTAGATTTTTTTTCTAGATTTTTTTTCTAGATTTTTTTTCTAGATTTTTTTCTAGATTTTTTTTCTAGATTTTTTTTCTAGATTTTTTTTCTAGAATTTTTTCTAGATTTTTTTTCTATAATTTTTTTCTAGATTTTTTTCTAGATTTTTTTTCTAGATTTTTTTTCTAGATGTTTTTTCTAGATTTTTTTTCTAGAATTTTTTCTAGATTTTTTTTCTATAATTTTTTCTAGATTTTTTTTCTAGATTTTTTTCTAGATTTTTTTTCTAGATTTTTTTTCTAGATTTTTTTTCTAGAATTTTTTTCTAGATTTTTTTCTAGATTTTTTTTCTAGATTTTTTTTTCTAGATTTTTTTTCTAGATTTTTTTTCTATAATTTTTTCTAGATTTTTTTTCTAGATTTTTTTCTAGATTTTTTTCTAGATTTTTTTTCTAGATTTTTTTTCTAGATTTTTTTCTAGATTTTTTTTCTAGATTTTTTTCTAGATTTTTTTTCTAGATTTTTTTTCTAGATTTTTTTTCTAGAATTTTTTCTAGATTTTTTTTTCTAGATTTTTTTTCTAGAATTTTTTCTAGATTTTTTTTTTAGATTTTTTTTCTAGATTTTTTTTCTAGATTTTTTTTCTAGATTTTTTTTCTAGATTTTTTTCTAGATTTTTTTCTAGATTTTTTTTCTATAATTTTTTTCTAGATTTTTTTCTAGATTTTTTTCTAGATTTTTTTTCTAGATTTTTTTTCTAGATTTTTTTTCTAGATTTTTTTTCTAGAATTTTTTTCTAGATTTTTTTTCTAGATTTTTTTTCTAGATTTTTTTGTATAATTTTTTCTAGATTTTTTTTCTAGATTTTTTTTCTATAATTTTTTTCTAGATTTTTTTCTAGATTTTTTTTCTAGATTTTTTTTCTAGATTTTTTTTTAGATTTTTTTTCTAGATTTTTTTCTAGATGTTTTTTCTAGATTTTTTTTCTAGAATTTTTTCTAGATTTTTTTTCTATAATTTTTTCTAGATTTTTTTTCTAGATTTTTTTCTAGATTTTTTTTCTAGATTTTTTTTCTAGATTTTTTTTCTAGAATTTTTTTCTAGATTTTTTTCTAGATTTTTTTTCTAGATTTTTTTTTCTAGATTTTTTTTCTAGATTTTTTTTCTAGAATTTTTTCTAGATTTTTTTTCTAGATTTTTTTTCTAGATTTTTTTTCTATAATTTTTTCTAGATTTTTTTTCTAGATTTTTTTTCTAGATTTTTTTTCTATAATTTTTTCTAGATTTTTTTTCTAGATTTTTTTCTAGATTTTTTTCTAGATTTTTTTTCTAGATTTTTTTTCTAGAATTTTTTTCTAGAATTTTTTTCTAGATTTTTTTCTAGATTTTTTTTCTAGATTTTTTTTCTAGATTTTTTTTCTAGATTTTTTTTTAGATTTTTTTTCTAGATTTTTTTTCTATAATTTTTTCTAGATTTTTTTTCTAGATTTTTTTTCTAGATTTTTTTCTAGATTTTTTTTCTAGATTTTTTTTCTAGATTTTTTTTCTAGATTTTTTTTCTATAATTTTTTCTAGATTTTTTTTCTAGATTTTTTTTCTAGATTTTTTTTCTATAATTTTTTCTAGATTTTTTTTCTAGATTTTTTTCTAGATTTTTTTCTAGATTTTTTTTCTAGATTTTTTTTCTATAATTTTTTTCTAGAATTTTTTTCTAGATTTTTTTCTAGATTTTTTTTCTAGATTTTTTTTCTAGATTTTTTTTCTATAATTTTTTCTAGATTTTTTTTCTAGATTTTTTTTCTAGATTTTTTTCTAGATTTTTTTTCTAGATTTTTTTTCTATAATTTTTTTCTAGATTTTTTTCTAGATTTTTTTCTAGATTTTTTTCTAGATTTTTTTTCTAGATTTTTTTCTAGATTTTTTTTCTAGATTTTTTTTCTAGATTTTTTTTCTAGATTTTTTTTCTAGATTTTTTTTCTAGATTTTTTTCTAGATTTTTTTTCTAGATTTTTTTCTAGATTTTTTTTCTAGATTTTTTTTCTAGATTTTTTTTCTAGAATTTTTTTCTAGATTTTTTTTCTAGATTTTTTTCTAGATTTTTTTTCTAGATTTTTTTTCTAGATTTTTTTTCTAGAATTTTTTCTAGATTTTTTTTCTATAATTTTTTTCTAGATTTTTTTCTAGATTTTTTTTCTAGATTTTTTTTCTAGATGTTTTTTCTAGATTTTTTTTCTAGAATTTTTTCTAGATTTTTTTTCTATAATTTTTTCTAGATTTTTTTTCTAGATTTTTTTCTAGATTTTTTTTCTAGATTTTTTTTCTAGATTTTTTTTCTAGAATTTTTTTCTAGATTTTTTTCTAGATTTTTTTTCTAGATTTTTTTTTCTAGATTTTTTTTCTAGATTTTTTTTCTATAATTTTTTCTAGATTTTTTTTCTAGATTTTTTTCTAGATTTTTTTCTAGATTTTTTTTCTAGATTTTTTTTCTAGATTTTTTTCTAGATTTTTTTTCTAGATTTTTTTCTAGATTTTTTTTCTAGATTTTTTTTCTAGATTTTTTTTCTAGAATTTTTTCTAGATTTTTTTTTCTAGATTTTTTTTCTAGAATTTTTTCTAGATTTTTTTTTTAGATTTTTTTTCTAGATTTTTTTTCTAGATTTTTTTTCTAGATTTTTTTTCTAGATTTTTTTCTAGATTTTTTTCTAGATTTTTTTTCTATAATTTTTTTCTAGATTTTTTTCTAGATTTTTTTCTAGATTTTTTTTCTAGATTTTTTTTCTAGATTTTTTTTCTAGATTTTTTTTCTAGATTTTTTTCTAGATTTTTTTCTAGATTTTTTTTCTATAATTTTTTTCTAGATTTTTTTCTAGATTTTTTTCTAGATTTTTTTTCTAGATTTTTTTTCTAGATTTTTTTTCTAGATTTTTTTTCTAGAATTTTTTTCTAGATTTTTTTTCTAGATTTTTTTTCTAGATTTTTTTGTATAATTTTTTCTAGATTTTTTTTCTAGATTTTTTTTCTATAATTTTTTTCTAGATTTTTTTCTAGATTTTTTTTCTAGATTTTTTTTCTAGATTTTTTTTTAGATTTTTTTTCTAGATTTTTTTCTAGATGTTTTTTCTAGATTTTTTTTCTAGAATTTTTTCTAGATTTTTTTTCTATAATTTTTTCTAGATTTTTTTTCTAGATTTTTTTCTAGATTTTTTTTCTAGATTTTTTTTCTAGATTTTTTTTCTAGAATTTTTTTCTAGATTTTTTTCTAGATTTTTTTTCTAGATTTTTTTTTCTAGATTTTTTTTCTAGATTTTTTTTCTAGAATTTTTTCTAGATTTTTTTTCTAGATTTTTTTTCTAGATTTTTTTTCTATAATTTTTTCTAGATTTTTTTTCTAGATTTTTTTTCTAGATTTTTTTTCTATAATTTTTTCTAGATTTTTTTTCTAGATTTTTTTCTAGATTTTTTTCTAGATTTTTTTTCTAGATTTTTTTTCTAGAATTTTTTTCTAGAATTTTTTTCTAGATTTTTTTCTAGATTTTTTTTCTAGATTTTTTTTCTATATTTTTTTTCTAGATTTTTTTTTAGATTTTTTTTCTAGATTTTTTTTCTATAATTTTTTCTAGATTTTTTTTCTAGATTTTTTTTCTAGATTTTTTTCTAGATTTTTTTTCTAGATTTTTTTTCTAGATTTTTTTTCTAGATTTTTTTTCTATAATTTTTTCTAGATTTTTTTTCTAGATTTTTTTTCTAGATTTTTTTTCTATAATTTTTTCTAGATTTTTTTTCTAGATTTTTTTCTAGATTTTTTTCTAGATTTTTTTTCTAGATTTTTTTTCTAGAATTTTTTTCTAGAATTTTTTTCTAGATTTTTTTCTAGATTTTTTTTCTAGATTTTTTTTCTAGATTTTTTTTCTATAATTTTTTCTAGATTTTTTTTCTAGATTTTTTTTCTAGATTTTTTTCTAGATTTTTTTTCTAGATTTTTTTTCTAGATTTTTTTTCTAGAATTTTTTTCTAGATTTTTTTCTAGATTTTTTTTCTAGATTTTTTTTTCTAGATTTTTTTTCTAGATTTTTTTTCTAGAATTTTTTCTAGATTTTTTTTCTAGATTTTTTTTCTAGATTTTTTTTCTATAATTTTTTCTAGATTTTTTTTCTAGATTTTTTTTCTAGATTTTTTTTCTATAATTTTTTCTAGATTTTTTTTCTAGATTTTTTTCTAGATTTTTTTCTAGATTTTTTTTCTAGATTTTTTTTCTAGAATTTTTTTCTAGAATTTTTTTCTAGATTTTTTTCTAGATTTTTTTTCTAGATTTTTTTTCTATATTTTTTTTCTAGATTTTTTTTTAGATTTTTTTTCTAGATTTTTTTTCTATAATTTTTTCTAGATTTTTTTTCTAGATTTTTTTTCTAGATTTTTTTCTAGATTTTTTTTCTAGATTTTTTTTCTATAATTTTTTTCTAGATTTTTTTCTAGATTTTTTTCTAGATTTTTTTTCTAGATTTTTTTTTAGATTTTTTTTCTAGATTTTTTTCTAGATTTTTTTTCTAGATTTTTTTTCTAGATTTTTTTTCTAGATTTTTTTTCTAGATTTTTTTTCTAGATTTTTTTTCTAGATTTTTTTTCTAGATTTTTTTCTAGATTTTTTTTCTAGATTTTTTTTCTAGATTTTTTTTCTAGATTTTTTTTCTAGAATTTTTTCTAGATTTTTTTTCTAGATTTTTTTTCTAGATTTTTTTTCTAGAATTTTTTCTAGATTTTTTTTCTAGATTTTTTTTCTAGATTTTTTTCTAGATTTTTTTTCTAGATTTTTTTTCTAGATTTTTTTTCTAGATTTTTTTCTAGATTTTTTTTCTAGATTTTTTTTCTAGATTTTTTTTCTAGATTTTTTTTCTAGAATTTTTTCTAGATTTTTTTTCTAGATTTTTTTTCTAGATTTTTTTTCTAGAATTTTTTCTAGATTTTTTTTCTAGATTTTTTTTCTAGATTTTTTTCTAGATTTTTTTTCTAGATTTTTTTTCTAGATTTTTTTTCTAGATTTTTTTTCTAGATTTTTTTCTAGATTTTTTTTCTAGATTTTTTTCTAGATTTTTTTTCTAGATTTTTTTTCTAGATTTTTTTCTAGATTTTTTTTCTAGATTTTTTTTCTATAATTTTTTTCTAGATTTTTTTCTAGATTTTTTTCTAGATTTTTTTTCTAGATTTTTTTTTAGATTTTTTTTCTAGATTTTTTTCTAGATTTTTTTTCTAGATTTTTTTTTAGATTTTTTTTCTAGATTTTTTTTCTAGATTTTTTTTCTAGATTTTTTTTCTAGATTTTTTTGTATAATTTTTTCTAGATTTTTTTTCTAGATTTTTTTTCTATAATTTTTTTCTAGATTTTTTTCTAGATTTTTTTTCTAGATTTTTTTTCTAGATTTTTTTTTAGATTTTTTTTCTAGATTTTTTTCTAGATGTTTTTTCTAGATTTTTTTTCTAGAATTTTTTCTAGATTTTTTTTCTATAATTTTTTCTAGATTTTTTTTCTAGATTTTTTTCTAGATTTTTTTTCTAGATTTTTTTTCTAGATTTTTTTTCTAGAATTTTTTTCTAGATTTTTTTCTAGATTTTTTTTCTAGATTTTTTTTTCTAGATTTTTTTTCTAGATTTTTTTTCTAGAATTTTTTCTAGATTTTTTTTCTAGATTTTTTTTCTAGATTTTTTTTCTATAATTTTTTCTAGATTTTTTTTCTAGATTTTTTTTCTAGATTTTTTTTCTATAATTTTTTCTAGATTTTTTTTCTAGATTTTTTTCTAGATTTTTTTCTAGATTTTTTTTCTAGATTTTTTTTCTAGAATTTTTTTCTAGAATTTTTTTCTAGATTTTTTTCTAGATTTTTTTTCTAGATTTTTTTTCTATATTTTTTTTCTAGATTTTTTTTTAGATTTTTTTTCTAGATTTTTTTTCTATAATTTTTTCTAGATTTTTTTTCTAGATTTTTTTTCTAGATTTTTTTCTAGATTTTTTTTCTAGATTTTTTTTCTAGATTTTTTTTCTAGATTTTTTTTCTATAATTTTTTCTAGATTTTTTTTCTAGATTTTTTTTCTAGATTTTTTTTCTATAATTTTTTCTAGATTTTTTTTCTAGATTTTTTTCTAGATTTTTTTCTAGATTTTTTTTCTAGATTTTTTTTCTAGAATTTTTTTCTAGAATTTTTTTCTAGATTTTTTTCTAGATTTTTTTTCTAGATTTTTTTTCTAGATTTTTTTTCTATAATTTTTTCTAGATTTTTTTTCTAGATTTTTTTTCTAGATTTTTTTCTAGATTTTTTTTCTAGATTTTTTTTCTAGATTTTTTTTCTAGAATTTTTTTCTAGATTTTTTTCTAGATTTTTTTTCTAGATTTTTTTTTCTAGATTTTTTTTCTAGATTTTTTTTCTAGAATTTTTTCTAGATTTTTTTTCTAGATTTTTTTTCTAGATTTTTTTTCTATAATTTTTTCTAGATTTTTTTTCTAGATTTTTTTTCTAGATTTTTTTTCTATAATTTTTTCTAGATTTTTTTTCTAGATTTTTTTTCTAGATTTTTTTTCTATAATTTTTTCTAGATTTTTTTTCTAGATTTTTTTCTAGATTTTTTTCTAGATTTTTTTTCTAGATTTTTTTTCTAGAATTTTTTTCTAGAATTTTTTTCTAGATTTTTTTCTAGATTTTTTTTCTAGATTTTTTTTCTAGATTTTTTTTCTAGATTTTTTTTTAGATTTTTTTTCTAGATTTTTTTTCTATAATTTTTTCTAGATTTTTTTTCTAGATTTTTTTTCTAGATTTTTTTCTAGATTTTTTTTCTAGATTTTTTTTCTATAATTTTTTTCTAGATTTTTTTCTAGATTTTTTTCTAGATTTTTTTTCTAGATTTTTTTTTAGATTTTTTTTCTAGATTTTTTTCTAGATTTTTTTTCTAGATTTTTTTTCTAGATTTTTTTTCTAGATTTTTTTTCTAGATTTTTTTTCTAGATTTTTTTTCTAGATTTTTTTTCTAGATTTTTTTCTAGATTTTTTTTCTAGATTTTTTTTCTAGATTTTTTTTCTAGATTTTTTTTCTAGAATTTTTTCTAGATTTTTTTTCTAGATTTTTTTTCTAGATTTTTTTTCTAGAATTTTTTCTAGATTTTTTTTCTAGATTTTTTTTCTAGATTTTTTTCTAGATTTTTTTTCTAGATTTTTTTTCTAGATTTTTTTTCTAGATTTTTTTCTAGATTTTTTTTCTAGATTTTTTTTCTAGATTTTTTTTCTAGATTTTTTTTCTAGAATTTTTTCTAGATTTTTTTTCTAGATTTTTTTTCTAGATTTTTTTTCTAGAATTTTTTCTAGATTTTTTTTCTAGATTTTTTTTCTAGATTTTTTTCTAGATTTTTTTTCTAGATTTTTTTTCTAGATTTTTTTTCTAGATTTTTTTTCTAGATTTTTTTCTAGATTTTTTTTCTAGATTTTTTTCTAGATTTTTTTTCTAGATTTTTTTTCTAGATTTTTTTTCTAGATTTTTTTTCTAGAATTTTTTCTAGATTTTTTTTCTAGATTTTTTTTCTAGATTTTTTTTCTATAATTTTTTCTAGATTTTTTTTCTAGATTTTTTTTCTAGATTTTTTTCTAGATTTTTTTTCTAGATTTTTTTTCTATAATTTTTTTCTAGATTTTTTTCTAGATTTTTTTCTAGATTTTTTTTCTAGATTTTTTTTTAGATTTTTTTTCTAGATTTTTTTTCTAGATTTTTTTTCTAGATTTTTTTTCTATAATTTTTTCTAGATTTTTTTTCTAGATTTTTTTTCTAGATTTTTTTCTAGATTTTTTTTCTAGATTTTTTTCTAGATGTTTTTTCTAGATTTTTTTTCTATAATTTTTTCTAGATTTTTTTTCTAGATTTTTTTCTAGATTTTTTTTCTAGATTTTTTTTCTAGATTTTTTTTCTAGAATTTTTTTCTAGATTTTTTTCTAGATTTTTTTTCTAGATTTTTTTTCTAGATTTTTTTTCTAGATTTTTTTTCTAGAATTTTTTCTAGATTTTTTTTCTAGATTTTTTTTCTAGATTTTTTTTCTATAATTTTTTCTAGATTTTTTTTCTAGATTTTTTTTCTAGATTTTTTTTCTAGATTTTTTTTCTAGAATTTTTTTCTAGATTTTTTTTCTAGATTTTTTTTCTAGATTTTTTTCTAGATTTTTTTTCTAGATTTTTTTTCTAGATTTTTTTTCTATAATTTTTTTCTAGATTTTTTTCTAGAATTTTTTTCTAGATTTTTTTCTAGATTTTTTTTCTAGATTTTTTTTCTAGATTTTTTTTCTATATTTTTTTTCTAGATTTTTTTCTAGATTTTTTTTCTAGATTTTTTTTCTAGATTTTTTTCTAGAATTTTTTCTAGATTTTTTTTCTAGATTTTTTTTCTAGATTTTTTTTCTATAATTTTTTCTAGATTTTTTTTCTAGATTTTTTTTCTAGATTTTTTTCTAGATTTTTTTTCTAGATTTTTTTTCTAGATTTTTTTTCTAGATTTTTTTTCTATAATTTTTTTCTAGATTTTTTTCTAGATTTTTTTTCTAGATTTTTTTTCTAGATTTTTTTTCTAGATTTTTTTCTAGATTTTTTTTCTAGATTTTTTTTCTAGAATTTTTTTCTAGAATTTTTTTCTAGATTTTTTTCTAGATTTTTTTTCTAGATTTTTTTTCTATATTTTTTTTCTAGATTTTTTTTTAGATTTTTTTTCTAGATTTTTTTTCTATAATTTTTTCTAGATTTTTTTTCTAGATTTTTTTTCTAGATTTTTTTCTAGATTTTTTTTCTAGATTTTTTTTCTATAATTTTTTTCTAGATTTTTTTCTAGATTTTTTTCTAGATTTTTTTTCTAGATTTTTTTTCTAGATTTTTTTCTAGATTTTTTTTCTAGATTTTTTTTCTAGATTTTTTTTATAGATTTTTTTTCTAGAATTTTTTCTAGATTTTTTTTCTAGATTTTTTTTCTAGATTTTTTTTCTATATTTTTTTTCTAGATTTTTTTTTAGATTTTTTTTCTAGATTTTTTTTCTATAATTTTTTCTAGATTTTTTTTCTAGATTTTTTTTCTAGATTTTTTTCTAGATTTTTTTTCTAGATTTTTTTTCTATAATTTTTTTCTAGATTTTTTTCTAGATTTTTTTCTAGATTTTTTTTCTAGATTTTTTTTCTAGATTTTTTTCTAGATTTTTTTTCTAGATTTTTTTTCTAGATTTTTTTTCTAGATTTTTTTTCTAGATTTTTTTTCTATAATTTTTTTCTAGATTTTTTTCTAGATTTTTTTCTATAATTTTTTTCTAGATTTTTTTTCTAGATTTTTTTTCTAGATTTTTTTTCTAGATTTTTTTTCTATAATTTTTTTCTAGATTTTTTTCTAGAATTTTTTTCTAGATTTTTTTCTAGATTTTTTTTCTAGATTTTTTTTCTAGATTTTTTTCTAGAATTTTTTCTAGATTTTTTTTCTAGATTTTTTTTCTAGATTTTTTTTCTATAATTTTTTCTAGATTTTTTTTCTAGATTTTTTTTCTAGATTTTTTTCTAGATTTTTTTTCTAGATTTTTTTTCTAGATTTTTTTTCTAGATTTTTTTTCTAGATTTTTTTCTAGAATTTTTTCTAGATTTTTTTTCTAGATTTTTTTTCTAGATTTTTTTTCTATAATTTTTTCTAGATTTTTTTTCTAGATTTTTTTTCTAGATTTTTTTCTAGATTTTTTTTCTAGATTTTTTTTCTAGATTTTTTTTCTAGAATTTTTTTCTAGATTTTTTTCTAGATTTTTTTTCTAGATTTTTTTTCTATAATTTTTTCTAGATTTTTTTTCTAGATTTTTTTTCTAGATTTTTTTCTAGATTTTTTTTCTAGATTTTTTTTCTAGATTTTTTTTCTAGATTTTTTTTCTATAATTTTTTTCTAGATTTTTTTCTAGATTTTTTTTCTAGATTTTTTTTCTAGATTTTTTTTCTAGATTTTTTTCTAGATTTTTTTTCTAGATTTTTTTTCTATAATTTTTTCTAGATTTTTTTTCTAGATTTTTTTTCTAGATTTTTTTCTAGATTTTTTTTCTAGATTTTTTTTCTATAATTTTTTTCTAGATTTTTTTCTAGATTTTTTTCTAGATTTTTTTTCTAGATTTTTTTTCTAGATTTTTTTCTAGATTTTTTTTCTAGATTTTTTTTCTAGATTTTTTTTCTAGATTTTTTTTCTAGAATTTTTTCTAGATTTTTTTTCTAGATTTTTTTTCTAGATTTTTTTTCTATATTTTTTTTCTAGATTTTTTTTTAGATTTTTTTTCTAGATTTTTTTTCTATAATTTTTTCTAGATTTTTTTTCTATATTTTTTTTCTAGATTTTTTTCTAGATTTTTTTTCTAGATTTTTTTTCTATAATTTTTTTCTAGATTTTTTTCTAGATTTTTTTCTAGATTTTTTTTCTAGATTTTTTTTCTAGATTTTTTTCTAGATTTTTTTTCTAGATTTTTTTTCTATAATTTTTTTCTAGATTTTTTTCTAGATTTTTTTCTATAATTTTTTCTAGATTTTTTTTCTAGATTTTTTTTCTAGATTTTTTTTCTAGATTTTTTTTCTATAATTTTTTTCTAGATTTTTTTCTAGAATTTTTTTCTAGATTTTTTTCTAGATTTTTTTTCTAGATTTTTTTTCTAGATTTTTTTTCTATATTTTTTTTCTAGATTTTTTTCTAGATTTTTTTTCTAGATTTTTTTTCTAGATTTTTTTCTAGAATTTTTTCTAGATTTTTTTTCTAGATTTTTTTTCTAGATTTTTTTTCTAGATTTTTTTCTATAATTTTTTCTAGATTTTTTTTCTCTAATTTTTTCTAGATTTTTTTTCTAGATTTTTTTTCTAGATTTTTTTTCTAGATTTTTTTCTAGATTTTTTTTCTAGATTTTTTTTCTAGATTTTTTTTCTAGATTTTTTTCTAGATTTTTTTTCTAGAATTTTTTCTAGATTTTTTTTCTAGATTTTTTTTCTAGATTTTTTTTCTAGAATTTTTTCTAGATTTTTTTTCTAGATTTTTTTTCTAGATTTTTTTTCTATAATTTTTTCTAGATTTTTTTTCTAGATTTTTTTTCTAGATTTTTTTCTAGATTTTTTTTCTAGATTTTTTTCTAGATGTTTTTTCTAGATTTTTTTTCTATAATTTTTTCTAGATTTTTTTTCTAGATTTTTTTCTAGATTTTTTTTCTAGATTTTTTTTCTAGATTTTTTTTCTAGAATTTTTTTCTAGATTTTTTTCTAGATTTTTTTTCTAGATTTTTTTTCTAGATTTTTTTTCTAGATTTTTTTTCTAGAATTTTTTCTAGATTTTTTTTCTAGATTTTTTTTCTAGATTTTTTTTCTATAATTTTTTCTAGATTTTTTTTCTAGATTTTTTTTCTAGATTTTTTTTCTAGATTTTTTTTCTAGAATTTTTTTCTAGATTTTTTTTCTAGATTTTTTTTCTAGATTTTTTTCTAGATTTTTTTTCTAGATTTTTTTTCTAGATTTTTTTTCTATAATTTTTTTCTAGATTTTTTTCTAGAATTTTTTTCTAGATTTTTTTCTAGATTTTTTTTCTAGATTTTTTTTCTAGATTTTTTTTCTATATTTTTTTTCTAGATTTTTTTCTAGATTTTTTTTCTAGATTTTTTTTCTAGATTTTTTTCTAGAATTTTTTCTAGATTTTTTTTCTAGATTTTTTTTCTAGATTTTTTTTCTATAATTTTTTCTAGATTTTTTTTCTAGATTTTTTTTCTAGATTTTTTTCTAGATTTTTTTTCTAGATTTTTTTTCTAGATTTTTTTTCTAGATTTTTTTTCTATAATTTTTTTCTAGATTTTTTTCTAGATTTTTTTTCTAGATTTTTTTTCTAGATTTTTTTTCTAGATTTTTTTCTAGATTTTTTTTCTAGATTTTTTTTCTAGAATTTTTTTCTAGAATTTTTTTCTAGATTTTTTTCTAGATTTTTTTTCTAGATTTTTTTTCTATATTTTTTTTCTAGATTTTTTTTTAGATTTTTTTTCTAGATTTTTTTTCTAGATTTTTTTTCTATAATTTTTTTCTAGATTTTTTTCTAGATTTTTTTCTAGATTTTTTTTCTAGATTTTTTTTCTAGATTTTTTTCTAGATTTTTTTTCTAGATTTTTTTTCTAGATTTTTTTTCTATATTTTTTTTCTAGATTTTTTTCTAGATTTTTTTTCTAGATTTTTTTTCTAGATTTTTTTCTAGAATTTTTTCTAGATTTTTTTTCTAGATTTTTTTTCTAGATTTTTTTTCTATAATTTTTTCTAGATTTTTTTTCTAGATTTTTTTTCTAGATTTTTTTCTAGATTTTTTTTCTAGATTTTTTTTCTAGATTTTTTTTCTAGATTTTTTTTCTATAATTTTTTTCTAGATTTTTTTCTAGATTTTTTTTCTAGATTTTTTTTCTAGATTTTTTTTCTAGATTTTTTTCTAGATTTTTTTTCTAGATTTTTTTTCTAGAATTTTTTTCTAGAATTTTTTTCTAGATTTTTTTCTAGATTTTTTTTCTAGATTTTTTTTCTATATTTTTTTTCTAGATTTTTTTTTAGATTTTTTTTCTAGATTTTTTTTCTAGATTTTTTTTCTATAATTTTTTTCTAGATTTTTTTCTAGATTTTTTTCTAGATTTTTTTTCTAGATTTTTTTTCTAGATTTTTTTCTAGATTTTTTTTCTAGATTTTTTTTCTAGATTTTTTTTCTAGATTTTTTTTCTAGAATTTTTTCTAGATTTTTTTTCTAGATTTTTTTTCTAGATTTTTTTTCTATATTTTTTTTCTAGATTTTTTTTTAGATTTTTTTTCTAGATTTTTTTTCTATAATTTTTTCTAGATTTTTTTTCTAGATTTTTTTTCTAGATTTTTTTCTAGATTTTTTTTCTAGATTTTTTTTCTATAATTTTTTTCTAGATTTTTTTCTAGATTTTTTTCTAGATTTTTTTTCTAGATTTTTTTTCTAGATTTTTTTCTAGATTTTTTTTCTAGATTTTTTTTCTAGATTTTTTTTCTAGATTTTTTTTCTAGATTTTTTTTCTATAATTTTTTTCTAGATTTTTTTCTAGATTTTTTTCTATAATTTTTTCTAGATTTTTTTTCTAGATTTTTTTTCTAGATTTTTTTTCTAGATTTTTTTTCTATAATTTTTTTCTAGATTTTTTTCTAGAATTTTTTTCTAGATTTTTTTCTAGATTTTTTTTCTAGATTTTTTTTCTAGATTTTTTTTCTATATTTTTTTTCTAGATTTTTTTCTAGATTTTTTTTCTAGATTTTTTTTCTAGATTTTTTTCTAGAATTTTTTCTAGATTTTTTTTCTAGATTTTTTTTCTAGATTTTTTTTCTATAATTTTTTCTAGATTTTTTTTCTAGATTTTTTTTCTAGATTTTTTTCTAGATTTTTTTTCTAGATTTTTTTTCTAGATTTTTTTTCTAGAATTTTTTTCTAGATTTTTTTCTAGATTTTTTTTCTAGATTTTTTTTCTATAATTTTTTCTAGATTTTTTTTCTAGATTTTTTTTCTAGATTTTTTTTTAGAATTTTTTTCTAGATTTTTTTCTAGATTTTTTTTCTAGATTTTTTTTCTAGATTTTTTTTCTATATTTTTTTTCTAGATTTTTTTCTAGATTTTTTTTCTAGATTTTTTTTCTAGATTTTTTTCTAGAATTTTTTCTAGATTTTTTTTCTAGATTTTTTTTCTAGATTTTTTTTCTATAATTTTTTCTAGATTTTTTTTCTAGATTTTTTTTCTAGATTTTTTTCTAGATTTTTTTTCTAGATTTTTTTTCTAGATTTTTTTTCTAGATTTTTTTTCTAGATTTTTTTCTAGAATTTTTTCTAGATTTTTTTTCTAGATTTTTTTTCTAGATTTTTTTTCTATAATTTTTTCTAGATTTTTTTTCTAGATTTTTTTTCTAGATTTTTTTCTAGATTTTTTTTCTAGATTTTTTTTCTAGATTTTTTTTCTAGAATTTTTTTCTAGATTTTTTTCTAGATTTTTTTTCTAGATTTTTTTTCTATAATTTTTTCTAGATTTTTTTTCTAGATTTTTTTTCTAGATTTTTTTCTAGATTTTTTTTCTAGATTTTTTTTCTAGATTTTTTTTCTAGATTTTTTTTCTATAATTTTTTTCTAGATTTTTTTCTAGATTTTTTTTCTAGATTTTTTTTCTAGATTTTTTTTCTAGATTTTTTTCTAGATTTTTTTTCTAGATTTTTTTTCTATAATTTTTTTCTAGATTTTTTTCTAGATTTTTTTCTATAATTTTTTCTAGATTTTTTTTCTAGATTTTTTTTCTAGATTTTTTTTCTAGATTTTTTTTCTATAATTTTTTTCTAGATTTTTTTCTAGAATTTTTTTCTAGATTTTTTTCTAGATTTTTTTTCTAGATTTTTTTTCTAGATTTTTTTTCTATATTTTTTTTCTAGATTTTTTTCTAGATTTTTTTTCTAGATTTTTTTTCTAGATTTTTTTCTAGAATTTTTTCTAGATTTTTTTTCTAGATTTTTTTTCTAGATTTTTTTTCTATAATTTTTTCTAGATTTTTTTTCTAGATTTTTTTTCTAGATTTTTTTCTAGATTTTTTTTCTAGATTTTTTTTCTAGATTTTTTTTCTAGAATTTTTTTCTAGATTTTTTTCTAGATTTTTTTTCTAGATTTTTTTTCTATAATTTTTTCTAGATTTTTTTTCTAGATTTTTTTTCTAGATTTTTTTTTAGAATTTTTTTCTAGATTTTTTTCTAGATTTTTTTTCTAGATTTTTTTTCTAGATTTTTTTTCTAGATTTTTTTTTAGAATTTTTTTCTAGATTTTTTTCTAGATTTTTTTTCTAGATTTTTTTTCTAGATTTTTTTTCTATATTTTTTTTCTAGATTTTTTTTCTAGATTTTTTTTCTAGATTTTTTTTCTAGATTTTTTTCTAGAATTTTTTCTAGATTTTTTTTCTAGATTTTTTTTCTAGATTTTTTTTCTATAATTTTTTCTAGATTTTTTTTCTAGATTTTTTTTCTAGATTTTTTTCTAGATTTTTTTTCTAGATTTTTTTTCTAGATTTTTTTTCTAGAATTTTTTTCTAGATTTTTTTCTAGATTTTTTTTCTAGATTTTTTTTCTATAATTTTTTCTAGATTTTTTTTCTAGATTTTTTTTCTAGATTTTTTTCTAGATTTTTTTTCTAGATTTTTTTTCTAGATTTTTTTTCTAGATTTTTTTTCTATAATTTTTTTCTAGATTTTTTTCTAGATTTTTTTTCTAGATTTTTTTTCTAGATTTTTTTTCTAGATTTTTTTCTAGATTTTTTTTCTAGATTTTTTTTCTATAATTTTTTCTAGATTTTTTTTCTAGATTTTTTTTCTAGATTTTTTTCTAGATTTTTTTTCTAGATTTTTTTTCTATAATTTTTTTCTAGATTTTTTTCTAGATTTTTTTCTAGATTTTTTTTCTAGATTTTTTTTCTAGATTTTTTTCTAGATTTTTTTTCTAGATTTTTTTTCTAGATTTTTTTTCTAGATTTTTTTTCTAGAATTTTTTCTAGATTTTTTTTCTAGATTTTTTTTCTAGATTTTTTTTCTATATTTTTTTTCTAGATTTTTTTTTAGATTTTTTTTCTAGATTTTTTTTCTATAATTTTTTCTAGATTTTTTTTCTAGATTTTTTTTCTAGATTTTTTTCTAGATTTTTTTTCTAGATTTTTTTTCTATAATTTTTTTCTAGATTTTTTTTCTAGATTTTTTTTCTATAATTTTTTTCTAGATTTTTTTCTAGATTTTTTTTCTAGATTTTTTTTCTAGATTTTTTTTCTAGATTTTTTTCTAGATTTTTTTTCTAGATTTTTTTTCTATAATTTTTTCTAGATTTTTTTTCTAGATTTTTTTTCTAGATTTTTTTCTAGATTTTTTTTCTAGATTTTTTTTCTATAATTTTTTTCTAGATTTTTTTCTAGATTTTTTTCTAGATTTTTTTTCTAGATTTTTTTTCTAGATTTTTTTCTAGATTTTTTTTCTAGATTTTTTTTCTAGATTTTTTTTCTAGATTTTTTTTCTAGAATTTTTTCTAGATTTTTTTTCTAGATTTTTTTTCTAGATTTTTTTTCTATATTTTTTTTCTAGATTTTTTTTTAGATTTTTTTTCTAGATTTTTTTTCTATAATTTTTTCTAGATTTTTTTTCTAGATTTTTTTTCTAGATTTTTTTCTAGATTTTTTTTCTAGATTTTTTTTCTATAATTTTTTTCTAGATTTTTTTCTAGATTTTTTTCTAGATTTTTTTTCTAGATTTTTTTTCTAGATTTTTTTCTAGATTTTTTTTCTAGATTTTTTTTCTAGATTTTTTTTCTAGATTTTTTTTCTATAATTTTTTTCTAGATTTTTTTCTAGAGTTTTTTCTATAATTTTTTCTAGATTTTTTTTCTAGATTTTTTTTCTAGATTTTTTTTCTAGATTTTTTTTCTATAATTTTTTTCTAGATTTTTTTCTAGAATTTTTTTCTAGATTTTTTTCTAGATTTTTTTTCCAGATTTTTTTTCTAGATTTTTTTTCTATATTTTTTTTCTAGATTTTTTTCTAGATTTTTTTTCTAGATTTTTTTTCTAGATTTTTTTCTAGAATTTTTTCTAGATTTTTTTTCTAGATTTTTTTTCTATAATTTTTTTCTAGATTTTTTTCTAGAATTTTTTTCTAGATTTTTTTCTAGATTTTTTTTCTAGATTTTTTTTCTAGATTTTTTTTCTATATTTTTTTTCTAGATTTTTTTCTAGATTTTTTTTCTAGATTTTTTTTCTAGATTTTTTTCTAGAATTTTTTCTAGATTTTTTTTCTAGATTTTTTTTCTAGATTTTTTTTCTATAATTTTTTCTAGATTTTTTTTCTAGATTTTTTTTCTAGATTTTTTTCTAGATTTTTTTTCTAGATTTTTTTTCTAGATTTTTTTTCTAGAATTTTTTTCTAGATTTTTTTCTAGATTTTTTTTCTAGATTTTTTTTCTATAATTTTTTCTAGATTTTTTTTCTAGATTTTTTTTCTAGATTTTTTTCTAGAATTTTTTTCTAGATTTTTTTCTAGATTTTTTTTCTAGATTTTTTTTCTAGATTTTTTTTCTATATTTTTTTTCTAGATTTTTTTCTAGATTTTTTTTCTAGATTTTTTTTCTAGATTTTTTTCTAGAATTTTTTCTAGATTTTTTTTCTAGATTTTTTTTCTAGATTTTTTTTCTATAATTTTTTTCTAGATTTTTTTCTAGATTTTTTTTCTAGATTTTTTTTCTAGATTTTTTTCTAGAATTTTTTCTAGATTTTTTTTCTAGATTTTTTTTCTATAATTTTTTTCTAGATTTTTTTCTAGAATTTTTTTCTAGATTTTTTTCTAGATTTTTTTTCTAGATTTTTTTTCTAGATTTTTTTTCTATATTTTTTTTCTAGATTTTTTTCTAGATTTTTTTTCTAGATTTTTTTTCTAGATTTTTTTCTAGAATTTTTTCTAGATTTTTTTTCTAGATTTTTTTTCTAGATTTTTTTTCTATAATTTTTTCTAGATTTTTTTTCTAGATTTTTTTTCTAGATTTTTTTCTAGATTTTTTTTCTAGATTTTTTTTCTAGATTTTTTTTCTAGAATTTTTTTCTAGATTTTTTTCTAGATTTTTTTTCTAGATTTTTTTTCTATAATTTTTTCTAGATTTTTTTTCTAGATTTTTTTTCTAGATTTTTTTCTAGAATTTTTTTCTAGATTTTTTTCTAGATTTTTTTTCTAGATTTTTTTTCTAGATTTTTTTTCTATATTTTTTTTCTAGATTTTTTTCTAGATTTTTTTTCTAGATTTTTTTTCTAGATTTTTTTCTAGAATTTTTTCTAGATTTTTTTTCTAGATTTTTTTTCTAGATTTTTTTTCTATAATTTTTTCTAGATTTTTTTTCTAGATTTTTTTTCTAGATTTTTTTCTAGATTTTTTTTCTAGATTTTTTTTCTAGATTTTTTTTCTAGATTTTTTTTCTAGATTTTTTTCTAGAATTTTTTCTAGATTTTTTTTCTAGATTTTTTTTCTAGATTTTTTTTCTATAATTTTTTCTAGATTTTTTTTCTAGATTTTTTTTCTAGATTTTTTTCTAGATTTTTTTTCTAGATTTTTTTTCTAGATTTTTTTTCTAGAATTTTTTTCTAGATTTTTTTCTAGATTTTTTTTCTAGATTTTTTTTCTATAATTTTTTCTAGATTTTTTTTCTAGATTTTTTTTCTAGATTTTTTTCTAGATTTTTTTTCTAGATTTTTTTTCTAGATTTTTTTTCTAGATTTTTTTTCTATAATTTTTTTCTAGATTTTTTTCTAGATTTTTTTTCTAGATTTTTTTTCTAGATTTTTTTTCTAGATTTTTTTCTAGATTTTTTTTCTAGATTTTTTTTCTATAATTTTTTCTAGATTTTTTTTCTAGATTTTTTTTCTAGATTTTTTTCTAGATTTTTTTTCTAGATTTTTTTTCTATAATTTTTTTCTAGATTTTTTTCTAGATTTTTTTCTAGATTTTTTTTCTAGATTTTTTTTCTAGATTTTTTTCTAGATTTTTTTTCTAGATTTTTTTTCTAGATTTTTTTTCTAGATTTTTTTTCTAGAATTTTTTCTAGATTTTTTTTCTAGATTTTTTTTCTAGATTTTTTTTCTATATTTTTTTTCTAGATTTTTTTTTAGATTTTTTTTCTAGATTTTTTTTCTATAATTTTTTCTAGATTTTTTTTCTATATTTTTTTTCTAGATTTTTTTCTAGATTTTTTTTCTAGATTTTTTTTCTATAATTTTTTTCTAGATTTTTTTCTAGATTTTTTTCTAGATTTTTTTTCTAGATTTTTTTTCTAGATTTTTTTCTAGATTTTTTTTCTAGATTTTTTTTCTATAATTTTTTTCTAGATTTTTTTCTAGATTTTTTTCTATAATTTTTTCTAGATTTTTTTTCTAGATTTTTTTTCTAGATTTTTTTTCTAGATTTTTTTTCTATAATTTTTTTCTAGATTTTTTTCTAGAATTTTTTTCTAGATTTTTTTCTAGATTTTTTTTCTAGATTTTTTTTCTAGATTTTTTTTCTATATTTTTTTTCTAGATTTTTTTCTAGATTTTTTTTCTAGATTTTTTTTCTAGATTTTTTTCTAGAATTTTTTCTAGATTTTTTTTCTAGATTTTTTTTCTAGATTTTTTTTCTAGATTTTTTTCTATAATTTTTTCTAGATTTTTTTTCTCTAATTTTTTCTAGATTTTTTTTCTAGATTTTTTTTCTAGATTTTTTTTCTAGATTTTTTTCTAGATTTTTTTTCTAGATTTTTTTTCTAGATTTTTTTTCTAGATTTTTTTCTAGATTTTTTTTCTAGAATTTTTTCTAGATTTTTTTTCTAGATTTTTTTTCTAGATTTTTTTTCTAGAATTTTTTCTAGATTTTTTTTCTAGATTTTTTTTCTAGATTTTTTTTCTATAATTTTTTCTAGATTTTTTTTCTAGATTTTTTTTCTAGATTTTTTTCTAGATTTTTTTTCTAGATTTTTTTCTAGATGTTTTTTCTAGATTTTTTTTCTATAATTTTTTCTAGATTTTTTTTCTAGATTTTTTTCTAGATTTTTTTTCTAGATTTTTTTTCTAGATTTTTTTTCTAGAATTTTTTTCTAGATTTTTTTCTAGATTTTTTTTCTAGATTTTTTTTCTAGATTTTTTTTCTAGATTTTTTTTCTAGAATTTTTTCTAGATTTTTTTTCTAGATTTTTTTTCTAGATTTTTTTTCTATAATTTTTTCTAGATTTTTTTTCTAGATTTTTTTTCTAGATTTTTTTTCTAGATTTTTTTTCTAGAATTTTTTTCTAGATTTTTTTTCTAGATTTTTTTTCTAGATTTTTTTCTAGATTTTTTTTCTAGATTTTTTTTCTAGATTTTTTTTCTATAATTTTTTTCTAGATTTTTTTCTAGAATTTTTTTCTAGATTTTTTTCTAGATTTTTTTTCTAGATTTTTTTTCTAGATTTTTTTTCTATATTTTTTTTCTAGATTTTTTTCTAGATTTTTTTTCTAGATTTTTTTTCTAGATTTTTTTCTAGAATTTTTTCTAGATTTTTTTTCTAGATTTTTTTTCTAGATTTTTTTTCTATAATTTTTTCTAGATTTTTTTTCTAGATTTTTTTTCTAGATTTTTTTCTAGATTTTTTTTCTAGATTTTTTTTCTAGATTTTTTTTCTAGATTTTTTTTCTATAATTTTTTTCTAGATTTTTTTCTAGATTTTTTTTCTAGATTTTTTTTCTAGATTTTTTTTCTAGATTTTTTTCTAGATTTTTTTTCTAGATTTTTTTTCTAGAATTTTTTTCTAGAATTTTTTTCTAGATTTTTTTCTAGATTTTTTTTCTAGATTTTTTTTCTATATTTTTTTTCTAGATTTTTTTTTAGATTTTTTTTCTAGATTTTTTTTCTATAATTTTTTCTAGATTTTTTTTCTAGATTTTTTTTCTAGATTTTTTTCTAGATTTTTTTTCTAGATTTTTTTTCTATAATTTTTTTCTAGATTTTTTTCTAGATTTTTTTCTAGATTTTTTTTCTAGATTTTTTTTCTAGATTTTTTTCTAGATTTTTTTTCTAGATTTTTTTTCTAGATTTTTTTTCTAGATTTTTTTTCTAGAATTTTTTCTAGATTTTTTTTCTAGATTTTTTTTCTAGATTTTTTTTCTATATTTTTTTTCTAGATTTTTTTTTAGATTTTTTTTCTAGATTTTTTTTCTATAATTTTTTCTAGATTTTTTTTCTAGATTTTTTTTCTAGATTTTTTTCTAGATTTTTTTTCTAGATTTTTTTTCTATAATTTTTTTCTAGATTTTTTTCTAGATTTTTTTCTAGATTTTTTTTCTAGATTTTTTTTCTAGATTTTTTTCTAGATTTTTTTTCTAGATTTTTTTTCTAGATTTTTTTTCTAGATTTTTTTTCTAGATTTTTTTTCTATAATTTTTTTCTAGATTTTTTTCTAGATTTTTTTCTATAATTTTTTCTAGATTTTTTTTCTAGATTTTTTTTCTAGATTTTTTTTCTAGATTTTTTTTCTATAATTTTTTTCTAGATTTTTTTCTAGAATTTTTTTCTAGATTTTTTTCTAGATTTTTTTCTAGATTTTTTTCTAGATTTTTTTTCTAGATTTTTTTTCTATAATTTTTTTCTAGATTTTTTTCTAGATTTTTTTCTAGATTTTTTTCTAGATTTTTTTTCTAGATTTTTTTTCTATAATTTTTTTCTAGATTTTTTTCTAGATTTTTTTCTATAATTTTTTCTAGATTTTTTTTCTAGATTTTTTTTCTAGATTTTTTTTCTAGATTTTTTTTCTATAATTTTTTTCTAGATTTTTTTCTAGAATTTTTTTCTAGATTTTTTTCTAGATTTTTTTTCTAGATTTTTTTTCTAGATTTTTTTTCTATATTTTTTTTCTAGATTTTTTTCTAGATTTTTTTTCTAGATTTTTTTTCTAGATTTTTTTCTAGAATTTTTTCTAGATTTTTTTTCTAGATTTTTTTTCTAGATTTTTTTTCTATAATTTTTTCTAGATTTTTTTTCTAGATTTTTTTTCTAGATTTTTTTCTAGATTTTTTTTCTAGATTTTTTTTCTAGATTTTTTTTCTAGAATTTTTTTCTAGATTTTTTTCTAGATTTTTTTTCTAGATTTTTTTTCTATAATTTTTTCTAGATTTTTTTTCTAGATTTTTTTTCTAGATTTTTTTTTAGAATTTTTTTCTAGATTTTTTTCTAGATTTTTTTTCTAGATTTTTTTTCTAGATTTTTTTTCTATATTTTTTTTCTAGATTTTTTTCTAGATTTTTTTTCTAGATTTTTTTTCTAGATTTTTTTCTAGAATTTTTTCTAGATTTTTTTTCTAGATTTTTTTTCTAGATTTTTTTTCTATAATTTTTTCTAGATTTTTTTTCTAGATTTTTTTTCTAGATTTTTTTCTAGATTTTTTTTCTAGATTTTTTTTCTAGATTTTTTTTCTAGATTTTTTTTCTAGATTTTTTTCTAGAATTTTTTCTAGATTTTTTTTCTAGATTTTTTTTCTAGATTTTTTTTCTATAATTTTTTCTAGATTTTTTTTCTAGATTTTTTTTCTAGATTTTTTTCTAGATTTTTTTTCTAGATTTTTTTTCTAGATTTTTTTTCTAGAATTTTTTTCTAGATTTTTTTCTAGATTTTTTTTCTAGATTTTTTTTCTATAATTTTTTCTAGATTTTTTTTCTAGATTTTTTTTCTAGATTTTTTTCTAGATTTTTTTTCTAGATTTTTTTTCTAGATTTTTTTTCTAGATTTTTTTTCTATAATTTTTTTCTAGATTTTTTTCTAGATTTTTTTTCTAGATTTTTTTTCTAGATTTTTTTTCTAGATTTTTTTCTAGATTTTTTTTCTAGATTTTTTTTCTATAATTTTTTCTAGATTTTTTTTCTAGATTTTTTTTCTAGATTTTTTTCTAGATTTTTTTTCTAGATTTTTTTTCTATAATTTTTTTCTAGATTTTTTTCTAGATTTTTTTCTAGATTTTTTTTCTAGATTTTTTTTCTAGATTTTTTTCTAGATTTTTTTTCTAGATTTTTTTTCTAGATTTTTTTTCTAGATTTTTTTTCTAGAATTTTTTCTAGATTTTTTTTCTAGATTTTTTTTCTAGATTTTTTTTCTATATTTTTTTTCTAGATTTTTTTTTAGATTTTTTTTCTAGATTTTTTTTCTATAATTTTTTCTAGATTTTTTTTCTAGATTTTTTTTCTAGATTTTTTTCTAGATTTTTTTTCTAGATTTTTTTTCTATAATTTTTTTCTAGATTTTTTTCTAGATTTTTTTCTAGATTTTTTTTCTAGATTTTTTTTCTAGATTTTTTTCTAGATTTTTTTTCTAGATTTTTTTTCTAGATTTTTTTTCTAGATTTTTTTTCTATAATTTTTTTCTAGATTTTTTTCTAGAGTTTTTTCTATAATTTTTTCTAGATTTTTTTTCTAGATTTTTTTTCTAGATTTTTTTTCTAGATTTTTTTTCTATAATTTTTTTCTAGATTTTTTTCTAGAATTTTTTTCTAGATTTTTTTCTAGATTTTTTTTCCAGATTTTTTTTCTAGATTTTTTTTCTATATTTTTTTTCTAGATTTTTTTCTAGATTTTTTTTCTAGATTTTTTTTCTAGATTTTTTTCTAGAATTTTTTCTAGATTTTTTTTCTAGATTTTTTTTCTAGATTTTTTTTCTATAATTTTTTCTAGATTTTTTTTCTAGATTTTTTTTCTAGATTTTTTTCTAGATTTTTTTTCTAGATTTTTTTTCTAGATTTTTTTTCTAGATTTTTTTTCTATAATTTTTTTCTAGATTTTTTTCTAGATTTTTTTTCTAGATTTTTTTTCTAGATTTTTTTTCTAGATTTTTTTCTAGATTTTTTTTCTAGATTTTTTTTCTAGAATTTTTTTCTAGAATTTTTTTCTAGATTTTTTTCTAGATTTTTTTTCTAGATTTTTTTTCCATATTTTTTTTCTAGATTTTTTTTTAGATTTTTTTTCTAGATTTTTTTTCTATAATTTTTTCTAGATTTTTTTTCTAGATTTTTTTTCTAGATTTTTTTCTAGATTTTTTTTCTAGATTTTTTTTCTATAATTTTTTTCTAGATTTTTTTCTAGATTTTTTTCTAGATTTTTTTTCTAGATTTTTTTTCTAGATTTTTTTCTAGATTTTTTTTCTAGATTTTTTTTCTAGATTTTTTTTCTAGATTTTTTTTCTAGAATTTTTTCTAGATTTTTTTTCTAGATTTTTTTTCTAGATTTTTTTTCTAGATTTTTTTTCTAGATTTTTTTTTAGATTTTTTTTCTAGATTTTTTTTCTATAATTTTTTCTAGATTTTTTTTCTAGATTTTTTTTCTAGATTTTTTTCTAGATTTTTTTTCTAGATTTTTTTTCTATAATTTTTTTCTAGATTTTTTTCTAGATTTTTTTCTAGATTTTTTTTCTAGATTTTTTTTCTAGATTTTTTTCTAGATTTTTTTTCTAGATTTTTTTTCTAGATTTTTTTTCTAGATTTTTTTTCTAGATTTTTTTTCTATAATTTTTTCTAGATTTTTTTTCTATAATTTTTTTCTAGATTTTTTTCTAGATTTTTTTTCTAGATTTTTTTTCTAGATTTTTTTTTAGATTTTTTTTCTAGATTTTTTTCTAGATGTTTTTTCTAGATTTTTTTTCTAGATTTTTTTCTAGATTTTTTTTCTATAATTTTTTCTAGATTTTTTTTCTAGATTTTTTTCTAGATTTTTTTTCTAGATTTTTTTTCTAGATTTTTTTTCTAGAATTTTTTTCTAGATTTTTTTTCTAGATTTTTTTTCTAGATTTTTTTCTAGATTTTTTTTCTAGATTTTTTTTCTAGAATTTTTTTCTAGAATTTTTTTCTAGATTTTTTTCTAGATTTTTTTTCTAGATTTTTTTTCCATATTTTTTTTCTAGATTTTTTTTTAGATTTTTTTTCTAGATTTTTTTTCTATAATTTTTTCTAGATTTTTTTTCTAGATTTTTTTTCTAGATTTTTTTCTAGATTTTTTTTCTAGATTTTTTTTCTATAATTTTTTTCTAGATTTTTTTCTAGATTTTTTTCTAGATTTTTTTTCTAGATTTTTTTTCTAGATTTTTTTCTAGATTTTTTTTCTAGATTTTTTTTCTAGATTTTTTTTCTAGATTTTTTTTCTAGAATTTTTTCTAGATTTTTTTTCTAGATTTTTTTTCTAGATTTTTTTTCTAGATTTTTTTTCTAGATTTTTTTTTAGATTTTTTTTCTAGATTTTTTTTCTATAATTTTTTCTAGATTTTTTTTCTAGATTTTTTTTCTAGATTTTTTTCTAGATTTTTTTTCTAGATTTTTTTTCTATAATTTTTTTCTAGATTTTTTTCTAGATTTTTTTCTAGATTTTTTTTCTAGATTTTTTTTCTAGATTTTTTTCTAGATTTTTTTTCTAGATTTTTTTTCTAGATTTTTTTTCTAGATTTTTTTTCTAGATTTTTTTTCTATAATTTTTTCTAGATTTTTTTTCTATAATTTTTTTCTAGATTTTTTTCTAGATTTTTTTTCTAGATTTTTTTTCTAGATTTTTTTTTAGATTTTTTTTCTAGATTTTTTTCTAGATGTTTTTTCTAGATTTTTTTTCTAGATTTTTTTCTAGATTTTTTTTCTATAATTTTTTCTAGATTTTTTTTCTAGATTTTTTTCTAGATTTTTTTTCTAGATTTTTTTTCTAGATTTTTTTTCTAGAATTTTTTTCTAGATTTTTTTCTAGATTTTTTTTCTAGATTTTTTTTTCTAGATTTTTTTTCTAGATTTTTTTTCTATAATTTTTTCTAGATTTTTTTTCTAGATTTTTTTCTAGATTTTTTTCTAGATTTTTTTTCTAGATTTTTTTTCTAGATTTTTTTTCTAGATTTTTTTTCTAGAATTTTTTCTAGATTTTTTTTCTAGATTTTTTTTCTAGATTTTTTTTCTATATTTTTTTTCTAGATTTTTTTTTAGATTTTTTTTCTAGATTTTTTTTCTATAATTTTTTCTAGATTTTTTTTCTAGATTTTTTTTCTAGATTTTTTTCTAGATTTTTTTTCTAGATTTTTTTTCTATAATTTTTTTCTAGATTTTTTTCTAGATTTTTTTCTAGATTTTTTTTCTAGATTTTTTTTCTAGATTTTTTTCTAGATTTTTTTCTAGATTTTTTTTCTAGATTTTTTTTCTAGATTTTTTTTCTAGATTTTTTTTCTAGAATTTTTTCTAGATTTTTTTTCTAGATTTTTTTTCTAGATTTTTTTTCTATATTTTTTTTCTAGATTTTTTTTTAGATTTTTTTTCTAGATTTTTTTTCTATAATTTTTTCTAGATTTTTTTTCTAGATTTTTTTTCTAGATTTTTTTCTAGATTTTTTTTCTAGATTTTTTTTCTATAATTTTTTTCTAGATTTTTTTCTAGATTTTTTTCTAGATTTTTTTTCTAGATTTTTTTTCTAGATTTTTTTCTAGATTTTTTTTCTAGATTTTTTTTCTAGATTTTTTTTCTAGATTTTTTTTCTAGATTTTTTTTCTATAATTTTTTCTAGATTTTTTTTCTATAATTTTTTTCTAGATTTTTTTCTAGATTTTTTTTCTAGATTTTTTTTCTAGATTTTTTTTTAGATTTTTTTTCTAGATTTTTTTCTAGATGTTTTTTCTAGATTTTTTTTCTAGAATTTTTTCTAGATTTTTTTTCTATAATTTTTTCTAGATTTTTTTTCTAGATTTTTTTCTAGATTTTTTTTCTAGATTTTTTTTCTAGATTTTTTTTCTAGAATTTTTTTCTAGATTTTTTTCTAGATTTTTTTTCTAGATTTTTTTTTCTAGATTTTTTTTCTAGATTTTTTTTCTATAATTTTTTCTAGATTTTTTTTCTAGATTTTTTTCTAGATTTTTTTCTAGATTTTTTTTCTAGATTTTTTTTCTAGATTTTTTTTCTATATTTTTTTTCTAGATTTTTTTCTAGATTTTTTTTCTAGATTTTTTTTCTAGATTTTTTTCTAGAATTTTTTCTAGATTTTTTTTCTAGATTTTTTTTCTAGATTTTTTTTCTATAATTTTTTCTAGATTTTTTTTCTAGATTTTTTTTCTATAATTTTTTCTAGATTTTTTTTCTAGATTTTTTTTCTAGATTTTTTTCTAGAATTTTTTTCTAGATTTTTTTCTAGATTTTTTTTCTAGATTTTTTTTCTAGATTTTTTTTCTATATTTTTTTTCTAGATTTTTTTCTAGATTTTTTTTCTAGATTTTTTTTCTAGATTTTTTTCTAGAATTTTTTCTAGATTTTTTTTCTAGATTTTTTTTCTAGATTTTTTTTCTATAATTTTTTCTAGATTTTTTTTCTAGATTTTTTTTCTAGATTTTTTTCTAGATTTTTTTTCTAGATTTTTTTTCTAGATTTTTTTTCTAGATTTTTTTTCTAGATTTTTTTCTAGAATTTTTTCTAGATTTTTTTTCTAGATTTTTTTTCTAGATTTTTTTTCTATAATTTTTTCTAGATTTTTTTTCTAGATTTTTTTTCTAGATTATTTTCTAGATTTTTTTTCTAGATTTTTTTTCTAGATTTTTTTTCTAGAATTTTTTTCTAGATTTTTTTCTAGATTTTTTTTCTAGATTTTTTTTCTATAATTTTTTCTAGATTTTTTTTCTAGATTTTTTTTCTAGATTTTTTTCTAGATTTTTTTTCTAGATTTTTTTTCTAGATTTTTTTTCTAGATTTTTTTTCTATAATTTTTTTCTAGATTTTTTTCTAGATTTTTTTTCTAGATTTTTTTTCTAGATTTTTTTTCTAGATTTTTTTCTAGATTTTTTTTCTAGATTTTTTTTCTATAATTTTTTCTAGATTTTTTTTCTAGATTTTTTTTCTAGATTTTTTTCTAGATTTTTTTTCTAGATTTTTTTTCTATAATTTTTTTCTAGATTTTTTTCTAGATTTTTTTCTAGATTTTTTTTCTAGATTTTTTTTCTAGATTTTTTTCTAGATTTTTTTTCTAGATTTTTTTTCTAGATTTTTTTTCTAGATTTTTTTTCTAGAATTTTTTCTAGATTTTTTTTCTAGATTTTTTTTCTAGATTTTTTTTCTAGATTTTTTTTCTAGATTTTTTTTTAGATTTTTTTTCTAGATTTTTTTTCTATAATTTTTTCTAGATTTTTTTTCTAGATTTTTTTTCTAGATTTTTTTCTAGATTTTTTTTCTAGATTTTTTTTCTATAATTTTTTTCTAGATTTTTTTCTAGATTTTTTTCTAGATTTTTTTTCTAGATTTTTTTTCTAGATTTTTTTCTAGATTTTTTTTCTAGATTTTTTTTCTAGATTTTTTTTCTAGATTTTTTTTCTAGATTTTTTTTCTATAATTTTTTTCTAGATTTTTTTCTAGATTTTTTTCTATAATTTTTTCTAGATTTTTTTTCTAGATTTTTTTTCTAGATTTTTTTTCTAGATTTTTTTTCTATAATTTTTTTCTAGATTTTTTTCTAGAATTTTTTTCTAGATTTTTTTCTAGATTTTTTTTCTAGATTTTTTTTCTAGATTTTTTTTCTATATTTTTTTTCTAGATTTTTTTCTAGATTTTTTTTCTAGATTTTTTTTCTAGATTTTTTTCTAGAATTTTTTCTAGATTTTTTTTCTAGATTTTTTTTCTAGATTTTTTTTCTATAATTTTTTCTAGATTTTTTTTCTAGATTTTTTTTCTAGATTTTTTTCTAGATTTTTTTTCTAGATTTTTTTTCTAGATTTTTTTTCTAGATTTTTTTTCTATAATTTTTTTCTAGATTTTTTTCTAGATTTTTTTTCTAGATTTTTTTTCTAGATTTTTTTTCTAGATTTTTTTCTAGATTTTTTTTCTAGATTTTTTTTCTAGAATTTTTTTCTAGAATTTTTTTCTAGATTTTTTTCTAGATTTTTTTTCTAGATTTTTTTTCTATATTTTTTTTCTAGATTTTTTTTTAGATTTTTTTTCTAGATTTTTTTTCTATAATTTTTTCTAGATTTTTTTTCTAGATTTTTTTTCTAGATTTTTTTCTAGATTTTTTTTCTAGATTTTTTTTCTATAATTTTTTTCTAGATTTTTTTCTAGATTTTTTTCTAGATTTTTTTTCTAGATTTTTTTTCTAGATTTTTTTCTAGATTTTTTTTCTAGATTTTTTTTCTAGATTTTTTTTCTAGATTTTTTTTCTAGAATTTTTTCTAGATTTTTTTTCTAGATTTTTTTTCTAGATTTTTTTTCTATATTTTTTTTCTAGATTTTTTTTTAGATTTTTTTTCTAGATTTTTTTTCTATAATTTTTTCTAGATTTTTTTTCTAGATTTTTTTTCTAGATTTTTTTCTAGATTTTTTTTCTAGATTTTTTTTCTATAATTTTTTTCTAGATTTTTTTCTAGATTTTTTTCTAGATTTTTTTTCTAGATTTTTTTTCTAGATTTTTTTCTAGATTTTTTTTCTAGATTTTTTTTCTAGATTTTTTTTCTAGATTTTTTTTCTAGATTTTTTTTCTATAATTTTTTCTAGATTTTTTTTCTATAATTTTTTTCTAGATTTTTTTCTAGATTTTTTTTCTAGATTTTTTTTCTAGATTTTTTTTTAGATTTTTTTTCTAGATTTTTTTCTAGATGTTTTTTCTAGATTTTTTTTCTAGAATTTTTTCTAGATTTTTTTTCTATAATTTTTTCTAGATTTTTTTTCTAGATTTTTTTCTAGATTTTTTTTCTAGATTTTTTTTCTAGATTTTTTTTCTAGAATTTTTTTCTAGATTTTTTTCTAGATTTTTTTTCTAGATTTTTTTTTCTAGATTTTTTTTCTAGATTTTTTTTCTATAATTTTTTCTAGATTTTTTTTCTAGATTTTTTTCTAGATTTTTTTCTAGATTTTTTTTCTAGATTTTTTTTCTAGATTTTTTTTCTAGATTTTTTTTCTAGATTTTTTTCTAGATTTTTTTTCTAGATTTTTTTTCTAGATTTTTTTTCTAGATTTTTTTTCTATATTTTTTTTCTAGATTTTTTTTTAGATTTTTTTTCTAGATTTTTTTTCTATAATTTTTTCTAGATTTTTTTTCTAGATTTTTTTTCTAGATTTTTTTCTAGATTTTTTTTCTAGATTTTTTTTCTATAATTTTTTTCTAGATTTTTTTCTAGATTTTTTTCTAGATTTTTTTTCTAGATTTTTTTTCTAGATTTTTTTCTAGATTTTTTTTCTAGATTTTTTTTCTAGATTTTTTTTCTAGATTTTTTTTCTAGATTTTTTTTCTATAATTTTTTCTAGATTTTTTTTCTATAATTTTTTTCTAGATTTTTTTCTAGATTTTTTTTCTAGATTTTTTTTCTAGATTTTTTTTTAGATTTTTTTTCTAGATTTTTTTCTAGATGTTTTTTCTAGATTTTTTTTCTAGAATTTTTTCTAGATTTTTTTTCTATAATTTTTTCTAGATTTTTTTTCTAGATTTTTTTCTAGATTTTTTTTCAAGATTTTTTTTCTAGATTTTTTTTCTAGAATTTTTTTCTAGATTTTTTTCTAGATTTTTTTTCTAGATTTTTTTTTCTAGATTTTTTTTCTAGATTTTTTTTCTATAATTTTTTCTAGATTTTTTTTCTAGATTTTTTTCTAGATTTTTTTCTAGATTTTTTTTCTAGATTTTTTTTCTAGATTTTTTTCTAGATTTTTTTTCTAGATTTTTTTTCTAGATTTTTTTTCTAGATTTTTTTTCTATAATTTTTTTCTAGATTTTTTTCTAGATTTTTTTTCTAGATTTTTTTTCTAGATTTTTTTTCTAGATTTTTTTCTAGATTTTTTTTCTAGATTTTTTTTCTAGAATTTTTTTCTAGAATTTTTTTCTAGATTTTTTTCTAGATTTTTTTTCTAGATTTTTTTTCTATATTTTTTTTCTAGATTTTTTTTTAGATTTTTTTTCTAGATTTTTTTTCTATAATTTTTTCTAGATTTTTTTTCTAGATTTTTTTTCTAGATTTTTTTCTAGATTTTTTTTCTAGATTTTTTTTCTATAATTTTTTTCTAGATTTTTTTCTAGATTTTTTTCTAGATTTTTTTTCTAGATTTTTTTTCTAGATTTTTTTCTAGATTTTTTTTCTAGATTTTTTTTCTAGATTTTTTTTCTAGATTTTTTTTCTAGAATTTTTTCTAGATTTTTTTTCTAGATTTTTTTTCTAGATTTTTTTTCTATATTTTTTTTCTAGATTTTTTTTTAGATTTTTTTTCTAGATTTTTTTTCTATAATTTTTTCTAGATTTTTTTTCTAGATTTTTTTTCTAGATTTTTTTCTAGATTTTTTTTCTAGATTTTTTTTCTATAATTTTTTTCTAGATTTTTTTCTAGATTTTTTTCTAGATTTTTTTTCTAGATTTTTTTTCTAGATTTTTTTCTAGATTTTTTTTCTAGATTTTTTTTCTAGATTTTTTTTCTAGATTTTTTTTCTAGATTTTTTTTCTATAATTTTTTCTAGATTTTTTTTCTATAATTTTTTTCTAGATTTTTTTTCTATATTTTTTTTCTAGATTTTTTTTTAGATTTTTTTTCTAGATTTTTTTTCTATAATTTTTTCTAGATTTTTTTTCTAGATTTTTTTTCTAGATTTTTTTCTAGATTTTTTTTCTAGATTTTTTTTCTATAATTTTTTTCTAGATTTTTTTCTAGATTTTTTTCTAGATTTTTTTTCTAGATTTTTTTTCTAGATTTTTTTCTAGATTTTTTTTCTAGATTTTTTTTCTAGATTTTTTTTCTAGATTTTTTTTCTAGATTTTTTTTCTATAATTTTTTCTAGATTTTTTTTCTATAATTTTTTTCTAGATTTTTTTCTAGATTTTTTTTCTAGATTTTTTTTCTAGATTTTTTTTTAGATTTTTTTTCTAGATTTTTTTCTAGATGTTTTTTCTAGATTTTTTTTCTAGAATTTTTTCTAGATTTTTTTTCTATAATTTTTTCTAGATTTTTTTTCTAGATTTTTTTCTAGATTTTTTTTCAAGATTTTTTTTCTAGATTTTTTTTCTAGAATTTTTTTCTAGATTTTTTTCTAGATTTTTTTTCTAGATTTTTTTTTCTAGATTTTTTTTCTAGATTTTTTTTCTATAATTTTTTCTAGATTTTTTTTCTAGATTTTTTTCTAGATTTTTTTCTAGATTTTTTTTCTAGATTTTTTTTCTAGATTTTTTTCTAGATTTTTTTTCTAGATTTTTTTTCTAGATTTTTTTTCTAGATTTTTTTTCTATAATTTTTTTCTAGATTTTTTTCTAGATTTTTTTTCTAGATTTTTTTTCTAGATTTTTTTTCTAGATTTTTTTCTAGATTTTTTTTCTAGATTTTTTTTCTAGAATTTTTTTCTAGAATTTTTTTCTAGATTTTTTTCTAGATTTTTTTTCTAGATTTTTTTTCTATATTTTTTTTCTAGATTTTTTTTTAGATTTTTTTTCTAGATTTTTTTTCTATAATTTTTTCTAGATTTTTTTTCTAGATTTTTTTTCTAGATTTTTTTCTAGATTTTTTTTCTAGATTTTTTTTCTATAATTTTTTTCTAGATTTTTTTCTAGATTTTTTTCTAGATTTTTTTTCTAGATTTTTTTTCTAGATTTTTTTCTAGATTTTTTTTCTAGATTTTTTTTCTAGATTTTTTTTCTAGATTTTTTTTCTAGAATTTTTTCTAGATTTTTTTTCTAGATTTTTTTTCTAGATTTTTTTTCTATATTTTTTTTCTAGATTTTTTTTTAGATTTTTTTTCTAGATTTTTTTTCTATAATTTTTTCTAGATTTTTTTTCTAGATTTTTTTTCTAGATTTTTTTCTAGATTTTTTTTCTAGATTTTTTTTCTATAATTTTTTTCTAGATTTTTTTCTAGATTTTTTTCTAGATTTTTTTTCTAGATTTTTTTTCTAGATTTTTTTCTAGATTTTTTTTCTAGATTTTTTTTCTAGATTTTTTTTCTAGATTTTTTTTCTAGATTTTTTTTCTATAATTTTTTCTAGATTTTTTTTCTATAATTTTTTTCTAGATTTTTTTCTAGATTTTTTTTCTAGATTTTTTTTCTAGATTTTTTTCTAGATTTTTTTTCTAGATTTTTTTTCTAGATTTTTTTTCTATATTTTTTTTCTAGATTTTTTTCTAGATTTTTTTTCTAGATTTTTTTTCTAGATTTTTTTCTAGAATTTTTTCTAGATTTTTTTTCTAGATTTTTTTTCTAGATTTTTTTTCTATAATTTTTTCTAGATTTTTTTTCTAGATTTTTTTTCTAGATTTTTTTCTAGATTTTTTTTCTAGATTTTTTTTCTAGATTTTTTTTCTAGATTTTTTTTCTAGATTTTTTTCTAGAATTTTTTCTAGATTTTTTTTCTAGATTTTTTTTCTAGATTTTTTTTCTATAATTTTTTCTAGATTTTTTTTCTAGATTTTTTTTCTAGATTTTTTTCTAGATTTTTTTTCTAGATTTTTTTTCTAGATTTTTTTTCTAGAATTTTTTTCTAGATTTTTTTCTAGATTTTTTTTCTAGATTTTTTTTCTATAATTTTTTCTAGATTTTTTTTCTAGATTTTTTTTCTAGATTTTTTTCTAGATTTTTTTTCTAGATTTTTTTTCTAGATTTTTTTTCTAGATTTTTTTTCTATAATTTTTTTCTAGATTTTTTTCTAGATTTTTTTTCTAGATTTTTTTTCTAGATTTTTTTTCTAGATTTTTTTCTAGATTTTTTTTCTAGATTTTTTTTCTATAATTTTTTCTAGATTTTTTTTCTAGATTTTTTTTCTAGATTTTTTTCTAGATTTTTTTTCTAGATTTTTTTTCTATAATTTTTTTCTAGATTTTTTTCTAGATTTTTTTCTAGATTTTTTTTCTAGATTTTTTTTCTAGATTTTTTTCTAGATTTTTTTTCTAGATTTTTTTTCTAGATTTTTTTTCTAGATTTTTTTTCTAGAATTTTTTCTAGATTTTTTTTCTAGATTTTTTTTCTAGATTTTTTTTCTATATTTTTTTTCTAGATTTTTTTTTAGATTTTTTTTCTAGATTTTTTTTCTATAATTTTTTCTAGATTTTTTTTCTAGATTTTTTTTCTAGATTTTTTTCTAGATTTTTTTTCTAGATTTTTTTTCTATAATTTTTTTCTAGATTTTTTTCTAGATTTTTTTCTAGATTTTTTTTCTAGATTTTTTTTCTAGATTTTTTTCTAGATTTTTTTTCTAGATTTTTTTTCTAGATTTTTTTTCTAGATTTTTTTTCTAGATTTTTTTTCTATAATTTTTTTCTAGATTTTTTTCTAGATTTTTTTCTATAATTTTTTCTAGATTTTTTTTCTAGATTTTTTTTCTAGATTTTTTTTCTAGATTTTTTTTCTATAATTTTTTTCTAGATTTTTTTCTAGAATTTTTTTCTAGATTTTTTTCTAGATTTTTTTTCTAGATTTTTTTTCTAGATTTTTTTTCTATATTTTTTTTCAAGATTTTTTTCTAGATTTTTTTTCTAGATTTTTTTTCTAGATTTTTTTCTAGAATTTTTTCTAGATTTTTTTTCTAGATTTTTTTTCTAGATTTTTTTTCTATAATTTTTTCTAGATTTTTTTTCTAGATTTTTTTTCTAGATTTTTTTCTAGATTTTTTTTCTAGATTTTTTTTCTAGATTTTTTTTATAGATTTTTTTTCTATAATTTTTTTCTAGATTTTTTTCTAGATTTTTTTTCTAGATTTTTTTTCTAGATTTTTTTTCTAGATTTTTTTCTAGATTTTTTTTCTAGATTTTTTTTCTAGAATTTTTTTCTAGAATTTTTTTCTAGATTTTTTTCTAGATTTTTTTTCTAGATTTTTTTTCTATATTTTTTTTCTAGATTTTTTTTTAGATTTTTTTTCTAGATTTTTTTTCTATAATTTTTTCTAGATTTTTTTTCTAGATTTTTTTTCTAGATTTTTTTCTAGATTTTTTTTCTAGATTTTTTTTCTATAATTTTTTTCTAGATTTTTTTCTAGATTTTTTTCTAGATTTTTTTTCTAGATTTTTTTTCTAGATTTTTTTCTAGATTTTTTTTCTAGATTTTTTTTCTAGATTTTTTTTCTAGATTTTTTTTCTAGAATTTTTTCTAGATTTTTTTTCTAGATTTTTTTTCTAGATTTTTTTTCTATATTTTTTTTCTAGATTTTTTTTTAGATTTTTTTTCTAGATTTTTTTTCTATAATTTTTTCTAGATTTTTTTTCTAGATTTTTTTTCTAGATTTTTTTCTAGATTTTTTTTCTAGATTTTTTTTCTATAATTTTTTTCTAGATTTTTTTCTAGATTTTTTTCTAGATTTTTTTTCTAGATTTTTTTTCTAGATTTTTTTCTAGATTTTTTTTCTAGATTTTTTTTCTAGATTTTTTTTCTAGATTTTTTTTCTAGATTTTTTTTCTATAATTTTTTCTAGATTTTTTTTCTATAATTTTTTTCTAGATTTTTTTCTAGATTTTTTTTCTAGATTTTTTTTCTAGATTTTTTTTTAGATTTTTTTTCTAGATTTTTTTCTAGATGTTTTTTCTAGATTTTTTTTCTAGAATTTTTTCTAGATTTTTTTTCTATAATTTTTTCTAGATTTTTTTTCTAGATTTTTTTCTAGATTTTTTTTCTAGATTTTTTTTCTAGATTTTTTTTCTAGAATTTTTTTCTAGATTTTTTTCTAGATTTTTTTTCTAGATTTTTTTTTCTAGATTTTTTTTCTAGATTTTTTTTCTATAATTTTTTCTAGATTTTTTTTCTAGATTTTTTTCTAGATTTTTTTCTAGATTTTTTTTCTAGATTTTTTTTCTAGATTTTTTTTCTAGATTTTTTTTCTAGAATTTTTTCTAGATTTTTTTTCTAGATTTTTTTTCTAGATTTTTTTTCTATATTTTTTTTCTAGATTTTTTTTTAGATTTTTTTTCTAGATTTTTTTTCTATAATTTTTTCTAGATTTTTTTTCTAGATTTTTTTTCTAGATTTTTTTCTAGATTTTTTTTCTAGATTTTTTTTCTATAATTTTTTTCTAGATTTTTTTCTAGATTTTTTTCTAGATTTTTTTTCTAGATTTTTTTTCTAGATTTTTTTCTAGATTTTTTTTCTAGATTTTTTTTCTAGATTTTTTTTCTAGATTTTTTTTCTAGATTTTTTTTCTATAATTTTTTCTAGATTTTTTTTCTATAATTTTTTTCTAGATTTTTTTCTAGATTTTTTTTCTAGATTTTTTTTCTAGATTTTTTTTTAGATTTTTTTTCTAGATTTTTTTCTAGATGTTTTTTCTAGATTTTTTTTCTAGATTTTTTTCTAGATTTTTTTCTAGATTTTTTTTCTAGATTTTTTTTCTAGATTTTTTTTCTAGATTTTTTTTCTATAATTTTTTTCTAGATTTTTTTCTAGATTTTTTTTCTAGATTTTTTTTCTAGATTTTTTTTCTAGATTTTTTTCTAGATTTTTTTTCTAGATTTTTTTTCTAGAATTTTTTTCTAGAATTTTTTTCTAGATTTTTTTCTAGATTTTTTTTCTAGATTTTTTTTCTATATTTTTTTTCTAGATTTTTTTTTAGATTTTTTTTCTAGATTTTTTTTCTATAATTTTTTCTAGATTTTTTTTCTAGATTTTTTTTCTAGATTTTTTTCTAGATTTTTTTTCTAGATTTTTTTTCTATAATTTTTTTCTAGATTTTTTTCTAGATTTTTTTCTAGATTTTTTTTCTAGATTTTTTTTCTAGATTTTTTTCTAGATTTTTTTTCTAGATTTTTTTTCTAGATTTTTTTTCTAGATTTTTTTTCTATATTTTTTTTCTAGATTTTTTTTTAGATTTTTTTTCTAGATTTTTTTTCTATAATTTTTTCTAGATTTTTTTTCTAGATTTTTTTTCTAGATTTTTTTCTAGATTTTTTTTCTAGATTTTTTTTCTATAATTTTTTTCTAGATTTTTTTCTAGATTTTTTTCTAGATTTTTTTTCTAGATTTTTTTTCTAGATTTTTTTCTAGATTTTTTTTCTAGATTTTTTTTCTAGATTTTTTTTCTAGATTTTTTTTCTAGATTTTTTTTCTATAATTTTTTCTAGATTTTTTTTCTATAATTTTTTTCTAGATTTTTTTCTAGATTTTTTTTCTAGATTTTTTTTCTAGATTTTTTTTTAGATTTTTTTTCTAGATTTTTTTCTAGATGTTTTTTCTAGATTTTTTTTCTAGAATTTTTTCTAGATTTTTTTTCTATAATTTTTTCTAGATTTTTTTTCTAGATTTTTTTCTAGATTTTTTTTCAAGATTTTTTTTCTAGATTTTTTTTCTAGAATTTTTTTCTAGATTTTTTTCTAGATTTTTTTTCTAGATTTTTTTTTCTAGATTTTTTTTCTAGATTTTTTTTCTATAATTTTTTCTAGATTTTTTTTCTAGATTTTTTTCTAGATTTTTTTCTAGATTTTTTTTCTAGATTTTTTTTCTAGATTTTTTTCTAGATTTTTTTTCTAGATTTTTTTTCTAGATTTTTTTTCTAGATTTTTTTTCTATAATTTTTTTCTAGATTTTTTTCTAGATTTTTTTTCTAGATTTTTTTTCTAGATTTTTTTTCTAGATTTTTTTCTAGATTTTTTTTCTAGATTTTTTTTCTAGAATTTTTTTCTAGAATTTTTTTCTAGATTTTTTTCTAGATTTTTTTTCTAGATTTTTTTTCTATATTTTTTTTCTAGATTTTTTTTTAGATTTTTTTTCTAGATTTTTTTTCTATATTTTTTTCTAGATTTTTTTTCTAGATTTTTTTTCTAGATTTTTTTCTAGATTTTTTTTCTAGATTTTTTTTCTATAATTTTTTTCTAGATTTTTTTCTAGATTTTTTTCTAGATTTTTTTTCTAGATTTTTTTTCTAGATTTTTTTCTAGATTTTTTTTCTAGATTTTTTTTCTAGATTTTTTTTCTAGATTTTTTTTCTAGAATTTTTTCTAGATTTTTTTTCTAGATTTTTTTTCTAGATTTTTTTTCTATATTTTTTTTCTAGATTTTTTTTTAGATTTTTTTTCTAGATTTTTTTTCTATAATTTTTTCTAGATTTTTTTTCTAGATTTTTTTTCTAGATTTTTTTCTAGATTTTTTTTCTAGATTTTTTTTCTATAATTTTTTTCTAGATTTTTTTCTAGATTTTTTTCTAGATTTTTTTTCTAGATTTTTTTTCTAGATTTTTTTCTAGATTTTTTTTCTAGATTTTTTTTCTAGATTTTTTTTCTAGATTTTTTTTCTAGATTTTTTTTCTATAATTTTTTCTAGATTTTTTTTCTATAATTTTTTTCTAGATTTTTTTTCTATATTTTTTTTCTAGATTTTTTTTTAGATTTTTTTTCTAGATTTTTTTTCTATAATTTTTTCTAGATTTTTTTTCTAGATTTTTTTTCTAGATTTTTTTCTAGATTTTTTTTCTAGATTTTTTTTCTATAATTTTTTTCTAGATTTTTTTCTAGATTTTTTTCTAGATTTTTTTTCTAGATTTTTTTTCTAGATTTTTTTCTAGATTTTTTTTCTAGATTTTTTTTCTAGATTTTTTTTTAGATTTTTTTTCTAGATTTTTTTCTAGATGTTTTTTCTAGATTTTTTTTCTAGAATTTTTTCTAGATTTTTTTTCTATAATTTTTTCTAGATTTTTTTTCTAGATTTTTTTCTAGATTTTTTTTCAAGATTTTTTTTCTAGATTTTTTTTCTAGAATTTTTTTCTAGATTTTTTTCTAGATTTTTTTTCTAGATTTTTTTTTCTAGATTTTTTTTCTAGATTTTTTTTCTATAATTTTTTCTAGATTTTTTTTCTAGATTTTTTTCTAGATTTTTTTCTAGATTTTTTTTCTAGATTTTTTTTCTAGATTTTTTTCTAGATTTTTTTTCTAGATTTTTTTTCTAGATTTTTTTTCTAGATTTTTTTTCTAGATTTTTTTTCTAGAATTTTTTCTAGATTTTTTTTTCTAGATTTTTTTTCTAGATTTTTTTTCTAGATTTTTTTTTTAGATTTTTTTTCTAGATTTTTTTCTAGATTTTTTTTCTAGATTTTTTTTTCTAGATTTTTTTTCTAGATTTTTTTTCTATAATTTTTTCTAGATTTTTTTTCTAGATTTTTTTCTAGATTTTTTTCTAGATTTTTTTTCTAGATTTTTTTTCTAGATTTTTTTCTAGATTTTTTTTCTAGATTTTTTTCTAGATTTTTTTTCTAGATTTTTTTTCTAGATTTTTTTTCTAGAATTTTTTCTAGATTTTTTTTTCTAGATTTTTTTTCTAGAATTTTTTCTAGATTTTTTTTTTAGATTTTTTTTCTAGATTTTTTTTCTAGATTTTTTTTCTAGATTTTTTTTCTAGATTTTTTTCTAGATTTTTTTCTAGATTTTTTTTCTATAATTTTTTTCTAGATTTTTTTCTAGATTTTTTTCTAGATTTTTTTTCTAGATTTTTTTTCTAGATTTTTTTTCTAGATTTTTTTTCTAGATTTTTTTCTAGATTTTTTTCTAGATTTTTTTTCTATAATTTTTTTCTAGATTTTTTTCTAGATTTTTTTCTAGATTTTTTTTCTAGATTTTTTTTCTAGATTTTTTTTCTAGATTTTTTTTCTAGAATTTTTTTCTAGATTTTTTTTCTAGATTTTTTTTCTAGATTTTTTTGTATAATTTTTTCTAGATTTTTTTTCTAGATTTTTTTTCTATAATTTTTTTCTAGATTTTTTTCTAGATTTTTTTTCTAGATTTTTTTTCTAGATTTTTTTTTAGATTTTTTTTCTAGATTTTTTTCTAGATGTTTTTTCTAGATTTTTTTTCTAGATTTTTTTTCTAGATTTTTTTTCTAGAATTTTTTCTAGATTTTTTTTCTAGATTTTTTTTCTAGATTTTTTTTCTATATTTTTTTTCTAGATTTTTTTTTAGATTTTTTTTCTAGATTTTTTTTCTATAATTTTTTCTAGATTTTTTTTCTAGATTTTTTTTCTAGATTTTTTTCTAGATTTTTTTTCTAGATTTTTTTTCTATAATTTTTTTCTAGATTTTTTTCTAGATTTTTTTCTAGATTTTTTTTCTAGATTTTTTTTCTAGATTTTTTTCTAGATTTTTTTTCTAGATTTTTTTTCTAGATTTTTTTTCTAGATTTTTTTTCTAGATTTTTTTTCTATAATTTTTTCTAGATTTTTTTTCTATAATTTTTTTCTAGATTTTTTTCTAGATTTTTTTTCTAGATTTTTTTTCTAGATTTTTTTTTAGATTTTTTTTCTAGATTTTTTTCTAGATGTTTTTTCTAGATTTTTTTTCTAGAATTTTTTCTAGATTTTTTTTCTATAATTTTTTCTAGATTTTTTTTCTAGATTTTTTTCTAGATTTTTTTTCAAGATTTTTTTTCTAGATTTTTTTTCTAGAATTTTTTTCTAGATTTTTTTCTAGATTTTTTTTCTAGATTTTTTTTTCTAGATTTTTTTTCTAGATTTTTTTTCTATAATTTTTTCTAGATTTTTTTTCTAGATTTTTTTCTAGATTTTTTTCTAGATTTTTTTTCTAGATTTTTTTTCTAGATTTTTTTCTAGATTTTTTTTCTAGATTTTTTTTCTAGATTTTTTTTCTAGATTTTTTTTCTATAATTTTTTTCTAGATTTTTTTCTAGATTTTTTTTCTAGATTTTTTTTCTAGATTTTTTTTCTAGATTTTTTTCTAGATTTTTTTTCTAGATTTTTTTTCTAGAATTTTTTTCTAGAATTTTTTTCTAGATTTTTTTCTAGATTTTTTTTCTAGATTTTTTTTCTATATTTTTTTTCTAGATTTTTTTTTAGATTTTTTTTCTAGATTTTTTTTCTATAATTTTTTCTAGATTTTTTTTCTAGATTTTTTTTCTAGATTTTTTTCTAGATTTTTTTTCTAGATTTTTTTTCTATAATTTTTTTCTAGATTTTTTTCTAGATTTTTTTCTAGATTTTTTTTCTAGATTTTTTTTCTAGATTTTTTTCTAGATTTTTTTTCTAGATTTTTTTTCTAGATTTTTTTTCTAGATTTTTTTTCTAGAATTTTTTCTAGATTTTTTTTCTAGATTTTTTTTCTAGATTTTTTTTCTATATTTTTTTTCTAGATTTTTTTTTAGATTTTTTTTCTAGATTTTTTTTCTATAATTTTTTCTAGATTTTTTTTCTAGATTTTTTTTCTAGATTTTTTTCTAGATTTTTTTTCTAGATTTTTTTTCTATAATTTTTTTCTAGATTTTTTTCTAGATTTTTTTCTAGATTTTTTTTCTAGATTTTTTTTCTAGATTTTTTTCTAGATTTTTTTTCTAGATTTTTTTTCTAGATTTTTTTTCTAGATTTTTTTTCTAGATTTTTTTTCTATAATTTTTTCTAGATTTTTTTTCTATAATTTTTTTCTAGATTTTTTTCTAGATTTTTTTTCTAGATTTTTTTTCTAGATTTTTTTTTAGATTTTTTTTCTAGATTTTTTTCTAGATGTTTTTTCTAGATTTTTTTTCTAGAATTTTTTCTAGATTTTTTTTCTATAATTTTTTCTAGATTTTTTTTCTAGATTTTTTTCTAGATTTTTTTTCTAGATTTTTTTTCTAGATTTTTTTTCTAGAATTTTTTTCTAGATTTTTTTCTAGATTTTTTTTCTAGATTTTTTTTTCTAGATTTTTTTTCTAGATTTTTTTTCTATAATTTTTTCTAGATTTTTTTTCTAGATTTTTTTCTAGATTTTTTTCTAGATTTTTTTTCTAGATTTTTTTTCTAGATTTTTTTCTAGATTTTTTTTCTAGATTTTTTTCTAGATTTTTTTTCTAGATTTTTTTTCTAGATTTTTTTTCTAGAATTTTTTCTAGATTTTTTTTTCTAGATTTTTTTTCTAGAATTTTTTCTAGATTTTTTTTTTAGATTTTTTTTCTAGATTTTTTTTCTAGATTTTTTTTCTAGATTTTTTTTCTAGATTTTTTTCTAGATTTTTTTCTAGATTTTTTTTCTATAATTTTTTTCTAGATTTTTTTCTAGATTTTTTTCTAGATTTTTTTTCTAGATTTTTTTTCTAGATTTTTTTTCTAGATTTTTTTTCTAGATTTTTTTCTAGATTTTTTTCTAGATTTTTTTTCTATAATTTTTTTCTAGATTTTTTTCTAGATTTTTTTCTAGATTTTTTTTCTAGATTTTTTTTCTAGATTTTTTTTCTAGATTTTTTTTCTAGAATTTTTTTCTAGATTTTTTTTCTAGATTTTTTTTCTAGATTTTTTTGTATAATTTTTTCTAGATTTTTTTTCTAGATTTTTTTTCTATAATTTTTTTCTAGATTTTTTTCTAGATTTTTTTTCTAGATTTTTTTTCTAGATTTTTTTTTAGATTTTTTTTCTAGATTTTTTTCTAGATGTTTTTTCTAGATTTTTTTTCTAGAATTTTTTCTAGATTTTTTTTCTAGAATTTTTTCTAGATTTTTTTCTAGATTTTTTTCTAGATTTTTTTTCTAGATTTTTTTTCTAGATTTTTTTTTCTAGATTTTTTTTCTAGATTTTTTTTCTAGAATTTTTTCTAGATTTTTTTTCTAGATTTTTTTTCTAGATTTTTTTTCTATAATTTTTTCTAGATTTTTTTTCTAGATTTTTTTTCTAGATTTTTTTTCTATAATTTTTTCTAGATTTTTTTTCTAGATTTTTTTCTAGATTTTTTTCTAGATTTTTTTTCTAGATTTTTTTTCTAGAATTTTTTTCTAGAATTTTTTTCTAGATTTTTTTCTAGATTTTTTTTCTAGATTTTTTTTCTATATTTTTTTTCTAGATTTTTTTTTAGATTTTTTTTCTAGATTTTTTTTCTATAATTTTTTCTAGATTTTTTTTCTAGATTTTTTTTCTAGATTTTTTTCTAGATTTTTTTTCTAGATTTTTTTTCTAGATTTTTTTTCTAGATTTTTTTTCTATAATTTTTTCTAGATTTTTTTTCTAGATTTTTTTTCTAGATTTTTTTTCTAGATTTTTTTTCTAGATTTTTTTTCTAGAATTTTTTTCTAGATTTTTTTTCTAGATTTTTTTTCTAGATTTTTTTGTATAATTTTTTCTAGATTTTTTTTCTAGATTTTTTTTCTATAATTTTTTTCTAGATTTTTTTCTAGATTTTTTTTCTAGATTTTTTTTCTAGATTTTTTTTTTGATTTTTTTTCTAGATTTTTTTCTAGAATTTTTTCTAGATTTTTTTTCTATAATTTTTTCTAGATTTTTTTTCTAGATTTTTTTCTAGATTTTTTTTCTAGATTTTTTTTCTAGATTTTTTTTCTAGAATTTTTTTCTAGATTTTTTTCTAGATTTTTTTTCTAGATTTTTTTTCTATATTTTTTTTCTAGATTTTTTTTTAGATTTTTTTTCTAGATTTTTTTTCTAGATTTTTTTTCTATAATTTTTTCTAGATTTTTTTTCTATAATTTTTTTCTAGATTTTTTTCTAGATTTTTTTTCTAGATTTTTTTTCTAGATTTTTTTTTAGATTTTTTTTCTAGATTTTTTTCTAGATGTTTTTTCTAGAATTTTTTTCTAGAATTTTTTCTAGATTTTTTTTCTATAATTTTTTCTAGATTTTTTTTCTAGATTTTTTTCTAGATTTTTTTTCAAGATTTTTTTTCTAGATTTTTTTTCTAGAATTTTTTTCTAGATTTTTTTCTAGATTTTTTTTCTAGATTTTTTTTTCTAGATTTTTTTTCTAGATTTTTTTTCTATAATTTTTTCTAGATTTTTTTTCTAGATTTTTTTCTAGATTTTTTTCTAGATTTTTTTTCTAGATTTTTTTTCTAGATTTTTTTCTAGATTTTTTTTCTAGATTTTTTTTCTAGATTTTTTTTCTAGATTTTTTTTCTATAATTTTTTTCTAGATTTTTTTCTAGATTTTTTTTCTAGATTTTTTTTCTAGATTTTTTTTCTAGATTTTTTTCTAGATTTTTTTTCTAGATTTTTTTTCTAGAATTTTTTTCTAGAATTTTTTTCTAGATTTTTTTCTAGATTTTTTTTCTAGATTTTTTTTCTATATTTTTTTTCTAGATTTTTTTTTAGATTTTTTTTCTAGATTTTTTTTCTATAATTTTTTCTAGATTTTTTTTCTAGATTTTTTTTCTAGATTTTTTTCTAGATTTTTTTTCTAGATTTTTTTTCTATAATTTTTTTCTAGATTTTTTTCTAGATTTTTTTCTAGATTTTTTTTCTAGATTTTTTTTCTAGATTTTTTTCTAGATTTTTTTTCTAGATTTTTTTTCTAGATTTTTTTTCTAGATTTTTTTTCTAGAATTTTTTCTAGATTTTTTTTCTAGATTTTTTTTCTAGATTTTTTTTCTATATTTTTTTTCTAGATTTTTTTTTAGATTTTTTTTCTAGATTTTTTTTCTATAATTTTTTCTAGATTTTTTTTCTAGATTTTTTTTCTAGATTTTTTTCTAGATTTTTTTTCTAGATTTTTTTTCTATAATTTTTTTCTAGATTTTTTTCTAGATTTTTTTCTAGATTTTTTTTCTAGATTTTTTTTCTAGAATTTTTTTCTAGATTTTTTTCTAGATTTTTTTTCTAGATTTTTTTTTCTAGATTTTTTTTCTAGATTTTTTTTCTATAATTTTTTCTAGATTTTTTTTCTAGATTTTTTTCTAGATTTTTTTCTAGATTTTTTTTCTAGATTTTTTTTCTAGATTTTTTTCTAGATTTTTTTTCTAGATTTTTTTCTAGATTTTTTTTCTAGATTTTTTTTCTAGATTTTTTTTCTAGAATTTTTTCTAGATTTTTTTTTCTAGATTTTTTTTCTAGAATTTTTTCTAGATTTTTTTTTTAGATTTTTTTTCTAGATTTTTTTTCTAGATTTTTTTTCTAGATTTTTTTTCTAGATTTTTTTCTAGATTTTTTTCTAGATTTTTTTTCTATAATTTTTTTCTAGATTTTTTTCTAGATTTTTTTCTAGATTTTTTTTCTAGATTTTTTTTCTAGATTTTTTTTCTAGATTTTTTTTCTAGATTTTTTTCTAGATTTTTTTCTAGATTTTTTTTCTATAATTTTTTTCTAGATTTTTTTCTAGATTTTTTTCTAGATTTTTTTTCTAGATTTTTTTTCTAGATTTTTTTCTAGATTTTTTTTCTAGATTTTTTTTCTAGATTTTTTTTCTAGATTTTTTTTCTAGAATTTTTTCTAGATTTTTTTTCTAGATTTTTTTTCTAGATTTTTTTTCTATATTTTTTTTCTAGATTTTTTTTTAGATTTTTTTTCTAGATTTTTTTTCTATAATTTTTTCTAGATTTTTTTTCTAGATTTTTTTTCTAGATTTTTTTCTAGATTTTTTTTCTAGATTTTTTTTCTATAATTTTTTTCTAGATTTTTTTCTAGATTTTTTTCTAGATTTTTTTTCTAGATTTTTTTTCTAGATTTTTTTCTAGATTTTTTTTCTAGATTTTTTTTCTAGATTTTTTTTCTAGATTTTTTTTCTAGATTTTTTTTCTATAATTTTTTCTAGATTTTTTTTCTATAATTTTTTTCTAGATTTTTTTCTAGATTTTTTTTCTAGATTTTTTTTCTAGATTTTTTTTTAGATTTTTTTTCTAGATTTTTTTCTAGATGTTTTTTCTAGATTTTTTTTCTAGAATTTTTTCTAGATTTTTTTTCTATAATTTTTTCTAGATTTTTTTTCTAGATTTTTTTCTAGATTTTTTTTCTAGATTTTTTTTCTAGATTTTTTTTCTAGAATTTTTTTCTAGATTTTTTTCTAGATTTTTTTTCTAGATTTTTTTTTCTAGATTTTTTTTCTAGATTTTTTTTCTATAATTTTTTCTAGATTTTTTTTCTAGATTTTTTTCTAGATTTTTTTCTAGATTTTTTTTCTAGATTTTTTTTCTAGATTTTTTTCTAGATTTTTTTTCTAGATTTTTTTCTAGATTTTTTTTCTAGATTTTTTTTCTAGATTTTTTTTCTAGAATTTTTTCTAGATTTTTTTTTCTAGATTTTTTTTCTAGAATTTTTTCTAGATTTTTTTTTTAGATTTTTTTTCTAGATTTTTTTTCTAGATTTTTTTTCTAGATTTTTTTTCTAGATTTTTTTCTAGATTTTTTTCTAGATTTTTTTTCTATAATTTTTTTCTAGATTTTTTTCTAGATTTTTTTCTAGATTTTTTTTCTAGATTTTTTTTCTAGATTTTTTTTCTAGATTTTTTTTCTAGATTTTTTTCTAGATTTTTTTCTAGATTTTTTTTCTATAATTTTTTTCTAGATTTTTTTCTAGATTTTTTTCTAGATTTTTTTTCTAGATTTTTTTTCTAGATTTTTTTTCTAGATTTTTTTTCTAGAATTTTTTTCTAGATTTTTTTGTATAATTTTTTCTAGATTTTTTTTCTAGATTTTTTTTCTATAATTTTTTTCTAGATTTTTTTCTAGATTTTTTTTCTAGATTTTTTTTCTAGATTTTTTTTTAGATTTTTTTTCTAGATTTTTTTCTAGATGTTTTTTCTAGATTTTTTTTCTAGAATTTTTTCTAGATTTTTTTTCTAGAATTTTTTCTAGATTTTTTTTCTAGATTTTTTTCTAGATTTTTTTTCTAGATTTTTTTTCTAGATTTTTTTTCTAGAATTTTTTTCTAGATTTTTTTTTCTAGATTTTTTTTCTAGATTTTTTTTCTAGAATTTTTTCTAGATTTTTTTTCTAGATTTTTTTTCTAGATTTTTTTTCTATAATTTTTTCTAGATTTTTTTTCTAGATTTTTTTTCTAGATTTTTTTTCTATAATTTTTTCTAGATTTTTTTTCTAGATTTTTTTCTAGATTTTTTTCTAGATTTTTTTTCTAGATTTTTTTTCTAGAATTTTTTTCTAGAATTTTTTTCTAGATTTTTTTCTAGATTTTTTTTCTAGATTTTTTTTCTATATTTTTTTTCTAGATTTTTTTTTAGATTTTTTTTCTAGATTTTTTTTCTATAATTTTTTCTAGATTTTTTTTCTAGATTTTTTTTCTAGATTTTTTTCTAGATTTTTTTTCTAGATTTTTTTTCTAGATTTTTTTTCTAGATTTTTTTTCTATAATTTTTTCTAGATTTTTTTTCTAGATTTTTTTTCTAGATTTTTTTTCTAGATTTTTTTTCTAGATTTTTTTTCTAGAATTTTTTTCTAGATTTTTTTTCTAGATTTTTTTTCTAGATTTTTTTGTATAATTTTTTCTAGATTTTTTTTCTAGATTTTTTTTCTATAATTTTTTTCTAGATTTTTTTCTAGATTTTTTTTCTAGATTTTTTTTCTAGATTTTTTTTTTGATTTTTTTTCTAGATTTTTTTCTAGATGTTTTTTCTAGATTTTTTTTCTAGAATTTTTTCTAGATTTTTTTTCTATAATTTTTTCTAGATTTTTTTTCTAGATTTTTTTCTAGATTTTTTTTCTAGATTTTTTTTCTAGATTTTTTTTCTAGAATTTTTTTCTAGATTTTTTTCTAGATTTTTTTTCTAGATTTTTTTTTCTAGATTTTTTTTCTAGATTTTTTTTCTAGAATTTTTTCTAGATTTTTTTTCTAGATTTTTTTTCTAGATTTTTTTTCTATAATTTTTTCTAGATTTTTTTTCTAGATTTTTTTTCTAGATTTTTTTTCTATAATTTTTTCTAGATTTTTTTTCTAGATTTTTTTCTAGATTTTTTTCTAGATTTTTTTTCTAGATTTTTTTTCTAGAATTTTTTTCTAGAATTTTTTTCTAGATTTTTTTCTAGATTTTTTTTCTAGATTTTTTTTCTAGATTTTTTTTCTAGATTTTTTTTTAGATTTTTTTTCTAGATTTTTTTTCTATAATTTTTTCTAGATTTTTTTTCTAGATTTTTTTTCTAGATTTTTTTCTAGATTTTTTTTCTAGATTTTTTTTCTAGATTTTTTTTCTAGATTTTTTTTCTATAATTTTTTCTAGATTTTTTTTCTAGATTTTTTTTCTAGATTTTTTTTCTATAATTTTTTCTAGATTTTTTTTCTAGATTTTTTTCTAGATTTTTTTCTAGATTTTTTTTCTAGATTTTTTTTCTAGAATTTTTTTCTAGAATTTTTTTCTAGATTTTTTTCTAGATTTTTTTTCTAGATTTTTTTTCTAGATTTTTTTTCTAGAATTTTTTCTAGATTTTTTTTCTAGATTTTTTTTCTAGATTTTTTTTCTATAATTTTTTCTAGATTTTTTTTCTAGATTTTTTTTCTAGATTTTTTTTCTATAATTTTTTCTAGATTTTTTTTCTAGATTTTTTTTCTAGATTTTTTTCTAGATTTTTTTTCTAGATTTTTTTTCTATAATTTTTTTCTAGATTTTTTTCTAGATTTTTTTCTAGATTTTTTTTCTAGATTTTTTTTCTAGATTTTTTTCTAGATTTTTTTTCTAGATTTTTTTTCTAGATTTTTTTTCTAGAATTTTTTTCTAGATTTTTTTCTAGATTTTTTTTCTAGATTTTTTTTTCTAGATTTTTTTTCTAGATTTTTTTTCTAGAATTTTTTCTAGATTTTTTTTCTAGATTTTTTTTCTAGATTTTTTTTCTATAATTTTTTCTAGATTTTTTTTCTAGATTTTTTTTCTAGATTTTTTTTCTATAATTTTTTCTAGATTTTTTTTCTAGATTTTTTTCTAGATTTTTTTCTAGATTTTTTTTCTAGATTTTTTTTCTAGAATTTTTTTCTAGAATTTTTTTCTAGATTTTTTTCTAGATTTTTTTTCTAGATTTTTTTTCTAGATTTTTTTTCTAGATTTTTTTTTAGATTTTTTTTCTAGATTTTTTTTCTATAATTTTTTCTAGATTTTTTTTCTAGATTTTTTTTCTAGATTTTTTTCTAGATTTTTTTTCTAGATTTTTTTTCTATAATTTTTTTCTAGATTTTTTTCTAGATTTTTTTCTAGATTTTTTTTCTAGATTTTTTTTTAGATTTTTTTTCTAGATTTTTTTCTAGATTTTTTTTCTAGATTTTTTTTCTAGATTTTTTTTCTAGATTTTTTTTCTAGATTTTTTTTCTAGATTTTTTTTCTAGATTTTTTTTCTAGATTTTTTTCTAGATTTTTTTTCTAGATTTTTTTTCTAGATTTTTTTTCTAGATTTTTTTTCTAGAATTTTTTCTAGATTTTTTTTCTAGATTTTTTTTCTAGATTTTTTTTCTAGATTTTTTTTCTAGATTTTTTTTCTAGAATTTTTTCTAGATTTTTTTTCTAGATTTTTTTTCTAGATTTTTTTCTAGATTTTTTTTCTAGATTTTTTTTCTAGATTTTTTTTCTAGATTTTTTTTCTAGAATTTTTTCTAGATTTTTTTTCTAGATTTTTTTTCTAGATTTTTTTCTAGATTTTTTTTCTAGATTTTTTTTCTAGATTTTTTTTCTAGATTTTTTTTCTAGATTTTTTTCTAGATTTTTTTTCTAGATTTTTTTCTAGATTTTTTTTCTAGATTTTTTTTCTAGATTTTTTTTCTAGATTTTTTTTCTAGAATTTTTTCTAGATTTTTTTTCTAGATTTTTTTTCTAGATTTTTTTTCTATAATTTTTTCTAGATTTTTTTTCTAGATTTTTTTTCTAGATTTTTTTTCTAGATTTTTTTTCTAGATTTTTTTCTAGATTTTTTTTCTAGATTTTTTTTCTAGATTTTTTTTCTAGATTTTTTTTCTAGAATTTTTTCTAGATTTTTTTTCTAGATTTTTTTTCTAGATTTTTTTTCTAGAATTTTTTCTAGATTTTTTTTCTAGATTTTTTTTCTAGATTTTTTTCTAGATTTTTTTTCTAGATTTTTTTCTAGATTTTTTTTCTAGATTTTTTTTCTAGATTTTTTTTCTAGATTTTTTTTCTAGATTTTTTTCTAGATTTTTTTTCTAGATTTTTTTTCTAGATTTTTTTTCTAGATTTTTTTTCTAGAATTTTTTCTAGATTTTTTTTCTAGATTTTTTTTCTAGATTTTTTTTCTAGAATTTTTTCTAGATTTTTTTTCTAGATTTTTTTTCTAGATTTTTTTCTAGATTTTTTTTCTAGATTTTTTTTCTAGATTTTTTTTCTAGATTTTTTTCTAGATTTTTTTTCTAGATTTTTTTTCTAGATTTTTTTTCTAGATTTTTTTTCTAGAATTTTTTCTAGATTTTTTTTCTAGATTTTTTTTCTAGATTTTTTTTCTAGAATTTTTTCTAGATTTTTTTTCTAGATTTTTTTTCTAGATTTTTTTCTAGATTTTTTTTCTAGATTTTTTTTCTAGATTTTTTTTCTAGATTTTTTTTCTAGATTTTTTTCTAGATTTTTTTTCTAGATTTTTTTCTAGATTTTTTTTCTAGATTTTTTTTCTAGATTTTTTTTCTAGATTTTTTTTCTAGAATTTTTTCTAGATTTTTTTTCTAGATTTTTTTTCTAGATTTTTTTTCTATAATTTTTTCTAGATTTTTTTTCTAGATTTTTTTTCTAGATTTTTTTCTAGATTTTTTTTCTAGATTTTTTTTCTATAATTTTTTTCTAGATTTTTTTCTAGATTTTTTTCTAGATTTTTTTTCTAGATTTTTTTTTAGATTTTTTTTCTAGATTTTTTTCTAGATTTTTTTTCTAGATTTTTTTTTAGATTTTTTTTCTAGATTTTTTTTCTAGATTTTTTTTCTAGATTTTTTTTCTATAATTTTTTCTAGATTTTTTTTCTCTATTTTTTTCTAGATTTTTTTTCTAGATTTTTTTTCTAGATTTTTTTTCTAGATTTTTTTTCTAGATTTTTTTCTAGATTTTTTTCTAGATTTTTTTTCTAGATTTTTTTTCTAGATTTTTTTTCTAGATTTTTTTTCTAGAATTTTTTCTAGATTTTTTTTCTAGATTTTTTTTCTAGATTTTTTTTCTAGAATTTTTTCTAGATTTTTTTTCTAGATTTTTTTTCTAGATTTTTTTCTAGATTTTTTTTCTAGATTTTTTTTCTAGATTTTTTTTTAGATTTTTTTTCTAGATTTTTTTTCTAGATTTTTTTTCTATAATTTTTTCTAGATTTTTTTTCTCTAATTTTTTCTAGATTTTTTTTCTAGATTTTTTTTCTAGATTTTTTTCTAGATTTTTTTTCTAGATTTTTTTCTAGATGTTTTTTCTAGATTTTTTTTCTATAATTTTTTCTAGATTTTTTTTCTAGATTTTTTTCTAGATTTTTTTTCTAGATTTTTTTTCTAGATTTTTTTTCTAGAATTTTTTTCTACATTTTTTTCTAGATTTTTTTTCTAGATTTTTTTTCTAGATTTTTTTTCTAGATTTTTTTTCTAGATTTTTTTTCTAGATTTTTTTCTAGATTTTTTTTCTAGATTTTTTTCTAGATTTTTTTTCTAGATTTTTTTTTAGATTTTTTTTCTAGATTTTTTTCTAGATTTTTTTTCTACATTTTTTTCTAGATTTTTTTTCTAGATTTTTTTTCTAGATTTTTTTTCTAGATTTTTTTTCTAGATTTTTTTTCTAGATTTTTTTCTAGATTTTTTTTCTAGATTTTTTTCTAGATTTTTTTTCTAGATTTTTTTTCTAGATTTTTTTTCTAGAATTTTTTCTAGATTTTTTTTCTAGATTTTTTTTCTAGAATTTTTTCTAGATTTTTTTTTTAGATTTTTTTTCTAGATTTTTTATCTAGATTTTTTTTCTAGATTTTTTTTCTAGATTTTTTTCTAGATTTTTTTCTAGATTTTTTTTCTATAATTTTTTTCTAGATTTTTTTCTAGATTTTTTTCTAGATTTTTTTTCTAGATTTTTTTTCTAGATTTTTTTTCTAGATTTTTTTTCTAGATTTTTTTCTAGATTTTTTTCTAGATTTTTTTTCTATAATTTTTTTCTAGATTTTTTTCTAGATTTTTTTCTAGATTTTTTTTCTAGATTTTTTTTCTAGATTTTTTTTCTAGAATTTTTTTCTAGATTTTTTTTCTAGATTTTTTTTCTAGATTTTTTTTCTATAATTTTTTTCTAGATTTTTTTCTAGATTTTTTTTCTAGATTTTTTTTCTAGATTTTTTTTTAGATTTTTTTTCTAGATTTTTTTCTAGATGTTTTTTCTAGATTTTTTTTCTAGAATTTTTTCTAGATTTTTTTTCTATAATTTTTTCTAGATTTTTTTTCTAGATTTTTTTCTAGATTTTTTTTCTAGATTTTTTTTCTAGATTTTTTTTCTAGAATTTTTTTCTAGATTTTTTTCTAGATTTTTTTTCTAGATTTTTTTTTCTAGATTTTTTTTCTAGATTTTTTTTCTAGAATTTTTTCTAGATTTTTTTTCTAGATTTTTTTTCTAGATTTTTTTTCTATAATTTTTTCTAGATTTTTTTTCTAGATTTTTTTTCTATAATTTTTTCTAGATTTTTTTTCTAGATTTTTTTCTAGATTTTTTTCTAGATTTTTTTTCTAGATTTTTTTTCTAGAATTTTTTTCTAGAATTTTTTTCTAGATTTTTTTCTAGATTTTTTTTCTAGATTTTTTTTCTAGATTTTTTTTCTAGATTTTTTTTTAGATTTTTTTTCTAGATTTTTTTTCTATAATTTTTTCTAGATTTTTTTTCTAGATTTTTTTTCTAGATTTTTTTCTAGATTTTTTTTCTAGATTTTTTTTCTATAATTTTTTTCTAGATTTTTTTCTAGATTTTTTTCTAGATTTTTTTTCTAGATTTTTTTTTAGATTTTTTTTCTAGATTTTTTTCTAGATTTTTTTTCTAGATTTTTTTTCTAGATTTTTTTTCTAGATTTTTTTTCTAGATTTTTTTTCTAGATTTTTTTTCTAGATTTTTTTCTAGATTTTTTTTCTAGATTTTTTTTCTAGATTTTTTTTCTAGATTTTTTTTCTAGAATTTTTTCTAGATTTTTTTTCTAGATTTTTTTTCTAGATTTTTTTCTAGATTTTTTTTCTAGATTTTTTTTCTAGATTTTTTTTCTAGATTTTTTTCTAGATTTTTTTTCTAGATTTTTTTTCTAGATTTTTTTTCTAGATTTTTTTTCTAGAATTTTTTCTAGATTTTTTTTCTAGATTTTTTTTCTAGATTTTTTTTCTAGAATTTTTTCTAGATTTTTTTTCTAGATTTTTTTTCTAGATTTTTTTCTAGATTTTTTTTCTAGATTTTTTTTCTAGATTTTTTTTCTAGATTTTTTTCTAGATTTTTTTCTAGATTTTTTTTCTAGATTTTTTTTCTAGATTTTTTTTCTAGATTTTTTTTCTAGAATTTTTTCTAGATTTTTTTTCTAGATTTTTTTTCTAGATTTTTTTTCTAGAATTTTTTCTAGATTTTTTTTCTAGATTTTTTTTCTAGATTTTTTTCTAGATTTTTTTTCTAGATTTTTTTTCTAGATTTTTTTTTAGATTTTTTTTCTAGATTTTTTTTCTAGATTTTTTTTCTAGATTTTTTTTCTATAATTTTTTCTAGATTTTTTTTCTCTAATTTTTTCTAGATTTTTTTTCTAGATTTTTTTTCTAGATTTTTTTCTAGATTTTTTTTCTAGATTTTTTTCTAGATGTTTTTTCTAGATTTTTTTTCTATAATTTTTTCTAGATTTTTTTTCTAGATTTTTTTCTAGATTTTTTTTCTAGATTTTTTTTCTAGATTTTTTTTCTAGAATTTTTTTCTACATTTTTTTCTAGATTTTTTTTCTAGATTTTTTTTCTAGATTTTTTTTCTAGATTTTTTTTCTAGATTTTTTTTCTAGATTTTTTTCTAGATTTTTTTTCTAGATTTTTTTCTAGATTTTTTTTCTAGATTTTTTTTTAGATTTTTTTTCTAGATTTTTTTCTAGATTTTTTTTCTACATTTTTTTCTAGATTTTTTTTCTAGATTTTTTTTCTAGATTTTTTTTCTAGATTTTTTTTCTAGATTTTTTTTCTAGATTTTTTTCTAGATTTTTTTTCTAGATTTTTTTCTAGATTTTTTTTCTAGATTTTTTTTCTAGAATTTTTTCTAGATTTTTTTTCTAGATTTTTTTTCTAGAATTTTTTCTAGATTTTTTTTTTAGATTTTTTTTCTAGATTTTTTATCTAGATTTTTTTTCTAGATTTTTTTTCTAGATTTTTTTCTAGATTTTTTTCTAGATTTTTTTTCTATAATTTTTTTCTAGATTTTTTTCTAGATTTTTTTCTAGATTTTTTTTCTAGATTTTTTTTCTAGATTTTTTTTCTAGATTTTTTTTCTAGATTTTTTTCTAGATTTTTTTCTAGATTTTTTTTCTATAATTTTTTTCTAGATTTTTTTCTAGATTTTTTTCTAGATTTTTTTTCTAGATTTTTTTTCTAGATTTTTTTTCTAGAATTTTTTTCTAGATTTTTTTTCTAGATTTTTTTTCTAGATTTTTTTGTATAATTTTTTCTAGATTTTTTTTCTAGATTTTTTTTCTAGATTTTTTTTCTAGAATTTTTTTCTAGATTTTTTTCTAGATTTTTTTTCTAGATTTTTTTTTCTAGATTTTTTTTCTAGATTTTTTTTCTAGAATTTTTTCTAGATTTTTTTTCTAGATTTTTTTTCTAGATTTTTTTTCTATAATTTTTTCTAGATTTTTTTTCTAGATTTTTTTTCTAGATTTTTTTTCTATAATTTTTTCTAGATTTTTTTTCTAGATTTTTTTCTAGATTTTTTTCTAGATTTTTTTTCTAGATTTTTTTTCTAGAATTTTTTTCTAGAATTTTTTTCTAGATTTTTTTCTAGATTTTTTTTCTAGATTTTTTTTCTAGATTTTTTTTCTAGATTTTTTTTTAGATTTTTTTTCTAGATTTTTTTTCTATAATTTTTTCTAGATTTTTTTTCTAGATTTTTTTCTAGATTTTTTTTCTAGATTTTTTTGTATAATTTTTTCTAGATTTTTTTTCTAGATTTTTTTTCTATAATTTTTTTCTAGATTTTTTTCTAGATTTTTTTTCTAGATTTTTTTTCTAGATTTTTTTTTAGATTTTTTTTCTAGATTTTTTTCTAGATGTTTTTTCTAGATTTTTTTTCTAGAATTTTTTCTAGATTTTTTTTCTATAATTTTTTCTAGATTTTTTTTCTAGATTTTTTTCTAGATTTTTTTTCTAGATTTTTTTTCTAGATTTTTTTTCTAGAATTTTTTTCTAGATTTTTTTCTAGATTTTTTTTCTAGATTTTTTTTTCTAGATTTTTTTTCTAGATTTTTTTTCTATAATTTTTTCTAGATTTTTTTTCTAGATTTTTTTCTAGATTTTTTTTCTAGATTTTTTTTCTATAATTTTTTTCTAGATTTTTTTCTAGATTTTTTTCTAGATTTTTTTTCTAGATTTTTTTTTAGATTTTTTTTCTAGATTTTTTTCTAGATTTTTTTTCTAGATTTTTTTTCTAGATTTTTTTTCTAGATTTTTTTTCTAGATTTTTTTTCTAGATTTTTTTTCTAGATTTTTTTCTAGATTTTTTTTCTAGATTTTTTTTCTAGATTTTTTTTTAGATTTTTTTTCTAGATTTTTTTTCTATAATTTTTTCTAGATTTTTTTTCTAGATTTTTTTCTAGATTTTTTTTCTAGATTTTTTTTCTATAATTTTTTTCTAGATTTTTTTCTAGATTTTTTTCTAGATTTTTTTTCTAGATTTTTTTTTAGATTTTTTTTCTAGATTTTTTTCTAGATTTTTTTTCTAGATTTTTTTTCTAGATTTTTTTTCTAGATTTTTTTTCTAGATTTTTTTTCTAGATTTTTTTTCTAGATTTTTTTCTAGATTTTTTTTCTAGATTTTTTTTCTAGATTTTTTTTCTAGATTTTTTTTCTATAATTTTTTCTAGATTTTTTTTCTAGATTTTTTTCTAGATTTTTTTCTAGATTTTTTTTCTAGATTTTTTTTCTAGAATTTTTTTCTAGAATTTTTTTCTAGATTTTTTTCTAGATTTTTTTTCTAGATTTTTTTTCTAGATTTTTTTTCTAGATTTTTTTTTAGATTTTTTTTCTAGATTTTTTTTCTATAATTTTTTCTAGATTTTTTTTCTAGATTTTTTTTCTAGATTTTTTTCTAGATTTTTTTTCTAGATTTTTTTTCTATAATTTTTTTCTAGATTTTTTTCTAGATTTTTTTCTAGATTTTTTTTCTAGATTTTTTTTTAGATTTTTTTTCTAGATTTTTTTCTAGATTTTTTTTCTAGATTTTTTTTCTAGATTTTTTTTCTAGATTTTTTTTCTAGATTTTTTTTCTAGATTTTTTTTCTAGATTTTTTTCTAGATTTTTTTTCTAGATTTTTTTTCTAGATTTTTTTTCTAGATTTTTTTTCTAGAATTTTTTCTAGATTTTTTTTCTAGATTTTTTTTCTAGATTTTTTTCTAGATTTTTTTTCTAGATTTTTTTTCTAGATTTTTTTTCTAGATTTTTTTCTAGATTTTTTTTCTAGATTTTTTTTCTAGATTTTTTTTCTAGATTTTTTTTCTAGAATTTTTTCTAGATTTTTTTTCTAGATTTTTTTTCTAGATTTTTTTTGTAGAATTTTTTCTAGATTTTTTTTCTAGATTTTTTTTCTAGATTTTTTTCTAGATTTTTTTTCTAGATTTTTTTTCTAGATTTTTTTTCTAGATTTTTTTTCTAGATTTTTTTCTAGATTTTTTTTCTAGATTTTTTTTCTAGATTTTTTTTCTAGATTTTTTTTCTAGAATTTTTTCTAGATTTTTTTTCTAGATTTTTTTTCTAGATTTTTTTTCTAGAATTTTTTCTAGATTTTTTTTCTAGATTTTTTTTCTAGATTTTTTTCTAGATTTTTTTTCTAGATTTTTTTTCTAGATTTTTTTTCTAGATTTTTTTCTAGATTTTTTTTCTAGATTTTTTTTCTAGATTTTTTTTCTAGATTTTTTTTCTAGAATTTTTTCTAGATTTTTTTTCTAGATTTTTTTTCTAGATTTTTTTTCTATAATTTTTTCTAGATTTTTTTTCTAGATTTTTTTTCTAGATTTTTTTCTAGATTTTTTTTCTAGATTTTTTTTCTATAATTTTTTCTAGATTTTTTTCTAGATTTTTTTCTAGATTTTTTTTCTAGATTTTTTTTAAGATTTTTTTTCTAGATTTTTTTCTAGATTTTTTTTCTAGATTTTTTTTTAGATTTTTTTTCTAGATTTTTTTTCTAGATTTTTTTTCTAGATTTTTTTTCTATAATTTTTTCTAGATTTTTTTTCTCTAATTTTTTCTAGATTTTTTTTCTAGATTTTTTTTCTAGATTTTTTTTCTAGATTCTTTTCTAGATTTTTTTTCTAGATTTTTTTTCTAGATTTTTTTTCTAGATTTTTTTCTAGATTTTTTTTCTAGAATTTTTTCTAGATTTTTTTTCTAGATTTTTTTTCTAGATTTTTTTTCTAGAATTTTTTCTAGATTTTTTTTCTAGATTTTTTTCTAGATTTTTTTTCTATAATTTTTTCTAGATTTTTTTTCTAGATTTTTTTTCTATAATTTTTTCTAGATTTTTTTTCTCTAATTTTTTCTAGATTTTTTTCTAGATTTTTTTTCTAGATTTTTTTTCTAGATTTTTTTCTAGATTTTTTTCTAGATTTTTTTTCTATAATTTTTTTCTAGATTTTTTTCTAGATTTTTTTCTAGATTTTTTTTCTAGATTTTTTTTCTAGATTTTTTTTCTAGATTTTTTTTCTAGATTTTTTTCTAGATTTTTTTCTAGATTTTTTTTCTATAATTTTTTTCTAGATTTTTTTCTAGATTTTTTTCTAGATTTTTTTTCTAGATTTTTTTTCTAGATTTTTTTTCTAGAATTTTTTTCTAGATTTTTTTTCTAGATTTTTTTTCTAGATTTTTTTGTATAATTTTTTCTAGATTTTTTTTCTAGATTTTTTTTCTAGATTTTTTTTCTAGAATTTTTTTCTAGATTTTTTTCTAGATTTTTTTTCTAGATTTTTTTTTCTAGATTTTTTTTCTAGATTTTTTTTCTAGAATTTTTTCTAGATTTTTTTTCTAGATTTTTTTTCTAGATTTTTTTTCTATAATTTTTTCTAGATTTTTTTTCTAGATTTTTTTTCTAGATTTTTTTTCTATAATTTTTTCTAGATTTTTTTTCTAGATTTTTTTCTAGATTTTTTTCTAGATTTTTTTTCTAGATTTTTTTTCTAGAATTTTTTTCTAGAATTTTTTTCTAGATTTTTTTCTAGATTTTTTTTCTAGATTTTTTTTCTAGATTTTTTTTCTAGATTTTTTTTTAGATTTTTTTTCTAGATTTTTTTTCTATAATTTTTTCTAGATTTTTTTTCTAGATTTTTTTCTAGATTTTTTTTCTAGATTTTTTTGTATAATTTTTTCTAGATTTTTTTTCTAGATTTTTTTTCTATATTTTTTTTCTAGATTTTTTTCTAGATTTTTTTTCTAGATTTTTTTTCTAGATTTTTTTTTAGATTTTTTTTCTAGATTTTTTTCTAGATGTTTTTTCTAGATTTTTTTTCTAGAATTTTTTCTAGATTTTTTTTCTATAATTTTTTCTAGATTTTTTTTCTAGATTTTTTTCTAGATTTTTTTTCTAGATTTTTTTTCTAGATTTTTTTTCTAGAATTTTTTTCTAGATTTTTTTCTAGATTTTTTTTCTAGATTTTTTTTTCTAGATTTTTTTTCTAGATTTTTTTTCTAGAATTTTTTCTAGATTTTTTTTCTAGATTTTTTTTCTAGATTTTTTTTCTATAATTTTTTCTAGATTTTTTTTCTAGATTTTTTTTCTAGATTTTTTTTCTATAATTTTTTCTAGATTTTTTTTCTAGATTTTTTTCTAGATTTTTTTCTAGATTTTTTTTCTAGATTTTTTTTCTAGAATTTTTTTCTAGAATTTTTTTCTAGATTTTTTTCTAGATTTTTTTTCTAGATTTTTTTTCTAGATTTTTTTTCTAGATTTTTTTTTAGATTTTTTTTCTAGATTTTTTTTCTATAATTTTTTCTAGATTTTTTTTCTAGATTTTTTTCTAGATTTTTTTTCTAGATTTTTTTTCTATAATTTTTTTCTAGATTTTTTTCTAGATTTTTTTCTAGATTTTTTTTCTAGATTTTTTTTTAGATTTTTTTTCTAGATTTTTTTCTAGATTTTTTTTCTAGATTTTTTTTCTAGATTTTTTTTCTAGATTTTTTTTCTAGATTTTTTTTCTAGATTTTTTTTCTAGATTTTTTTCTAGATTTTTTTTCTAGATTTTTTTTCTAGATTTTTTTTTAGATTTTTTTTCTAGATTTTTTTTCTATAATTTTTTCTAGATTTTTTTTCTAGATTTTTTTCTAGATTTTTTTTCTAGATTTTTTTTCTATAATTTTTTTCTAGATTTTTTTCTAGATTTTTTTCTAGATTTTTTTTCTAGATTTTTTTTTAGATTTTTTTTCTAGATTTTTTTCTAGATTTTTTTTCTAGATTTTTTTTCTAGATTTTTTTTCTAGATTTTTTTTCTAGATTTTTTTTCTAGATTTTTTTTCTAGATTTTTTTCTAGATTTTTTTTCTAGATTTTTTTTCTAGATTTTTTTTCTAGATTTTTTTTCTATAATTTTTTCTAGATTTTTTTTCTAGATTTTTTTCTAGATTTTTTTCTAGATTTTTTTTCTAGATTTTTTTTCTAGAATTTTTTTCTAGAATTTTTTTCTAGATTTTTTTCTAGATTTTTTTTCTAGATTTTTTTTCTAGATTTTTTTTCTAGATTTTTTTTTAGATTTTTTTTCTAGATTTTTTTTCTATAATTTTTTCTAGATTTTTTTTCTAGATTTTTTTTCTAGATTTTTTTCTAGATTTTTTTTCTAGATTTTTTTTCTATAATTTTTTTCTAGAATTTTTTCTAGATTTTTTTTCTAGATTTTTTTTCTAGATTTTTTTCTAGATTTTTTTTCTAGATTTTTTTTCTAGATTTTTTTTCTAGATTTTTTTCTAGATTTTTTTTCTAGATTTTTTTTCTAGATTTTTTTTCTAGATTTTTTTTCTAGAATTTTTTCTAGATTTTTTTTCTAGATTTTTTTTCTAGATTTTTTTTGTAGAATTTTTTCTAGATTTTTTTTCTAGATTTTTTTTCTAGATTTTTTTCTAGATTTTTTTTCTAGATTTTTTTTCTAGATTTTTTTTCTAGATTTTTTTTCTAGATTTTTTTCTAGATTTTTTTTCTAGATTTTTTTTCTAGATTTTTTTTCTAGATTTTTTTTCTAGAATTTTTTCTAGATTTTTTTTCTAGATTTTTTTTCTAGATTTTTTTTCTAGAATTTTTTCTAGATTTTTTTTCTAGATTTTTTTTCTAGATTTTTTTCTAGATTTTTTTTCTAGATTTTTTTTCTAGATTTTTTTTCTAGATTTTTTTCTAGATTTTTTTTCTAGATTTTTTTTCTAGATTTTTTTTCTAGATTTTTTTTCTAGAATTTTTTCTAGATTTTTTTTCTAGATTTTTTTTCTAGATTTTTTTTCTATAATTTTTTCTAGATTTTTTTTCTAGATTTTTTTTCTAGATTTTTTTCTAGATTTTTTTTCTAGATTTTTTTTCTATAATTTTTTCTAGATTTTTTTCTAGATTTTTTTCTAGATTTTTTTTCTAGATTTTTTTTAAGATTTTTTTTCTAGATTTTTTTCTAGATTTTTTTTCTAGATTTTTTTTTAGATTTTTTTTCTAGATTTTTTTTCTAGATTTTTTTTCTAGATTTTTTTTCTATAATTTTTTCTAGATTTTTTTTCTCTAATTTTTTCTAGATTTTTTTTCTAGATTTTTTTTCTAGATTTTTTTTCTAGATTCTTTTCTAGATTTTTTTTCTAGATTTTTTTTCTAGATTTTTTTTCTAGATTTTTTTCTAGATTTTTTTTCTAGAATTTTTTCTAGATTTTTTTTCTAGATTTTTTTTCTAGATTTTTTTTCTAGAATTTTTTCTAGATTTTTTTTCTAGATTTTTTTCTAGATTTTTTTTCTATAATTTTTTCTAGATTTTTTTTCTAGATTTTTTTTCTATAATTTTTTCTAGATTTTTTTTCTCTAATTTTTTCTAGATTTTTTTCTAGATTTTTTTTCTAGATTTTTTTTCTAGATTTTTTTCTAGATTTTTTTCTAGATTTTTTTTCTATAATTTTTTTCTAGATTTTTTTCTAGATTTTTTTCTAGATTTTTTTTCTAGATTTTTTTTCTAGATTTTTTTTCTAGATTTTTTTTCTAGATTTTTTTCTAGATTTTTTTCTAGATTTTTTTTCTATAATTTTTTTCTAGATTTTTTTCTAGATTTTTTTCTAGACTTTTTTTCTAGATTTTTTTTCTAGATTTTTTTTCTAGAATTTTTTTCTAGATTTTTTTTCTAGATTTTTTTTCTAGATTTTTTTGTATAATTTTTTCTAGATTTTTTTTCTAGATTTTTTTTCTAGATTTTTTTTCTAGAATTTTTTTCTAGATTTTTTTCTAGATTTTTTTTCTAGATTTTTTTTTCTAGATTTTTTTTCTAGATTTTTTTTCTAGAATTTTTTCTAGATTTTTTTTCTAGATTTTTTTTCTAGATTTTTTTTCTATAATTTTTTCTAGATTTTTTTTCTAGATTTTTTTCTAGATTTTTTTTCTATAATTTTTTCTAGATTTTTTTTCTAGATTTTTTTCTAGATTTTTTTCTAGATTTTTTTTCTAGATTTTTTTTCTAGAATTTTTTTCTAGAATTTTTTTCTAGATTTTTTTCTAGATTTTTTTTCTAGATTTTTTTTCTAGATTTTTTTTCTAGATTTTTTTTTAGATTTTTTTTCTAGATTTTTTTTCTATAATTTTTTCTAGATTTTTTTTCTAGATTTTTTTCTAGATTTTTTTTCTAGATTTTTTTGTATAATTTTTTCTAGATTTTTTTTCTAGATTTTTTTTCTATAATTTTTTTCTAGATTTTTTTCTAGATTTTTTTTCTAGATTTTTTTTCTAGATTTTTTTTTAGATTTTTTTTCTAGATTTTTTTCTAGATGTTTTTTCTAGATTTTTTTTCTAGAATTTTTTCTAGATTTTTTTTCTATAATTTTTTCTAGATTTTTTTTCTAGATTTTTTTCTAGATTTTTTTTCTAGATTTTTTTTCTAGATTTTTTTTCTAGAATTTTTTTCTAGATTTTTTTCTAGATTTTTTTTCTAGATTTTTTTTTCTAGATTTTTTTTCTAGATTTTTTTTCTAGAATTTTTTCTAGATTTTTTTTCTAGATTTTTTTTCTAGATTTTTTTTCTATAATTTTTTCTAGATTTTTTTTCTAGATTTTTTTTCTAGATTTTTTTTCTATAATTTTTTCTAGATTTTTTTTCTAGATTTTTTTCTAGATTTTTTTCTAGATTTTTTTTCTAGATTTTTTTTCTAGAATTTTTTTCTAGAATTTTTTTCTAGATTTTTTTCTAGATTTTTTTTCTAGATTTTTTTTCTAGATTTTTTTTCTAGATTTTTTTTTAGATTTTTTTTCTAGATTTTTTTTCTATAATTTTTTCTAGATTTTTTTTCTAGATTTTTTTCTAGATTTTTTTTCTAGATTTTTTTTCTATAATTTTTTTCTAGATTTTTTTCTAGATTTTTTTCTAGATTTTTTTTCTAGATTTTTTTTTAGATTTTTTTTCTAGATTTTTTTCTAGATTTTTTTTCTAGATTTTTTTTCTAGATTTTTTTTCTAGATTTTTTTTCTAGATTTTTTTTCTAGATTTTTTTTCTAGATTTTTTTCTAGATTTTTTTTCTAGATTTTTTTTCTAGATTTTTTTTTAGATTTTTTTTCTAGATTTTTTTTCTATAATTTTTTCTAGATTTTTTTTCTAGATTTTTTTCTAGATTTTTTTTCTAGATTTTTTTTCTATAATTTTTTTCTAGATTTTTTTCTAGATTTTTTTCTAGATTTTTTTTCTAGATTTTTTTTTAGATTTTTTTTCTAGATTTTTTTCTAGATTTTTTTTCTAGATTTTTTTTCTAGATTTTTTTTCTAGATTTTTTTTCTAGATTTTTTTTCTAGATTTTTTTTCTAGATTTTTTTCTAGATTTTTTTTCTAGATTTTTTTTCTAGATTTTTTTTCTAGATTTTTTTTCTATAATTTTTTCTAGATTTTTTTTCTAGATTTTTTTCTAGATTTTTTTCTAGATTTTTTTTCTAGATTTTTTTTCTAGAATTTTTTTCTAGAATTTTTTTCTAGATTTTTTTCTAGATTTTTTTTCTAGATTTTTTTTCTAGATTTTTTTTCTAGATTTTTTTTTAGATTTTTTTTCTAGATTTTTTTTCTATAATTTTTTCTAGATTTTTTTTCTAGATTTTTTTTCTAGATTTTTTTCTAGATTTTTTTTCTAGATTTTTTTTCTATAATTTTTTTCTAGATTTTTTTCTAGATTTTTTTCTAGATTTTTTTTCTAGATTTTTTTTTAGATTTTTTTTCTAGATTTTTTTCTAGATTTTTTTTCTAGATTTTTTTTCTAGATTTTTTTTCTAGATTTTTTTTCTAGATTTTTTTTCTAGATTTTTTTTCTAGATTTTTTTCTAGATTTTTTTTCTAGATTTTTTTTCTAGATTTTTTTTCTAGATTTTTTTTCTAGAATTTTTTCTAGATTTTTTTTCTAGATTTTTTTTCTAGATTTTTTTCTAGATTTTTTTTCTAGATTTTTTTTCTAGATTTTTTTTCTAGATTTTTTTCTAGATTTTTTTTCTAGATTTTTTTTCTAGATTTTTTTTCTAGATTTTTTTTCTAGAATTTTTTCTAGATTTTTTTTCTAGATTTTTTTTCTAGATTTTTTTTGTAGAATTTTTTCTAGATTTTTTTTCTAGATTTTTTTTCTAGATTTTTTTCTAGATTTTTTTTCTAGATTTTTTTTCTAGATTTTTTTTCTAGATTTTTTTTCTAGATTTTTTTCTAGATTTTTTTTCTAGATTTTTTTTCTAGATTTTTTTTCTAGATTTTTTTTCTAGAATTTTTTCTAGATTTTTTTTCTAGATTTTTTTTCTAGATTTTTTTTCTAGAATTTTTTCTAGATTTTTTTTCTAGATTTTTTTTCTAGATTTTTTTCTAGATTTTTTTTCTAGATTTTTTTTCTAGATTTTTTTTCTAGATTTTTTTTTAGATTTTTTTTCTAGATTTTTTTCTAGATGTTTTTTCTAGATTTTTTTTCTAGAATTTTTTCTAGATTTTTTTTCTATAATTTTTTCTAGATTTTTTTTCTAGATTTTTTTCTAGATTTTTTTTCTAGATTTTTTTTCTAGATTTTTTTTCTAGAATTTTTTTCTAGATTTTTTTCTAGATTTTTTTTCTAGATTTTTTTTTCTAGATTTTTTTTCTAGATTTTTTTTCTAGAATTTTTTCTAGATTTTTTTTCTAGATTTTTTTTCTAGATTTTTTTTCTATAATTTTTTCTAGATTTTTTTTCTAGATTTTTTTTCTAGATTTTTTTTCTATAATTTTTTCTAGATTTTTTTTCTAGATTTTTTTCTAGATTTTTTTCTAGATTTTTTTTCTAGATTTTTTTTCTAGAATTTTTTTCTAGAATTTTTTTCTAGATTTTTTTCTAGATTTTTTTTCTAGATTTTTTTTCTAGATTTTTTTTCTAGATTTTTTTTTAGATTTTTTTTCTAGATTTTTTTTCTATAATTTTTTCTAGATTTTTTTTCTAGATTTTTTTCTAGATTTTTTTTCTAGATTTTTTTTCTATAATTTTTTTCTAGATTTTTTTCTAGATTTTTTTCTAGATTTTTTTTCTAGATTTTTTTTTAGATTTTTTTTCTAGATTTTTTTCTAGATTTTTTTTCTAGATTTTTTTTCTAGATTTTTTTTCTAGATTTTTTTTCTAGATTTTTTTTCTAGATTTTTTTTCTAGATTTTTTTCTAGATTTTTTTTCTAGATTTTTTTTCTAGATTTTTTTTTAGATTTTTTTTCTAGATTTTTTTTCTATAATTTTTTCTAGATTTTTTTTCTAGATTTTTTTCTAGATTTTTTTTCTAGATTTTTTTTCTATAATTTTTTTCTAGATTTTTTTCTAGATTTTTTTCTAGATTTTTTTTCTAGATTTTTTTTTAGATTTTTTTTCTAGATTTTTTTCTAGATTTTTTTTCTAGATTTTTTTTCTAGATTTTTTTTCTAGATTTTTTTTCTAGATTTTTTTTCTAGATTTTTTTTCTAGATTTTTTTCTAGATTTTTTTTCTAGATTTTTTTTCTAGATTTTTTTTCTAGATTTTTTTTCTATAATTTTTTCTAGATTTTTTTTCTAGATTTTTTTCTAGATTTTTTTCTAGATTTTTTTTCTAGATTTTTTTTCTAGAATTTTTTTCTAGAATTTTTTTCTAGATTTTTTTCTAGATTTTTTTTCTAGATTTTTTTTCTAGATTTTTTTTCTAGATTTTTTTTTAGATTTTTTTTCTAGATTTTTTTTCTATAATTTTTTCTAGATTTTTTTTCTAGATTTTTTTTCTAGATTTTTTTCTAGATTTTTTTTCTAGATTTTTTTTCTATAATTTTTTTCTAGATTTTTTTCTAGATTTTTTTCTAGATTTTTTTTCTAGATTTTTTTTTAGATTTTTTTTCTAGATTTTTTTCTAGATTTTTTTTCTAGATTTTTTTTCTAGATTTTTTTTCTAGATTTTTTTTCTAGATTTTTTTTCTAGATTTTTTTTCTAGATTTTTTTCTAGATTTTTTTTCTAGATTTTTTTTCTAGATTTTTTTTCTAGATTTTTTTTCTAGAATTTTTTCTAGATTTTTTTTCTAGATTTTTTTTCTAGATTTTTTTCTAGATTTTTTTTCTAGATTTTTTTTCTAGATTTTTTTTCTAGATTTTTTTCTAGATTTTTTTTCTAGATTTTTTTTCTAGATTTTTTTTCTAGATTTTTTTTCTAGAATTTTTTCTAGATTTTTTTTCTAGATTTTTTTTCTAGATTTTTTTTGTAGAATTTTTTCTAGATTTTTTTTCTAGATTTTTTTTCTAGATTTTTTTCTAGATTTTTTTTCTAGATTTTTTTTCTAGATTTTTTTTCTAGATTTTTTTTCTAGATTTTTTTCTAGATTTTTTTTCTAGATTTTTTTTCTAGATTTTTTTTCTAGATTTTTTTTCTAGAATTTTTTCTAGATTTTTTTTCTAGATTTTTTTTCTAGATTTTTTTTCTAGAATTTTTTCTAGATTTTTTTTCTAGATTTTTTTTCTAGATTTTTTTCTAGATTTTTTTTCTAGATTTTTTTTCTAGATTTTTTTTCTAGATTTTTTTCTAGATTTTTTTTCTAGATTTTTTTTCTAGATTTTTTTTCTAGATTTTTTTTCTAGAATTTTTTCTAGATTTTTTTTCTAGATTTTTTTTCTAGATTTTTTTTCTATAATTTTTTCTAGATTTTTTTTCTAGATTTTTTTTCTAGATTTTTTTCTAGATTTTTTTTCTAGATTTTTTTTCTATAATTTTTTCTAGATTTTTTTCTAGATTTTTTTCTAGATTTTTTTTCTAGATTTTTTTTAAGATTTTTTTTCTAGATTTTTTTCTAGATTTTTTTTCTAGATTTTTTTTTAGATTTTTTTTCTAGATTTTTTTTCTAGATTTTTTTTCTAGATTTTTTTTCTATAATTTTTTCTAGATTTTTTTTCTCTAATTTTTTCTAGATTTTTTTTCTAGATTTTTTTTCTAGATTTTTTTTCTAGATTCTTTTCTAGATTTTTTTTCTAGATTTTTTTTCTAGATTTTTTTTCTAGATTTTTTTCTAGATTTTTTTTCTAGAATTTTTTCTAGATTTTTTTTCTAGATTTTTTTTCTAGATTTTTTTTCTAGAATTTTTTCTAGATTTTTTTTCTAGATTTTTTTCTAGATTTTTTTTCTATAATTTTTTCTAGATTTTTTTTCTAGATTTTTTTTCTAGATTTTTTTCTAGATTTTTTTTCTAGATTTTTTTCTAGATGTTTTTTCTAGATTTTTTTTCTATAATTTTTTCTAGATTTTTTTTCTAGATTTTTTTCTAGATTTTTTTTCTAGATTTTTTTTCTAGATTTTTTTTCTAGAATTTTTTTCTAGATTTTTTTCTAGATTTTTTTTCTAGATTTTTTTTCTAGATTTTTTTTCTAGATTTTTTTTCTAGAATTTTTTCTAGATTTTTTTTCTAGATTTTTTTTCTAGATTTTTTTTCTATAACTTTTTCTAGATTTTTTTTCTAGATTTTTTTTCTAGATTTTTTTTCTAGATTTTTTTTCTAGAATTTTTTTCTAGATTTTTTTTCTAGATTTTTTTTCTAGATTTTTTTCTAGATTTTTTTTCTAGATTTTTTTTCTAGATTTTTTTTCTATAATTTTTTTCTAGATTTTTTTCTAGAATTTTTTTCTAGATTTTTTTCTAGATTTTTTTTCTAGATTTTTTTTCTAGATTTTTTTTCTAGATTTTTTTTCTAGATTTTTTTTCTAGAATTTTTTCTAGATTTTTTTTCTAGATTTTTTTTCTAGATTTTTTTTCTATAATTTTTTCTAGATTTTTTTTCTAGATTTTTTTTCTAGATTTTTTTCTAGATTTTTTTTCTAGATTTTTTTTCTATAATTTTTTCTAGATTTTTTTCTAGATTTTTTTCTAGATTTTTTTTCTAGATTTTTTTTAAGATTTTTTTTCTAGATTTTTTTCTAGATTTTTTTTCTAGATTTTTTTTTAGATTTTTTTTCTAGATTTTTTTTCTAGATTTTTTTTCTAGATTTTTTTTCTATAATTTTTTCTAGATTTTTTTTCTCTAATTTTTTCTAGATTTTTTTTCTAGATTTTTTTTCTAGATTTTTTTTCTAGATTTTTTTCTAGATTTTTTTTCTAGATTTTTTTTCTAGATTTTTTTTCTAGATTTTTTTCTAGATTTTTTTTCTAGAATTTTTTCTAGATTTTTTTTCTAGATTTTTTTTCTAGATTTTTTTTCTAGAATTTTTTCTAGATTTTTTTTCTAGATTTTTTTTCTAGATTTTTTTTCTATAATTTTTTCTAGATTTTTTTTCTAGATTTTTTTTCTAGATTTTTTTCTAGATTTTTTTTCTAGATTTTTTTCTAGATGTTTTTTCTAGATTTTTTTTCTATAATTTTTTCTAGATTTTTTTTCTAGATTTTTTTCTAGATTTTTTTTCTAGATTTTTTTTCTAGATTTTTTTTCTAGAATTTTTTTCTAGATTTTTTTCTAGATTTTTTTTCTAGATTTTTTTTCTAGATTTTTTTTCTAGATTTTTTTTCTAGAATTTTTTCTAGATTTTTTTTCTATAATTTTTTCTAGATTTTTTTTCTAGATTTTTTTTCTAGATTTTTTTTCTAGATTTTTTTTTAGATTTTTTTTCTAGATTTTTTTTCTATAATTTTTTCTAGATTTTTTTTCTAGATTTTTTTTCTAGATTTTTTTCTAGATTTTTTTTCTAGATTTTTTTTCTATAATTTTTTTCTAGATTTTTTTCTAGATTTTTTTCTAGATTTTTTTTCTAGATTTTTTTTTAGATTTTTTTTCTAGATTTTTTTCTAGATTTTTTTTCTAGATTTTTTTTCTAGATTTTTTTTCTAGATTTTTTTTCTAGATTTTTTTTCTAGATTTTTTTTCTAGATTTTTTTCTAGATTTTTTTTCTAGATTTTTTTTCTAGATTTTTTTTCTAGATTTTTTTTCTATAATTTTTTCTAGATTTTTTTTCTAGATTTTTTTCTAGATTTTTTTCTAGATTTTTTTTCTAGATTTTTTTTCTAGATTTTTTTTCTAGATTTTTTTCTAGATTTTTTTTCTAGATTTTTTTTCTAGATTTTTTTTCTAGATTTTTTTTCTATAATTTTTTCTAGATTTTTTTTCTAGATTTTTTTCTAGATTTTTTTCTAGATTTTTTTTCTAGATTTTTTTTCTAGAATTTTTTTCTAGAATTTTTTTCTAGATTTTTTTCTAGATTTTTTTTCTAGATTTTTTTTCTAGATTTTTTTTCTATAATTTTTTTCTAGATTTTTTTCTAGATTTTTTTCTAGATTTTTTTTCTAGATTTTTTTTTAGATTTTTTTTCTAGATTTTTTTCTAGATTTTTTTTCTAGATTTTTTTTCTAGATTTTTTTTCTAGATTTTTTTTCTAGATTTTTTTTCTAGATTTTTTTTCTAGATTTTTTTCTAGATTTTTTTTCTAGATTTTTTTTCTAGATTTTTTTTCTAGATTTTTTTTCTAGATTTTTTTCTAGATTTTTTTTCTAGATTTTTTTTCTAGATTTTTTTTCTAGATTTTTTTCTAGATTTTTTTTCTAGATTTTTTTTCTAGATTTTTTTTCTAGATTTTTTTTCTAGAATTTTTTCTAGATTTTTTTTCTAGATTTTTTTTCTAGATTTTTTTTCTATAATTTTTTCTAGATTTTTTTTCTAGATTTTTTTTCTAGATTTTTTTCTAGATTTTTTTTCTAGATTTTTTTTCTATAATTTTTTCTAGATTTTTTTCTAGATTTTTTTCTAGATTTTTTTTCTAGATTTTTTTAAAGATTTTTTTTCTAGATTTTTTTCTAGATTTTTTTTCTAGATTTTTTTTTAGATTTTTTTTCTAGATTTTTTTTCTAGATTTTTTTTCTAGATTTTTTTTCTATAATTTTTTCTAGATTTTTTTTCTCTAATTTTTTCTAGATTTTTTTTCTAGATTTTTTTTCTAGATTTTTTTTCTAGATTTTTTTCTAGATTTTTTTTCTAGATTTTTTTTCTAGATTTTTTTTCTAGATTTTTTTCTAGATTTTTTTTCTAGAATTTTTTCTAGATTTTTTTTCTAGATTTTTTTTCTAGATTTTTTTTCTAGAATTTTTTCTAGATTTTTTTTCTAGATTTTTTTCTAGATTTTTTTTCTATAATTTTTTCTAGATTTTTTTTCTAGATTTTTTTTCTAGATTTTTTTCTAGATTTTTTTTCTAGATTTTTTTCTAGATGTTTTTTCTAGATTTTTTTTCTATAATTTTTTCTAGATTTTTTTTCTAGATTTTTTTCTAGATTTTTTTTCTAGATTTTTTTTCTAGATTTTTTTTCTAGAATTTTTTTCTAGATTTTTTTCTAGATTTTTTTTCTAGATTTTTTTTCTAGATTTTTTTTCTAGATTTTTTTTCTAGAATTTTTTCTAGATTTTTTTTCTAGATTTTTTTTCTAGATTTTTTTTCTATAACTTTTTCTAGATTTTTTTTCTAGATTTTTTTTCTAGATTTTTTTTCTAGATTTTTTTTCTAGAATTTTTTTCTAGATTTTTTTTCTAGATTTTTTTTCTAGATTTTTTTCTAGATTTTTTTTCTAGATTTTTTTTCTAGATTTTTTTTCTATAATTTTTTTCTAGATTTTTTTCTAGAATTTTTTTCTAGATTTTTTTCTAGATTTTTTTTCTAGATTTTTTTTCTAGATTTTTTTTCTAGATTTTTTTTCTAGATTTTTTTTCTAGAATTTTTTCTAGATTTTTTTTCTAGATTTTTTTTCTAGATTTTTTTTCTATAATTTTTTCTAGATTTTTTTTCTAGATTTTTTTTCTAGATTTTTTTCTAGATTTTTTTTCTAGATTTTTTTTCTATAATTTTTTCTAGATTTTTTTCTAGATTTTTTTCTAGATTTTTTTTCTAGATTTTTTTTAAGATTTTTTTTCTAGATTTTTTTCTAGATTTTTTTTCTAGATTTTTTTTTAGATTTTTTTTCTAGATTTTTTTTCTAGATTTTTTTTCTAGATTTTTTTTCTATAATTTTTTCTAGATTTTTTTTCTCTAATTTTTTCTAGATTTTTTTTCTAGATTTTTTTTCTAGATTTTTTTTCTAGATTTTTTTCTAGATTTTTTTTCTAGATTTTTTTTCTAGATTTTTTTTCTAGATTTTTTTCTAGATTTTTTTTCTAGAATTTTTTCTAGATTTTTTTTCTAGATTTTTTTTCTAGATTTTTTTTCTAGAATTTTTTCTAGATTTTTTTTCTAGATTTTTTTTCTAGATTTTTTTTCTATAATTTTTTCTAGATTTTTTTTCTAGATTTTTTTTCTAGATTTTTTTCTAGATTTTTTTTCTAGATTTTTTTCTAGATGTTTTTTCTAGATTTTTTTTCTATAATTTTTTCTAGATTTTTTTTCTAGATTTTTTTCTAGATTTTTTTTCTAGATTTTTTTTCTAGATTTTTTTTCTAGAATTTTTTTCTAGATTTTTTTCTAGATTTTTTTTCTAGATTTTTTTTCTAGATTTTTTTTCTAGATTTTTTTTCTAGAATTTTTTCTAGATTTTTTTTCTAGATTTTTTTTCTAGATTTTTTTTCTATAACTTTTTCTAGATTTTTTTTCTAGATTTTTTTTCTAGATTTTTTTTCTAGATTTTTTTTCTAGAATTTTTTTCTAGATTTTTTTTCTAGATTTTTTTTCTAGATTTTTTTCTAGATTTTTTTTCTAGATTTTTTTTCTAGATTTTTTTTCTATAATTTTTTTCTAGATTTTTTTCTAGAATTTTTTTCTAGATTTTTTTCTAGATTTTTTTTCTAGATTTTTTTTCTAGATTTTTTTTCTAGATTTTTTTTCTAGATTTTTTTCTAGATTTTTTTTCTAGATTTTTTTTCTAGATTTTTTTCTAGAATTTTTTCTAGATTTTTTTTCTAGATTTTTTTTCTAGATTTTTTTTCTATAATTTTTTCTAGATTTTTTTTCTAGATTTTTTTTCTAGATTTTTTTCTAGATTTTTTTTCTAGATTTTTTTTCTAGATTTTTTTTCTAGATTTTTTTTCTATAATTTTTTTCTAGATTTTTTTCTAGATTTTTTTTCTAGATTTTTTTTCTAGATTTTTTTTCTAGATTTTTTTCTAGATTTTTTTTCTAGATTTTTTTTCTAGATTTTTTTTCTAGATTTTTTTTCTAGAATTTTTTTCTAGATTTTTTTCTAGATTTTTTTCTAAATTTTTTTTCTAGATTTTTTTTCTAGATTTTTTTTCTAGAATTTTTTCTAGATTTTTTTTCTAGATTTTTTTTCTAGAATTTTTTTCTAGAATTTTTTTCTAGTTTTTTTTCTAGATTTTTTTTCTAGAATTTTTTTCTAGATTTTTTTTCTAGATTTTTTTTCTAGAATTTTTTCTAGATTTTTTTCTAGATTTTTTTTCTAGATTTTTTTTCTAGAATTTTTTTCTAGATTTTTTTTCTAGATTTTTTTCTAGATTTTTTTTCTAGATTTTTTTTCTAGATTTTTTTTCTAGATTTTTTTCTAGATTTTTTTTCTAGATTTTTTTTCTAGATTTTTTTTCTAGATTTTTTTTCTAGATTTTTTTTCTAGATTTTTTTTCTATAATTTTTTTCTAGATTTTTTTCTAGATTTTTTTTCTAGATTTTTTTTCTAGATTTTTTTTCTAGATTTTTTTTCTAGATTTTTTTTCTATAATTTTTTCTAGATTTTTTTTCTAGATTTTTTTTCTAGATTTTTTTCTAGATTTTTTTTCTAGATTTTTTTCTAGATTTTTTTCTAGATTTTTTTTCTAGATTTTTTTTTAGATTTTTTTTCTAGATTTTTTTCTAGATTTTTTTTCTAGATTTTTTTTCTAGATTTTTTTTCTAGATTTTTTTCTAGATTTTTTTTCTAGATTTTTTTTCTAGATTTTTTTTCTAGATTTTTTTCTAGATTTTTTTCTAGATTTTTTTTCTAGATTTTTTTTCTAGAATTTTTTTCTAGATTTTTTTTTTTTTTCTAGATTTTTTTTCTAGATTTTTTTTCTAGATTTTTTTTCTAGATTTTTTTTCTAGAATTTTTTCTAGATTTTTTTTCTAGATTTTTTTTCTAGATTTTTTTTCTAGAATTCTTTCTAGATTTTTTTTCTAGATTTTTTTTCTAGATTTTTTTTCTATAATTTTTTCTAGATTTTTTTTCTAGATTTTTTTTCTAGATTTTTTTCTAGATTTTTTTTCTAGATTTTTTTTCTATAATTTTTTTCTAGATTTTTTTCTAGATTTTTTTCTAGATTTTTTTTCTAGATTTTTTTTTAGATTTTTTTTCTAGATTTTTTTTCTATAATTTTTTTCTAGATTTTTTTCTAGATTTTTTTCTAGATTTTTTTTTAGATTTTTTTTCTAGATTTTTTTTCTATAATTTTTTTCTAGATTTTTTTCTAGATTTTTTTCTAGATTTTTTTTCTAGATTTGTTTTCTAGATTTTTTTCTAGATTTTTTTTCTAGATTTTTTTTCTAGATTTTTTTTCTAGATTTTTTTTCTATAATTTTTTTCTAGATTTTTTTCTAGATTTTTTTTCTAGATTTTTTTTCTAGATTTTTTTTCTAGAATTTTTTTCTAGATTTTTTTCTAGATTTTTTTTCTAGATTTTTTTTCTAGATTTTTTTTCTAGATTTTTTTTCTAGAATTTTTTCTAGATTTTTTTTCTAGATTTTTTTTCTAGATTTTTTTTCTAGAATTCTTTCTAGATTTTTTTTCTAGATTTTTTTTCTAGATTTTTTTTCTAGAATTTTTTCTAGATTTTTTTTCTAGATTTTTTTTCTAGATTTTTTTTCTATAATTTTTTCTAGATTTTTTTTCTAGATTTTTTTTCTAGATTTTTTTTCTAGATTTTTTTTCTAGAATTTTTTTCTAGATTTTTTTTCTAGATTTTTTTTCTAGATTTTTTTCTAGATTTTTTTTCTAGATTTTTTTTCTAGATTTTTTTTCTATAATTTTTTTCTAGATTTTTTTCTAGAATTTTTTTCTAGATTTTTTTCTAGATTTTTTTTCTAGATTTTTTTTCTAGATTTTTTTTCTAGATTTTTTTTCTAGATTTTTTTCTAGATTTTTTTTCTAGATTTTTTTTCTAGATTTTTTTCTAGAATTTTTTCTAGATTTTTTTTCTAGATTTTTTTTCTAGATTTTTTTTCTATAATTTTTTCTAGATTTTTTTTCTAGATTTTTTTTCTAGATTTTTTTCTAGATTTTTTTTCTAGATTTTTTTTCTAGATTTTTTTTCTATAATTTTTTTCTAGATTTTTTTCTAGATTTTTTTTCTAGATTTTTTTTCTAGATTTTTTTTCTAGATTTTTTTCTAGATTTTTTTTCTAGATTTTTTTTCTAGATTTTTTTTCTAGAATTTTTTTCTAGATTTTTTTCTAGATTTTTTTCTAGATTTTTTTTCTAGATTTTTTTTCTAGATTTTTTTTCTAGATTTTTTTCTAGATTTTTTTTCTAGATTTTTTTTCTAGATTTTTTTTCTATAATTTTTTTCTAGATTTTTTTCTAGAATTTTTTTCTAGATTTTTTTCTAGATTTTTTTTCTAGATTTTTTTTCTAGATTTTTTTTCTAGATTTTTTTTCTAGATTTTTTTCTAGATTTTTTTTCTAGATTTTTTTTCTAGATTTTTTTCTAGAATTTTTTCTAGATTTTTTTTCTAGATTTTTTTTCTAGATTTTTTTTCTATAATTTTTTTCTAGATTTTTTTTCTAGATTTTTTTTCTAGATTTTTTTTCTAGATTTTTTTTCTAGATTTTTTTTCTATAATTTTTTTCTAGAATTTTTTTCTAGATTTTTTTTCTAGATTTTTTTTCTAGAATTTTTTCTAGATTTTTTTCTAGATTTTTTTTCTAGATTTTTTTTCTAGAATTTTTTTCTAGATTTTTTTTCTAGATTTTTTTCTAGATTTTTTTTCTAGATTTTTTTTCTAGATTTTTTTTCTAGATTTTTTTCTAGATTTTTTTTCTAGATTTTTTTTCTAGATTTTTTTTCTAGAATTTTTTTCTAGATTTTTTTCTAGATTTTTTTTCTAGATTTTTTTTCTAGATTTTTTTTCTAGATTTTTTTTCTAGAATTGTTTCTAGATTTTTTTTCTAGATTTTTTTTCTAGATTTTTTTTCTAGAATTCTTTCTAGATTTTTTTTCTAGATTTTTTTTCTAGATTTTTTTTCTATAATTTTTTCTAGATTTTTTTTCTAGATTTTTTTTCTAGATTTTTTTCTAGATTTTTTTTCTAGATTTTTTTTCTATAATTTTTTTCTAGATTTTTTTCTAGATTTTTTTCTAGATTTTTTTTCTAGATTTTTTTTTAGATTTTTTTTCTAGATTTTTTTCTAGATTTTTTTTCTAGATTTTTTTTCTAGAATTTTTTTCTAGAATTTTTTTCTAGATTTTTTTCTAGATTTTTTTTCTAGATTTTTTTTCTAGATTTTTTTTCTAGATTTTTTTCTAGATTTTTTTTCTAGATTTTTTTTCTAGATTTTTTTTCTAGAATTTTTTTCTAGATTTTTTTCTAGATTTTTTTTCTAGATTTTTTTTCTAGATTTTTTTTCTAGATTTTTTTTCTAGAATTTTTTCTAGATTTTTTTTCTAGATTTTTTTTCTAGATTTTTTTTCTAGAATTCTTTCTAGATTTTTTTTCTAGATTTTTTTTCTAGATTTTTTTTCTATAATTTTTTCTAGATTTTTTTTCTATAATTTTTTCTAGATTTTTTTTCTAGATTTTTTTCTAGATTTTTTTTCTAGATTTTTTTTCTAGATTTTTTTTCTAGATTTTTTTCTAGATTTTTTTTCTAGATTTTTTTTCTAGATTTTTTTTCTAGATTTTTTTCTAGATTTTTTTCTAGATTTTTTTTCTAGATTTTTTTTCTAGAATTTTTTTCTAGATTTTTTTCTAGATTTTTTTTCTAGATTTTTTTTCTAGATTTTTTTTCTAGATTTTTTTTCTAGAATTTTTTCTAGATTTTTTTTCTAGATTTTTTTTCTAGATTTTTTTTCTAGAATTCTTTCTAGATTTTTTTTCTAGATTTTTTTTCTAGATTTTTTTTCTATAATTTTTTCTAGATTTTTTTTCTAGATTTTTTTTCTAGATTTTTTTCTAGATTTTTTTTCTAGATTTTTTTTCTATAATTTTTTTTCTAGATTTTTTTCTAGATTTTTTTCTAGATTTTTTTTCTAGATTTTTTTTTAGATTTTTTTTCTAGATTTTTTTCTAGATTTTTTTTCTAGATTTTTTTTCTAGATTTTTTTTCTAGATTTTTTTTCTATAATTTTTTTCTAGATTTTTTTTCTAGATTTTTTTCTAGATTTTTTTTCTAGATTTTTTTTCTAGAATTTTTTTCTAGATTTTTTTTCTAGATTTGTTTTCTAGATTTTTTTCTAGATTTTTTTTCTAGATTTTTTTTCTAGATTTTTTTTCTATAATTTTTTCTAGATTTTTTTTCTAGATTTTTTTTCTAGATTTTTTTCTAGATTTTTTTTCTAGATTTTTTTTCTAGATTTTTTTTCTAGATTTTTTTCTAGATTTTTTTTCTAGATTTTTTTTCTAGATTTTTTTTCTATAATTTTTTTCTATAATTTTTTTCTAGATTTTTTTCTAGATTTTTTTTCTAGATTTTTTTTCTAGATTTTTTTTCTAGAATTTTTTTCTAGATTTTTTTCTAGATTTTTTTTCTAGATTTTTTTTCTAGATTTTTTTTCTAGATTTTTTTTCTAGAATTTTTTCTAGATTTTTTTTCTAGATTTTTTTTCTAGATTTTTTTTCTAGAATTCTTTCTAGATTTTTTTTCTAGATTTTTTTTCTAGATTTTTTTTCTATAATTTTTTCTAGATTTTTTTTCTAGATTTTTTTTCTAGATTTTTTTCTAGATTTTTTTTCTAGATTTTTTTTCTATAATTTTTTTCTAGATTTTTTTCTAGATTTTTTTCTATAATTTTTTCTAGATTTTTTTTCTAGATTTTTTTCTAGATTTTTTTTCTAGATTTTTTTTTAGATTTTTTTTCTAGATTTTTTTCTATATTTTTTTTCTATAATTTTTTCTAGATTTTTTTCTAGATTTTTTTTCTAGAATTTTTTCTATATTTTTTTTTTAGATTTTTTTTCTAGATTTTTTTTCTAGATTTTTTTTCTAGATTTTTTTTCTATAATTTTTTTCTAGATTTTTTTCTAGATTTTTTTCTAGATTTTTTTTCTAGATTTTTTTCTAGATTTTTTTTCTAGATTTTTTTTCTAGATTTTTTTTAAGATTTTTTTTCTAGATTTTTTTCTAGATGTTTTTTCTAGATTTTTTTTCTAGAATTTTTTCTAGATTTTTTTTCTATAATTTTTTCTAGATTTTTTTTCTAGATTTTTTTCTAGATTTTTTTTCTATATTTTTTTTCTAGATTTTTTTCTAGATTTTTTTTCTAGATTTTTTTTCTAGATTTTTTTTCTATAATTTTTTTCTAGATTTTTTTCTAGAATTTTTTTCTAGATTTTTTTCTAGATTTTTTTTCTAGATTTTTTTTCTAGATTTTTTTTCTATATTTTTTTTCTAGATTTTTTTCTAGATTTTTTTTCTAGATTTTTTTTCTAGATTTTTTTCTAGAATTTTTTCTAGATTTTTTTTCTAGATTTTTTTTCTATAATTTTTTTCTAGATTTTTTTTCTATAATTTTTTTCTAGATTTTTTTCTAGAATTTTTTTCTAGATTTTTTTCTAGATTTTTTTTCTAGATTTTTTTTCTAGATTTTTTTTCTATATTTTTTTTCTAGATTTTTTTCTAGATTTTTTTTCTAGATTTTTTTTCTAGATTTTTTTCTAGAATTTTTTCTAGATTTTTTTTCTAGATTTTTTTTCTATAATTTTTTTCTAGATTTTTTTCTAGATTTTTTTTCTAGATTTTTTTTCTAGATTTTTTTTCTAGATTTTTTTTCTAGATTTTTTTTCTATAATTTTTTCTAGATTTTTTTTCTAGATTTTTTTTCTAGATTTTTTTCTAGATTTTTTTTCTAGATTTTTTTCTAGATTTTTTTCTAGATTTTTTTTCTAGATTTTTTTTCTAGAATTTTTTTCTAGATTTTTTTCTAGATTTTTTTTCTAGATTTTTTTTCTAGATTTTTTTTCTAGATTTTTTTTCTAGAATTTTTTCTAGATTTTTTTTCTAGATTTTTTTTCTAGATTTTTTTCTAGATTTTTTTTCTAGATTTTTTTCTAGATTTTTTTCTAGATTTTTTTTCTAGATTTTTTTTTAGATTTTTTTTCTAGATTTTTTTTCTAGATTTTTTTTCTAGATTTTTTTCTAGATTTTTTTCTAGATTTTTTTTCTAGATTTTTTTCTAGAATTTTTTCTAGATTTTTTTTCTAGATTTTTTTTCTAGATTTTTTTTCTAGATTTTTTTTCGATAATTTTTTTCTAGATTTTTTTTCTAGATTTTTTTCTAGATTTTTTTTCTAGATTTTTTTTCTAGAATTTTTTTCTAGATTTTTTTTCTAGATTTTTTTTCTAGATTTTTTTTCTATAATTTTTTTCTAGATTTTTTTCTAGATTTTTTTTCTAGATTTTTTTTCTAGATTTTTTTTCTAGATTTTTTTTCTAGATTTTTTTTCTATAATTTTTTCTAGATTTTTTTTCTAGATTTTTTTTCTAGATTTTTTTCTAGATTTTTTTTCTAGATTTTTTTCTAGATTTTTTTCTAGATTTTTTTTCTAGATTTTTTTTCTAGAATTTTTTTCTAGATTTTTTTCTAGATTTTTTTTCTAGATTTTTTTTCTAGATTTTTTTTCTAGATTTTTTTTCTAGAATTTTTTCTAGATTTTTTTTCTAGATTTTTTTTCTAGATTTTTTTCTAGATTTTTTTTCTAGATTTTTTTCTAGATTTTTTTCTAGATTTTTTTTCTAGATTTTTTTTTAGATTTTTTTTCTAGATTTTTTTTCTAGATTTTTTTTCTAGATTTTTTTCTAGATTTTTTTCTAGATTTTTTTTCTAGATTTTTTTTCTAGAATTTTTTTCTAGATTTTTTTCTAGATTTTTTTTCTAGATTTTTTTTCTAGATTTTTTTTCTAGATTTTTTTTCTAGAATTTTTTCTAGATTTTTTTTCTAGATTTTTTTTCTAGATTTTTTTTCTAGAATTCTTTCTAGATTTTTTTTCTAGATTTTTTTTCTAGATTTTTTTTCTATAATTTTTTCTAGATTTTTTTTCTAGATTTTTTTTCTAGATTTTTTTCTAGATTTTTTTTCTAGATTTTTTTTCTATAATTTTTTTCTAGATTTTTTTCTAGATTTTTTTCTAGATTTTTTTTCTAGATTTTTTTTTAGATTTTTTTTCTAGATTTTTTTCTAGATTTTTTTTCTAGATTTTTTTTCTAGATTTTTTTTCTAGATTTTTTTTCTATAATTTTTTTCTAGATTTTTTTCTAGATTTTTTTTCTAGATTTTTTTTCTAGATTTTTTTTCTAGATTTTTTTCTAGATTTTTTTTCTAGATTTTTTTTCTAGAATTTTTTTCTAGAATTTTTTTCTAGATTTTTTTCTAGATTTTTTTTCTAGATTTTTTTTCTAGATTTTTTTTCTAGATTTTTTTTTAGATTTTTTTTCTAGATTTTTTTTCTAGATTTTTTTTCTAGATTTTTTTTTAGATTTTTTTTCTAGATTTTTTTTCTATAATTTTTTCTAGATTTTTTTTATAGATTTTTTTTCTAGATTTTTTTTCTAGATTTTTTTTCTAGATTTTTTTTCTATAATTTTTTTCTAGATTTTTTTCTAGATTTTTTTCTATAATTTTTTCTAGATTTTTTTTCTAGATTTTTTTTCTAGATTTTTTTTCTAGATTTTTTTTCTAGAATTTTTTTCTAGATTTTTTTTCTAGATTTTTTTTCTAGATTTTTTTCTAGATTTTTTTTCTAGATTTTTTTTCTAGATTTTTTTTCTATAATTTTTTTCTAGATTTTTTTCTAGAATTTTTTTCTAGATTTTTTTCTAGATTTTTTTTCTAGATTTTTTTTCTAGATTTTTTTTCTATATTTTTTTTCTAGATTTTTTTCTAGATTTTTTTTCTAGATTTTTTTTCTAGATTTTTTTCTAGAATTTTTTCTAGATTTTTTTTCTAGATTTTTTTTCTAGATTTTTTTTCTATAATTTTTTCTAGATTTTTTTTCTAGATTTTTTTTCTAGATTTTTTTCTAGATTTTTTTTCTAGATTTTTTTTCTAGATTTTTTTTCTAGATTTTTTTTCTATAATTTTTTTCTAGATTTTTTTCTAGATTTTTTTTCTAGATTTTTTTTCTAGATTTTTTTTCTAGATTTTTTTCTAGATTTTTTTTCTAGATTTTTTTTCTAGAATTTTTTTCTAGAATTTTTTTCTAGATTTTTTTCTAGATTTTTTTTCTAGATTTTTCTTCTAGATTTTTTTTCTAGATTTTTTTTTAGATTTTTTTTCTAGATTTTTTTTCTATAATTTTTTCTAGATTTTTTTTCTAGATTTTTTTTCTAGATTTTTTTTCTATAATTTTTTTCTAGATTTTTTTCTATAATTTTTTCTAGATTTTTTTTCTAGATTTTTTTTCTAGATTTTTTTTCTAGATTTTTTTTCTAGAATTTTTTTCTAGATTTTTTTTCTAGATTTTTTTTCTAGATTTTTTTCTAGATTTTTTTTCTAGATTTTTTTTCTAGATTTTTTTTCTATAATTTTTTTCTAGATTTTTTTCTAGAATTTTTTTCTAGATTTTTTTCTAGATTTTTTTTCTAGATTTTTTTTCTAGATTTTTTTTCTATATTTTTTTTCTAGATTTTTTTCTAGATTTTTTTTCTAGATTTTTTTTCTAGATTTTTTTCTAGAATTTTTTCTAGATTTTTTTTCTAGATTTTTTTTCTAGATTTTTTTTCTATAATTTTTTCTAGATTTTTTTTCTAGATTTTTTTTCTAGATTTTTTTCTAGATTTTTTTTCTAGATTTTTTTTCTAGATTTTTTTTCTAGATTTTTTTTCTATAATTTTTTTCTAGATTTTTTTCTAGATTTTTTTTCTAGATTTTTTTTCTAGATTTTTTTTCTAGATTTTTTTCTAGATTTTTTTTCTAGATTTTTTTTCTAGAATTTTTTTCTAGAATTTTTTTCTAGATTTTTTTCTAGATTTTTTTTCTAGATTTTTTTTCTAGATTTTTTTTCTAGATTTTTTTTTAGATTTTTTTTCTAGATTTTTTTTCTATAATTTTTTCTAGATTTTTTTTCTAGATTTTTTTTCTAGATTTTTTTCTAGATTTTTTTTCTAGATTTTTTTTCTATAATTTTTTTCTAGATTTTTTTCTAGATTTTTTTCTAGATTTTTTTTCTATAATTTTTTTTAGATTTTTTTTCTATAATTTTTTCTAGATTTTTTTCTAGATTTTTTTTCTAGATTTTTTTTCTAGATTTTTTTTCTAGATTTTTTTCTAGATTTTTTTTCTAGATTTTTTTTCTAGATTTTTTTTCTATAATTTTTTTCTATAATTTTTTTCTAGATTTTTTTCTAGATTTTTTTTCTAGATTTTTTTTCTAGATTTTTTTTCTAGAATTTTTTTCTAGATTTTTTTCTAGATTTTTTTTCTAGATTTTTTTTCTAGATTTTTTTTCTAGATTTTTTTTCTAGAATTTTTTCTAGATTTTTTTTCTAGATTTTTTTTCTAGATTTTTTTTCTAGAATTCTTTCTAGATTTTTTTTCTAGATTTTTTTTCTAGATTTTTTTTCTATAATTTTTTCTAGATTTTTTTTCTAGATTTTTTTTCTAGATTTTTTTCTAGATTTTTTTTCTAGATTTTTTTTCTATAATTTTTTTCTAGATTTTTTTCTAGATTTTTTTCTATAATTTTTTCTAGATTTTTTTTCTAGATTTTTTTCTAGATTTTTTTTCTAGATTTTTTTTTAGATTTTTTTTCTAGATTTTTTTCTATATTTTTTTTCTAGAATTTTTTCTAGATTTTTTTCTAGATTTTTTTTCTAGAATTTTTTCTATATTTTTTTTTTAGATTTTTTTTCTAGATTTTTTTTCTAGATTTTTTTTCTAGATTTTTTTTCTATAATTTTTTTCTAGATTTTTTTCTAGATTTTTTTCTAGATTTTTTTTCTAGATTTTTTTCTAGATTTTTTTTTTAGATTTTTTTTCTAGATTTTTTTTCTATATTTTTTTTCTAGATTTTTTTCTAGATTTTTTTTCTACATTTTTTTTCTAGAATTTTTTCTAGATTTTTTTTCTAGATTTTTTTTCTAGATTTTTTTCTAGATTTTTTTTCTAGATTTTTTTTCTAGATTTTTTTTCTAGATTTTTTTCTATATTTTTTTCTAGATTTTTTTTCTAGATTTTTTTTCTAGATTTTTTTTCTAGATATTTTACTAGATTTTTTTTCTAGAATTGTTTCTAGATTTTTTTTCTAGATTTTTTTTCTAGAATTCTTTCTAGATTTTTTTTCTAGATTTTTTTCTAGATTTTTTTTCTATAATTTTTTTTAGATTTTTTTTCTATAATTTTTTCTAGATTTTTTTCTAGATTTTTTTTCTAGATTTTTTTTCTAGATTTTTTTTCTAGATTTTTTTCTAGATTTTTTTTCTAGATTTTTTTTCTAGATTTTTTTTCTATAATTTTTTTCTATAATTTTTTTCTAGATTTTTTTCTAGATTTTTTTTCTAGATTTTTTTTCTAGATTTTTTTTCTAGAATTTTTTTCTAGATTTTTTTCTAGATTTTTTTTCTAGATTTTTTTTCTAGATTTTTTTTCTAGATTTTTTTTCTAGAATTTTTTCTAGATTTTTTTTCTAGATTTTTTTTCTAGATTTTTTTTCTAGAATTCTTTCTAGATTTTTTTTCTAGATTTTTTTTCTAGATTTTTTTTCTATAATTTTTTCTAGATTTTTTTTCTAGATTTTTTTTCTAGATTTTTTTCTAGATTTTTTTTCTAGATTTTTTTTCTATAATTTTTTTCTAGATTTTTTTCTAGATTTTTTTCTATAATTTTTTCTAGATTTTTTTTCTAGATTTTTTTCTAGATTTTTTTTCTAGATTTTTTTTTAGATTTTTTTTCTAGATTTTTTTCTATATTTTTTTTCTAGAATTTTTTCTAGATTTTTTTCTAGATTTTTTTTCTAGAATTTTTTCTATATTTTTTTTTTAGATTTTTTTTCTAGATTTTTTTTCTAGATTTTTTTTCTAGATTTTTTTTCTATAATTTTTTTCTAGATTTTTTTCTAGATTTTTTTCTAGATTTTTTTTCTAGATTTTTTTCTAGATTTTTTTTTTAGATTTTTTTTCTAGATTTTTTTTCTATATTTTTTTTCTAGATTTTTTTCTAGATTTTTTTTCTACATTTTTTTTCTAGAATTTTTTCTAGATTTTTTTTCTAGATTTTTTTTCTAGATTTTTTTCTAGATTTTTTTTCTAGATTTTTTTTCTAGATTTTTTTTCTAGATTTTTTTCTATATTTTTTTCTAGATTTTTTTTCTAGATTTTTTTTCTAGATTTTTTTTCTAGATATTTTACTAGATTTTTTTTCTAGAATTGTTTCTAGATTTTTTTTCTAGATTTTTTTTCTAGAATTCTTTCTAGATTTTTTTTCTAGATTTTTTTTCTAGATTTTTTTTCTATAATTTTTTCTAGATTTTTTTCTAGATTTTTTTCTAGATTTTTTTTCTAGATTTTTTTTTAGATTTTTTTTCTAGATTTTTTTCTAGATTTTTTTTCTAGATTTTTTTTCTAGATTTTTTTTCTAGATTTTTTTTCTAGATTTTTTTTTCTATAATTTTTTTCTAGATTTTTTTTCTAGATTTTTTTCTAGATTTTTTTTCTAGAATTTTTTTCTAGATTTTTTTTCTAGATTTTTTTTCTAGATTTTTTTTCTATAATTTTTTTCTAGATTTTTTTCTAGATTTTTTTTCTAGATTTTTTTTCTAGATTTTTTTTCTAGATTTTTTTTCTAGATTTTTTTTCTATAATTTTTTCTAGATTTTTTTTCTAGATTTTTTTTCTAGATTTTTTTCTAGATTTTTTTTCTAGATTTTTTTCTAGATTTTTTTTCTAGATTTTTTTTCTAGATTTTTTTTCTAGATTTTTTTTCTAGAATTTTTTCTAGATTTTTTTTCTAGATTTTTTTTCTAGATTTTTTTTCTAGAATTCTTTCTAGATTTTTTTTCTAGATTTTTTTTCTAGATTTTTTTTCTATAATTTTTTCTAGATTTTTTTTCTAGATTTTTTTTCTAGATTTTTTTCTAGATTTTTTTTCTAGATTTTTTTTCTATAATTTTTTTCTAGATTTTTTTCTAGATTTTTTTCTAGATTTTTTTTCTAGATTTTTTTTCTAGATTTTTTTTCTAGATTTTTTTCTATATTTTTTTCTAGATTTTTTTTCTAGATTTTTTTTCTAGATTTTTTTTCTAGATATTTTACTAGATTTTTTTTCTAGAATTGTTTCTAGATTTTTTTTCTAGATTTTTTTTCTAGAATTCTTTCTAGATTTTTTTTCTAGATTTTTTTTCTAGATTTTTTTTCTATAATTTTTTCTAGATTTTTTTCTAGATTTTTTTCTAGATTTTTTTTCTAGATTTTTTTTTAGATTTTTTTTCTAGATTTTTTTCTAGATTTTTTTTCTAGATTTTTTTTCTAGATTTTTTTTCTAGATTTTTTTTCTAGATTTTTTTTTCTATAATTTTTTTCTAGATTTTTTTTCTAGATTTTTTTCTAGATTTTTTTTCTAGAATTTTTTTCTAGATTTTTTTTCTAGATTTTTTTTCTAGATTTTTTTTCTATAATTTTTTTCTAGATTTTTTTCTAGATTTTTTTTCTAGATTTTTTTTCTAGATTTTTTTTCTAGATTTTTTTTCTAGATTTTTTTTCTATAATTTTTTCTAGATTTTTTTTCTAGATTTTTTTTCTAGATTTTTTTCTAGATTTTTTTTCTAGATTTTTTTCTAGATTTTTTTTCTAGATTTTTTTTCTAGATTTTTTTTCTAGATTTTTTTTCTAGAATTTTTTCTAGATTTTTTTTCTAGATTTTTTTTCTAGATTTTTTTTCTAGAATTCTTTCTAGATTTTTTTTCTAGATTTTTTTTCTAGATTTTTTTTCTATAATTTTTTCTAGATTTTTTTTCTAGATTTTTTTTCTAGATTTTTTTCTAGATTTTTTTTCTAGATTTTTTTTCTATAATTTTTTTCTAGATTTTTTTCTAGATTTTTTTCTAGATTTTTTTTCTAGATTTTTTTTTAGATTTTTTTTCTAGATTTTTTTCTAGATTTTTTTTCTAGATTTTTTTTCTAGATTTTTTTTCTAGATTTTTTTTCTAGATTTTTTTTCTATAATTTTTTTCTAGATTTTTTTTCTAGATTTTTTTCTAGATTTTTTTTCTAGAATTTTTTTCTAGATTTTTTTTCTAGATTTTTTTTCTAGATTTTTTTTCTATAATTTTTTTCTAGATTTTTTTCTAGATTTTTTTTCTAGATTTTTTTTCTAGATTTTTTTTCTAGATTTTTTTTCTAGATTTTTTTTCTATAATTTTTTCTAGATTTTTTTTCTAAATTTTTTTTCTAGATTTTTTTCTAGATTTTTTTTCTAGATTTTTTTCTAGATTTTTTTCTAGATTTTTTTTCTAGATTTTTTTTCTAGAATTTTTTTCTAGATTTTTTTCTAGATTTTTTTTCTAGATTTTTTTTCTAGATTTTTTTTCTAGAATTTTTTCTAGATTTTTTTTCTAGATTTTTTTTCTAGATTTTTTTCTAGATTTTTTTTCTAGATTTTTTTCTAGATTTTTTTCTAGATTTTTTTTCTAGATTTTTTTTTAGATTTTTTTTCTAGATTTTTTTTCTAGATTTTTTTTCTAGATTTTTTTCTAGATTTTTTTCTAGATTTTTTTTCTAGATTTTTTTCTAGAATTTTTTCTAGATTTTTTTTCTAGATTTTTTTTCTAGATTTTTTTTCTAGATTTTTTTTCTATAATTTTTTTCTAGATTTTTTTTCTAGATTTTTTTCTAGATTTTTTTTCTAGATTTTTTTTCTAGAATTTTTTTCTAGATTTTTTTTCTAGATTTTTTTTCTATAATTTTTTCTAGATTTTTTTTCTAGATTTTTTTTCTAGATTTTTTTCTAGATTTTTTTTCTAGATTTTTTTCTAGATTTTTTTCTAGATTTTTTTTCTAGATTTTTTTTCTAGATTTTTTTTCTAGAATTTTTTCTAGATTTTTTTTCTAGATTTTTTTTCTAGATTTTTTTCTAGATTTTTTTTCTAGATTTTTTTCTAGATTTTTTTCTAGATTTTTTTTCTAGATTTTTTTTTAGATTTTTTTTCTAGATTTTTTTTCTAGATTTTTTTTCTAGATTTTTTTCTAGATTTTTTTCTAGATTTTTTTTCTAGATTTTTTTTCTAGAATTTTTTTCTAGATTTTTTTCTAGATTTTTTTTTAGATTTTTTTTCTAGATTTTTTTCTAGATTTTTTTTCTAGATTTTTTTTCTAGATTTTTTTTCTAGATTTTTTTTCTATAATTTTTTTCTAGATTTTTTTCTAGATTTTTTTTCTAGATTTTTTTTCTAGATTTTTTTTCTAGATTTTTTTCTAGATTTTTTTTCTAGATTTTTTTTCTAGAATTTTTTTCTAGAATTTTTTTCTAGATTTTTTTCTAGATTTTTTTTCTAGATTTTTTTTCTAGATTTTTTTTCTAGATTTTTTTTTAGATTTTTTTTCTAGATTTTTTTTCTATAATTTTTTCTAGATTTTTTTTCTAGATTTTTTTTCTAGATTTTTTTTCTAGATTTTTTTTCTAGATTTTTTTTCTATAATTTTTTTCTAGATTTTTTTCTAGATTTTTTTCTATAATTTTTTCTAGATTTTTTTTCTAGATTTTTTTTCTAGATTTTTTTTCTAGATTTTTTTTCTAGAATTTTTTTCTAGATTTTTTTTCTAGATTTTTTTTCTAGATTTTTTTCTAGATTTTTTTTCTAGATTTTTTTTCTAGATTTTTTTTCTATAATTTTTTTCTAGATTTTTTTCTAGAATTTTTTTCTAGATTTTTTTCTAGATTTTTTTTCTAGATTTTTTTTCTAGATTTTTTTTCTATATTTTTTTTCTAGATTTTTTTCTAGATTTTTTTTCTAGATTTTTTTTCTAGATTTTTTTCTAGAATTTTTTCTAGATTTTTTTTCTAGATTTTTTTTCTAGATTTTTTTTCTATAATTTTTTCTAGATTTTTTTTCTAGATTTTTTTTCTAGATTTTTTTCTAGATTTTTTTTCTAGATTTTTTTTCTAGATTTTTTTTCTAGATTTTTTTTCTATAATTTTTTTCTAGATTTTTTTCTAGATTTTTTTTCTAGATTTTTTTTCTAGATTTTTTTTCTAGATTTTTTTCTAGATTTTTTTTCTAGATTTTTTTTCTAGAATTTTTTTCTAGAATTTTTTTCTAGATTTTTTTCTAGATTTTTTTTCTAGATTTTTTTTCTAGATTTTTTTTCTAGATTTTTTTTTAGATTTTTTTTCTAGATTTTTTTTCTATAATTTTTTCTAGATTTTTTTTCTAGATTTTTTTTCTAGATTTTTTTCTAGATTTTTTTTCTAGATTTTTTTTCTATAATTTTTTTCTAGATTTTTTTCTATAATTTTTTCTAGATTTTTTTTCTAGATTTTTTTTCTAGATTTTTTTTCTAGATTTTTTTTCTAGAATTTTTTTCTAGATTTTTTTTCTAGATTTTTTTTCTAGATTTTTTTCTAGATTTTTTTTCTAGATTTTTTTTCTAGATTTTTTTTCTATAATTTTTTTCTAGATTTTTTTCTAGAATTTTTTTCTAGATTTTTTTCTAGATTTTTTTTCTAGATTTTTTTTCTAGATTTTTTTTCTATATTTTTTTTCTAGATTTTTTTCTAGATTTTTTTTCTAGATTTTTTTCTAGATTTTTTTCTAGATTTTTTTTCTAGATTTTTTTTCTAGAATTTTTTTCTAGATTTTTTTCTAGATTTTTTTTCTAGATTTTTTTTCTAGATTTTTTTTCTAGATTTTTTTTCTAGAATTTTTTCTAGATTTTTTTTCTAGATTTTTTTTCTAGATTTTTTTCTAGATTTTTTTTCTAGATTTTTTTCTAGATTTTTTTCTAGATTTTTTTTCTAGATTTTTTTTTAGATTTTTTTTCTAGATTTTTTTTCTAGATTTTTTTTCTAGATTTTTTTCTAGATTTTTTTCTAGATTTTTTTTCTAGATTTTTTTCTAGAATTTTTTCTAGATTTTTTTTCTAGATTTTTTTTCTAGATTTTTTTTCTAGATTTTTTTTCTATAATTTTTTTCTAGATTTTTTTTCTAGATTTTTTTCTAGATTTTTTTTCTAGATTTTTTTTCTAGAATTTTTTTCTAGATTTTTTTTCTAGATTTTTTTTCTAGATTTTTTTTCTATAATTTTTTTCTAGATTTTTTTCTAGATTTTTTTTCTAGATTTTTTTTCTAGATTTTTTTTCTAGATTTTTTTTCTAGATTTTTTTTCTATAATTTTTTCTAGATTTTTTTTCTAGATTTTTTTTCTAGATTTTTTTCTAGATTTTTTTTCTAGATTTTTTTCTAGATTTTTTTCTAGATTTTTTTTCTAGATTTTTTTTCTAGAATTTTTTTCTAGATTTTTTTCTAGATTTTTTTTCTAGATTTTTTTTCTAGATTTTTTTTCTAGATTTTTTTTCTAGAATTTTTTCTAGATTTTTTTTCTAGATTTTTTTTCTAGATTTTTTTCTAGATTTTTTTTCTAGATTTTTTTCTAGATTTTTTTCTAGATTTTTTTTCTAGATTTTTTTTTAGATTTTTTTTCTAGATTTTTTTTCTAGATTTTTTTTCTAGATTTTTTTCTAGATTTTTTTCTAGATTTTTTTTCTAGATTTTTTTTCTAGAATTTTTTTCTAGATTTTTTTCTAGATTTTTTTTTAGATTTTTTTTCTAGATTTTTTTCTAGATTTTTTTTCTAGATTTTTTTTCTAGATTTTTTTTCTAGATTTTTTTTCTATAATTTTTTTCTAGATTTTTTTCTAGATTTTTTTTCTAGATTTTTTTTCTAGATTTTTTTTCTAGATTTTTTTCTAGATTTTTTTTCTAGATTTTTTTTCTAGAATTTTTTTCTAGAATTTTTTTCTAGATTTTTTTCTAGATTTTTTTTCTAGATTTTTTTTCTAGATTTTTTTTCTAGATTTTTTTTTAGATTTTTTTTCTAGATTTTTTTTCTATAATTTTTTCTAGATTTTTTTTCTAGATTTTTTTTCTAGATTTTTTTTCTAGATTTTTTTTCTAGATTTTTTTTCTATAATTTTTTTCTAGATTTTTTTCTAGATTTTTTTCTATAATTTTTTCTAGATTTTTTTTCTAGATTTTTTTTCTAGATTTTTTTTCTAGATTTTTTTTCTAGAATTTTTTTCTAGATTTTTTTTCTAGATTTTTTTTCTAGATTTTTTTCTAGATTTTTTTTCTAGATTTTTTTTCTAGATTTTTTTTCTATAATTTTTTTCTAGATTTTTTTCTAGAATTTTTTTCTAGATTTTTTTCTAGATTTTTTTTCTAGATTTTTTTTCTAGATTTTTTTTCTATATTTTTTTTCTAGATTTTTTTCTAGATTTTTTTTCTAGATTTTTTTTCTAGATTTTTTTCTAGAATTTTTTCTAGATTTTTTTTCTAGATTTTTTTTCTAGATTTTTTTTCTATAATTTTTTCTAGATTTTTTTTCTAGATTTTTTTTCTAGATTTTTTTCTAGATTTTTTTTCTAGATTTTTTTTCTAGATTTTTTTTCTAGATTTTTTTTCTATAATTTTTTTCTAGATTTTTTTCTAGATTTTTTTTCTAGATTTTTTTTCTAGATTTTTTTTCTAGATTTTTTTCTAGATTTTTTTTCTAGATTTTTTTTCTAGAATTTTTTTCTAGAATTTTTTTCTAGATTTTTTTCTAGATTTTTTTTCTAGATTTTTTTTCTAGATTTTTTTTCTAGATTTTTTTTTAGATTTTTTTTCTAGATTTTTTTTCTATAATTTTTTCTAGATTTTTTTTCTAGATTTTTTTTCTAGATTTTTTTCTAGATTTTTTTTCTAGATTTTTTTTCTATAATTTTTTTCTAGATTTTTTTCTATAATTTTTTCTAGATTTTTTTTCTAGATTTTTTTTCTAGATTTTTTTTCTAGATTTTTTTTCTAGAATTTTTTTCTAGATTTTTTTTCTAGATTTTTTTTCTAGATTTTTTTCTAGATTTTTTTTCTAGATTTTTTTTCTAGATTTTTTTTCTATAATTTTTTTCTAGATTTTTTTCTAGAATTTTTTTCTAGATTTTTTTCTAGATTTTTTTTCTAGATTTTTTTTCTAGATTTTTTTTCTATATTTTTTTTCTAGATTTTTTTCTAGATTTTTTTTCTAGATTTTTTTTCTAGATTTTTTTCTAGAATTTTTTCTAGATTTTTTTTCTAGATTTTTTTTCTAGATTTTTTTTCTATAATTTTTTCTAGATTTTTTTTCTAGATTTTTTTTCTAGATTTTTTTCTAGATTTTTTTTCTAGATTTTTTTTCTAGATTTTTTTTCTAGATTTTTTTTCTATAATTTTTTTCTAGATTTTTTTCTAGATTTTTTTTCTAGATTTTTTTTCTAGATTTTTTTTCTAGATTTTTTTCTAGATTTTTTTTCTAGATTTTTTTTCTAGAATTTTTTTCTAGAATTTTTTTCTAGATTTTTTTCTAGATTTTTTTTCTAGATTTTTTTTCTAGATTTTTTTTCTAGATTTTTTTTTAGATTTTTTTTCTAGATTTTTTTTCTATAATTTTTTCTAGATTTTTTTTCTAGATTTTTTTTCTAGATTTTTTTCTAGATTTTTTTTCTAGATTTTTTTTCTATAATTTTTTTCTAGATTTTTTTCTAGATTTTTTTCTAGATTTTTTTTCTATAATTTTTTTTAGATTTTTTTTCTAGAATTTTTTCTAGATTTTTTTTCTAGATTTTTTTTCTAGATTTTTTTTCTAGAATTTTTTCTAGATTTTTTTTCTAGATTTTTTTTCTAGATTTTTTTCTAGATTTTTTTTCTAGATTTTTTTTCTAGATTTTTTTTCTAGATTTTTTTCTAGATTTTTTTTCTAGATTTTTTTTCTAGATTTTTTTTCTAGATTTTTTTTCTAGAATTTTTTCTAGATTTTTTTTCTAGATTTTTTTTCTAGATTTTTTTTCTAGAATTTTTTCTAGATTTTTTTTCTAGATTTTTTTTCTAGATTTTTTTCTAGATTTTTTTTCTAGATTTTTTTTCTAGATTTTTTTTCTAGATTTTTTTTCTAGATTTTTTTCTAGATTTTTTTTCTAGATTTTTTTTCTAGATTTTTTTTCTATAATTTTTTCTAGATTTTTTTTCTAGATTTTTTTCTAGATTTTTTTTCTAGATTTTTTTTTAGATTTTTTTTCTAGATTTTTTTCTAGATTTTTTTTCTACATTTTTTTCTACATTTTTTTTCTACATTTTTTTTCTAGATTTTTTTTCTAGATTTTTTTTCTAGATTTTTTTTCTAGATTTTTTTCTAGATTTTTTTTCTAGATTTTTTTCTAGATTTTTTTTCTAGATTTTTTTTCTAGATTTTTTTTCTAGAATTTTTTCTAGATTTTTTTTCTAGATTTTTTTTCTAGAATTTTTTCTAGATTTTTTTTTTAGATTTTTTTTCTAGATTTTTTATCTAGATTTTTTTTCTAGATTTTTTTTCTAGATTTTTTTCTAGATTTTTTTCTAGATTTTTTTTCTATAATTTTTTTCTAGATTTTTTTCTAGATTTTTTTCTAGATTTTTTTTCTAGATTTTTTTTCTAGATTTTTTTTCTAGATTTTTTTTCTAGATTTTTTTCTAGATTTTTTTCTAGATTTCTTTTCTATAATTTTTTTCTAGATTTTTTTCTAGATTTTTTTCTAGATTTTTTTTCTAGATTTTTTTTCTAGATTTTTTTTCTAGAATTTTTTTCTAGATTTTTTTTCTAGATTTTTTTTCTAGATTTTTTTGTATAATTTTTTCTAGATTTTTTTTCTAGATTTTTTTTCTATAATTTTTTTCTAGATTTTTTTCTAGATTTTTTTTCTAGATTTTTTTTCTAGATTTTTTTTTAGATTTTTTTTCTAGATTTTTTTCTAGATGTTTTTTCTAGATTTTTTTTCTAGAATTTTTTCTAGATTTTTTTTCTATAATTTTTTCTAGATTTTTTTTCTAGATTTTTTTCTAGATTTTTTTTCTAGATTTTTTTTCTAGATTTTTTTTCTAGAATTTTTTTCTAGATTTTTTTCTAGATTTTTTTTCTAGATTTTTTTTTCTAGATTTTTTTTCTAGATTTTTTTTCTAGAATTTTTTCTAGATTTTTTTTCTAGATTTTTTTTCTAGATTTTTTTTCTATAATTTTTTCTAGATTTTTTTTCTAGATTTTTTTTCTATAATTTTTTCTAGATTTTTTTTCTAGATTTTTTTCTAGATTTTTTTCTAGATTTTTTTTCTAGATTTTTTTTCTAGATTTTTTTTCTATAATTTTTTCTAGATTTTTTTTCTAGATTTTTTTTCTAGATTTTTTTCTAGATTTTTTTTCTAGATTTTTTTTCTATAATTTTTTTCTAGATTTTTTTCTAGATTTTTTTCTAGATTTTTTTTCTAGATTTTTTTTTAGATTTTTTTTCTAGATTTTTTTCTAGATTTTTTTTCTAGATTTTTTTTCTAGATTTTTTTTCTAGATTTTTTTTCTAGATTTTTTTTCTAGATTTTTTTTCTAGATTTTTTTCTAGATTTTTTTTCTAGATTTTTTTTCTAGATTTTTTTTCTAGATTTTTTTTCTAGAATTTTTTCTAGATTTTTTTTCTAGATTTTTTTTCTAGATTTTTTTCTAGATTTTTTTTCTAGATTTTTTTTCTAGATTTTTTTTCTAGATTTTTTTCTAGATTTTTTTTCTAGATTTTTTTTCTAGATTTTTTTTCTAGATTTTTTTTCTAGAATTTTTTCTAGATTTTTTTTCTAGATTTTTTTTCTAGATTTTTTTTCTAGAATTTTTTCTAGATTTTTTTTCTAGATTTTTTTTCTAGATTTTTTTCTAGATTTTTTTTCTAGATTTTTTTTCTAGATTTTTTTTCTAGATTTTTTTTCTAGATTTTTTTCTAGATTTTTTTTCTAGATTTTTTTTCTAGATTTTTTTTCTAGATTTTTTTTCTAGAATTTTTTCTAGATTTTTTTTCTAGATTTTTTTTCTAGATTTTTTTTCTAGAATTTTTTCTAGATTTTTTTTCTAGATTTTTTTTCTAGATTTTTTTCTAGATTTTTTTTCTAGATTTTTTTTCTATATTTTTTTTCTAGATTTTTTTCTAGATTTTTTTTCTAGATTTTTTTTCTAGATTTTTTTTCTAGATTTTTTTTCTAGAATTTTTTCTAGATTTTTTTTCTAGATTTTTTTTCTAGATTTTTTTTCTATAATTTTTTCTAGATTTTTTTTCTAGATTTTTTTTCTAGATTTTTTTCTAGATTTTTTTTCTAGATTTTTTTTCTATAATTTTTTCTAGATTTTTTTCTAGATTTTTTTCTAGATTTTTTTTCTAGATTTTTTTTAAGATTTTTTTTCTAGATTTTTTTCTAGATTTTTTTTCTAGATTTTTTTTTAGATTTTTTTTCTAGATTTTTTTTCTAGATTTTTTTTCTAGATTTTTTTTCTATAATTTTTTCTAGATTTTTTTTCTCTAATTTTTTCTAGATTTTTTTTCTAGATTTTTTTTCTAGATTTTTTTCTAGATTTTTTTTCTAGATTTTTTTCTAGATGTTTTTTCTAGATTTTTTTTCTAGAATTTTTTTCTACATTTTTTTCTAGATTTTTTTTCTAGATTTTTTTTCTAGATTTTTTTTCTAGATTTTTTTTCTAGATTTTTTTTCTAGATTTTTTTCTAGATTTTTTTTCTAGATTTTTTTCTAGATTTTTTTTCTAGATTTTTTTTTAGATTTTTTTTCTAGATTTTTTTCTAGATTTTTTTTCTACATTTTTTTCTAGATTTTTTTTCTAGATTTTTTTTCTAGATTTTTTTCTAGATTTTTTTTCTAGATTTTTTTTCTATAATTTTTTTCTAGATTTTTTTCTAGATTTTTTTCTAGATTTTTTTTCTAGATTTTTTTTTAGATTTTTTTTCTAGATTTTTTTCTAGATTTTTTTTCTAGATTTTTTTTCTAGATTTTTTTTCTAGATTTTTTTTCTATAATTTTTTTCTAGATTTTTTTCTAGATTTTTTTTCTAGATTTTTTTTCTAGATTTTTTTTCTAGATTTTTTTCTAGATTTTTTTTCTAGATTTTTTTTCTAGAATTTTTTTCTAGAATTTTTTTCTAGATTTTTTTCTAGATTTTTTTTCTAGATTTTTTTTCTAGATTTTTTTTCTAGATTTTTTTTTAGATTTTTTTTCTAGATTTTTTTTCTATAATTTTTTCTAGATTTTTTTTCTAGATTTTTTTTCTAGATTTTTTTTCTAGATTTTTTTTCTATAATTTTTTTCTAGATTTTTTTCTAGATTTTTTTCTATAATTTTTTCTAGATTTTTTTTCTAGATTTTTTTTCTAGATTTTTTTTCTAGATTTTTTTTCTAGAATTTTTTTCTAGATTTTTTTTCTAGATTTTTTTTCTAGATTTTTTTCTAGATTTTTTTTCTAGATTTTTTTTCTAGATTTTTTTTCTATAATTTTTTTCTAGATTTTTTTCTAGATTTTTTTTCTAGAATTTTTTTCTAGAATTTTTTTCTAGATTTTTTTCTAGATTTTTTTTCTAGATTTTTTTTCTAGATTTTTTTTCTAGATTTTTTTTTAGATTTTTTTTCTAGATTTTTTTTCTATAATTTTTTCTAGATTTTTTTTCTAGATTTTTTTTCTAGATTTTTTTTCTAGATTTTTTTTCTATAATTTTTTTCTAGATTTTTTTCTAGATTTTTTTCTATAATTTTTTCTAGATTTTTTTTCTAGATTTTTTTTCTAGATTTTTTTTCTAGATTTTTTTTCTAGAATTTTTTTCTAGATTTTTTTCTAGATTTTTTTTCTAGATTTTTTTCTAGATGTTTTTTCTAGATTTTTTTTCTAGAATTTTTTTCTACATTTTTTTCTAGATTTTTTTTCTAGATTTTTTTTCTAGATTTTTTTTCTAGATTTTTTTTCTAGATTTTTTTTCTAGATTTTTTTCTAGATTTTTTTTCTAGATTTTTTTCTAGATTTTTTTTCTAGATTTTTTTTTAGATTTTTTTTCTAGATTTTTTTCTAGATTTTTTTTCTACATTTTTTTCTAGATTTTTTTTCTAGATTTTTTTTCTAGATTTTTTTCTAGATTTTTTTTCTAGATTTTTTTTCTATAATTTTTTTCTAGATTTTTTTCTAGATTTTTTTCTAGATTTTTTTTCTAGATTTTTTTTTAGATTTTTTTTCTAGATTTTTTTCTAGATTTTTTTTCTAGATTTTTTTTCTAGATTTTTTTTCTAGATTTTTTTTCTATAATTTTTTTCTAGATTTTTTTCTAGATTTTTTTTCTAGATTTTTTTTCTAGATTTTTTTTCTAGATTTTTTTCTAGATTTTTTTTCTAGATTTTTTTTCTAGAATTTTTTTCTAGAATTTTTTTCTAGATTTTTTTCTAGATTTTTTTTCTAGATTTTTTTTCTAGATTTTTTTTCTAGATTTTTTTTTAGATTTTTTTTCTAGATTTTTTTTCTATAATTTTTTCTAGATTTTTTTTCTAGATTTTTTTTCTAGATTTTTTTTCTAGATTTTTTTTCTATAATTTTTTTCTAGATTTTTTTCTAGATTTTTTTCTATAATTTTTTCTAGATTTTTTTTCTAGATTTTTTTTCTAGATTTTTTTTCTAGATTTTTTTTCTAGAATTTTTTTCTAGATTTTTTTTCTAGATTTTTTTTCTAGATTTTTTTCTAGATTTTTTTTCTAGATTTTTTTTCTAGATTTTTTTTCTATAATTTTTTTCTAGATTTTTTTCTAGAATTTTTTTCTAGATTTTTTTCTAGATTTTTTTTCTAGATTTTTTTTCTAGATTTTTTTTCTATATTTTTTTTCTAGATTTTTTTCTAGATTTTTTTTCTAGATTTTTTTTCTAGATTTTTTTCTAGAATTTTTTCTAGATTTTTTTTCTAGATTTTTTTTCTAGATTTTTTTTCTATAATTTTTTCTAGATTTTTTTTCTAGATTTTTTTTCTAGATTTTTTTCTAGATTTTTTTTCTAGATTTTTTTTCTAGATTTTTTTTCTAGATTTTTTTTCTATAATTTTTTTCTAGATTTTTTTCTAGATTTTTTTTCTAGATTTTTTTTCTAGATTTTTTTTCTAGATTTTTTTCTAGATTTTTTTTCTAGATTTTTTTTCTAGAATTTTTTTCTAGAATTTTTTTCTAGATTTTTTTCTAGATTTTTTTTCTAGATTTTTTTTCTAGATTTTTTTTCTAGATTTTTTTTTAGATTTTTTTTCTAGATTTTTTTTCTATAATTTTTTCTAGATTTTTTTTCTAGATTTTTTTTCTAGATTTTTTTCTAGATTTTTTTTCTAGATTTTTTTTCTATAATTTTTTTCTAGATTTTTTTCTATAATTTTTTCTAGATTTTTTTTCTAGATTTTTTTTCTAGATTTTTTTTCTAGATTTTTTTTCTAGAATTTTTTTCTAGATTTTTTTTCTAGATTTTTTTTCTAGATTTTTTTCTAGATTTTTTTTCTAGATTTTTTTTCTAGATTTTTTTTCTATAATTTTTTTCTAGATTTTTTTCTATAATTTTTTTCTAGATTTTTTTCTAGATTTTTTTTCTAGATTTTTTTTCTAGATTTTTTTTCTATATTTTTTTTCTAGATTTTTTTCTAGATTTTTTTTCTAGATTTTTTTTCTAGATTTTTTTCTAGAATTTTTTCTAGATTTTTTTTCTAGATTTTTTTTCTAGATTTTTTTTCTATAATTTTTTCTAGATTTTTTTTCTAGATTTTTTTTCTAGATTTTTTTCTAGATTTTTTTTCTAGATTTTTTTTCTAGATTTTTTTTCTAGATTTTTTTTCTATAATTTTTTTCTAGATTTTTTTCTAGATTTTTTTTCTAGATTTTTTTTCTAGATTTTTTTTCTAGATTTTTTTCTAGATTTTTTTTCTAGATTTTTTTTCTAGAATTTTTTTCTAGAATTTTTTTCTAGATTTTTTTCTAGATTTTTTTTCTAGATTTTTTTTCTAGATTTTTTTTCTAGATTTTTTTTTAGATTTTTTTTCTAGATTTTTTTTCTATAATTTTTTCTAGATTTTTTTTCTAGATTTTTTTTCTAGATTTTTTTCTAGATTTTTTTTCTAGATTTTTTTTCTATAATTTTTTTCTAGATTTTTTTCTAGATTTTTTTCTAGATTTTTTTTCTATAATTTTTTTTAGATTTTTTTTCTAGAATTTTTTCTAGATTTTTTTTCTAGATTTTTTTTCTAGATTTTTTTTCTAGAATTTTTTCTAGATTTTTTTTCTAGATTTTTTTTCTAGATTTTTTTCTAGATTTTTTTTCTAGATTTTTTTTCTAGATTTTTTTTCTAGATTTTTTTCTAGATTTTTTTTCTAGATTTTTTTTCTAGATTTTTTTTCTAGATTTTTTTTCTAGAATTTTTTCTAGATTTTTTTTCTAGATTTTTTTTCTAGATTTTTTTTCTAGAATTTTTTCTAGATTTTTTTTCTAGATTTTTTTCTAGATTTTTTTCTAGATTTTTTTTCTAGATTTTTTTTCTAGATTTTTTTTCTAGATTTTTTTTCTAGATTTTTTTCTAGATTTTTTTTCTAGATTTTTTTTCTAGATTTTTTTTCTATAATTTTTTCTAGATTTTTTTTCTAGATTTTTTTCTAGATTTTTTTTCTAGATTTTTTTTTAGATTTTTTTTCTAGATTTTTTTCTAGATTTTTTTTCTAGAATTTTTTCTAGATTTTTTTTCTAGATTTTTTTTCTAGAATTTTTTCTAGATTTTTTTTTTAGATTTTTTTTCTAGATTTTTTATCTAGATTTTTTTTCTAGATTTTTTTTCTAGATTTTTTTCTAGATTTTTTTCTAGATTTTTTATCTAGATTTTTTTTCTAGATTTTTTTCTAGATTTTTTTCTAGATTTTTTTTCTAGATTTTTTTTCTAGATTTTTTTTCTAGATTTTTTTCTAGATTTTTTTCTAGATTTCTTTTCTATAATTTTTTCTAGATTTTTTTTCTAGATTTTTTTTCTAGATTTTTTTTCTAGAATTTTTTCTAGATTTTTTTTCTAGATTTTTTTCTAGATTTTTTTCTAGATTTTTTTTCTAGATTTTTTTTCTAGATTTTTTTTCTAGATTTTTTTTCTAGATTTTTTTCTAGATTTTTTTTCTAGATTTTTTTTCTAGATTTTTTTTCTATAATTTTTTCTAGATTTTTTTTCTAGATTTTTTTCTAGATTTTTTTTCTAGATTTTTTTTTAGATTTTTTTTCTAGATTTTTTTCTAGATTTTTTTTCTAGAATTTTTTCTAGATTTTTTTTCTAGATTTTTTTTCTAGAATTTTTTCTAGATTTTTTTTTTAGATTTTTTTTCTAGATTTTTTATCTAGATTTTTTTTCTAGATTTTTTTTCTAGATTTTTTTCTAGATTTTTTTCTAGATTTTTTTTCTATAATTTTTTTCTAGATTTTTTTCTAGATTTTTTTCTAGATTTTTTTTCTAGATTTTTTTTCTAGATTTTTTTTCTAGATTTTTTTTCTAGATTTTTTTCTAGATTTTTTTCTAGATTTCTTTTCTATAATTTTTTTCTAGATTTTTTTCTAGATTTTTTTCTAGATTTTTTTTCTAGATTTTTTTTCTAGATTTTTTTTCTAGAATTTTTTTCTAGATTTTTTTTCTAGATTTTTTTTCTAGATTTTTTTGTATAATTTTTTCTAGATTTTTTTTCTAGATTTTTTTTCTATAATTTTTTTCTAGATTTTTTTCTAGATTTTTTTTCTAGATTTTTTTTCTAGATTTTTTTTTAGATTTTTTTTCTAGATTTTTTTCTAGATGTTTTTTCTAGATTTTTTTTCTAGAATTTTTTCTAGATTTTTTTTCTATAATTTTTTCTAGATTTTTTTTCTAGATTTTTTTCTAGATTTTTTTTCTAGATTTTTTTTCTAGATTTTTTTTCTAGAATTTTTTTCTAGATTTTTTTCTAGATTTTTTTTCTAGATTTTTTTTTCTAGATTTTTTTTCTAGATTTTTTTTCTAGAATTTTTTCTAGATTTTTTTTCTAGATTTTTTTTCTAGATTTTTTTTCTATAATTTTTTCTAGATTTTTTTTCTAGATTTTTTTTCTATAATTTTTTCTAGATTTTTTTTCTAGATTTTTTTCTAGATTTTTTTCTAGATTTTTTTTCTAGATTTTTTTTCTAGAATTTTTTTCTAGAATTTTTTTCTAGATTTTTTTCTAGATTTTTTTTCTAGATTTTTTTTCTAGATTTTTTTTCTAGATTTTTTTTTAGATTTTTTTTCTAGATTTTTTTTCTATAATTTTTTCTAGATTTTTTTTCTAGATTTTTTTTCTAGATTTTTTTCTAGATTTTTTTTCTAGATTTTTTTTCTATAATTTTTTTCTAGTTTTTTTTCTAGATTTTTTTCTAGATTTTTTTTCTAGATTTTTTTTTAGATTTTTTTTCTAGATTTTTTTCTAGATTTTTTTTCTAGATTTTGTTTCTAGATTTTTTTTCTAGATTTTTTTTCTAGATTTTTTTTCTAGATTTTTTTTCTAGATTTTTTTCTAGATTTTTTTTCTAGATTTTTTTTCTAGATTTTTTTTCTAGATTTTTTTTCTAGATTTTTTTCTAGATTTTTTTCTAGATTTCTTTTCTATAATTTTTTTCTAGATTTTTTTCTAGATTTTTTTCTAGATTTTTTTTCTAGATTTTTTTTCTAGATTTTTTTTCTAGAATTTTTTTCTAGATTTTTTTTCTAGATTTTTTTTCTAGATTTTTTTGTATAATTTTTTCTAGATTTTTTTTCTAGATTTTTTTTCTATAATTTTTTTCTAGATTTTTTTCTAGATTTTTTTTCTAGATTTTTTTTCTAGATTTTTTTTTAGATTTTTTTTCTAGATTTTTTTCTAGATGTTTTTTCTAGATTTTTTTTCTAGAATTTTTTCTAGATTTTTTTTCTATAATTTTTTCTAGATTTTTTTTCTAGATTTTTTTCTAGATTTTTTTTCTAGATTTTTTTTCTAGATTTTTTTTCTAGAATTTTTTTCTAGATTTTTTTCTAGATTTTTTTTCTAGATTTTTTTTTCTAGATTTTTTTTCTAGATTTTTTTTCTAGAATTTTTTCTAGATTTTTTTTCTAGATTTTTTTTCTAGATTTTTTTTCTATAATTTTTTCTAGATTTTTTTTCTAGATTTTTTTTCTATAATTTTTTCTAGATTTTTTTTCTAGATTTTTTTCTAGATTTTTTTCTAGATTTTTTTTCTAGATTTTTTTTCTAGAATTTTTTTCTAGAATTTTTTTCTAGATTTTTTTCTAGATTTTTTTTCTAGATTTTTTTTCTAGATTTTTTTTCTAGATTTTTTTTTAGATTTTTTTTCTAGATTTTTTTTCTATAATTTTTTCTAGATTTTTTTTCTAGATTTTTTTTCTAGATTTTTTTCTAGATTTTTTTTCTAGATTTTTTTTCTATAATTTTTTTCTAGATTTTTTTCTAGATTTTTTTCTAGATTTTTTTTCTAGATTTTTTTTTAGATTTTTTTTCTAGATTTTTTTCTAGATTTTTTTTCTAGATTTTTTTTCTAGATTTTTTTTCTAGATTTTTTTTCTAGATTTTTTTTCTAGATTTTTTTTCTAGATTTTTTTCTAGATTTTTTTTCTAGATTTTTTTTCTAGATTTTTTTTCTAGATTTTTTTTCTAGAATTTTTTCTAGATTTTTTTTCTAGATTTTTTTTCTAGATTTTTTTCTAGATTTTTTTTCTAGATTTTTTTTCTAGATTTTTTTTCTAGATTTTTTTCTAGATTTTTTTTCTAGATTTTTTTTCTAGATTTTTTTTCTAGATTTTTTTTCTAGAATTTTTTCTAGATTTTTTTTCTAGATTTTTTTTCTAGATTTTTTTTCTAGAATTTTTTCTAGATTTTTTTTCTAGATTTTTTTTCTAGATTTTTTTCTAGATTTTTTTTCTAGATTTTTTTTCTAGATTTTTTTTCTAGATTTTTTTTCTAGATTTTTTTCTAGATTTTTTTTCTAGATTTTTTTTCTAGATTTTTTTTCTAGATTTTTTTTCTAGAATTTTTTCTAGATTTTTTTTCTAGATTTTTTTTCTAGATTTTTTTTCTAGAATTTTTTCTAGATTTTTTTTCTAGATTTTTTTTCTAGATTTTTTTCTAGATTTTTTTTCTAGATTTTTTTTCTATATTTTTTTTCTAGATTTTTTTCTAGATTTCTTTTCTAGATTTTTTTTCTAGATTTTTTTTCTAGATTTTTTTTCTAGAATTTTTTCTAGATTTTTTTTCTAGATTTTTTTTCTAGATTTTTTTTCTATAATTTTTTCTAGATTTTTTTTCTAGATTTTTTTTCTAGATTTTTTTCTAGATTTTTTTTCTAGATTTTTTTTAAGATTTTTTTTCTGGATTTTTTTCTAGATTTTTTTTCTAGATTTTTTTTTAGATTTTTTTTCTAGATTTTTTTTCTAGATTTTTTTTCTAGATTTTTTTTCTATAATTTTTTCTAGATTTTTTTTCTCTAATTTTTTCTAGATTTTTTTTCTAGATTTTTTTTCTAGATTTTTTTCTAGATTTTTTTTGTAGATTTTTTTCTAGATGTTTTTTCTAGATTTTTTTTCTAGAATTTTTTTCTACATTTTTTTCTAGATTTTTTTTCTAGAGATTTTTTTCTAGATTTTTTTTCTAGATTTTTTTTCTAGATTTTTTTTCTAGAATTTTTTCTAGATTTTTTTTCTAGATTTTTTTTCTAGAATTTTTTCTAGATTTTTTTTTTAGATTTTTTTTCTAGATTTTTTATCTAGATTTTTTTTCTAGATTTTTTTTCTAGATTTTTTTCTAGATTTTTTTCTAGATTTTTTTTCTATAATTTTTTGTATAATTTTTTCTAGATTTTTTTTCTAGATTTTTTTTCTATAATTTTTTTCTAGATTTTTTTCTAGATTTTTTTTCTAGATTTTTTTTCTAGATTTTTTTTTAGATTTTTTTTCTAGATTTTTTTCTAGATGTTTTTTCTAGATTTTTTTTCTAGAATTTTTTCTAGATTTTTTTTCTATAATTTTTTCTAGATTTTTTTTCTAGATTTTTTTCTAGATTTTTTTTCTAGATTTTTTTTCTAGATTTTTTTTCTAGAATTTTTTTCTAGATTTTTTTCTAGATTTTTTTTCTAGATTTTTTTTTCTAGATTTTTTTTCTAGATTTTTTTTCTAGAATTTTTTCTAGATTTTTTTTCTAGATTTTTTTTCTAGATTTTTTTTCTATAATTTTTTCTAGATTTTTTTTCTAGATTTTTTTTCTATAATTTTTTCTAGATTTTTTTTCTAGATTTTTTTCTAGATTTTTTTCTAGATTTTTTTTCTAGATTTTTTTTCTAGAATTTTTTTCTAGAATTTTTTTCTAGATTTTTTTCTAGATTTTTTTTCTAGATTTTTTTTCTAGATTTTTTTTCTAGATTTTTTTTTAGAATTTTTTTCTAGATTTTTTTTCTATAATTTTTTCTAGATTTTTTTTCTAGATTTTTTTTCTAGATTTTTTTCTAGATTTTTTTTCTAGATTTTTTTTCTATAATTTTTTTCTAGATTTTTTTCTAGATTTTTTTCTAGATTTTTTTTCTAGATTTTTTTTTAGATTTTTTTTCTAGATTTTTTTCTAGATTTTTTTTCTAGATTTTTTTTCTAGATTTTTTTTCTAGATTTTTTTTCTAGATTTTTTTTCTAGATTTTTTTTCTAGATTTTTTTCTAGATTTTTTTTCTAGATTTTTTTTCTAGATTTTTTTTCTAGATTTTTTTTCTAGAATTTTTTCTAGATTTTTTTTCTAGATTTTTTTTCTAGATTTTTTTCTAGATTTTTTTTCTAGATTTTTTTTCTAGATTTTTTTTCTAGATTTTTTTCTAGATTTTTTTTCTAGATTTTTTTTCTAGATTTTTTTTCTAGATTTTTTTTCTAGAATTTTTTCTAGATTTTTTTTCTAGATTTTTTTTCTAGATTTTTTTTCTAGAATTTTTTCTAGATTTTTTTTCTAGATTTTTTTTCTAGATTTTTTTCTAGATTTTTTTTCTAGATTTTTTTTCTAGATTTTTTTTCTAGATTTTTTTTCTAGATTTTTTTCTAGATTTTTTTTCTAGATTTTTTTTCTAGATTTTTTTTCTAGATTTTTTTTCTAGAATTTTTTCTAGATTTTTTTTCTAGATTTTTTTTCTAGATTTTTTTTCTAGAATTTTTTCTAGATTTTTTTTCTAGATTTTTTTTCTAGATTTTTTTCTAGATTTTTTTTCTAGATTTTTTTTCTATATTTTTTTTCTAGATTTTTTTCTAGATTTTTTTTCTAGATTTTTTTTCTAGATTTTTTTTCTAGATTTTTTTTCTAGAATTTTTTCTAGATTTTTTTTCTAGATTTTTTTTCTAGATTTTTTTTCTATAATTTTTTCTAGATTTTTTTTCTAGATTTTTTTTCTAGATTTTTTTCTAGATTTTTTTTCTAGATTTTTTTTAAGATTTTTTTTCTGGATTTTTTTCTAGATTTTTTTTCTAGATTTTTTTTTAGATTTTTTTTCTAGATTTTTTTTCTAGATTTTTTTTCTAGATTTTTTTTCTATAATTTTTTCTAGATTTTTTTTCTCTAATTTTTTCTAGATTTTTTTTCTAGATTTTTTTTCTAGATTTTTTTCTAGATTTTTTTTGTAGATTTTTTTCTAGATGTTTTTTCTAGATTTTTTTTCTAGAATTTTTTTCTACATTTTTTTCTAGATTTTTTTTCTAGAGATTTTTTTCTAGATTTTTTTTCTAGATTTTTTTTCTAGATTTTTTTTCTAGAATTTTTTCTAGATTTTTTTTCTAGATTTTTTTTCTAGAATTTTTTCTAGATTTTTTTTTTAGATTTTTTTTCTAGATTTTTTATCTAGATTTTTTTTCTAGATTTTTTTTCTAGATTTTTTTCTAGATTTTTTTCTAGATTTTTTTTCTATAATTTTTTTCTAGATTTTTTTCTAGATTTTTTTCTAGATTTTTTTTCTAGATTTTTTTTCTAGATTTTTTTTCTAGATTTTTTTTCTAGATTTTTTTCTAGATTTTTTTCTAGATTTTTTTTCTATAATTTTTTTCTAGATTTTTTTCTAGATTTTTTTCTAGATTTTTTTTCTAGATTTTTTTTCTAGATTTTTTTTCTAGAATTTTTTTCTAGATTTTTTTTCTAGATTTTTTTTCTAGATTTTTTTGTATAATTTTTTCTAGATTTTTTTTCTAGATTTTTTTTCTATAATTTTTTTCTAGATTTTTTTCTAGATTTTTTTTCTAGATTTTTTTTCTAGATTTTTTTTTAGATTTTTTTTCTAGATTTTTTTCTAGATGTTTTTTCTAGATTTTTTTTCTAGAATTTTTTCTAGATTTTTTTTCTATAATTTTTTCTAGATTTTTTTTCTAGATTTTTTTCTAGATTTTTTTTCTAGATTTTTTTTCTAGATTTTTTTTCTAGAATTTTTTTCTAGATTTTTTTCTAGATTTTTTTTCTAGATTTTTTTTTCTAGATTTTTTTTCTAGATTTTTTTTCTAGAATTTTTTCTAGATTTTTTTTCTAGATTTTTTTTCTAGATTTTTTTTCTATAATTTTTTCTAGATTTTTTTTCTAGATTTTTTTTCTAGATTTTTTTTCTATAATTTTTTCTAGATTTTTTTTCTAGATTTTTTTCTAGATTTTTTTCTAGATTTTTTTTCTAGATTTTTTTTCTAGAATTTTTTTCTAGAATTTTTTTCTAGATTTTTTTCTAGATTTTTTTTCTAGATTTTTTTTCTAGATTTTTTTTCTAGATTTTTTTTTAGATTTTTTTTCTAGATTTTTTTTCTAGATTTTTTTTCTATATTTTTTTTCTAGATTTTTTTCTAGATTTTTTTTCTAGATTTTTTTTCTAGATTTTTTTTCTAGATTTTTTTTCTAGAATTTTTTCTAGATTTTTTTTCTAGATTTTTTTTCTAGATTTTTTTTCTATAATTTTTTCTAGATTTTTTTTCTAGATTTTTTTTCTAGATTTTTTTCTAGATTTTTTTTCTAGATTTTTTTTCTATAATTTTTTCTAGATTTTTTTCTAGATTTTTTTCTAGATTTTTTTTCTAGATTTTTTTTAAGATTTTTTTTCTGGATTTTTTTCTAGATTTTTTTTCTAGATTTTTTTTTAGATTTTTTTTCTAGATTTTTTTTCTAGATTTTTTTTCTAGATTTTTTTTCTATAATTTTTTCTAGATTTTTTTTCTCTAATTTTTTCTAGATTTTTTTTCTAGATTTTTTTTCTAGATTTTTTTCTAGATTTTTTTTGTAGATTTTTTTCTAGATGTTTTTTCTAGATGTTTTTTCTAGATTTTTTTTCTAGAATTTTTTTCTAGATTTTTTTTCTAGAGATTTTTTTCTAGAGATTTTTTTCTAGATTTTTTTTCTAGATTTTTTTTCTACAATTTTTTCTAGATTTTTTTTCTAGATTTTTTTTCTAGAATTTTTTCTAGATTTTTTTTTTAGATTTTTTTTCTAGATTTTTTATCTAGATTTTTTTTCTAGATTTTTTTTCTAGATTTTTTTCTAGATTTTTTTCTAGATTTTTTTTCTATAATTTTTTTCTAGATTTTTTTCTAGATTTTTTTCTAGATTTTTTTTCTAGATTTTTTTTCTAGATTTTTTTTCTAGATTTTTTTTCTAGATTTTTTTCTAGATTTTTTTCTAGATTTTTTTTCTATAATTTTTTTCTAGATTTTTTTCTAGATTTTTTTCTAGATTTTTTTCTAGATTTTTTTTCTAGATTTTTTTTCTAGATTTTTTTTCTAGAATTTTTTTCTAGATTTTTTTTCTAGATTTTTTTGTATAATTTTTTCTAGATTTTTTTTCTAGATTTTTTTTCTATAATTTTTTTCTAGATTTTTTTCTAGATTTTTTTTCTAGATTTTTTTTCTAGATTTTTTTTTAGATTTTTTTTCTAGATTTTTTTCTAGATGTTTTTTCTAGATTTTTTTTCTAGAATTTTTTCTAGATTTTTTTTCTATAATTTTTTCTAGATTTTTTTTCTAGATTTTTTTCTAGATTTTTTTTCTAGATTTTTTTTTCTAGATTTTTTTTCTAGATTTTTTTTCTAGAATTTTTTCTAGATTTTTTTTCTAGATTTTTTTTCTAGATTTTTTTTCTATAATTTTTTCTAGATTTTTTTTCTAGATTTTTTTTCTAGATTTTTTTTCTATAATTTTTTCTAGATTTTTTTTCTAGATTTTTTTCTAGATTTTTTTCTAGATTTTTTTTCTAGATTTTTTTTCTAGAATTTTTTTCTAGAATTTTTTTCTAGATTTTTTTCTAGATTTTTTTTCTAGATTTTTTTTCTAGATTTTTTTTCTAGATTTTTTTTTAGATTTTTTTTCTAGATTTTTTTTCTAGATTTTTTTTCTAGAATTTTTTTCTAGAATTTTTTTCTAGATTTTTTTCTAGATTTTTTTTCTAGATTTTTTTTCTAGATTTTTTTTCTAGATTTTTTTTTAGATTTTTTTTCTAGATTTTTTTTCTATAATTTTTTCTAGATTTTTTTTCTAGATTTTTTTTCTAGATTTTTTTCTAGATTTTTTTTCTAGATTTTTTTTCTAGATTTTTTTCTAGATTTTTTTTCTAGATTTTTTTCTAGATTTTTTTTCTAGATTTTTTTTCTAGATTTTTTTTCTAGATTTTTTTTTAGATTTTTTTTCTAGATTTTTTTTCTATAATTTTTTCTAGATTTTTTTTCTAGATTTTTTTTCTAGATTTTTTTCTAGATTTTTTTTCTAGATTTTTTTTCTAGATTTTTTTCTAGATTTTTTTTCTAGATTTTTTTTCTAGATTTTTTTTCTAGAATTTTTTCTAGATTTTTTTTCTAGATTTTTTTTCTAGATTTTTTTTCTAGATTTTTTTTCTAGAATTTTTTCTAGATTTTTTTTCTAGATTTTTTTTCTAGATTTTTTTTCTAGAATTTTTTCTAGATTTTTTTTCTAGATTTTTTTTCTAGATTTTTTTCTAGATTTTTTTTCTAGATTTTTTTTCTAGATTTTTTTTCTAGATTTTTTTTCTAGATTTTTTTCTAGATTTTTTTTCTAGATTTTTTTTCTAGATTTTTTTTCTAGATTTTTTTTCTAGAATTTTTTCTAGATTTTTTTTCTAGATTTTTTTTCTAGATTTTTTTTCTAGATTTTTTTCTAGATTTTTTTTCTAGATTTTTTTTCTAGATTTTTTTTCTAGATTTTTTTTCTAGAATTTTTTCTAGATTTTTTTTCTAGATTTTTTTTCTAGATTTTTTTTCTAGATTTTTTTTCTAGAATTTTTTCTAGATTTTTTTTCTAGATTTTTTTTCTAGATTTTTTTCTAGATTTTTTTTCTAGATTTTTTTTCTAGATTTTTTTTCTAGATTTTTTTCTAGATTTTTTTTCTAGATTTTTTTTCTAGATTTTTTTTCTAGATTTTTTTTCTAGAATTTTTTCTAGATTTTTTTTCTAGATTTTTTTTCTAGATTTTTTTTCTATAATTTTTTCTAGATTTTTTTTCTAGATTTTTTTTCTAGATTTTTTTCTAGATTTTTTTTCTAGATTTTTTTTCTATAATTTTTTCTAGATTTTTTTCTAGATTTTTTTCTAGATTTTTTTTCTAGATTTTTTTTAAGATTTTTTTTCTAGATTTTTTTCTAGATTTTTTTTCTAGATTTTTTTTTAGATTTTTTTTCTAGATTTTTTTTCTAGATTTTTTTTCTAGATTTTTTTTCTATAATTTTTTCTAGATTTTTTTTCTCTAATTTTTTCTAGATTTTTTTTCTAGATTTTTTTTCTAGATTTTTTTCTAGATTTTTTTTCTAGATTTTTTTTCTAGATTTTTTTTCTAGATTTTTTTCTAGATTTTTTTCTAGATTTTTTTTCTAGATTTTTTTTCTATAATTTTTTCTAGATTTTTTTCTAGATTTTTTTCTAGATTTTTTTTCTAGATTTTTTTTAAGATTTTTTTTCTAGATTTTTTTCTAGATTTTTTTTCTAGATTTTTTTTTAGATTTTTTTTCTAGATTTTTTTTCTAGATTTTTTTTCTAGATTTTTTTTCTATAATTTTTTCTAGATTTTTTTTCTCTAATTTTTTCTAGATTTTTTTTCTAGATTTTTTTTCTAGATTTTTTTCTAGATTTTTTTTCTAGATTTTTTTTCTAGATTTTTTTTCTAGATTTTTTTCTAGATTTTTTTTCTAGAATTTTTTCTAGATTTTTTTTCTAGATTTTTTTTCTAGATTTTTTTTCTAGAATTTTTTCTAGATTTTTTTTCTAGATTTTTTTTCTAGATTTTTTTCTAGATTTTTTTTCTAGATTTTTTTCTAGATGTTTTTTCTAGATTTTTTTTCTATAATTTTTTCTAGATTTTTTTTCTAGATTTTTTTCTAGATTTTTTTTCTAGATTTTTTTTCTAGATTTTTTTTCTAGAATTTTTTTCTAGATTTTTTTCTAGAATTTTTTTCTAGATTTTTTTCTAGATTTTTTTTCTAGATTTTTTTTCTAGATTTTTTTTCTAGATTTTTTTTCTAGATTTTTTTTCTAGAATTTTTTCTAGATTTTTTTTCTAGATTTTTTTTCTAGATTTTTTTTCTATAACTTTTTCTAGATTTTTTTTCTAGATTTTTTTTCTAGATTTTTTTTCTAGATTTTTTTTCTAGAATTTTTTTCTAGATTTTTTTTCTAGATTTTTTTTCTAGATTTTTTTCTAGATTTTTTTTCTAGATTTTTTTTCTAGATTTTTTTTCTATAATTTTTTTCTAGATTTTTTTCTAGAATTTTTTTCTAGATTTTTTTCTAGATTTTTTTTCTAGATTTTTTTTCTAGATTTTTTTTCTAGATTTTTTTTCTAGATTTTTTTTCTAGATTTTTTTCTAGATTTTTTTTCTAGATTTTTTTTCTAGATTTTTTTCTAGAATTTTTTCTAGATTTTTTTTCTAGATTTTTTTTCTAGATTTTTTTTCTATAATTTTTTCTAGATTTTTTTTCTAGATTTTTTTTCTAGATTTTTTTCTAGATTTTTTTTCTAGATTTTTTTTCTAGATTTTTTTTCTAGATTTTTTTTCTATAATTTTTTTCTAGATTTTTTTCTAGATTTTTTTTCTAGATTTTTTTTCTAGATTTTTTTTCTAGATTTTTTTCTAGATTTTTTTTCTAGATTTTTTTTCTAGATTTTTTTTCTAGAATTTTTTTCTAGATTTTTTTCTAGATTTTTTTCTAGATTTTTTTTCTAGATTTTTTTTCTAGATTTTTTTTCTAGAATTTTTTCTAGATTTTTTTTCTAGATTTTTTTTCTAGATTTTTTTTCTAGAATTTTTTTCTAGTTTTTTTTCTAGATTTTTTTTCTAGAATTTTTTTCTAGATTTTTTTTCTAGATTTTTTTTCTAGAATTTTTTCTAGATTTTTTTCTAGATTTTTTTTCTAGATTTTTTTTCTAGAATTTTTTTCTAGATTTTTTTTCTAGATTTTTTTCTAGATTTTTTTTCTAGATTTTTTTTCTAGATTTTTTTTCTAGATTTTTTTCTAGATTTTTTTTCTAGATTTTTTTTCTAGATTTTTTTTCTAGAATTTTTTTCTAGATTTTTTTCTAGATTTTTTTTCTAGATTTTTTTTCTAGATTTTTTTTCTAGATTTTTTTTCTAGAATTTTTTCTAGATTTTTTTTCTAGATTTTTTTTCTAGATTTTTTTTCTAGAATTCTTTCTAGATTTTTTTTCTAGATTTTTTTTCTAGATTTTTTTTCTATAATTTTTTCTAGATTTTTTTTCTAGATTTTTTTTCTAGATTTTTTTCTAGATTTTTTTTCTAGATTTTTTTTCTATAATTTTTTTCTAGATTTTTTTCTAGATTTTTTTCTAGATTTTTTTTCTAGATTTTTTTTTAGATTTTTTTTCTAGATTTTTTTCTAGATTTTTTTTCTAGATTTTTTTTCTAGATTTTTTTTCTAGATTTTTTTTCTAGATTTTTTTTCTAGATTTTTTTTCTAGATTTTTTTCTAGATTTTTTTCTAGATTTTTTTTCTAGATTTTTTTTCTAGAATTTTTTTCTAGATTTTTTTCTAGATTTTTTTTCTAGATTTTTTTTCTAGATTTTTTTTCTAGATTTTTTTTCTAGATTTTTTTCTAGATTTTTTTTCTAGATTTTTTTTCTAGATTTTTTTTCTAGAATTCTTTCTAGATTTTTTTTCTAGATTTTTTTTCTAGATTTTTTTTCTATAATTTTTTCTAGATTTTTTTTCTAGATTTTTTTTCTAGATTTTTTTCTAGATTTTTTTTCTAGATTTTTTTCTAGATTTTTTTCTAGATTTTTTTTCTAGATTTTTTTTTAGATTTTTTTTCTAGATTTTTTTCTAGATTTTTTTTCTAGATTTTTTTCTAGATTTTTTTTCTAGATTTTTTTCTAGATTTTTTTTCTAGATTTTTTTCTAGATTTTTTTCTAGATTTTTTTTCTAGATTTTTTTTCTAGAATTTTTTTCTAGATTTTTTTCTAGATTTTTTTTCTAGATTTTTATTCTAGATTTTTTTTCTAGATTTTTTTTCTAGAATTTTTTCTAGATTTTTTTTCTAGATTTTTTTTCTAGATTTTTTTTCTAGAATTCTTTCTAGATTTTTTTTCTAGATTTTTTTTCTAGATTTTTTTTCTATCATTTTTTCTAGATTTTTTTTCTAGATTTTTTTTCTAGATTTTTTTTCTAGATTTTTTTTCTAGATTTTTTTTCTAGATTTTTTTTCTATAATTTTTTTCTAGATTTTTTTCTAGATTTTTTTTCTAGATTTTTTTTCTAGATTTTTTTTCTAGATTTTTTTTCTAGATTTTTTTTCTATAATTTTTTCTAGATTTTTTTTCTAGATTTTTTTTCTAGATTTTTTTCTAGATTTTTTTTCTAGATTTTTTTCTAGATTTTTTTCTAGATTTTTTTTCTAGATTTTTTTTTAGATTTTTTTTCTAGATTTTTTTCTAGATTTTTTTTCTAGATTTTTTTTCTAGATTTTTTTTCTAGATTTTTTTCTAGATTTTTTTTCTAGATTTTTTTTCTAGATTTTTTTTCTAGATTTTTTTCTAGATTTTTTTCTAGATTTTTTTTCTAGATTTTTTTTCTAGAATTTTTTTCTAGATTTTTTTCTAGATTTTTTTTCTAGATTTTTTTTCTAGATTTTTTTTCTAGATTTTTTTTCTAGAATTTTTTCTAGATTTTTTTTCTAGATTTTTTTTCTAGATTTTTTTTCTAGAATTCTTTCTAGATTTTTTTTCTAGATTTTTTTTCTAGATTTTTTTTCTATAATTTTTTCTAGATTTTTTTTCTAGATTTTTTTTCTAGATTTTTTTCTAGATTTTTTTTCTAGATTTTTTTTCTATAATTTTTTTCTAGATTTTTTTCTAGATTTTTTTCTAGATTTTTTTTCTAGATTTTTTTTTAGATTTTTTTTCTAGATTTTTTTTCTATAATTTTTTTCTAGATTTTTTTCTAGATTTTTTTCTAGATTTTTTTTTAGATTTTTTTTCTAGATTTTTTTTCTATAATTTTTTTCTAGATTTTTTTCTAGATTTTTTTCTAGATTTTTTTTCTAGATTTGTTTTCTAGATTTTTTTCTAGATTTTTTTTCTAGATTTTTTTTCTAGATTTTTTTTCTAGATTTTTTTTCTAGATTTTTATTCTAGATTTTTTTTCTAGATTTTTTTTCTAGAATTTTTTCTAGATTTTTTTTCTAGATTTTTTTTCTAGATTTTTTTTCTAGAATTCTTTCTAGATTTTTTTTCTAGATTTTTTTTCTATAATTTTTTCTAGATTTTTTTTCTAGATTTTTTTTCTAGATTTTTTTTCTAGATTTTTTTTCTAGATTTTTTTTCTAGATTTTTTTTCTATAATTTTTTTCTAGATTTTTTTCTAGATTTTTTTTCTAGATTTTTTTTCTAGATTTTTTTTCTAGATTTTTTTTCTAGATTTTTTTTCTATAATTTTTTCTAGATTTTTTTTCTAGATTTTTTTTCTAGATTTTTTTCTAGATTTTTTTTCTAGATTTTTTTCTAGATTTTTTTCTAGATTTTTTTTCTAGATTTTTTTTTAGATTTTTTTTCTAGATTTTTTTCTAGATTTTTTTTCTAGATTTTTTTTCTAGATTTTTTTTCTAGATTTTTTTCTAGATTTTTTTTCTAGATTTTTTTTCTAGATTTTTTTTCTAGATTTTTTTCTAGATTTTTTTCTAGATTTTTTTTCTAGATTTTTTTTCTAGAATTTTTTTCTAGATTTTTTTCTAGATTTTTTTTCTAGATTTTTTTTCTAGATTTTTTTTCTAGATTTTTTTTCTAGAATTTTTTCTAGATTTTTTTTCTAGATTTTTTTTCTAGATTTTTTTTCTAGAATTCTTTCTAGATTTTTTTTCTAGATTTTTTTTCTATAATTTTTTCTAGATTTTTTTTCTAGATTTTTTTTCTAGATTTTTTTCTAGATTTTTTTTCTAGATTTTTTTTCTATAATTTTTTTCTAGATTTTTTTCTAGATTTTTTTCTAGATTTTTTTTCTAGATTTTTTTTTAGATTTTTTTTCTAGATTTTTTTTCTATAATTTTTTTCTAGATTTTTTTCTAGATTTTTTTCTAGATTTTTTTTTAGATTTTTTTTCTAGATTTTTTTTCTATAATTTTTTTCTAGATTTTTTTCTAGATTTTTTTCTAGATTTTTTTTCTAGATTTGTTTTCTAGATTTTTTTCTAGATTTTTTTTCTAGATTTTTTTTCTAGATTTTTTTTCTAGATTTTTTTTCTATAATTTTTTTCTAGATTTTTTTCTAGATTTTTTTTCTAGATTTTTTTTCTAGATTTTTTTTCTAGAATTTTTTTCTAGATTTTTTTCTAGATTTTTTTTCTAGATTTTTTTTCTAGATTTTTTTTCTAGATTTTTTTTCTAGAATTTTTTCTAGATTTTTTTTCTAGATTTTTTTTCTAGATTTTTTTTCTAGAATTCTTTCTAGATTTTTTTTCTAGATTTTTTTTCTAGATTTTTTTTCTAGAATTTTTTCTAGATTTTTTTTCTAGATTTTTTTTCTAGATTTTTTTTCTATAATTTTTTCTAGATTTTTTTTCTAGATTTTTTTTCTAGATTTTTTTTCTAGATTTTTTTTCTAGATTTTTTTCTAGATTTTTTTTCTAGATTTTTTTTCTAGATTTTTTTTCTATAATTTTTTTCTAGATTTTTTTCTAGAATTTTTTTCTAGATTTTTTTCTAGATTTTTTTTCTAGATTTTTTTTCTAGATTTTTTTTCTATATTTTTTTTCTAGATTTTTTTCTAGATTTTTTTTCTAGATTTTTTTTCTAGATTTTTTTCTAGAATTTTTTCTAGATTTTTTTTCTAGATTTTTTTTCTAGATTTTTTTTCTATAATTTTTTCTAGATTTTTTTTCTAGATTTTTTTTCTAGATTTTTTTCTAGATTTTTTTTCTAGATTTTTTTTCTAGATTTTTTTTCTAGATTTTTTTTCTATAATTTTTTTCTAGATTTTTTTCTAGATTTTTTTTCTAGATTTTTTTTCTAGATTTTTTTTCTAGATTTTTTTCTAGATTTTTTTTCTAGATTTTTTTTCTAGATTTTTTTTCTAGAATTTTTTTCTAGATTTTTTTCTAGATTTTTTTCTAGATTTTTTTTCTAGATTTTTTTTCTAGATTTTTTTTCTAGATTTTTTTCTAGATTTTTTTTCTAGATTTTTTTTCTAGATTTTTTTTCTATAATTTTTTTCTAGATTTTTTTCTAGAATTTTTTTCTAGATTTTTTTCTAGATTTTTTTTCTAGATTTTTTTTCTAGATTTTTTTTCTATATTTTTTTTCTAGATTTTTTTCTAGATTTTTTTTCTAGATTTTTTTTCTAGATTTTTTTCTAGAATTTTTTCTAGATTTTTTTTCTAGATTTTTTTTCTAGATTTATTTTCTATAATTTTTTCTAGATTTTTTTCTAGATTTTTTTCTAGATTTTTTTTCTAGATTTTTTTTCTAGATTTTTTTTCTAGATTTTTTTTCTAGAATTTTTTCTAGATTTTTTTTCTAGATTTTTTTTCTAGATTTTTTTTCTAGAATTTTTTTCTAGTTTTTTTTCTAGATTTTTTTTCTAGAATTTTTTTCTAGATTTTTTTTCTAGATTTTTTTTCTAGAATTTTTTCTAGATTTTTTTCTAGATTTTTTTTCTAGATTTTTTTTCTAGAATTTTTTTCTAGATTTTTTTTCTAGATTTTTTTCTAGATTTTTTTTCTAGATTTTTTTTCTAGATTTTTTTTCTAGATTTTTTTCTAGATTTTTTTTCTAGATTTTTTTTCTAGATTTTTTTTCTAGAATTTTTTTCTAGATTTTTTTCTAGATTTTTTTTCTAGATTTTTTTTCTAGATTTTTTTTCTAGATTTTTTTTCTAGAATTGTTTCTAGATTTTTTTTCTAGATTTTTTTTCTAGATTTTTTTTCTAGAATTCTTTCTAGATTTTTTTTCTAGATTTTTTTTCTAGATTTTTTTTCTATAATTTTTTCTAGATTTTTTTTCTAGATTTTTTTTCTAGATTTTTTTCTAGATTTTTTTTCTATAATTTTTTTCTAGATTTTTTTCTAGATTTTTTTCTAGATTTTTTTTCTAGATTTTTTTTTAGATTTTTTTTCTAGATTTTTTTCTAGATTTTTTTTCTAGATTTTTTTTCTAGATTTTTTTTCTAGATTTTTTTCTAGATTTTTTTTCTAGATTTTTTTTCTAGATTTTTTTTCTAGATTTTTTTCTAGATTTTTTTCTAGATTTTTTTTCTAGATTTTTTTTCTAGAATTTTTTTCTAGATTTTTTTCTAGATTTTTTTTCTAGATTTTTTTTCTAGATTTTTTTTCTAGATTTTTTTTCTAGAATTTTTTCTAGATTTTTTTCTAGATTTTTTTTCTAGATTTTTTTTCTAGAATTTTTTTCTAGATTTTTTTTCTAGATTTTTTTCTAGATTTTTTTTCTAGATTTTTTTTCTAGATTTTTTTTCTAGATTTTTTTCTAGATTTTTTTTCTAGATTTTTTTTCTAGATTTTTTTTCTAGAATTTTTTTCTAGATTTTTTTCTAGATTTTTTTTCTAGATTTTTTTTCTAGATTTTTTTTCTAGATTTTTTTTCTAGAATTTTTTCTAGATTTTTTTTCTAGATTTTTTTTCTAGATTTTTTTTCTAGAATTCTTTCTAGATTTTTTTTCTAGATTTTTTTTCTAGATTTTTTTTCTATAATTTTTTCTAGATTTTTTTTCTATAATTTTTTCTAGATTTTTTTTCTAGATTTTTTTCTAGATTTTTTTTCTAGATTTTTTTTCTAGATCTTTTTTCTAGATTTTTTTCTAGATTTTTTTTCTAGATTTTTTTTCTAGATTTTTTTTCTAGATTTTTTTCTAGATTTTTTTCTAGATTTTTTTTCTAGATTTTTTTTCTAGAATTTTTTTCTAGATTTTTTTCTAGATTTTTTTTCTAGATTTTTTTTCTAGATTTTTTTTCTAGATTTTTTTTCTAGAATTTTTTCTAGATTTTTTTTCTAGATTTTTTTTCTAGATTTTTTTTCTAGAATTCTTTCTAGATTTTTTTTCTAGATTTTTTTTCTAGATTTTTTTTCTAGATTTTTTTCTAGATTTTTTTTCGAGATTTTTTTTCTAGATTTTTTTTCTATATTTTTTTTCTAGATTTTTTTCTAGATTTTTTTTCTAGATTTTTTTTCTAGATTTTTTTCTAGAATTTTTTCTAGATTTTTTTTCTAGATTTTTTTTCTAGATTTTTTTTCTATAATTTTTTCTAGATTTTTTTCTAGATTTTTTTCTAGATTTTTTTTCTAGATTTTTTTTCTAGATTTTTTTTCTAGATTTTTTTTCTATAATTTTTTTCTAGATTTTTTTCTAGATTTTTTTTCTAGATTTTTTTTCTAGATTTTTTTCTAGATTTTTTTTCTAGATTTTTTTTCTAGATTTTTTTTCTAGATTTTTTTCTAGATTTTTTTTCTAGATTTTTTTTCTAGATTTTTTTTCTAGAATTTTTTTCTAGATTTTTTTCTAGATTTTTTTTCTAGATTTTTTTTCTAGATTTTTTTTCTAGATTTTTTTTCTAGAATTTTTTCTAGATTTTTTTTCTAGATTTTTTTTCTAGATTTTTTTTCTAGAATTCTTTCTAGATTTTTTTTCTAGATTTTTTTTCTAGATTTTTTTTCTATAATTTTTTCTAGATTTTTTTTCTAGATTTTTTTTCTAGATTTTTTTCTAGATTTTTTTTCTAGATTTTTTTTCTATAATTTTTTTCTAGATTTTTTTCTAGATTTTTTTCTAGATTTTTTTTCTAGATTTTTTTTTAGATTTTTTTTCTAGATTTTTTTCTAGATTTTTTTTCTAGATTTTTTTTCTAGATTTTTTTTCTAGATTTTTTTCTAGATTTTTTTTCTAGATTTTTTTTCTAGATTTTTTTTCTAGATTTTTTTCTAGATTTTTTTCTAGATTTTTTTTCTAGATTTTTTTTCTATAATTTTTTTCTAGATTTTTTTCTAGATTTTTTTTCTAGATTTTTTTTCTAGATTTTTTTTCTAGATTTTTTTTCTAGATTTTTTTCTAGATTTTTTTTCTAGATTTTTTTTCTAGATTTTTTTTCTAGAATTCTTTCTAGATTTTTTTTCTAGATTTTTTTTCTAGATTTTTTTTCTATAATTTTTTCTAGATTTTTTTTCTAGATTTTTTTTCTAGATTTTTTTCTAGATTTTTTTTCTAGATTTTTTTCTAGATTTTTTTCTAGATTTTTTTTCTAGATTTTTTTTTAGATTTTTTTTCTAGATTTTTTTCTAGATTTTTTTTCTAGATTTTTTTCTAGATTTTTTTCTAGATTTTTTTTCTAGATTTTTTTTCTAGATTTTTTTCTAGATTTTTTTCTAGATTTTTTTTCTAGATTTTTTTTCTAGAATTTTTTTCTAGATTTTTTCTAGATTTCTTTTCTAGATTTTTATTCTAGATTTTTTTTCTAGATTTTTTTTCTAGAATTTTTTCTAGATTTTTTTTCTAGATTTTTTTTCTAGATTTTTTTTCTAGAATTCTTTCTAGATTTTTTTTCTAGATTTTTTTTCTAGATTTTTTTTCTATAATTTTTTCTAGATTTTTTTTCTAGATTTTTTTTCTAGATTTTTTTTCTAGATTTTTTTTCTAGATTTTTTTTCTATAATTTTTTTCTAGATTTTTTTCTAGATTTTTTTTCTAGATTTTTTTTCTAGATTTTTTTTCTAGATTTTTTTTCTAGATTTTTTTTCTATAATTTTTTCTAGATTTTTTTTCTAGATTTTTTTTCTAGATTTTTTTCTAGATTTTTTTTCTAGATTTTTTTCTAGATTTTTTTCTAGATTTTTTTTCTAGATTTTTTTTTAGATTTTTTTTCTAGATTTTTTTCTAGATTTTTTTTCTAGATTTTTTTTCTAGATTTTTTTTCTAGATTTTTTTCTAGATTTTTTTTCTAGATTTTTTTTCTAGATTTTTTTTCTAGATTTTTTTCTAGATTTTTTTCTAGATTTTTTTTCTAGATTTTTTTTCTAGAATTTTTTTCTAGATTTTTTTCTAGATTTTTTTTCTAGATTTTTTTTCTAGATTTTTTTTCTAGATTTTTTTTCTAGAATTTTTTCTAGATTTTTTTTCTAGATTTTTTTTCTAGATTTTTTTTCTAGAATTCTTTCTAGATTTTTTTTCTAGATTTTTTTTCTAGATTTTTTTTCTATAATTTTTTCTAGATTTTTTTTCTAGATTTTTTTTCTAGAATTCTTTCTAGATTTTTTTTCTAGATTTTTTTTCTAGATTTTTTTTCTATAATTTTTTCTAGATTTTTTTTCTAGATTTTTTTTCTAGATTTTTTTCTAGATTTTTTTTCTAGATTTTTTTTCTATAATTTTTTTCTAGATTTTTTTCTAGATTTTTTTCTAGATTTTTTTTCTAGATTTTTTTTTAGATTTTTTTTCTAGATTTTTTTCTAGATTTTTTTTCTAGATTTTTTTTCTAGATTTTTTTTCTAGATTTTTTTTCTAGATTTTTTTTCTAGATTTTTTTCTAGATTTTTTTTCTAGATTTTTTTTCTATAATTTTTTTCTAGATTTTTTTCTAGATTTTTTTCTAGATTTTTTTTCTAGATTTTTTTTTAGATTTTTTTTCTAGATTTTTTTCTAGATTTTTTTTCTAGATTTTTTTTCTAGATTTTTTTTCTAGATTTTTTTCTAGATTTTTTTTCTAGATTTTTTTTCTAGAATTTTTTTCTAGATTTTTTTCTAGATTTTTTTTCTAGATTTTTTTTCTAGATTTTTTTTCTAGATTTTTTTTCTAGAATTTTTTCTAGATTTTTTTCTAGATTTTTTTTCTAGATTTTTTTTCTAGAATTTTTTTCTAGATTTTTTTTCTAGATTTTTTTCTAGATTTTTTTTCTAGATTTTTTTTCTAGATTTTTTTTCTAGATTTTTTTCTAGATTTTTTTTCTAGATTTTTTTTCTAGATTTTTTTTCTAGAATTTTTTTCTAGATTTTTTTCTAGATTTTTTTTCTAGATTTTTTTTCTAGATTTTTTTTCTAGATTTTTTTTCTAGAATTTTTTCTAGATTTTTTTTCTAGATTTTTTTTCTAGATTTTTTTTCTAGAATTCTTTCTAGATTTTTTTTCTAGATTTTTTTTCTAGATTTTTTTTCTATAATTTTTTCAAGATTTTTTTTCTATAATTTTTTCTAGATTTTTTTTCTAGATTTTTTTCTAGATTTTTTTTCTAGATTTTTTTTCTAGATCTTTTTTCTAGATTTTTTTCTAGATTTTTTTTCTAGATTTTTTTTCTAGATTTTTTTTCTAGATTTTTTTCTAGATTTTTTTCTAGATTTTCTTTCTAGATTTTTTTTCTAGATTTTTTTTCTAGAATTTTTTTCTAGATTTTTTTCTAGATTTTTTTTCTAGATTTTTTTTCTAGATTTTTTTTCTAGATTTTTTTTCTAGAATTTTTTCTAGATTTTTTTTCTAGATTTTTTTTCTAGATTTTTTTTCTAGAATTCTTTCTAGATTTTTTTTCTAGATTTTTTTTCTAGATTTTTTTTCTATAATTTTTTCTAGATTTTTTTTCTAGATTTTTTTTCTAGATTTTTTTCTAGATTTTTTTTCTAGATTTTTTTTCTATAATTTTTTTCTAGATTTTTTTCTAGATTTTTTTCTAGATTTTTTTTCTAGATTTTTTTTTAGATTTTTTTTCTAGATTTTTTTCTAGATTTTTTTTCTAGATTTTTTTTCTAGATTTTTTTTCTAGATTTTTTTCTAGATTTTTTTTCTAGATTTTTTTTCTAGATTTTTTTTCTAGATTTTTTTCTAGATTTTTTTCTAGATTTTTTTTCTAGATTTTTTTTCTAGAATTTTTTTCTAGATTTTTTTCTAGATTTTTTTTCTAGATTTTTTTTCTAGATTTTTTTTCTAGATTTTTTTTCTAGATTTTTTTCTAGATTTTTTTTCTAGATTTTTTTTCTAGATTTTTTTTCTAGAATTCTTTCTAGATTTTTTTTCTAGATTTTTTTTCTAGATTTTTTTTCTATAATTTTTTCTAGATTTTTTTTCTAGATTTTTTTTCTAGATTTTTTTCTAGATTTTTTTTCTAGATTTTTTTCTAGATTTTTTTCTAGATTTTTTTTCTAGATTTTTTTTTAGATTTTTTTTCTAGATTTTTTTCTAGATTTTTTTTCTAGATTTTTTTCTAGATTTTTTTTCTAGATTTTTTTTCTAGATTTTTTTTCTAGATTTTTTTCTAGATTTTTTTCTAGATTTTTTTTCTAGATTTTTTTTCTAGAATTTTTTTCTAGATTTTTTTCTAGATTTTTTTTCTAGATTTTTATTCTAGATTTTTTTTCTAGATTTTTTTTCTAGAATTTTTTCTAGATTTTTTTTCTAGATTTTTTTTCTAGATTTTTTTTCTAGAATTCTTTCTAGATTTTTTTTCTAGATTCCTTTTCTAGATTTTTTTTCTATAATTTTTTCTAGATTTTTTTTCTAGATTTTTTTTCTAGATTTTTTTTCTAGATTTTTTTTCTAGATTTTTTTTCTAGATTTTTTTTCTATAATTTTTTTCTAGATTTTTTTCTAGATTTTTTTTCTAGATTTTTTTTCTAGATTTTTTTTCTAGATTTTTTTTCTAGATTTTTTTTCTATAATTTTTTCTAGATTTTTTTTCTAGATTTTTTTTCTAGATTTTTTTCTAGATTTTTTTTCTAGATTTTTTTCTAGATTTTTTTCTAGATTTTTTTTCTAGATTTTTTTTTAGATTTTTTTTCTAGATTTTTTTCTAGATTTTTTTTCTAGATTTTTTTTCTAGATTTTTTTTCTAGATTTTTTTCTAGATTTTTTTTCTAGATTTTTTTTCTAGATTTTTTTTCTAGATTTTTTTCTAGATTTTTTTCTAGATTTTTTTTCTAGATTTTTTTTCTAGAATTTTTTTCTAGATTTTTTTCTAGATTTTTTTTCTAGATTTTTTTTCTAGATTTTTTTTCTAGATTTTTTTTCTAGAATTTTTTCTAGATTTTTTTTCTAGATTTTTTTTCTAGATTTTTTTTCTAGAATTCTTTCTAGATTTTTTTTCTAGATTTTTTTTCTAGATTTTTTTTCTATAATTTTTTCTAGATTTTTTTTCTAGATTTTTTTTCTAGATTTTTTTCTAGATTTTTTTTCTAGATTTTTTTTCTATAATTTTTTTCTAGATTTTTTTCTAGATTTTTTTCTAGATTTTTTTTCTAGATTTTTTTTTAGATTTTTTTTCTAGATTTTTTTTCTATAATTTTTTTCTAGATTTTTTTCTAGATTTTTTTCTAGATTTTTTTTTAGATTTTTTTTCTAGATTTTTTTTCTATAATTTTTTTCTAGATTTTTTTCTAGATTTTTTTCTAGATTTTTTTTCTAGATTTGTTTTCTAGATTTTTTTCTAGATTTTTTTTCTAGATTTTTTTTCTAGATTTTTTTTCTAGATTTTTTTTCTATAATTTTTTTCTAGATTTTTTTCTAGATTTTTTTTCTAGATTTTTTTTCTAGATTTTTTTTCTAGAATTTTTTTCTAGATTTTTTTCTAGATTTTTTTTCTAGATTTTTTTTCTAGATTTTTTTTCTAGATTTTTTTTCTAGAATTTTTTCTAGATTTTTTTTCTAGATTTTTTTTCTAGATTTTTTTTCTAGAATTCTTTCTAGATTTTTTTTCTAGATTTTTTTTCTAGATTTTTTTTCTAGAATTTTTTCTAGATTTTTTTTCTAGATTTTTTTTCTAGATTTTTTTTCTATAATTTTTTCTAGATTTTTTTTCTAGATTTTTTTTCTAGATTTTTTTTCTAGATTTTTTTTCTAGAATTTTTTTCTAGATTTTTTTTCTAGATTTTTTTTCTAGATTTTTTTCTAGATTTTTTTTCTAGATTTTTTTTCTAGATTTTTTTTCTATAATTTTTTTCTAGATTTTTTTCTAGAATTTTTTTCTAGATTTTTTTCTAGATTTTTTTTCTAGATTTTTTTTCTAGATTTTTTTTCTAGATTTTTTTTCTAGATTTTTTTCTAGATTTTTTTTCTAGATTTTTTTTCTAGATTTTTTTCTAGAATTTTTTCTAGATTTTTTTTCTAGATTTTTTTTCTAGATTTTTTTTCTATAATTTTTTCTAGATTTTTTTTCTAGATTTTTTTTCTAGATTTTTTTCTAGATTTTTTTTCTAGATTTTTTTTCTAGATTTTTTTTCTAGATTTTTTTTCTATAATTTTTTTCTAGATTTTTTTCTAGATTTTTTTTCTAGATTTTTTTTCTAGATTTTTTTTCTAGATTTTTTTTCTAGATTTTTTTTCTAGAATTTTTTCTAGATTTTTTTTCTAGATTTTTTTTCTAGATTTTTTTTCTAGATTTTTTTTCTAGAATTTTTTCTAGATTTTTTTTCTAGATTTTTTTTCTAGAATTTTTTCTAGATTTTTTTTCTAGATTTTTTTTCTAGATTTTTTTTCTAGAATTCTTTCTAGATTTTTTTTCTAGATTTTTTTTCTAGATTTTTTTTCTATAATTTTTTCTAGATTTTTTTTCTAGATTTTTTTTCTAGATTTTTTTCTAGATTTTTTTTCTAGATTTTTTTTCTATAATTTTTTTCTAGATTTTTTTCTAGATTTTTTTCTAGATTTTTTTTCTAGATTTTTTTTTAGATTTTTTTTCTAGATTTTTTTTCTATAATTTTTTTCTAGATTTTTTTCTAGATTTTTTTCTAGATTTTTTTTTAGATTTTTTTTCTAGATTTTTTTTCTATAATTTTTTTCTAGATTTTTTTCTAGATTTTTTTCTAGATTTTTTTTCTAGATTTGTTTTCTAGATTTTTTTCTAGATTTTTTTTCTAGATTTTTTTTCTAGATTTTTTTTCTAGATTTTTTTTCTATAATTTTTTTCTAGATTTTTTTCTAGATTTTTTTTCTAGATTTTTTTCTAGATTTTTTTTCTAGAATTTTTTTCTAGATTTTTTTCTAGATTTTTTTTCTAGATTTTTTTTCTAGATTTTTTTTCTAGATTTTTTTTCTAGAATTTTTTCTAGATTTTTTTTCTAGATTTTTTTTCTAGATTTTTTTTCTAGAATTCTTTCTAGATTTTTTTTCTAGATTTTTTTTCTAGATTTTTTTTCTAGATTTTTTTTCTAGAATTTTTTTCTAGATTTTTTTTCTAGATTTTTTTTCTAGATTTTTTTCTAGATTTTTTTTCTAGATTTTTTTTCTAGATTTTTTTTCTATAATTTTTTTCTAGATTTTTTTCTAGAATTTTTTTCTAGATTTTTTTCTAGATTTTTTTTCTAGATTTTTTTTCTAGATTTTTTTTCTATATTTTTTTTCTAGATTTTTTTCTAGATTTTTTTTCTAGATTTTTTTTCTAGATTTTTTTCTAGAATTTTTTCTAGATTTTTTTTCTAGATTTTTTTTCTAGATTTTTTTTCTATAATTTTTTCTAGATTTTTTTTCTAGATTTTTTTTCTAGATTTTTTTCTAGATTTTTTTTCTAGATTTTTTTTCTAGATTTTTTTTCTAGATTTTTTTTCTATAATTTTTTTCTAGATTTTTTTCTAGATTTTTTTTCTAGATTTTTTTTCTAGATTTTTTTTCTAGATTTTTTTCTAGATTTTTTTTCTAGATTTTTTTTCTAGATTTTTTTTCTAGAATTTTTTTCTAGATTTTTTTCTAGATTTTTTTCTAGATTTTTTTTCTAGATTTTTTTTCTAGATTTTTTTTCTAGATTTTTTTCTAGATTTTTTTTCTAGATTTTTTTTCTAGATTTTTTTTCTATATTTTTTTTCTAGATTTTTTTCTAGATTTTTTTTCTAGATTTTTTTTCTAGATTTTTTTCTAGAATTTTTTCTAGATTTTTTTTCTAGATTTTTTTTCTAGATTTTTTTTCTATAATTTTTTCTAGATTTTTTTCTAGATTTTTTTCTAGATTTTTTTTCTAGATTTTTTTTCTAGATTTTTTTTCTAGATTTTTTTTCTAGAATTTTTTCTAGATTTTTTTTCTAGATTTTTTTTCTAGATTTTTTTTCTAGAATTTTTTTCTAGTTTTTTTTCTAGATTTTTTTTCTAGAATTTTTTTCTAGATTTTTTTTCTAGATTTTTTTTCTAGAATTTTTTCTAGATTTTTTTCTAGATTTTTTTTCTAGATTTTTTTTCTAGAATTTTTTTCTAGATTTTTTTTCTAGATTTTTTTCTAGATTTTTTTTCTAGATTTTTTTTCTAGATTTTTTTTCTAGATTTTTTTCTAGATTTTTTTTCTAGATTTTTTTTCTAGATTTTTTTTCTAGAATTTTTTTCTAGATTTTTTTCTAGATTTTTTTTCTAGATTTTTTTTCTAGATTTTTTTTCTAGATTTTTTTTCTAGAATTTTTTCTAGATTTTTTTTCTAGATTTTTTTTCTAGATTTTTTTTCTAGAATTCTTTCTAGATTTTTTTTCTAGATTTTTTTTCTAGATTTTTTTTCTATAATTTTTTCTAGATTTTTTTTCTATAATTTTTTCTAGATTTTTTTTCTAGATTTTTTTCTAGATTTTTTTTCTAGATTTTTTTTCTAGATTTTTTTTCTAGATTTTTTTCTAGATTTTTTTTCTAGATTTTTTTTCTAGATTTTTTTTCTAGATTTTTTTCTAGATTTTTTTCTAGATTTTTTTTCTAGATTTTTTTTCTAGAATTTTTTTCTAGATTTTTTTCTAGATTTTTTTTCTAGATTTTTTTTCTAGATTTTTTTTCTAGATTTTTTTTCTAGAATTTTTTCTAGATTTTTTTTCTAGATTTTTTTTCTAGATTTTTTTTCTAGAATTCTTTCTAGATTTTTTTTCTAGATTTTTTTTCTAGATTTTTTTTCTAGATTTTTTTCTAGATTTTTTTTCGAGATTTTTTTTCTAGATTTTTTTTCTATATTTTTTTTCTAGATTTTTTTCTAGATTTTTTTTCTAGATTTTTTTTCTAGATTTTTTTTCTAGATTTTTTTTCTAGATTTTTTTCTAGATTTTTTTCTAGATTTTTTTTCTAGATTTTTTTTCTAGATTTTTTTCTAGAATTTTTTCTAGATTTTTTTTCTAGATTTTTTTTCTAGATTTTTTTTCTATAATTTTTTCTAGATTTTTTTCTAGATTTTTTTCTAGATTTTTTTTCTAGATTTTTTTTCTAGATTTTTTTTCTAGATTTTTTTTCTAGAATTTTTTCTAGATTTTTTTTCTAGATTTTTTTTCTAGATTTTTTTTCTAGAATTTTTTTCTAGTTTTTTTTCTAGATTTTTTTTCTAGAATTTTTTTCTAGATTTTTTTTCTAGATTTTTTTTCTAGAATTTTTTCTAGATTTTTTTCTAGATTTTTTTTCTAGATTTTTTTTCTAGAATTTTTTTCTAGATTTTTTTTCTAGATTTTTTTCTAGATTTTTTTTCTAGATTTTTTTTCTAGATTTTTTTTCTAGATTTTTTTCTAGATTTTTTTTCTAGATTTTTTTTCTAGATTTTTTTTCTAGAATTTTTTTCTAGATTTTTTTCTAGATTTTTTTTCTAGATTTTTTTTCTAGATTTTTTTTCTAGATTTTTTTTCTAGAATTTTTTCTAGATTTTTTTTCTAGATTTTTTTTCTAGATTTTTTTTCTAGAATTCTTTCTAGATTTTTTTTCTAGATTTTTTTTCTAGATTTTTTTTCTATAATTTTTTCTAGATTTTTTTTCTATAATTTTTTCTAGATTTTTTTTCTAGATTTTTTTCTAGATTTTTTTTCTAGATTTTTTTTCTAGATTTTTTTTCTAGATTTTTTTCTAGATTTTTTTTCTAGATTTTTTTTCTAGATTTTTTTTCTAGATTTTTTTCTAGATTTTTTTCTAGATTTTTTTTCTAGATTTTTTTTCTAGAATTTTTTTCTAGATTTTTTTCTAGATTTTTTTTCTAGATTTTTTTTCTAGATTTTTTTTCTAGATTTTTTTCTAGATTTTTTTTCTAGATTTTTTTTCTAGAATTTTTTTCTAGATTTTTTTTCTAGATTTTTTTCTAGATTTTTTTTCTAGATTTTTTTTCTAGATTTTTTTTCTAGATTTTTTTCTAGATTTTTTTTCTAGATTTTTTTTCTAGATTTTTTTTCTAGATTTTTTTTCTAGATTTTTTTCTAGATTTTTTTTCTAGATTTTTTTTCTAGATTTTTTTTCTAGATTTTTTTTCTAGAATTTTTTCTAGATTTTTTTTCTAGATTTTTTTTCTAGATTTTTTTTCTAGAATTCTTTCTAGATTTTTTTTCTAGATTTTTTTTCTAGATTTTTTTTCTATAATTTTTTCTAGATTTTTTTTCTATAATTTTTTCTAGATTTTTTTTCTAGATTTTTTTCTAGATTTTTTTTCTAGATTTTTTTCTAGATTTTTTTTCTAGATTTTTTTTCTAGATTTTTTTTCTAGATTTTTTTCTAGATTTTTTTCTAGATTTTTTTTCTAGATTTTTTTTCTAGAATTTTTTTCTAGATTTTTTTCTAGATTTTTTTTCTAGATTTTTTTTCTAGATTTTTTTTCTAGATTTTTTTTCTAGAATTTTTTCTAGATTTTTTTTCTAGATTTTTTTTCTAGATTTTTTTTCTAGAATTCTTTCTAGATTTTTTTTCTAGATTTTTTTTCTAGATTTTTTTTCTAGATTTTTTTCTAGATTTTTTTTCGAGATTTTTTTTCTAGATTTTTTTTCTATATTTTTTTTCTAGATTTTTTTCTAGATTTTTTTTCTATATTTTTTTTCTAGATTTTTTTTCTAGATTTTTTTTCTATATTTTTTTTCTAGATTTTTTTCTAGAATTTTTTCTAGATTTTTTTTCTAGATTTTTTTTCTAGATTTTTTTTCTATAATTTTTTCTAGATTTTTTTCTAGATTTTTTTCTAGATTTTTTTTCTAGATTTTTTTTCTAGATTTTTTTTCTAGATTTTTTTTCTAGAATTTTTTCTAGATTTTTTTTCTAGATTTTTTTTCTAGATTTTTTTTCTAGAATTTTTTTCTAGTTTTTTTTCTAGATTTTTTTTCTAGAATTTTTTTCTAGATTTTTTTTCTAGATTTTTTTTCTAGAATTTTTTCTAGATTTTTTTCTAGATTTTTTTTCTAGATTTTTTTTCTAGAATTTTTTTCTAGATTTTTTTTCTAGATTTTTTTCTAGATTTTTTTTCTAGATTTTTTTTCTAGATTTTTTTTCTAGATTTTTTTCTAGATTTTTTTTCTAGATTTTTTTTCTAGATTTTTTTTCTAGAATTTTTTTCTAGATTTTTTTCTAGATTTTTTTTCTAGATTTTTTTTCTAGATTTTTTTTCTAGATTTTTTTTCTAGAATTTTTTCTAGATTTTTTTTCTAGATTTTTTTTCTAGATTTTTTTTCTAGAATTCTTTCTAGATTTTTTTTCTAGATTTTTTTTCTAGATTTTTTTTCTATAATTTTTTCTAGATTTTTTTTCTATAATTTTTTCTAGATTTTTTTTCTAGATTTTTTTCTAGATTTTTTTTCTAGATTTTTTTTCTAGATTTTTTTTCTAGATTTTTTTCTAGATTTTTTTTCTAGATTTTTTTTCTAGATTTTTTTTCTAGATTTTTTTCTAGATTTTTTTCTAGATTTTTTTTCTAGATTTTTTTTCTAGAATTTTTTTCTAGATTTTTTTCTAGATTTTTTTTCTAGATTTTTTTTCTAGATTTTTTTTCTAGATTTTTTTTCTAGAATTTTTTCTAGATTTTTTTTCTAGATTTTTTTTCTAGATTTTTTTTCTAGAATTCTTTCTAGATTTTTTTTCTAGATTTTTTTTCTAGATTTTTTTTCTAGATTTTTTTCTAGATTTTTTTTCGAGATTTTTTTTCTAGATTTTTTTTCTAGATTTTTTTTCTAGATTTTTTTCTAGATTTTTTTTCTAGATTTTTTTTCTAGATTTTTTTCTAGAATTTTTTCTAGATTTTTTTTCTAGATTTTTTTTCTAGATTTTTTTTCTATAATTTTTTCTAGATTTTTTTCTAGATTTTTTTCTAGATTTTTTTTCTAGATTTTTTTTCTAGATTTTTTTTCTAGATTTTTTTTCTATAATTTTTTTCTAGATTTTTTTCTAGATTTTTTTTCTAGATTTTTTTTCTAGATTTTTTTTCTAGATTTTTTTCTAGATTTTTTTTCTAGAATTTTTTTCTAGATTTTTTTCTAGATTTTTTTCTAGATTTTTTTTCTAGATTTTTTTTCTAGATTTTTTTTCTAGAATTTTTTCTAGATTTTTTTTCTAGATTTTTTTTCTAGATTTTTTTTCTAGAATTTTTTTCTAGTTTTTTTTCTAGATTTTTTTTCTAGAATTTTTTTCTAGATTTTTTTTCTAGATTTTTTTTCTAGAATTTTTTCTAGATTTTTTTCTAGATTTTTTTTCTAGATTTTTTTTCTAGAATTTTTTTCTAGATTTTTTTTCTAGATTTTTTTCTAGATTTTTTTTCTAGATTTTTTTTCTAGATTTTTTTTCTAGATTTTTTTCTAGATTTTTTTTCTAGATTTTTTTTCTAGATTTTTTTTCTAGAATTTTTTTCTAGATTTTTTTCTAGATTTTTTTTCTAGATTTTTTTTCTAGATTTTTTTTCTAGAATTCTTTCTAGATTTTTTTTCTAGATTTTTTTTCTAGATTTTTTTTCTATAATTTTTTCTAGATTTTTTTTCTAGATTTTTTTTCTAGATTTTTTTCTAGATTTTTTTTCTAGATTTTTTTTCTATAATTTTTTTCTAGATTTTTTTCTAGATTTTTTTCTAGATTTTTTTTCTAGATTTTTTTTTAGATTTTTTTTCTAGATTTTTTTCTAGATTTTTTTTCTAGATTTTTTTTCTAGATTTTTTTTCTAGATTTTTTTCTAGATTTTTTTTCTAGATTTTTTTTCTAGATTTTTTTTCTAGATTTTTTTCTAGATTTTTTTCTAGATTTTTTTTCTAGATTTTTTTTCTAGAATTTTTTTGTAGATTTTTTTCTAGATTTTTTTTCTAGATTTTTTTTCTAGATTTTTTTTCTAGATTTTTTTTCTAGAATTTTTTCTAGATTTTTTTCTAGATTTTTTTTCTAGAATTTTTTTCTAGAATTTTTTTCTAGATTTTTTTTCTAGATTTTTTTCTAGATTTTTTTTCTAGATTTTTTTTCTAGATTTTTTTTCTAGATTTTTTTCTAGATTTTTTTTCTAGATTTTTTTTCTAGATTTTTTTTCTAGAATTTTTTTCTAGATTTTTTTCTAGATTTTTTTTCTAGATTTTTTTTCTAGATTTTTTTTCTAGATTTTTTTTCTAGAATTTTTTCTAGATTTTTTTTCTAGATTTTTTTTCTAGATTTTTTTTCTAGAATTCTTTCTAGATTTTTTTTCTAGATTTTTTTTCTAGATTTTTTTTCTATAATTTTTTCTAGATTTTTTTTCTATAATTTTTTCTAGATTTTTTTTCTAGATTTTTTTCTAGATTTTTTTTCTAGATTTTTTTTCTAGATTTTTTTTCTAGATTTTTTTCTAGATTTTTTTTCTATAATTTTTTCTAGATTTTTTTTCTAGATTTTTTTTCTAGATTTTTTTCTAGATTTTTTTTCTAGATTTTTTTTCTATAATTTTTTTTCTAGATTTTTTTCTAGATTTTTTTCTAGATTTTTTTTCTAGATTTTTTTTTAGATTTTTTTTCTAGATTTTTTTCTAGATTTTTTTTCTAGATTTTTTTTCTAGATTTTTTTTCTAGATTTTTTTTCTATAATTTTTTTCTAGATTTTTTTTCTAGATTTTTTTCTAGATTTTTTTTCTAGATTTTTTTTCTAGAATTTTTTTCTAGATTTTTTTTCTAGATTTGTTTTCTAGATTTTTTTCTAGATTTTTTTTCTAGATTTTTTTTCTAGATTTTTTTTCTAGAATTTTTTTCTAGATTTTTTTCTAGATTTTTTTTCTAGATTTTTTTTCTAGATTTTTTTTCTAGATTTTTTTTCTAGAATTTTTTCTAGATTTTTTTTCTAGATTTTTTTTCTAGATTTTTTTTCTAGAATTCTTTCTAGATTTTTTTTCTAGATTTTTTTTCTAGATTTTTTTTCTAGATTTTTTTCTAGATTTTTTTTCGAGATTTTTTTTCTAGATTTTTTTTCTATATTTTTTTTCTAGATTTTTTTCTAGATTTTTTTTCTAGATTTTTTTTCTAGATTTTTTTTCTAGATTTTTTTTCTATATTTTTTTTCTAGATTTTTTTCTAGAATTTTTTCTAGATTTTTTTTCTAGATTTTTTTTCTAGATTTTTTTTCTATAATTTTTTCTAGATTTTTTTCTAGATTTTTTTCTAGATTTTTTTTCTAGATTTTTTTTCTAGATTTTTTTTCTAGATTTTTTTTCTAGAATTTTTTCTAGATTTTTTTTCTAGATTTTTTTTCTAGATTTTTTTTCTAGAATTTTTTTCTAGTTTTTTTTCTAGATTTTTTTTCTAGAATTTTTTTCTAGATTTTTTTTCTAGATTTTTTTTCTAGAATTTTTTCTAGATTTTTTTCTAGATTTTTTTTCTAGATTTTTTTTCTAGAATTTTTTTCTAGATTTTTTTTCTAGATTTTTTTCTAGATTTTTTTTCTAGATTTTTTTTCTAGATTTTTTTTCTAGATTTTTTTCTAGATTTTTTTTCTAGATTTTTTTTCTAGATTTTTTTTCTAGAATTTTTTTCTAGATTTTTTTCTAGATTTTTTTTCTAGATTTTTTTTCTAGATTTTTTTTCTAGATTTTTTTTCTAGAATTTTTTCTAGATTTTTTTTCTAGATTTTTTTTCTAGATTTTTTTTCTAGAATTCTTTCTAGATTTTTTTTCTAGATTTTTTTTCTAGATTTTTTTTCTATAATTTTTTCTAGATTTTTTTTCTATAATTTTTTCTAGATTTTTTTTCTATAATTTTTTCTAGATTTTTTTTCTATAATTTTTTCTAGATTTTTTTTCTAGATTTTTTTCTAGATTTTTTTTCTAGATTTTTTTTCTAGATTTTTTTTCTAGATTTTTTTCTAGATTTTTTTTCTAGATTTTTTTTCTAGATTTTTTTCTAGATTTTTTTTCTAGATTTTTTTTCTAGAATTCTTTCTAGATTTTTTTTCTAGATTTTTTTTCTAGATTTTTTTTCTAGATTTTTTTCTAGATTTTTTTTCGAGATTTTTTTTCTAGATTTTTTTTCTAGATTTTTTTTCTAGATTTTTTTCTAGATTTTTTTTCTAGATTTTTTTTCTAGATTTTTTTCTAGAATTTTTTCTAGATTTTTTTTCTAGATTTTTTTTCTAGATTTTTTTTCTATAATTTTTTCTAGATTTTTTTCTAGATTTTTTTCTAGATTTTTTTTCTAGATTTTTTTTCTAGATTTTTTTTCTAGATATTTTTTCTATAATTTTTTTCTAGATTTTTTTCTAGATTTTTTTTCTAGATTTTTTTTCTAGATTTTTTTTCTAGATTTTTTTCTAGATTTTTTTTCTAGAATTTTTTTCTAGATTTTTTTCTAGATTTTTTTCTAGATTTTTTTTCTAGATTTTTTTTCTAGATTTTTTTTCTAGAATTTTTTCTAGATTTTTTTTCTAGATTTTTTTTCTAGATTTTTTTTCTAGAATTTTTTTCTAGTTTTTTTTCTAGATTTTTTTTCTAGAATTTTTTTCTAGATTTTTTTTCTAGATTTTTTTTCTAGAATTTTTTCTAGATTTTTTTCTAGATTTTTTTTCTAGATTTTTTTTCTAGAATTTTTTTCTAGATTTTTTTTCTAGATTTTTTTCTAGATTTTTTTTCTAGATTTTTTTTCTAGATTTTTTTTCTAGATTTTTTTCTAGATTTTTTTTCTAGATTTTTTTTCTAGATTTTTTTTCTAGAATTTTTTTCTAGATTTTTTTCTAGATTTTTTTTCTAGATTTTTTTTCTAGATTTTTTTTCTAGAATTCTTTCTAGATTTTTTTTCTAGATTTTTTTTCTAGATTTTTTTTCTATAATTTTTTCTAGATTTTTTTTCTAGATTTTTTTTCTAGATTTTTTTCTAGATTTTTTTTCTAGATTTTTTTTCTATAATTTTTTTCTAGATTTTTTTCTAGATTTTTTTCTAGATTTTTTTTCTAGATTTTTTTTCTATAATTTTTTCTAGATTTTTTTTCTAGATTTTTTTTCTAGATTTTTTTCTAGATTTTTTTTCTAGATTTTTTTTCTATAATTTTTTCTAGATTTTTTTTCTAGATTTTTTTTCTAGATTTTTTTCTAGATTTTTTTTCTAGATTTTTTTTCTATAATTTTTTTCTAGATTTTTTTCTAGATTTTTTTCTAGATTTTTTTTCTAGATTTTTTTTCTAGATTTTTTTTCTAGATTTTTTTCTAGATTTTTTTTCTAGATTTTTTTTCTAGATTTTTTTTCTAGATTTTTTTCTAGATTTTTTTCTAGATTTTTTTTCTAGATTTTTTTTCTAGAATTTTTTTGTAGATTTTTTTCTAGATTTTTTTTCTAGATTTTTTTTCTAGATTTTTTTTCTAGATTTTTTTTCTAGAATTTTTTCTAGATTTTTTTCTAGATTTTTTTTCTAGAATTTTTTTCTAGAATTTTTTTCTAGATTTTTTTTCTAGATTTTTTTCTAGATTTTTTTTCTAGATTTTTTTTCTAGATTTTTTTTCTAGATTTTTTTCTAGATTTTTTTTCTAGATTTTTTTTCTAGATTTTTTTTCTAGAATTTTTTTCTAGATTTTTTTCTAGATTTTTTTTCTAGATTTTTTTTCTAGATTTTTTTTCTAGATTTTTTTTCTAGAATTTTTTCTAGATTTTTTTTCTAGATTTTTTTTCTAGATTTTTTTTCTAGAATTCTTTCTAGATTTTTTTTCTAGATTTTTTTTCTAGATTTTTTTTCTATAATTTTTTCTAGATTTTTTTTCTATAATTTTTTCTAGATTTTTTTTCTAGATTTTTTTCTAGATTTTTTTTCTAGATTTTTTTTCTAGATTTTTTTTCTAGATTTTTTTCTAGATTTTTTTTCTATAATTTTTTCTAGATTTTTTTTCTAGATTTTTTTTCTAGATTTTTTTCTAGATTTTTTTTCTAGATTTTTTTTCTATAATTTTTTTTCTAGATTTTTTTCTAGATTTTTTTCTAGATTTTTTTTCTAGATTTTTTTTTAGATTTTTTTTCTAGATTTTTTTCTAGATTTTTTTTCTAGATTTTTTTTCTAGATTTTTTTTCTAGATTTTTTTTCTATAATTTTTTTCTAGATTTTTTTTCTAGATTTTTTTCTAGATTTTTTTTCTAGATTTTTTTTCTAGAATTTTTTTCTAGATTTTTTTTCTAGATTTGTTTTCTAGATTTTTTTCTAGATTTTTTTTCTAGATTTTTTTTCTAGATTTTTTTTCTATAATTTTTTCTAGATTTTTTTTCTAGATTTTTTTTCTAGATTTTTTTCTAGATTTTTTTTCTAGATTTTTTTTCTAGATTTTTTTTCTAGAATTTTTTTGTAGATTTTTTTCTAGATTTTTTTTCTAGATTTTTTTTCTAGATTTTTTTTCTAGATTTTTTTTCTAGAATTTTTTCTAGATTTTTTTCTAGATTTTTTTTCTAGAATTTTTTTCTAGAATTTTTTTCTAGATTTTTTTTCTAGATTTTTTTCTAGATTTTTTTTCTAGATTTTTTTTCTAGATTTTTTTTCTAGATTTTTTTCTAGATTTTTTTTCTAGATTTTTTTTCTAGATTTTTTTTCTAGAATTTTTTTCTAGATTTTTTTCTAGATTTTTTTTCTAGATTTTTTTTCTAGATTTTTTTTCTAGATTTTTTTTCTAGAATTTTTTCTAGATTTTTTTTCTAGATTTTTTTTCTAGATTTTTTTTCTAGAATTCTTTCTAGATTTTTTTTCTAGATTTTTTTTCTAGATTTTTTTTCTATAATTTTTTCTAGATTTTTTTTCTATAATTTTTTCTAGATTTTTTTTCTAGATTTTTTTCTAGATTTTTTTTCTAGATTTTTTTTCTAGATTTTTTTTCTAGATTTTTTTCTAGATTTTTTTTCTATAATTTTTTCTAGATTTTTTTTCTAGATTTTTTTTCTAGATTTTTTTCTAGATTTTTTTTCTAGATTTTTTTTCTATAATTTTTTTTCTAGATTTTTTTCTAGATTTTTTTCTAGATTTTTTTTCTAGATTTTTTTTTAGATTTTTTTTCTAGATTTTTTTCTAGATTTTTTTTCTAGATTTTTTTTCTAGATTTTTTTTCTAGATTTTTTTTCTATAATTTTTTTCTAGATTTTTTTTCTAGATTTTTTTCTAGATTTTTTTTCTAGATTTTTTTTCTAGAATTTTTTTCTAGATTTTTTTTCTAGATTTGTTTTCTAGATTTTTTTCTAGATTTTTTTTCTAGATTTTTTTTCTAGATTTTTTTTCTATAATTTTTTCTAGATTTTTTTTCTAGATTTTTTTTCTAGATTTTTTTCTAGATTTTTTTTCTAGATTTTTTTTCTATAATTTTTTTCTAGATTTTTTTCTAGATTTTTTTTCTAGATTTTTTTTCTAGATTTTTTTTCTAGATTTTTTTTCTAGATTTTTTTTCTAGAATTTTTTTCTAGATTTTTTTCTAGATTTTTTTTCTAGATTTTTTTTCTAGATTTTTTTTCTAGATTTTTTTTCTAGAATTTTTTCTAGATTTTTTTTCTAGATTTTTTTTCTAGATTTTTTTTCTAGAATTCTTTCTAGATTTTTTTTCTAGATTTTTTTTCTAGATTTTTTTTCTATAATTTTTTCTAGATTTTCTTTCTAGATTTTTTTTCTAGATTTTTTTCTAGATTTTTTTTCTAGATTTTTTTTCTATAATTTTTTTCTAGATTTTTTTCTAGATTTTTTTCTATAATTTTTTCTAGATTTTTTTTCTAGATTTTTTTCTAGATTTTTTTTCTAGATTTTTTTTTAGATTTTTTTTCTAGATTTTTTTCTATATTTTTTTTCTAGAATTTTTTCTAGATTTTTTTCTAGATTTTTTTTCTAGAATTTTTTCTATATTTTTTTTTTAGATTTTTTTTCTAGATTTTTTTTCTAGATTTTTTTTCTAGATTTTTTTTCTATAATTTTTTTCTAGATTTTTTTCTAGATTTTTTTCTAGATTTTTTTTCTAGAATTCTTTCTAGATTTTTTTTCTAGATTTTTTTTCTAGATTTTTTTTCTATAATTTTTTCTAGATTTTTTTTCTATAATTTTTTCTAGATTTTTTTTCTAGATTTTTTTCTAGATTTTTTTTCTAGATTTTTTTTCTAGATTTTTTTTCTAGATTTTTTTCTAGATTTTTTTTCTAGATTTTTTTTCTAGATTTTTTTTCTAGATTTTTTTCTAGATTTTTTTCTAGATTTTTTTTCTAGATTTTTTTTCTAGAATTTTTTTCTAGATTTTTTTCTAGATTTTTTTTCTAGATTTTTTTTCTAGATTTTTTTTCTAGATTTTTTTTCTAGAATTTTTTCTAGATTTTTTTTCTAGATTTTTTTTCTAGATTTTTTTTCTAGAATTCTTTCTAGATTTTTTTTCTAGATTTTTTTTCTAGATTTTTTTTCTAGATTTTTTTCTAGATTTTTTTTCGAGATTTTTTTTCTAGATTTTTTTTCTATATTTTTTTTCTAGATTTTTTTCTAGATTTTTTTTCTAGATTTTTTTTCTAGATTTTTTTCTAGAATTTTTTCTAGATTTTTTTTCTAGATTTTTTTTCTAGATTTTTTTTCTATAATTTTTTCTAGATTTTTTTCTAGATTTTTTTCTAGATTTTTTTTCTAGATTTTTTTTCTAGATTTTTTTTCTAGATTTTTTTTCTATAATTTTTTTCTAGATTTTTTTCTAGATTTTTTTTCTAGATTTTTTTTCTAGATTTTTTTTCTAGATTTTTTTCTAGATTTTTTTTCTAGAATTTTTTTCTAGATTTTTTTCTAGATTTTTTTCTAGATTTTTTTTCTAGATTTTTTTTCTAGATTTTTTTTCTAGAATTTTTTTCTAGTTTTTTTTCTAGATTTTTTTTCTAGAATTTTTTTCTAGATTTTTTTTCTAGATTTTTTTTCTAGAATTTTTTCTAGATTTTTTTCTAGATTTTTTTTCTAGATTTTTTTTCTAGAATTTTTTTCTAGATTTTTTTTCTAGATTTTTTTCTAGATTTTTTTTCTAGATTTTTTTTCTAGATTTTTTTTCTAGATTTTTTTCTAGATTTTTTTTCTAGATTTTTTTTCTAGATTTTTTTTCTAGAATTTTTTTCTAGATTTTTTTCTAGATTTTTTTTCTAGATTTTTTTTCTAGATTTTTTTTCTAGAATTCTTTCTAGATTTTTTTTCTAGATTTTTTTTCTAGATTTTTTTTCTATAATTTTTTCTAGATTTTTTTTCTAGATTTTTTTTCTAGATTTTTTTCTAGATTTTTTTTCTAGATTTTTTTTCTATAATTTTTTTCTAGATTTTTTTCTAGATTTTTTTCTAGATTTTTTTTCTAGATTTTTTTTTAGATTTTTTTTCTAGATTTTTTTCTAGATTTTTTTTCTAGATTTTTTTTCTAGATTTTTTTTCTAGATTTTTTTTCTAGATTTTTTTTCTAGATTTTTTTCTAGATTTTTTTCTAGATTTTTTTTCTAGATTTTTTTTCTAGAATTTTTTTCTAGATTTTTTTTCTAGATTTTTTTTCTAGATTTTTTTTCTAGATTTTTTTCTAGATTTTTTTCTAGATTTTTTTTCTAGATTTTTTTTCTAGAATTTTTTTCTAGATTTTTTTCTAGATTTTTTTTCTAGATTTTTTTTCTAGATTTTTTTTCTAGATTTTTTTTCTAGAATTTTTTCTAGATTTTTTTTCTAGATTTTTTTTCTAGATTTTTTTTCTAGAATTCTTTCTAGATTTTTTTTCTAGATTTTTTTTCTAGATTTTTTTTCTAGATTTTTTTCTAGATTTTTTTTCGAGATTTTTTTTCTAGATTTTTTTTCTATATTTTTTTTCTAGATTTTTTTCTAGATTTTTTTTCTAGATTTTTTTTCTAGATTTTTTTCTAGAATTTTTTCTAGATTTTTTTTCTAGATTTTTTTTCTAGATTTTTTTTCTATAATTTTTTCTAGATTTTTTTCTAGATTTTTTTCTAGATTTTTTTTCTAGATTTTTTTTCTAGATTTTTTTTCTAGATTTTTTTTCTATAATTTTTTTCTAGATTTTTTTCTAGATTTTTTTTCTAGATTTTTTTTCTAGATTTTTTTTCTAGATTTTTTTCTAGATTTTTTTTCTAGAATTTTTTTCTAGATTTTTTTCTAGATTTTTTTCTAGATTTTTTTTCTAGATTTTTTTTCTAGATTTTTTTTCTAGAATTTTTTTCTAGTTTTTTTTCTAGATTTTTTTTCTAGAATTTTTTTCTAGATTTTTTTTCTAGATTTTTTTTCTAGAATTTTTTCTAGATTTTTTTCTAGATTTTTTTTCTAGATTTTTTTTCTAGAATTTTTTTCTAGATTTTTTTTCTAGATTTTTTTCTAGATTTTTTTTCTAGATTTTTTTTCTAGATTTTTTTTCTAGATTTTTTTCTAGATTTTTTTTCTAGATTTTTTTTCTAGATTTTTTTTCTAGAATTTTTTTCTAGATTTTTTTCTAGATTTTTTTTCTAGATTTTTTTTCTAGATTTTTTTTCTAGAATTCTTTCTAGATTTTTTTTCTAGATTTTTTTTCTAGATTTTTTTTCTATAATTTTTTCTAGATTTTTTTTCTAGATTTTTTTTCTAGATTTTTTTCTAGATTTTTTTTCTAGATTTTTTTTCTATAATTTTTTTCTAGATTTTTTTCTAGATTTTTTTCTAGATTTTTTTTCTAGATTTTTTTTTAGATTTTTTTTCTAGATTTTTTTCTAGATTTTTTTTCTAGATTTTTTTTCTAGATTTTTTTTCTAGATTTTTTTCTAGATTTTTTTTCTAGATTTTTTTTCTAGATTTTTTTTCTAGATTTTTTTCTAGATTTTTTTCTAGATTTTTTTTCTAGATTTTTTTTCTAGAATTTTTTTGTAGATTTTTTTCTAGATTTTTTTTCTAGATTTTTTTTCTAGATTTTTTTTCTAGATTTTTTTTCTAGAATTTTTTCTAGATTTTTTTCTAGATTTTTTTTCTAGAATTTTTTTCTAGAATTTTTTTCTAGATTTTTTTTCTAGATTTTTTTCTAGATTTTTTTTCTAGATTTTTTTTCTAGATTTTTTTTCTAGATTTTTTTCTAGATTTTTTTTCTAGATTTTTTTTCTAGATTTTTTTTCTAGAATTTTTTTCTAGATTTTTTTCTAGATTTTTTTTCTAGATTTTTTTTCTAGATTTTTTTTCTAGATTTTTTTTCTAGAATTTTTTCTAGATTTTTTTTCTAGATTTTTTTTCTAGATTTTTTTTCTAGAATTCTTTCTAGATTTTTTTTCTAGATTTTTTTTCTAGATTTTTTTTCTATAATTTTTTCTAGATTTTTTTTCTATAATTTTTTCTAGATTTTTTTTCTAGATTTTTTTCTAGATTTTTTTTCTAGATTTTTTTTCTAGATTTTTTTTCTAGATTTTTTTCTAGATTTTTTTTCTATAATTTTTTCTAGATTTTTTTTCTAGATTTTTTTTCTAGATTTTTTTCTAGATTTTTTTTCTAGATTTTTTTTCTATAATTTTTTTTCTAGATTTTTTTCTAGATTTTTTTCTAGATTTTTTTTCTAGATTTTTTTCTAGATTTTTTTTCTAGATTTTTTTCTAGATTTTTTTTCTAGATTTTTTTTCTAGATTTTTTTTCTAGAATTTTTTTCTAGATTTTTTTTCTAGATTTGTTTTCTAGATTTTTTTCTAGATTTTTTTTCTAGATTTTTTTTCTAGATTTTTTTTCTATAATTTTTTCTAGATTTTTTTTCTAGATTTTTTTTCTAGATTTTTTTCTAGATTTTTTTTCTAGATTTTTTTTCTAGATTTTTTTCTAGATTTTTTTTCTAGATTTTTTTTCTAGATTTTTTTTCTAGATTTTTTTCTAGATTTTTTTTCTAGATTTTTTTTCTAGATTTTTTTTCTAGAATTTTTTTCTAGATTTTTTTCTAGATTTTTTTTCTAGATTTTTTTTCTAGATTTTTTTTCTAGATTTTTTTTCTAGAATTTTTTCTAGATTTTTTTTCTAGATTTTTTTTCTAGATTTTTTTTCTAGAATTCTTTCTAGATTTTTTTTCTAGATTTTTTTTCTAGATTTTTTTTCTATAATTTTTTCTAGATTTTTTTTCTATAATTTTTTCTAGATTTTTTTTCTAGATTTTTTTCTAGATTTTTTTTCTAGATTTTTTTTCTAGATTTTTTTTCTAGATTTTTTTCTAGATTTTTTTTCTATAATTTTTTCTAGATTTTTTTTCTAGATTTTTTTTCTAGATTTTTTTCTAGATTTTTTTTCTAGATTTTTTTTCTATAATTTTTTTTCTAGATTTTTTTCTAGATTTTTTTCTAGATTTTTTTTCTAGATTTTTTTCTAGATTTTTTTTCTAGATTTTTTTCTAGATTTTTTTTCTAGATTTTTTTTCTAGATTTTTTTTCTAGAATTTTTTTCTAGATTTTTTTTCTAGATTTGTTTTCTAGATTTTTTTCTAGATTTTTTTTCTAGATTTTTTTTCTAGATTTTTTTTCTATAATTTTTTCTAGATTTTTTTTCTAGATTTTTTTTCTAGATTTTTTTCTAGATTTTTTTTCTAGATTTTTTTTCTATAATTTTTTTCTAGATTTTTTTCTAGATTTTTTTTCTAGATTTTTTTTCTAGATTTTTTTTCTAGATTTTTTTTCTATAATTTTTTTCTAGATTTTTTTCTAGATTTTTTTTCTAGATTTTTTTTCTAGATTTTTTTTCTAGAATTTTTTTCTAGATTTTTTTCTAGATTTTTTTTCTAGATTTTTTTTCTAGATTTTTTTTCTAGATTTTTTTTCTAGAATTTTTTCTAGATTTTTTTTCTAGATTTTTTTTCTAGATTTTTTTTCTAGAATTCTTTCTAGATTTTTTTTCTAGATTTTTTTTCTAGATTTTTTTTCTATAATTTTTTCTAGATTTTTTTTCTAGATTTTTTTTCTAGATTTTTTTCTAGATTTTTTTTCTAGATTTTTTTTCTATAATTTTTTTCTAGATTTTTTTCTAGATTTTTTTCTATAATTTTTTCTAGATTTTTTTTCTAGATTTTTTTCTAGATTTTTTTTCTAGATTTTTTTTTAGATTTTTTTTCTAGATTTTTTTCTATATTTTTTTTCTAGAATTTTTTCTAGATTTTTTTCTAGATTTTTTTTCTAGAATTTTTTCTATATTTTTTTTTTAGATTTTTTTTCTAGATTTTTTTTCTAGATTTTTTTTCTAGATTTTTTTTCTATAATTTTTTTCTAGATTTTTTTCTAGATTTTTTTCTAGATTTTTTTTCTAGATTTTTTTCTAGATTTTTTTTCTAGATTTTTTTTCTAGATTTTTTTTTAGATTTTTTTTCTAGATTTTTTTCTAGATGTTTTTTCTAGATTTTTTTTCTAGAATTTTTTCTAGATTTTTTTTCTATAATTTTTTCTAGATTTTTTTTCTAGATTTTTTTCTAGATTTTTTTTCTAGATTTTTTTTCTAGATTTTTTTTCTAGAATTTTTTTCTAGATTTTTTTCTAGATTTTTTTTCTAGATTTTTTTTCTAGATTTTTTTTCTAGATTTTTTTTCTAGAATTTTTTCTAGATTTTTTTTCTAGATTTTTTTTCTAGATTTTTTTTCTATAATTTTTTCTAGATTTTTTTTCTAGATTTTTTTCTAGATTTTTTTCTAGATTTTTTTTCTAGATTTTTTTTCTAGAATTTTTTTCTAGAATTTTTTTCTAGATTTTTTTCTAGATTTTTTTTCTAGATTTTTTTTCTAGATTTTTTTTCTATATTTTTTTTCTAGATTTTTTTCTAGATTTTTTTTCTACATTTTTTTTCTAGAATTTTTTCTAGATTTTTTTTCTAGATTTTTTTTCTAGATTTTTTTTCTAGATTTTTTTTCTAGATATTTTACTAGATTTTTTTTCTAGAATTTTTTCTAGATTTTTTTTCTAGATTTTTTTTCTAGAATTTTTTTCTAGATTTTTTTTCTAGATTTTTTTTCTAGATTTTTTTCTAGATTTTTTTTCTAGATTTTTTTTCTAGATTTTTTTTCTAGATTTTTTTCTATATTTTTTTCTAGATTTTTTTTCTAGATTTTTTTTCTAGATTTTTTTTCTAGATATTTTACTAGATTTTTTTTCTAGAATTTTTTCTAGATTTTTTTTCTAGATTTTTTTTCTAGATTTTTTTTCTAGAATTCTTTCTAGATTTTTTTTCTAGATTTTTTTTCTAGATTTTTTTTCTATAATTTTTTCTAGATTTTTTTCTAGATTTTTTTTCTAGATTTTTTTTCTAGATTTTTTTTCTAGATTTTTTTTCTAGAATTTTTTCTAGATTTTTTTTCTAGATTTTTTTTCTAGATTTTTTTTCTATAATTTTTTCTAGATTTTTTTTCTAGATTTTTTTCTAGATTTTTTTCTAGATTTTTTTTCTAGATTTTTTTTCTAGAATTTTTTTCTAGAATTTTTTTCTAGATTTTTTTCTAGATTTTTTTTCTAGATTTTTTTTCTAGATTTTTTTTCTATATTTTTTTTCTAGATTTTTTTCTAGATTTTTTTTCTACATTTTTTTTCTAGAATTTTTTCTAGATTTTTTTTCTAGATTTTTTTTCTAGATTTTTTTTCTAGATTTTTTTTCTAGATATTTTACTAGATTTTTTTTCTAGAATTTTTTCTAGATTTTTTTTCTAGATTTTTTTTCTAGAATTTTTTTCTAGATTTTTTTTCTAGATTTTTTTTCTAGATTTTTTTCTAGATTTTTTTTCTAGATTTTTTTTCTAGATTTTTTTTCTAGATTTTTTTCTATATTTTTTTCTAGATTTTTTTTCTAGATTTTTTTTCTAGATTTTTTTTCTAGATATTTTACTAGATTTTTTTTCTAGAATTTTTTCTAGATTTTTTTTCTAGATTTTTTTTCTAGATTTTTTTTCTAGAATTCTTTCTAGATTTTTTTTCTAGATTTTTTTTCTAGATTTTTTTTCTATAATTTTTTCTAGATTTTTTTTCTAGATTTTTTTTCTAGATTTTTTTCTAGATTTTTTTTCTAGATTTTTTTTCTATAATTTTTTTCTAGATTTTTTTCTAGATTTTTTTCTAGATTTTTTTTCTAGATTTTTTTTTAGATTTTTTTTCTAGATTTTTTTCTAGATTTTTTTTCTAGATTTTTTTTCTAGATTTTTTTTCTAGATTTTTTTTCTAGATTTTTTTTCTATAATTTTTTTCTAGATTTTTTTTCTAGATTTTTTTCTAGATTTTTTTTCTAGATTTTTTTTCTAGAATTTTTTTCTAGATTTTTTTTCTAGATTTTTTTTCTAGATTTTTTTTCTATAATTTTTTTCTAGATTTTTTTCTAGATTTTTTTTCTAGATTTTTTTTCTAGATTTTTTTTCTAGATTTTTTTTCTAGATTTTTTTTCTATAATTTTTTCTAGATTTTTTTTCTAGATTTTTTTTCTAGATTTTTTTCTAGATTTTTTTTCTAGATTTTTTTCTAGATTTTTTTCTAGATTTTTTTTCTAGATTTTTTTTCTAGAATTTTTTTCTAGATTTTTTTCTAGATTTTTTTTCTAGATTTTTTTTCTAGATTTTTTTTCTAGATTTTTTTTCTAGAATTTTTTCTAGATTTTTTTTCTAGATTTTTTTTCTAGATTTTTTTCTAGATTTTTTTTCTAGATTTTTTTCTAGATTTTTTTCTAGATTTTTTTTCTAGATTTTTTTTTAGATTTTTTTTCTAGATTTTTTTTCTAGATTTTTTTTCTAGATTTTTTTCTAGATTTTTTTCTAGATTTTTTTTCTAGATTTTTTTTCTAGAATTTTTTTCTAGATTTTTTTCTAGATTTTTTTTCTAGATTTTTTTTCTAGATTTTTTTTCTAGAATTTTTTCTAGATTTTTTTTCTAGATTTTTTTTCTAGATTTTTTTTCTAGAATTCTTTCTAGATTTTTTTTCTAGATTTTTTTTCTAGATTTTTTTTCTATAATTTTTTCTAGATTTTTTTTCTAGATTTTTTTTCTAGATTTTTTTCTAGATTTTTTTTCTAGATTTTTTTTCTATAATTTTTTTCTAGATTTTTTTCTAGATTTTTTTCTAGATTTTTTTTCTAGATTTTTTTTTAGATTTTTTTTCTAGATTTTTTTCTAGATTTTTTTTCTAGATTTTTTTTCTAGATTTTTTTTCTAGATTTTTTTTCTAGATTTTTTTTCTATAATTTTTTTCTAGATTTTTTTTCTAGATTTTTTTCTAGATTTTTTTTCTAGATTTTTTTTCTAGAATTTTTTTCTAGATTTTTTTTCTAGATTTGTTTTCTAGATTTTTTTCTAGATTTTTTTTCTAGATTTTTTTTCTAGATTTTTTTTCTAGATTTTTTTTCTATAATTTTTTTCTAGATTTTTTTCTAGATTTTTTTTCTAGATTTTTTTTCTAGATTTTTTTTCTAGAATTTTTTTCTAGATTTTTTTCTAGATTTTTTTTCTAGATTTTTTTTCTAGATTTTTTTTCTAGAATTTTTTTCTAGATTTTTTTTCTAGATTTTTTTTCTAGATTTTTTTCTAGATTTTTTTTCTAGATTTTTTTTCTAGATTTTTTTTCTATAATTTTTTTCTAGATTTTTTTCTAGAATTTTTTTCTAGATTTTTTTCTAGATTTTTTTTCTAGATTTTTTTTCTAGATTTTTTTTCTAGATTTTTTTTCTATAATTTTTTTCTAGATTTTTTTCTAGATTTTTTTTCTAGATTTTTTTTCTAGATTTTTTTTCTAGATTTTTTTTCTAGAATTTTTTCTAGATTTTTTTTCTAGATTTTTTTTCTAGATTTTTTTCTAGATTTTTTTTCTAGATTTTTTTCTAGATTTTTTTCTAGATTTTTTTTCTAGATTTTTTTTCTAGAATTTTTTTCTAGATTTTTTTCTAGATTTTTTTTCTAGATTTTTTTTCTAGATTTTTTTTCTAGATTTTTTTTCTAGAATTTTTTCTAGATTTTTTTTCTAGATTTTTTTTCTAGATTTTTTTTCTAGAATTCTTTCTAGATTTTTTTTCTAGATTTTTTTTCTAGATTTTTTTTCTATAATTTTTTCTAGATTTTTTTTCTAGATTTTTTTTCTAGATTTTTTTCTAGATTTTTTTTCTAGATTTTTTTTCTATAATTTTTTTCTAGATTTTTTTCTAGATTTTTTTCTAGATTTTTTTTCTAGATTTTTTTTTAGATTTTTTTTCTAGATTTTTTTCTAGATTTTTTTTCTAGATTTTTTTTCTAGATTTTTTTTCTAGATTTTTTTTCTAGATTTTTTTTCTATAATTTTTTTCTAGATTTTTTTTCTAGATTTTTTTCTAGATTTTTTTTCTAGATTTTTTTTCTAGAATTTTTTTCTAGATTTTTTTTCTAGATTTGTTTTCTAGATTTTTTTCTAGATTTTTTTTCTAGATTTTTTTTCTAGATTTTTTTTCTAGATTTTTTTTCTATAATTTTTTTCTAGATTTTTTTCTAGATTTTTTTTCTAGATTTTTTTTCTAGATTTTTTTTCTAGAATTTTTTTCTAGATTTTTTTCTAGATTTTTTTTCTAGATTTTTTTTCTAGATTTTTTTTCTAGAATTTTTTTCTAGATTTTTTTTCTAGATTTTTTTTCTAGATTTTTTTCTAGATTTTTTTTCTAGATTTTTTTTCTAGATTTTTTTTCTATAATTTTTTTCTAGATTTTTTTCTAGAATTTTTTTCTAGATTTTTTTCTAGATTTTTTTTCTAGATTTTTTTTCTAGATTTTTTTTCTAGATTTTTTTTCTAGAATTTTTTTCTAGATTTTTTTCTAGATTTTTTTTCTAGATTTTTTTTCTAGATTTTTTTTCTAGATTTTTTTTCTAGAATTTTTTCTAGATTTTTTTTCTAGATTTTTTTTCTAGATTTTTTTCTAGATTTTTTTTCTAGATTTTTTTCTAGATTTTTTTCTAGATTTTTTTTCTAGATTTTTTTTTAGATTTTTTTTCTAGATTTTTTTTCTAGATTTTTTTTCTAGATTTTTTTTCTAGAATTTTTTTCTAGAATTTTTTTCTAGATTTTTTTCTAGATTTTTTTTCTAGATTTTTTTTCTAGATTTTTTTTCTAGATTTTTTTTCTAGAATTTTTTCTAGATTTTTTTTCTAGATTTTTTTTCTAGATTTTTTTCTAGATTTTTTTTCTAGATTTTTTTCTAGATTTTTTTCTAGATTTTTTTTCTAGATTTTTTTTTAGATTTTTTTTCTAGATTTTTTTTCTAGATTTTTTTTCTAGATTTTTTTCTAGATTTTTTTCTAGATTTTTTTTCTAGATTTTTTTTCTAGAATTTTTTTCTAGATTTTTTTCTAGATTTTTTTTCTAGATTTTTTTTCTAGATTTTTTTTCTAGATTTTTTTTCTAGAATTTTTTCTAGATTTTTTTTCTAGATTTTTTTTCTAGATTTTTTTTCTAGAATTCTTTCTAGATTTTTTTTCTAGATTTTTTTTCTAGATTTTTTTTCTATAATTTTTTCTAGATTTTTTTTCTAGATTTTTTTTCTAGATTTTTTTCTAGATTTTTTTTCTAGATTTTTTTTCTATAATTTTTTTCTAGATTTTTTTCTAGATTTTTTTCTAGATTTTTTTTCTAGATTTTTTTTTAGATTTTTTTTCTAGATTTTTTTCTAGATTTTTTTTCTAGATTTTTTTTCTAGATTTTTTTTCTAGATTTTTTTTCTAGATTTTTTTTCTATAATTTTTTTCTAGATTTTTTTTCTAGATTTTTTTCTAGATTTTTTTTCTAGATTTTTTTTCTAGAATTTTTTTCTAGATTTTTTTTCTAGATTTGTTTTCTAGATTTTTTTCTAGATTTTTTTTCTAGATTTTTTTTCTAGATTTTTTTTCTAGATTTTTTTTCTATAATTTTTTTCTAGATTTTTTTCTAGATTTTTTTTCTAGATTTTTTTTCTAGATTTTTTTTCTAGAATTTTTTTCTAGATTTTTTTCTAGATTTTTTTTCTAGATTTTTTTTCTAGATTTTTTTTCTAGAATTTTTTTCTAGATTTTTTTTCTAGATTTTTTTTCTAGATTTTTTTCTAGATTTTTTTTCTAGATTTTTTTTCTAGATTTTTTTTCTATAATTTTTTTCTAGATTTTTTTCTAGAATTTTTTTCTAGATTTTTTTCTAGATTTTTTTTCTAGATTTTTTTTCTAGATTTTTTTTCTAGATTTTTTTTCTAGAATTTTTTTCTAGATTTTTTTCTAGATTTTTTTTCTAGATTTTTTTTCTAGATTTTTTTTCTAGATTTTTTTTCTAGAATTTTTTCTAGATTTTTTTTCTAGATTTTTTTTCTAGATTTTTTTCTAGATTTTTTTTCTAGATTTTTTTCTAGATTTTTTTCTAGATTTTTTTTCTAGATTTTTTTTTAGATTTTTTTTCTAGATTTTTTTTCTAGATTTTTTTTCTAGATTTTTTTTCTAGAATTTTTTTCTAGAATTTTTTTCTAGATTTTTTTCTAGATTTTTTTTCTAGATTTTTTTTCTAGATTTTTTTTCTAGATTTTTTTTCTAGAATTTTTTCTAGATTTTTTTTCTAGATTTTTTTTCTAGATTTTTTTCTAGATTTTTTTTCTAGATTTTTTTCTAGATTTTTTTCTAGATTTTTTTTCTAGATTTTTTTTTAGATTTTTTTTCTAGATTTTTTTTCTAGATTTTTTTTCTAGATTTTTTTCTAGATTTTTTTCTAGATTTTTTTTCTAGATTTTTTTTCTAGAATTTTTTTCTAGATTTTTTTCTAGATTTTTTTTCTAGATTTTTTTTCTAGATTTTTTTTCTAGATTTTTTTTCTAGAATTTTTTCTAGATTTTTTTTCTAGATTTTTTTTCTAGATTTTTTTTCTAGAATTCTTTCTAGATTTTTTTTCTAGATTTTTTTTCTAGATTTTTTTTCTATAATTTTTTCTAGATTTTTTTTCTAGATTTTTTTTCTAGATTTTTTTCTAGATTTTTTTTCTAGATTTTTTTTCTATAATTTTTTTCTAGATTTTTTTCTAGATTTTTTTCTAGATTTTTTTTCTAGATTTTTTTTTAGATTTTTTTTCTAGATTTTTTTCTAGATTTTTTTTCTAGATTTTTTTTCTAGATTTTTTTTCTAGATTTTTTTTCTAGATTTTTTTTCTATAATTTTTTTCTAGATTTTTTTTCTAGATTTTTTTCTAGATTTTTTTTCTAGATTTTTTTTCTAGAATTTTTTTCTAGATTTTTTTTCTAGATTTGTTTTCTAGATTTTTTTCTAGATTTTTTTTCTAGATTTTTTTTCTAGATTTTTTTTCTAGATTTTTTTTCTATAATTTTTTTCTAGATTTTTTTCTAGATTTTTTTTCTAGATTTTTTTTCTAGATTTTTTTTCTAGAATTTTTTTCTAGATTTTTTTCTAGATTTTTTTTCTAGATTTTTTTTCTAGATTTTTTTTCTAGATTTTTTTTCTAGAATTTTTTCTAGATTTTTTTTCTAGATTTTTTTTCTAGATTTTTTTTCTAGAATTCTTTCTAGATTTTTTTTCTAGATTTTTTTTCTAGATTTTTTTTCTAGAATTTTTTCTAGATTTTTTTTCTAGATTTTTTTTCTAGATTTTTTTTCTATAATTTTTTCTAGATTTTTTTTCTAGATTTTTTTTCTAGATTTTTTTTCTAGATTTTTTTTCTAGAATTTTTTTCTAGATTTTTTTTCTAGATTTTTTTTCTAGATTTTTTTCTAGATTTTTTTTCTAGATTTTTTTTCTAGATTTTTTTTCTATAATTTTTTTCTAGATTTTTTTCTAGAATTTTTTTCTAGATTTTTTTCTAGATTTTTTTTCTAGATTTTTTTTCTAGATTTTTTTTCTAGATTTTTTTTCTAGATTTTTTTCTAGATTTTTTTTCTAGATTTTTTTTCTAGATTTTTTTCTAGAATTTTTTCTAGATTTTTTTTCTAGATTTTTTTTCTAGATTTTTTTTCTATAATTTTTTCTAGATTTTTTTTCTAGATTTTTTTTCTAGATTTTTTTCTAGATTTTTTTTCTAGATTTTTTTTCTAGATTTTTTTTCTAGATTTTTTTTCTAGATTTTTTTCTAGATTTTTTTTCTAGATTTTTTTTCTAGATTTTTTTTCTAGAATTTTTTTCTAGATTTTTTTCTAGATTTTTTTCTAGATTTTTTTTCTAGATTTTTTTTCTAGATTTTTTTTCTAGATTTTTTTCTAGATTTTTTTTCTAGATTTTTTTTCTAGATTTTTTTTCTATAATTTTTTTCTAGATTTTTTTCTAGAATTTTTTTCTAGATTTTTTTCTAGATTTTTTTTCTAGATTTTTTTTCTAGATTTTTTTTCTATATTTTTTTTCTAGATTTTTTTTCTAGAATTTTTTCTAGATTTTTTTTCTAGATTTTTTTTCTAGATTTTTTTTCTAGAATTCTTTCTAGATTTTTTTTCTAGATTTTTTTTCTAGATTTTTTTTCTAGAATTTTTTCTAGATTTTTTTTCTAGATTTTTTTTCTAGATTTTTTTTCTATAATTTTTTCTAGATTTTTTTTCTAGATTTTTTTTCTAGATTTTTTTTCTAGATTTTTTTTCTAGAATTTTTTTCTAGATTTTTTTTCTAGATTTTTTTTCTAGATTTTTTTCTAGATTTTTTTTCTAGATTTTTTTTCTAGATTTTTTTTCTATAATTTTTTTCTAGATTTTTTTCTAGAATTTTTTTCTAGATTTTTTTCTAGATTTTTTTTCTAGATTTTTTTTCTAGATTTTTTTTCTAGATTTTTTTTCTAGATTTTTTTCTAGATTTTTTTTCTAGATTTTTTTCTAGATTTTTTTTCTAGATTTTTTTTCTAGATTTTTTTTCTATAATTTTTTTCTAGATTTTTTTCTAGAATTTTTTTCTAGATTTTTTTCTAGATTTTTTTTCTAGATTTTTTTTCTAGATTTTTTTTCTAGATTTTTTTTCTAGATTTTTTTCTAGATTTTTTTTCTAGATTTTTTTTCTAGATTTTTTTCTAGAATTTTTTCTAGATTTTTTTTCTAGATTTTTTTTCTAGATTTTTTTTCTATAATTTTTTCTAGATTTTTTTTCTAGATTTTTTTTCTAGATTTTTTTCTAGATTTTTTTTCTAGATTTTTTTTCTAGATTTTTTTTCTAGATTTTTTTTCTAGATTTTTTTCTAGATTTTTTTTCTAGATTTTTTTTCTAGATTTTTTTTCTAGAATTTTTTTCTAGATTTTTTTCTAGATTTTTTTCTAGATTTTTTTTCTAGATTTTTTTTCTAGATTTTTTTTCTAGATTTTTTTCTAGATTTTTTTTCTAGATTTTTTTTCTAGATTTTTTTTCTATAATTTTTTTCTAGATTTTTTTCTAGAATTTTTTTCTAGATTTTTTTCTAGATTTTTTTTCTAGATTTTTTTTCTAGATTTTTTTTCTATATTTTTTTTCTAGATTTTTTTTCTAGAATTTTTTCTAGATTTTTTTTCTAGATTTTTTTTCTAGATTTTTTTTCTAGAATTCTTTCTAGATTTTTTTTCTAGATTTTTTTTCTAGATTTTTTTTCTAGAATTTTTTCTAGATTTTTTTTCTAGATTTTTTTTCTAGATTTTTTTTCTATAATTTTTTCTAGATTTTTTTTCTAGATTTTTTTTCTAGATTTTTTTTCTAGATTTTTTTTCTAGAATTTTTTTCTAGATTTTTTTTCTAGATTTTTTTTCTAGATTTTTTTCTAGATTTTTTTTCTAGATTTTTTTTCTAGATTTTTTTTCTATAATTTTTTTCTAGATTTTTTTCTAGAATTTTTTTCTAGATTTTTTTCTAGATTTTTTTTCTAGATTTTTTTTCTAGATTTTTTTTCTAGATTTTTTTTCTAGATTTTTTTCTAGATTTTTTTTCTAGATTTTTTTTCTAGATTTTTTTCTAGAATTTTTTCTAGATTTTTTTTCTAGATTTTTTTTCTAGATTTTTTTTCTATAATTTTTTCTAGATTTTTTTTCTAGATTTTTTTTCTAGATTTTTTTCTAGATTTTTTTTCTAGATTTTTTTTCTAGATTTTTTTTCTAGATTTTTTTTCTAGATTTTTTTCTAGATTTTTTTTCTAGATTTTTTTTCTAGATTTTTTTTCTAGAATTTTTTTCTAGATTTTTTTCTAGATTTTTTTCTAGATTTTTTTTCTAGATTTTTTTTCTAGATTTTTTTTCTAGATTTTTTTCTAGATTTTTTTTCTAGATTTTTTTTCTAGATTTTTTTTCTATAATTTTTTTCTAGATTTTTTTCTAGAATTTTTTTCTAGATTTTTTTCTAGATTTTTTTTCTAGATTTTTTTTCTAGATTTTTTTTCTATATTTTTTTTCTAGATTTTTTTCTAGATTTTTTTTCTAGATTTTTTTTCTAGATTTTTTTCTAGAATTTTTTCTAGATTTTTTTTCTAGATTTTTTTTCTAGATTTTTTTTCTAGATTTTTTTTCTAGATTTTTTTCTAGATTTTTTTTCTAGTTTTTTTTTCTAGATTTTTTTTCTAGAATTTTTTTCTAGATTTTTTTCTAGATTTTTTTCTAGATTTTTTTTCTAGATTTTTTTTCTAGATTTTTTTTCTAGAATTTTTTCTAGATTATTTTTCTAGATTTTTTTTCTAGATTTTTTTTCTAGAATTTTTTTCTAGTTTTTTTTCTAGATTTTTTTTCTAGAATTTTTTTCTAGATTTTTTTTCTAGATTTTTTTTCTAGAATTTTTTCTAGATTTTTTTCTAGATTTTTTTTCTAGATTTTTTTTCTAGAATTTTTTTCTAGATTTTTTTTCTAGATTTTTTTTCTATAATTTTTTTCTAGATTTTTTTCTAGATTTTTTTCTAGATTTTTTTTCTAGATTTTTTTTTAGATTTTTTTTCTAGATTTTTTTCTAGATTTTTTTTCTAGATTTTTTTTCTAGATTTTTTTTCTAGATTTTTTTCTAGATTTTTTTTCTAGATTTTTTTTCTAGATTTTTTTTCTAGATTTTTTTCTAGATTTTTTTCTAGATTTTTTTTCTAGATTTTTTTTCTAGAATTTTTTTCTAGATTTTTTTCTAGATTTTTTTTCTAGATTTTTTTTCTAGATTTTTTTTCTAGATTTTTTTTCTAGAATTTTTTCTAGATTTTTTTCTAGATTTTTTTTCTAGATTTTTTTTCTAGAATTTTTTTCTAGATTTTTTTTCTAGATTTTTTTCTAGATTTTTTTTCTAGATTTTTTTTCTAGATTTTTTTTCTAGATTTTTTTCTAGATTTTTTTTCTAGATTTTTTTTCTAGATTTTTTTTCTAGAATTTTTTTCTAGATTTTTTTCTAGATTTTTTTTCTAGATTTTTTTTCTAGATTTTTTTTCTAGATTTTTTTTCTAGAATTTTTTCTAGATTTTTTTTCTAGATTTTTTTTCTAGATTTTTTTTCTAGAATTCTTTCTAGATTTTTTTTCTAGATTTTTTTTCTAGATTTTTTTTCTATAATTTTTTCTAGATTTTTTTTCTAGATTTTTTTTCTAGATTTTTTTCTAGATTTTTTTTCTAGATTTTTTTTCTAGATTTTTTTTCTAGATTTTTTTTCTATAATTTTTTCTAGATTTTTTTTCTAGATTTTTTTTCTAGATTTTTTTCTAGATTTTTTTTCTAGATTTTTTTTCTATAATTTTTTTCTAGATTTTTTTCTAGATTTTTTTCTAGATTTTTTTTCTAGATTTTTTTTTAGATTTTTTTTCTAGATTTTTTTTTAGATTTTTTTTCTAGATTTTTTTCTAGATTTTTTTTCTACATTTTTTTCTAGATTTTTTTTCTAGATTTTTTTTCTAGATTTTTTTTCTAGATTTTTTTCTAGATTTTTTTTCTAGATTTTTTTTCTAGATTTTTTTTCTAGAATTTTTTCTAGATTTTTTTTCTAGATTTTTTTTCTAGAATTTTTTCTAGATTTTTTTTTTAGATTTTTTTTCTAGATTTTTTTTCTAGATTTTTTTTCTAGATTTTTTTTCTAGATTTTTTTCTAGATTTTTTTCTAGATTTTTTTTCTAGAATTTTTTTCTAGATTTTTTTCTAGATTTTTTTTCTAGATTTTTTTTCTAGATTTTTTTTCTAGATTTTTTTCTAGATTTTTTTTCTAGATTTTTTTTTAGATTTTTTTTCTAGATTTTTTTCTAGATTTTTTTTCTACATTTTTTTCTAGATTTTTTTTCTAGATTTTTTTTCTAGATTTTTTTTCTAGATTTTTTTCTAGATTTTTTTTCTAGATTTTTTTTCTAGATTTTTTTTCTAGAATTTTTTCTAGATTTTTTTTCTAGATTTTTTTTCTAGAATTTTTTCTAGATTTTTTTTCTAGATTTTTTTTCTAGATTTTTTTCTAGATTTTTTTTCTAGATTTTTTTCTAGATTTTTTTTCTAGAATTTTTTTCTAGATTTTTTTTCTAGATTTTTTTTCTAGATTTTTTTCTAGATTTTTTTTCTAGATTTTTTTTCTAGAATTTTTTTCTATAATTTTTTTCTAGATTTTTTTCTAGAATTTTTTTCTAGATTTTTTTCTAGATTTTTTTTCTAGATTTTTTTTCTAGATTTTTTTTCTAGATTTTTTTTCTAGATTTTTTTCTAGATTTTTTTTCTAGATTTTTTTTCTAGATTTTTTTCTAGAATTTTTTCTAGATTTTTTTTCTAGATTTTTTTTCTAGATTTTTTTTCTATAATTTTTTCTAGATTTTTTTTCTAGATTTTTTTTCTAGATTTTTTTCTAGATTTTTTTTCTAGATTTTTTTTCTAGATTTTTTTTCTAGATTTTTTTTCTAGATTTTTTTCTAGATTTTTTTTCTAGATTTTTTTTCTAGATTTTTTTTCTAGAATTTTTTTCTAGATTTTTTTCTAGATTTTTTTCTAGATTTTTTTTCTAGATTTTTTTTCTAGATTTTTTTTCTAGATTTTTTTCTAGATTTTTTTTCTAGATTTTTTTTCTAGATTTTTTTTCTATAATTTTTTTCTAGATTTTTTTCTAGAATTTTTTTCTAGATTTTTTTCTAGATTTTTTTTCTAGATTTTTTTTCTAGATTTTTTTTCTATATTTTTTTTCTAGATTTTTTTCTAGATTTTTTTTCTAGATTTTTTTTCTAGATTTTTTTCTAGAATTTTTTCTAGATTTTTTTTCTAGATTTTTTTTCTAGATTTTTTTTCTAGATTTTTTTTCTAGATTTTTTTCTAGATTTTTTTTCTAGTTTTTTTTTCTAGATTTTTTTTCTAGAATTTTTTTCTAGATTTTTTTCTAGATTTTTTTCTAGATTTTTTTTCTAGATTTTTTTTCTAGATTTTTTTTCTAGAATTTTTTCTAGATTATTTTTCTAGATTTTTTTTCTAGATTTTTTTTCTAGAATTTTTTTCTAGTTTTTTTTCTAGATTTTTTTTCTAGAATTTTTTTCTAGATTTTTTTTCTAGATTTTTTTTCTAGAATTTTTTCTAGATTTTTTTCTAGATTTTTTTTCTAGATTTTTTTTCTAGAATTTTTTTCTAGATTTTTTTTCTAGATTTTTTTTCTATAATTTTTTTCTAGATTTTTTTCTAGATTTTTTTCTAGATTTTTTTTCTAGATTTTTTTTTAGATTTTTTTTCTAGATTTTTTTCTAGATTTTTTTTCTAGATTTTTTTTCTAGATTTTTTTTCTAGATTTTTTTCTAGATTTTTTTTCTAGATTTTTTTTCTAGATTTTTTTTCTAGATTTTTTTCTAGATTTTTTTCTAGATTTTTTTTCTAGATTTTTTTTCTAGAATTTTTTTCTAGATTTTTTTCTAGATTTTTTTTCTAGATTTTTTTTCTAGATTTTTTTTCTAGATTTTTTTTCTAGAATTTTTTCTAGATTTTTTTCTAGATTTTTTTTCTAGATTTTTTTTCTAGAATTTTTTTCTAGATTTTTTTTCTAGATTTTTTTCTAGATTTTTTTTCTAGATTTTTTTTCTAGATTTTTTTTCTAGATTTTTTTCTAGATTTTTTTTCTAGATTTTTTTTCTAGATTTTTTTTCTAGAATTTTTTTCTAGATTTTTTTCTAGATTTTTTTTCTAGATTTTTTTTCTAGATTTTTTTTCTAGAATTCTTTCTAGATTTTTTTTCTAGATTTTTTTTCTAGATTTTTTTTCTATAATTTTTTCTAGATTTTTTTTCTAGATTTTTTTTCTAGATTTTTTTCTAGATTTTTTTTCTAGATTTTTTTTCTAGATTTTTTTTCTAGATTTTTTTTCTATAATTTTTTCTAGATTTTTTTTCTAGATTTTTTTTCTAGATTTTTTTCTAGATTTTTTTTCTAGATTTTTTTTCTATAATTTTTTTCTAGATTTTTTTCTAGATTTTTTTCTAGATTTTTTTTCTAGATTTTTTTTTAGATTTTTTTTCTAGATTTTTTTTTAGATTTTTTTTCTAGATTTTTTTCTAGATTTTTTTTCTACATTTTTTTCTAGATTTTTTTTCTAGATTTTTTTTCTAGATTTTTTTTCTAGATTTTTTTCTAGATTTTTTTTCTAGATTTTTTTTCTAGATTTTTTTTCTAGAATTTTTTCTAGATTTTTTTTCTAGATTTTTTTTCTAGAATTTTTTCTAGATTTTTTTTTTAGATTTTTTTTCTAGATTTTTTTTCTAGATTTTTTTTCTAGATTTTTTTTCTAGATTTTTTTCTAGATTTTTTTCTAGATTTTTTTTCTAGAATTTTTTTCTAGATTTTTTTCTAGATTTTTTTTCTAGATTTTTTTTCTAGATTTTTTTTCTAGATTTTTTTCTAGATTTTTTTTCTAGATTTTTTTTTAGATTTTTTTTCTAGATTTTTTTCTAGATTTTTTTTCTACATTTTTTTCTAGATTTTTTTTCTAGATTTTTTTTCTAGATTTTTTTTCTAGATTTTTTTCTAGATTTTTTTTCTAGATTTTTTTTCTAGATTTTTTTTCTAGAATTTTTTCTAGATTTTTTTTCTAGATTTTTTTTCTAGAATTTTTTCTAGATTTTTTTTCTAGATTTTTTTTCTAGATTTTTTTCTAGATTTTTTTTCTAGATTTTTTTTTAGATTTTTTTTCTAGATTTTTTTCTAGATTTTTTTCTAGATTTTTTTCTAGATTTTTTTTCTAGATTTTTTTTCTAGATTTTTTTTCTAGATTTTTTTTCTAGATTTTTTTTCTAGATTTTTTTCTAGATTTTTTTTCTAGATTTTTTTCTAGATTTTTTTTCTAGATTTTTTTTCTAGATTTTTTTCTAGATTTTTTTCTAGATTTTTTTTTTAGATTTTTTTTCTAGATTTTTTTTCTAGATTTTTTTTCTAGATTTTTTTTCTAGATTTTTTTCTAGATTTTTTTCTAGATTTTTTTTCTATAATTTTTTTCTAGATTTTTTTCTAGATTTTTTTCTAGATTTTTTTTCTAGATTTTTTTTCTAGATTTTTTTTCTAGATTTTTTTTCTAGATTTTTTTCTAGATTTTTTTCTAGATTTTTTTCTATAATTTTTTTCTAGATTTTTTTCTAGATTTTTTTCTAGATTTTTTTTCTAGATTTTTTTTCTAGATTTTTTTTCTAGATTTTTTTTCTAGAATTTTTTTCTAGATTTTTTTTCTAGATTTTTTTTCTAGATTTTTTTTCTATAATTTTTTCTAGATTTTTTTTCTAGATTTTTTTTCTATAATTTTTTTCTAGATTTTTTTCTAGATTTTTTTTCTAGATTTTTTTTCTAGATTTTTTTTTAGATTTTTTTTCTAGATTTTTTTCTAGATGTTTTTTCTAGATTTTTTTTCTATAATTTTTTCTAGATTTTTTTTCTATAATTTTTTCTAGATTTTTTTTCTAGATTTTTTTCTAGATTTTTTTTCTAGATTTTTTTTCTAGATTTTTTTTCTAGAATTTTTTTCTAGATTTTTTTCTAGATTTTTTTTCTAGATTTTTTTTCTAGATTTTTTTTCTAGATTTTTTTTCTAGAATTTTTTCTAGATTTTTTTTCTAGATTTTTTTTCTAGATTTTTTTTCTATAATTTTTTCTAGATTTTTTTTCTAGATTTTTTTTCTAGATTTTTTTTCTATAATTTTTTCTAGATTTTTTTTCTAGATTTTTTTCTAGATTTTTTTCTAGATTTTTTTTCTAGATTTTTTTTCTAGATTTTTTTTCTAGATTTTTTTTCTAGATTTTTTTTCTAGATTTTTTTCTAGATTTTTTTTCTAGATTTTTTTTCTAGATTTTTTTTCTAGAATTTTTTCTAGATTTTTTTTCTAGATTTTTTTTCTAGATTTTTTTTCTATAATTTTTTCTAGATTTTTTTTCTATATTTTTTTTCTAGAATTTTTTCTAGAATTTTTTCTAGATTTTTTTTCTAGATTTTTTTTCTAGAATTTTTTTCTAGATTTTTTTTCTAGATTTTTTTTCTAGATTTTTTTCTAGATTTTTTTTCTAGATTTTTTTTCTAGATTTTTTTTCTAGATTTTTTTCTAGATTTTTTTCTAGATTTTTTTTCTAGATTTTTTTTCTAGATTTTTTTTCTAGATATTTTACTAGATTTTTTTTCTAGATTTTTTTTCTAGAATTTTTTCTAGATTTTTTTTCTATAATTTTTTCTAGATTTTTTTTCTAGATTTTTTTTCTAGATTTTTTTCTAGATTTTTTTTCTAGATTTTTTTTCTAGATTTTTTTTCTAGATTTTTTTCTAGATTTTTTTCTAGATTTTTTTTCTAGATTTTTTTTCTAGATTTTTTTTCTAGATATTTTACTAGATTTTTTTTCTAGATTTTTTTTCTAGAATTTTTTCTAGATTTTTTTTCTAGAATTTTTTCTAGATTTTTTTTCTAGATTTTTTTCTAGATTTTTTTTCTAGATTTTTTTTCTAGATTTTTTTTCTAGAATTTTTTTCTAGATTTTTTTCTAGATTTTTTTTCTAGATTTTTTTTCTAGATTTTTTTTCTAGATTTTTTTTCTAGAATTTTTTCTAGATTTTTTTTCTAGATTTTTTTTCTAGATTTTTTTTCTAGAATTTTTTCTAGATTTTTTTTCTAGATTTTTTTTCTATAATTTTTTCTAGATTTTTTTTCTAGATTTTTTTCTAGATTTTTTTCTAGATTTTTTTTCTAGATTTTTTTTCTAGAATTTTTTTCTAGAATTTTTTTCTAGATTTTTTTCTAGATTTTTTTTCTAGATTTTTTTTCTAGATTTTTTTTCTAGATTTTTTTTCTAGATTTTTTTCTAGATTTTTTTTCTAGATTTTTTTTCTAGATTTTTTTTCTAGATTTTTTTTCTAGAATTTTTTCTAGAATTTTTTCTAGATTTATTTTCTAGATTTTTTTTCTAGAATTTTTTTCTAGATTTTTTTCTAGATGTTTTTTCTAGATTTTTTTTCTAGAATTTTTTCTAGATTTTTTTTCTATAATTTTTTCTAGATTTTTTTTCTAGATTTTTTTCTAGATTTTTTTTCTAGATTTTTTTTCTAGATTTTTTTTCTAGAATTTTTTTCTAGATTTTTTCTAGATTTTTTTTCTAGATTTTTTTTCTAGATTTTTTTTCTAGATTTTTTTTCTAGAATTTTTTCTAGATTTTTTTTCTAGATTTTTTTTCTAGATTTTTTTTCTATAATTTTTTCTAGATTTTTTTTCTAGATTTTTTTCTAGATTTTTTTCTAGATTTTTTTTCTAGATTTTTTTTCTAGAATTTTTTTCTAGAATTTTTTTCTAGATTTTTTTCTAGATTTTTTTTCTAGATTTTTTTTCTAGATTTTTTTTCTATATTTTTTTTCTAGATTTTTTTCTAGATTTTTTTTCTACATTTTTTTTCTAGAATTTTTTCTAGATTTTTTTTCTAGATTTTTTTTCTAGATTTTTTTTCTAGATTTTTTTTCTAGATATTTTACTAGATTTTTTTTCTAGAATTTTTTCTAGATTTTTTTTCTAGATTTTTTTTCTAGAATTTTTTTCTAGATTTTTTTTCTAGATTTTTTTTCTAGATTTTTTTCTAGATTTTTTTTCTAGATTTTTTTTCTAGATTTTTTTTCTAGATTTTTTTCTATATTTTTTTCTAGATTTTTTTTCTAGATTTTTTTTCTAGATTTTTTTTCTAGATATTTTACTAGATTTTTTTTCTAGAATTTTTTCTAGATTTTTTTTCTAGATTTTTTTTCTAGATTTTTTTTCTAGAATTCTTTCTAGATTTTTTTTCTAGATTTTTTTTCTAGAATTTTTTTCTATAATTTTTTCTAGATTTTTTTTCTAGATTTTTTTCTAGATTTTTTTCTAGATTTTTTTTCTAGATTTTTTTCTAGATTTTTTTTCTAGATTTTTTTTCTAGATTTTTTTTCTAGATTTTTTTTCTAGATTTTTTTTCTAGATTTTTTTCTAGATTTTTTTTCTAGATTTTTTTTCTAGATTTTTTTTCTAGAATTTTTTCTAGATTTTTTTTCTAGATTTTTTTTCTAGATTTTTTTTCTATAATTTTTTCTAGATTTTTTTTCTATATTTTTTTTCTAGAATTTTTTCTAGAATTTTTTCTAGATTTTTTTTCTAGATTTTTTTTCTAGAATTTTTTTCTAGATTTTTTTTCTAGATTTTTTTTCTAGATTTTTTTCTAGATTTTTTTTCTAGATTTTTTTTCTAGATTTTTTTTCTAGATTTTTTTCTAGATTTTTTTCTAGATTTTTTTTCTAGATTTTTTTTCTAGATTTTTTTTCTAGATATTTTACTAGATTTTTTTTCTAGATTTTTTTTCTAGAATTTTTTCTAGATTTTTTTTCTATAATTTTTTCTAGATTTTTTTTCTAGATTTTTTTTCTAGATTTTTTTCTAGATTTTTTTTCTAGATTTTTTTTCTAGATTTTTTTTCTAGATTTTTTTCTAGATTTTTTTCTAGATTTTTTTTCTAGATTTTTTTTCTAGATTTTTTTTCTAGATATTTTACTAGATTTTTTTTCTAGATTTTTTTTCTAGAATTTTTTCTAGATTTTTTTTCTAGAATTTTTTCTAGATTTTTTTTCTAGATTTTTTTCTAGATTTTTTTTCTAGATTTTTTTTCTAGATTTTTTTTCTAGAATTTTTTTCTAGATTTTTTTCTAGATTTTTTTTCTAGATTTTTTTTCTAGATTTTTTTTCTAGATTTTTTTTCTAGAATTTTTTCTAGATTTTTTTTCTAGATTTTTTTTCTAGATTTTTTTTCTAGAATTTTTTCTAGATTTTTTTTCTAGATTTTTTTCTAGATTTTTTTTCTAGATTTTTTTCTAGATTTTTTTCTAGATTTTTTTTCTAGATTTTTTTTCTAGATTTTTTTTCTAGATTTTTTTCTAGATTTTTTTTCTAGATTTTTTTTCTAGATTTTTTTTCTAGATTTTTTTTCTAGAATTTTTTCTAGAATTTTTTCTAGATTTATTTTCTAGATTTTTTTTCTAGAATTTTTTTCTAGATTTTTTTCTAGATGTTTTTTCTAGATTTTTTTTCTAGAATTTTTTCTAGATTTTTTTTCTATAATTTTTTCTAGATTTTTTTTCTAGATTTTTTTCTAGATTTTTTTTCTAGATTTTTTTTCTAGATTTTTTTTCTAGAATTTTTTTCTAGATTTTTTCTAGATTTTTTTTCTAGATTTTTTTTCTAGATTTTTTTTCTAGATTTTTTTTCTAGAATTTTTTCTAGATTTTTTTTCTAGATTTTTTTTCTAGATTTTTTTTCTATAATTTTTTCTAGATTTTTTTTCTAGATTTTTTTCTAGATTTTTTTCTAGATTTTTTTTCTAGATTTTTTTTCTAGAATTTTTTTCTAGAATTTTTTTCTAGATTTTTTTCTAGATTTTTTTTCTAGATTTTTTTTCTAGATTTTTTTTCTATATTTTTTTTCTAGATTTTTTTCTAGATTTTTTTTCTACATTTTTTTTCTAGAATTTTTTCTAGATTTTTTTTCTAGATTTTTTTTCTAGATTTTTTTTCTAGATTTTTTTTCTAGATATTTTACTAGATTTTTTTTCTAGAATTTTTTCTAGATTTTTTTTCTAGATTTTTTTTCTAGAATTTTTTTCTAGATTTTTTTTCTAGATTTTTTTTCTAGATTTTTTTCTAGATTTTTTTTCTAGATTTTTTTTCTAGATTTTTTTTCTAGATTTTTTTCTATATTTTTTTCTAGATTTTTTTTCTAGATTTTTTTTCTAGATTTTTTTTCTAGATATTTTACTAGATTTTTTTTCTAGAATTTTTTCTAGATTTTTTTTCTAGATTTTTTTTCTAGATTTTTTTTCTAGATTTTTTTTCTAGATTTTTTTTCTAGAATTTTTTTCTAGAATTTTTTTCTAGATTTTTTTCTAGATTTTTTTTCTAGATTTTTTTTCTAGATTTTTTTTCTATATTTTTTTTCTAGATTTTTTTCTAGATTTTTTTTCTACATTTTTTTTCTAGAATTTTTTCTAGATTTTTTTTCTAGATTTTTTTTCTAGATTTTTTTTCTAGATTTTTTTTCTAGATATTTTACTAGATTTTTTTTCTAGAATTTTTTCTAGATTTTTTTTCTAGATTTTTTTTCTAGAATTTTTTTCTAGATTTTTTTTCTAGATTTTTTTTCTAGATTTTTTTCTAGATTTTTTTTCTAGATTTTTTTTCTAGATTTTTTTTCTAGATTTTTTTCTATATTTTTTTCTAGATTTTTTTTCTAGATTTTTTTTCTAGATTTTTTTTCTAGATATTTTACTAGATTTTTTTTCTAGAATTTTTTCTAGATTTTTTTTCTAGATTTTTTTTCTAGATTTTTTTTCTAGAATTCTTTCTAGATTTTTTTTCTAGATTTTTTTTCTAGAATTTTTTTCTAGATTTTTTTCTAGATGTTTTTTCTAGATTTTTTTTCTAGAATTTTTTCTAGATTTTTTTTCTATAATTTTTTCTAGATTTTTTTTCTAGATTTTTTTCTAGATTTTTTTTCTAGATTTTTTTTCTAGATTTTTTTTCTAGAATTTTTTTCTAGATTTTTTCTAGATTTTTTTTCTAGATTTTTTTTCTAGATTTTTTTTCTAGATTTTTTTTCTAGAATTTTTTCTAGATTTTTTTTCTAGATTTTTTTTCTAGATTTTTTTTCTATAATTTTTTCTAGATTTTTTTTCTAGATTTTTTTCTAGATTTTTTTCTAGATTTTTTTTCTAGATTTTTTTTCTAGAATTTTTTTCTAGAATTTTTTTCTAGATTTTTTTCTAGATTTTTTTTCTAGATTTTTTTTCTAGATTTTTTTTCTATATTTTTTTTCTAGATTTTTTTCTAGATTTTTTTTCTACATTTTTTTTCTAGAATTTTTTCTAGATTTTTTTTCTAGATTTTTTTTCTAGATTTTTTTTCTAGATTTTTTTTCTAGATATTTTACTAGATTTTTTTTCTAGAATTTTTTCTAGATTTTTTTTCTAGATTTTTTTTCTAGAATTTTTTTCTAGATTTTTTTTCTAGATTTTTTTTCTAGATTTTTTTCTAGATTTTTTTTCTAGATTTTTTTTCTAGATTTTTTTTCTAGATTTTTTTCTATATTTTTTTCTAGATTTTTTTTCTAGATTTTTTTTCTAGATTTTTTTTCTAGATATTTTACTAGATTTTTTTTCTAGAATTTTTTCTAGATTTTTTTTCTAGATTTTTTTTCTAGATTTTTTTTCTAGAATTCTTTCTAGATTTTTTTTCTAGATTTTTTTTCTAGATTTTTTTTCTATAATTTTTTCTAGATTTTTTTCTAGATTTTTTTTCTAGATTTTTTTTCTAGATTTTTTTTCTAGATTTTTTTTCTAGAATTTTTTCTAGATTTTTTTTCTAGATTTTTTTTCTAGATTTTTTTTCTATAATTTTTTCTAGATTTTTTTTCTAGATTTTTTTCTAGATTTTTTTCTAGATTTTTTTTCTAGATTTTTTTTCTAGAATTTTTTTCTAGAATTTTTTTCTAGATTTTTTTCTAGATTTTTTTTCTAGATTTTTTTTCTAGATTTTTTTTCTATATTTTTTTTCTAGATTTTTTTCTAGATTTTTTTTCTACATTTTTTTTCTAGAATTTTTTCTAGATTTTTTTTCTAGATTTTTTTTCTAGATTTTTTTTCTAGATTTTTTTTCTAGATATTTTACTAGATTTTTTTTCTAGAATTTTTTCTAGATTTTTTTTCTAGATTTTTTTTCTAGAATTTTTTTCTAGATTTTTTTTCTAGATTTTTTTTCTAGATTTTTTTCTAGATTTTTTTTCTAGATTTTTTTTCTAGATTTTTTTTCTAGATTTTTTTCTATATTTTTTTCTAGATTTTTTTTCTAGATTTTTTTTCTAGATTTTTTTTCTAGATATTTTACTAGATTTTTTTTCTAGAATTTTTTCTAGATTTTTTTTCTAGATTTTTTTTCTAGATTTTTTTTCTAGAATTCTTTCTAGATTTTTTTTCTAGATTTTTTTTCTAGATTTTTTTTCTATAATTTTTTCTAGATTTTTTTTCTAGATTTTTTTTCTAGATTTTTTTCTAGATTTTTTTTCTAGATTTTTTTTCTATAATTTTTTTCTAGATTTTTTTCTAGATTTTTTTCTAGATTTTTTTTCTAGATTTTTTTTTAGATTTTTTTTCTAGATTTTTTTCTAGATTTTTTTTCTAGATTTTTTTCTAGATTTTTTTTCTAGATTTTTTTTCTATATTTTTTTTCTAGATTTTTTTTCTAGATTTTTTTCTAGATTTTTTTCTAGATTTTTTTCTATAATTTTTTTCTAGATTTTTTTCTAGATTTTTTTCTAGATTTTTTTTCTAGATTTTTTTTCTAGATTTTTTTTCTAGATTTTTTTTCTATATTTTTTTTCTAGATTTTTTTTCTAGATTTTTTTTCTAGATTTTTTTTCTATAATTTTTTCTAGATTTTTTTTCTAGATTTTTTTTCTATAATTTTTTTCTAGATTTTTTTCTAGATTTTTTTTCTAGATTTTTTTTCTAGATTTTTTTTTAGATTTTTTTTCTAGATTTTTTTCTAGATGTTTTTTCTAGATTTTTTTTCTAGAATTTTTTCTAGATTTTTTTTCTATAATTTTTTCTAGATTTTTTTTCTAGATTTTTTTCTAGATTTTTTTTCTAGATTTTTTTTCTAGATTTTTTTTCTAGAATTTTTTTCTAGATTTTTTTCTAGATTTTTTTTCTAGATTTTTTTTCTAGATTTTTTTTCTAGATTTTTTTTCTAGAATTTTTTCTAGATTTTTTTTCTAGATTTTTTTTCTATAATTTTTTCTAGATTTTTTTTCTAGATTTTTTTTCTAGATTTTTTTTCTATAATTTTTTCTAGATTTTTTTTCTAGATTTTTTTCTAGATTTTTTTCTATATTTTTTTTCTAGATTTTTTTCTAGATTTTTTTTCTAGATTTTTTTTCTAGATTTTTTTTCTAGATTTTTTTTCTAGATTTTTTTTCTAGATTTTTTTCTAGATTTTTTTTCTAGATTTTTTTTCTAGATTTTTTTTCTAGAATTTTTTCTAGATTTTTTTTCTAGATTTTTTTTCTAGATTTTTTTTCTATAATTTTTTCTAGATTTTTTTTCTATATTTTTTTTCTAGAATTTTTTCTAGAATTTTTTCTAGATTTTTTTTCTAGATTTTTTTTCTAGAATTTTTTTCTAGATTTTTTTTCTAGATTTTTTTTCTAGATTTTTTTCTAGATTTTTTTTCTAGATTTTTTTTCTAGATTTTTTTTCTAGATTTTTTTCTAGATTTTTTTCTAGATTTTTTTTCTAGATTTTTTTTCTAGATTTTTTTTCTAGATATTTTACTAGATTTTTTTTCTAGATTTTTTTTCTAGAATTTTTTCTAGATTTTTTTTCTATAATTTTTTCTAGATTTTTTTTCTAGATTTTTTTTCTAGATTTTTTTCTAGATTTTTTTTCTAGATTTTTTTTCTAGATTTTTTTTCTAGATTTTTTTCTAGATTTTTTTCTAGATTTTTTTTCTAGATTTTTTTTCTAGATTTTTTTTCTAGATATTTTACTAGATTTTTTTTCTAGATTTTTTTTCTAGAATTTTTTCTAGATTTTTTTTCTAGAATTTTTTCTAGATTTTTTTTCTAGATTTTTTTCTAGATTTTTTTTCTAGATTTTTTTTCTAGATTTTTTTTCTAGAATTTTTTTCTAGATTTTTTTCTAGATTTTTTTTCTAGATTTTTTTTCTAGATTTTTTTTCTAGATTTTTTTTCTAGAATTTTTTCTAGATTTTTTTTCTAGATTTTTTTTCTAGATTTTTTTTCTAGAATTTTTTCTAGATTTTTTTTCTAGATTTTTTTTCTATAATTTTTTCTAGATTTTTTTTCTAGATTTTTTTCTAGATTTTTTTCTAGATTTTTTTTCTAGATTTTTTTTCTAGAATTTTTTTCTAGAATTTTTTTCTAGATTTTTTTCTAGATTTTTTTTCTAGATTTTTTTTCTAGATTTTTTTTCTAGATTTTTTTTCTAGATTTTTTTCTAGATTTTTTTTCTAGATTTTTTTTCTAGATTTTTTTTCTAGATTTTTTTTCTAGAATTTTTTCTAGAATTTTTTCTAGATTTATTTTCTAGATTTTTTTTCTAGAATTTTTTTCTAGATTTTTTTCTAGATGTTTTTTCTAGATTTTTTTTCTAGAATTTTTTCTAGATTTTTTTTCTATAATTTTTTCTAGATTTTTTTTCTAGATTTTTTTCTAGATTTTTTTTCTAGATTTTTTTTCTAGATTTTTTTTCTAGAATTTTTTTCTAGATTTTTTTCTAGATTTTTTTTCTAGATTTTTTTTCTAGATTTTTTTTCTAGATTTTTTTTCTAGAATTTTTTCTAGATTTTTTTTCTAGATTTTTTTTCTAGATTTTTTTTCTATAATTTTTTCTAGATTTTTTTTCTAGATTTTTTTCTAGATTTTTTTCTAGATTTTTTTTCTAGATTTTTTTTCTAGAATTTTTTTCTAGAATTTTTTTCTAGATTTTTTTCTAGATTTTTTTTCTAGATTTTTTTTCTAGATTTTTTTTCTATATTTTTTTTCTAGATTTTTTTCTAGATTTTTTTTCTACATTTTTTTTCTAGAATTTTTTCTAGATTTTTTTTCTAGATTTTTTTTCTAGATTTTTTTTCTAGATTTTTTTTCTAGATATTTTACTAGATTTTTTTTCTAGAATTTTTTCTAGATTTTTTTTCTAGATTTTTTTTCTAGAATTTTTTTCTAGATTTTTTTTCTAGATTTTTTTTCTAGATTTTTTTCTAGATTTTTTTTCTAGATTTTTTTTCTAGATTTTTTTTCTAGATTTTTTTCTATATTTTTTTCTAGATTTTTTTTCTAGATTTTTTTTCTAGATTTTTTTTCTAGATATTTTACTAGATTTTTTTTCTAGAATTTTTTCTAGATTTTTTTTCTAGATTTTTTTTCTAGATTTTTTTTCTAGAATTCTTTCTAGATTTTTTTTCTAGATTTTTTTTCTAGATTTTTTTTCTATAATTTTTTCTAGATTTTTTTCTAGATTTTTTTTCTAGATTTTTTTTCTAGATTTTTTTTCTAGATTTTTTTTCTAGAATTTTTTCTAGATTTTTTTTCTAGATTTTTTTTCTAGATTTTTTTTCTATAATTTTTTCTAGATTTTTTTTCTAGATTTTTTTCTAGATTTTTTTCTAGATTTTTTTTCTAGATTTTTTTTCTAGAATTTTTTTCTAGAATTTTTTTCTAGATTTTTTTCTAGATTTTTTTTCTAGATTTTTTTTCTAGATTTTTTTTCTATATTTTTTTTCTAGATTTTTTTCTAGATTTTTTTTCTACATTTTTTTTCTAGAATTTTTTCTAGATTTTTTTTCTAGATTTTTTTTCTAGATTTTTTTTCTAGATATTTTACTAGATTTTTTTTCTAGAATTTTTTCTAGATTTTTTTTCTAGATTTTTTTTCTAGAATTTTTTTCTAGATTTTTTTTCTAGATTTTTTTTCTAGATTTTTTTCTAGATTTTTTTTCTAGATTTTTTTTCTAGATTTTTTTTCTAGATTTTTTTCTATATTTTTTTCTAGATTTTTTTTCTAGATTTTTTTTCTAGATTTTTTTTCTAGATATTTTACTAGATTTTTTTTCTAGAATTTTTTCTAGATTTTTTTTCTAGATTTTTTTTCTAGATTTTTTTTCTAGAATTCTTTCTAGATTTTTTTTCTAGATTTTTTTTCTAGATTTTTTTTCTATAATTTTTTCTAGATTTTTTTTCTAGATTTTTTTTCTAGATTTTTTTCTAGATTTTTTTTCTAGATTTTTTTTCTATAATTTTTTTCTAGATTTTTTTCTAGATTTTTTTCTAGATTTTTTTTCTAGATTTTTTTTTAGATTTTTTTTCTAGATTTTTTTCTAGATTTTTTTTCTAGATTTTTTTTCTAGATTTTTTTTCTAGATTTTTTTTCTAGATTTTTTTTCTATAATTTTTTTCTAGATTTTTTTTCTAGATTTTTTTCTAGATTTTTTTTCTAGATTTTTTTTCTAGAATTTTTTTCTAGATTTTTTTTCTAGATTTTTTTTCTAGATTTTTTTTCTATAATTTTTTTCTAGATTTTTTTCTAGATTTTTTTTCTAGATTTTTTTTCTAGATTTTTTTTCTAGATTTTTTTTCTATAATTTTTTCTAGATTTTTTTTCTAGATTTTTTTTCTAGATTTTTTTCTAGATTTTTTTTCTAGATTTTTTTCTAGATTTTTTTCTAGATTTTTTTTCTAGATTTTTTTTCTAGAATTTTTTTCTAGATTTTTTTCTAGATTTTTTTTCTAGATTTTTTTTCTAGATTTTTTTTCTAGATTTTTTTTCTAGAATTTTTTCTAGATTTTTTTTCTAGATTTTTTTTCTAGATTTTTTTCTAGATTTTTTTTCTAGATTTTTTTCTAGATTTTTTTCTAGATTTTTTTTCTAGATTTTTTTTTAGATTTTTTTTCTAGATTTTTTTTCTAGATTTTTTTTCTAGATTTTTTTCTAGATTTTTTTCTAGATTTTTTTTCTAGATTTTTTTTCTAGAATTTTTTTCTAGATTTTTTTCTAGATTTTTTTTCTAGATTTTTTTTCTAGATTTTTTTTCTAGATTTTTTTTCTAGAATTTTTTCTAGATTTTTTTTCTAGATTTTTTTTCTAGATTTTTTTTCTAGAATTCTTTCTAGATTTTTTTTCTAGATTTTTTTTCTAGATTTTTTTTCTATAATTTTTTCTAGATTTTTTTTCTAGATTTTTTTTCTAGATTTTTTTCTAGATTTTTTTTCTAGATTTTTTTTCTATAATTTTTTTCTAGATTTTTTTCTAGATTTTTTTCTAGATTTTTTTTCTAGATTTTTTTTTAGATTTTTTTTCTAGATTTTTTTCTAGATTTTTTTTCTAGATTTTTTTTCTAGATTTTTTTTCTAGATTTTTTTTCTAGATTTTTTTTCTATAATTTTTTTCTAGATTTTTTTTCTAGATTTTTTTCTAGATTTTTTTTCTAGATTTTTTTTCTAGAATTTTTTTCTAGATTTTTTTTCTAGATTTGTTTTCTAGATTTTTTTCTAGATTTTTTTTCTAGATTTTTTTTCTAGATTTTTTTTCTAGATTTTTTTTCTATAATTTTTTTCTAGATTTTTTTCTAGATTTTTTTTCTAGATTTTTTTTCTAGATTTTTTTTCTAGAATTTTTTTCTAGATTTTTTTCTAGATTTTTTTTCTAGATTTTTTTTCTAGATTTTTTTTCTAGAATTTTTTTCTAGATTTTTTTTCTAGATTTTTTTTCTAGATTTTTTTCTAGATTTTTTTTCTAGATTTTTTTTCTAGATTTTTTTTCTATAATTTTTTTCTAGATTTTTTTCTAGAATTTTTTTCTAGATTTTTTTCTAGATTTTTTTTCTAGATTTTTTTTCTAGATTTTTTTTCTAGATTTTTTTTCTAGAATTTTTTTCTAGATTTTTTTCTAGATTTTTTTTCTAGATTTTTTTTCTAGATTTTTTTTCTAGATTTTTTTTCTAGAATTTTTTCTAGATTTTTTTTCTAGATTTTTTTTCTAGATTTTTTTCTAGATTTTTTTTCTAGATTTTTTTCTAGATTTTTTTCTAGATTTTTTTTCTAGATTTTTTTTTAGATTTTTTTTCTAGATTTTTTTTCTAGATTTTTTTTCTAGATTTTTTTCTAGATTTTTTTCTAGATTTTTTTTCTAGATTTTTTTTCTAGAATTTTTTTCTAGATTTTTTTCTAGATTTTTTTTCTAGATTTTTTTTCTAGATTTTTTTTCTAGATTTTTTTTCTAGAATTTTTTCTAGATTTTTTTTCTAGATTTTTTTTCTAGATTTTTTTTCTAGAATTCTTTCTAGATTTTTTTTCTAGATTTTTTTTCTAGATTTTTTTTCTATAATTTTTTCTAGATTTTTTTTCTAGATTTTTTTTCTAGATTTTTTTCTAGATTTTTTTTCTAGATTTTTTTTCTATAATTTTTTTCTAGATTTTTTTCTAGATTTTTTTCTAGATTTTTTTTCTAGATTTTTTTTTAGATTTTTTTTCTAGATTTTTTTCTAGATTTTTTTTCTAGATTTTTTTTCTAGATTTTTTTTCTAGATTTTTTTTCTAGATTTTTTTTCTATAATTTTTTTCTAGATTTTTTTTCTAGATTTTTTTCTAGATTTTTTTTCTAGATTTTTTTTCTAGAATTTTTTTCTAGATTTTTTTTCTAGATTTGTTTTCTAGATTTTTTTCTAGATTTTTTTTCTAGATTTTTTTTCTAGATTTTTTTTCTAGATTTTTTTTCTATAATTTTTTTCTAGATTTTTTTCTAGATTTTTTTTCTAGATTTTTTTTCTAGATTTTTTTTCTAGAATTTTTTTCTAGATTTTTTTCTAGATTTTTTTTCTAGATTTTTTTTCTAGATTTTTTTTCTAGATTTTTTTTCTAGAATTTTTTCTAGATTTTTTTTCTAGATTTTTTTTCTAGATTTTTTTTCTAGAATTCTTTCTAGATTTTTTTTCTAGATTTTTTTTCTAGATTTTTTTTCTATAATTTTTTCTAGATTTTTTTTCTAGATTTTTTTTCTAGATTTTTTTTCTAGATTTTTTTTCTAGAATTTTTTTCTAGATTTTTTTTCTAGATTTTTTTTCTAGATTTTTTTCTAGATTTTTTTTCTAGATTTTTTTTCTAGATTTTTTTTCTATAATTTTTTTCTAGATTTTTTTCTAGAATTTTTTTCTAGATTTTTTTCTAGATTTTTTTTCTAGATTTTTTTTCTAGATTTTTTTTCTAGATTTTTTTTCTAGATTTTTTTCTAGATTTTTTTTCTAGATTTTTTTTCTAGATTTTTTTCTAGAATTTTTTCTAGATTTTTTTTCTAGATTTTTTTTCTAGATTTTTTTTCTATAATTTTTTCTAGATTTTTTTTCTAGATTTTTTTTCTAGATTTTTTTCTAGATTTTTTTTCTAGATTTTTTTTCTAGATTTTTTTTCTAGATTTTTTTTCTAGATTTTTTTCTAGATTTTTTTTCTAGATTTTTTTTCTAGATTTTTTTTCTAGAATTTTTTTCTAGATTTTTTTCTAGATTTTTTTCTAGATTTTTTTTCTAGATTTTTTTTCTAGATTTTTTTTCTAGATTTTTTTCTAGATTTTTTTTCTAGATTTTTTTTCTAGATTTTTTTTCTATAATTTTTTTCTAGATTTTTTTCTAGAATTTTTTTCTAGATTTTTTTCTAGATTTTTTTTCTAGATTTTTTTTCTATATTTTTTTTCTATATTTTTTTTCTAGATTTTTTTTCTAGAATTTTTTCTAGATTTTTTTTCTAGATTTTTTTTCTAGATTTTTTTTCTAGAATTCTTTCTAGATTTTTTTTCTAGATTTTTTTTCTAGATTTTTTTTCTAGAATTTTTTCTAGATTTTTTTTCTAGATTTTTTTTCTAGATTTTTTTTCTATAATTTTTTCTAGATTTTTTTTCTAGATTTTTTTTCTAGATTTTTTTTCTAGATTTTTTTTCTAGAATTTTTTTCTAGATTTTTTTTCTAGATTTTTTTTCTAGATTTTTTTTCTAGAATTCTTTCTAGATTTTTTTTCTAGATTTTTTTTCTAGATTTTTTTTCTATAATTTTTTCTAGATTTTTTTTCTAGATTTTTTTTCTAGATTTTTTTCTAGATTTTTTTTCTAGATTTTTTTTCTATAATTTTTTTCTAGATTTTTTTCTAGATTTTTTTCTAGATTTTTTTTCTAGATTTTTTTTTAGATTTTTTTTCTAGATTTTTTTCTAGATTTTTTTTCTAGATTTTTTTTCTAGATTTTTTTTCTAGATTTTTTTTCTAGATTTTTTTTCTATAATTTTTTTCTAGATTTTTTTTCTAGATTTTTTTCTAGATTTTTTTTCTAGATTTTTTTTCTAGAATTTTTTTCTAGATTTTTTTTCTAGATTTGTTTTCTAGATTTTTTTCTAGATTTTTTTTCTAGATTTTTTTTCTAGATTTTTTTTCTAGATTTTTTTTCTATAATTTTTTTCTAGATTTTTTTCTAGATTTTTTTTCTAGATTTTTTTTCTAGATTTTTTTTCTAGAATTTTTTTCTAGATTTTTTTCTAGATTTTTTTTCTAGATTTTTTTTCTAGATTTTTTTTCTAGATTTTTTTTCTAGAATTTTTTCTAGATTTTTTTTCTAGATTTTTTTTCTAGATTTTTTTTCTAGAATTCTTTCTAGATTTTTTTTCTAGATTTTTTTTCTAGATTTTTTTTCTAGAATTTTTTCTAGATTTTTTTTCTAGATTTTTTTTCTAGATTTTTTTTCTATAATTTTTTCTAGATTTTTTTTCTAGATTTTTTTTCTAGATTTTTTTTCTAGATTTTTTTTCTAGAATTTTTTTCTAGATTTTTTTTCTAGATTTTTTTTCTAGATTTTTTTCTAGATTTTTTTTCTAGATTTTTTTTCTAGATTTTTTTTCTATAATTTTTTTCTAGATTTTTTTCTAGAATTTTTTTCTAGATTTTTTTCTAGATTTTTTTTCTAGATTTTTTTTCTAGATTTTTTTTCTAGATTTTTTTTCTAGATTTTTTTCTAGATTTTTTTTCTAGATTTTTTTTCTAGATTTTTTTCTAGAATTTTTTCTAGATTTTTTTTCTAGATTTTTTTTCTAGATTTTTTTTCTATAATTTTTTCTAGATTTTTTTTCTAGATTTTTTTTCTAGATTTTTTTCTAGATTTTTTTTCTAGATTTTTTTTCTAGATTTTTTTTCTAGATTTTTTTTCTAGATTTTTTTCTAGATTTTTTTTCTAGATTTTTTTTCTAGATTTTTTTTCTAGAATTTTTTTCTAGATTTTTTTCTAGATTTTTTTCTAGATTTTTTTTCTAGATTTTTTTTCTAGATTTTTTTTCTAGATTTTTTTCTAGATTTTTTTTCTAGATTTTTTTTCTAGATTTTTTTTCTATAATTTTTTTCTAGATTTTTTTCTAGAATTTTTTTCTAGATTTTTTTCTAGATTTTTTTTCTAGATTTTTTTTCTATATTTTTTTTCTATATTTTTTTTCTAGATTTTTTTTCTAGAATTTTTTCTAGATTTTTTTTCTAGATTTTTTTTCTAGATTTTTTTTCTAGAATTCTTTCTAGATTTTTTTTCTAGATTTTTTTTCTAGATTTTTTTTCTAGAATTTTTTCTAGATTTTTTTTCTAGATTTTTTTTCTAGATTTTTTTTCTATAATTTTTTCTAGATTTTTTTTCTAGATTTTTTTTCTAGATTTTTTTTCTAGATTTTTTTTCTAGAATTTTTTTCTAGATTTTTTTTCTAGATTTTTTTTCTAGATTTTTTTCTAGATTTTTTTTCTAGATTTTTTTTCTAGATTTTTTTTCTATAATTTTTTTCTAGATTTTTTTCTAGAATTTTTTTCTAGATTTTTTTTCTAGATTTTTTTTCTAGATTTTTTTTCTAGATTTTTTTCTAGATTTTTTTTCTAGATTTTTTTCTAGATTTTTTTTCTAGATTTTTTTTCTAGATTTTTTTTCTATAATTTTTTTCTAGATTTTTTTCTAGAATTTTTTTCTAGATTTTTTTCTAGATTTTTTTTCTAGATTTTTTTTCTAGATTTTTTTCTAGATTTTTTTTCTAGATTTTTTTTCTAGATTTTTTTTCTAGATTTTTTTTCTAGATTTTTTTCTAGATTTTTTTTCTAGATTTTTTTTCTAGATTTTTTTTCTAGAATTTTTTTCTAGATTTTTTTCTAGATTTTTTTCTAGATTTTTTTTCTAGATTTTTTTTCTAGATTTTTTTTCTAGATTTTTTTCTAGATTTTTTTTCTAGATTTTTTTTCTAGATTTTTTTTCTATAATTTTTTTCTAGATTTTTTTCTAGAATTTTTTTCTAGATTTTTTTCTAGATTTTTTTTCTAGATTTTTTTTCTATATTTTTTTTCTATATTTTTTTTCTAGATTTTTTTTCTAGAATTTTTTCTAGATTTTTTTTCTAGATTTTTTTTCTAGATTTTTTTTCTAGAATTCTTTCTAGATTTTTTTTCTAGATTTTTTTTCTAGATTTTTTTTCTAGAATTTTTTCTAGATTTTTTTTCTAGATTTTTTTTCTAGATTTTTTTTCTATAATTTTTTCTAGATTTTTTTTCTAGATTTTTTTTCTAGATTTTTTTTCTAGATTTTTTTTCTAGAATTTTTTTCTAGATTTTTTTTCTAGATTTTTTTTCTAGATTTTTTTTCTAGAATTCTTTCTAGATTTTTTTTCTAGATTTTTTTTCTAGATTTTTTTTCTATAATTTTTTCTAGATTTTTTTTCTAGATTTTTTTTCTAGATTTTTTTCTAGATTTTTTTTCTAGATTTTTTTTCTATAATTTTTTTCTAGATTTTTTTCTAGATTTTTTTCTAGATTTTTTTTCTAGATTTTTTTTTAGATTTTTTTTCTAGATTTTTTTCTAGATTTTTTTTCTAGATTTTTTTTCTAGATTTTTTTTCTAGATTTTTTTTCTAGATTTTTTTTCTATAATTTTTTTCTAGATTTTTTTTCTAGATTTTTTTCTAGATTTTTTTTCTAGATTTTTTTTCTAGAATTTTTTTCTAGATTTTTTTTCTAGATTTGTTTTCTAGATTTTTTTCTAGATTTTTTTTCTAGATTTTTTTTCTAGATTTTTTTTCTAGATTTTTTTTCTATAATTTTTTTCTAGATTTTTTTCTAGATTTTTTTTCTAGATTTTTTTTCTAGATTTTTTTTCTAGAATTTTTTTCTAGATTTTTTTCTAGATTTTTTTTCTAGATTTTTTTTCTAGATTTTTTTTCTAGATTTTTTTTCTAGAATTTTTTCTAGATTTTTTTTCTAGATTTTTTTTCTAGATTTTTTTTCTAGAATTCTTTCTAGATTTTTTTTCTAGATTTTTTTTCTAGATTTTTTTTCTAGAATTTTTTCTAGATTTTTTTTCTAGATTTTTTTTCTAGATTTTTTTTCTATAATTTTTTCTAGATTTTTTTTCTAGATTTTTTTTCTAGATTTTTTTTCTAGATTTTTTTTCTAGAATTTTTTTCTAGATTTTTTTTCTAGATTTTTTTTCTAGATTTTTTTCTAGATTTTTTTTCTAGATTTTTTTTCTAGATTTTTTTTCTATAATTTTTTTCTAGATTTTTTTCTAGAATTTTTTTCTAGATTTTTTTCTAGATTTTTTTTCTAGATTTTTTTTCTAGATTTTTTTTCTAGATTTTTTTTCTAGATTTTTTTCTAGATTTTTTTTCTAGATTTTTTTTCTAGATTTTTTTCTAGAATTTTTTCTAGATTTTTTTTCTAGATTTTTTTTCTAGATTTTTTTTCTATAATTTTTTCTAGATTTTTTTTCTAGATTTTTTTTCTAGATTTTTTTCTAGATTTTTTTTCTAGATTTTTTTTCTAGATTTTTTTTCTAGATTTTTTTTCTAGATTTTTTTCTAGATTTTTTTTCTAGATTTTTTTTCTAGATTTTTTTTCTAGAATTTTTTTCTAGATTTTTTTCTAGATTTTTTTCTAGATTTTTTTTCTAGATTTTTTTTCTAGATTTTTTTTCTAGATTTTTTTCTAGATTTTTTTTCTAGATTTTTTTTCTAGATTTTTTTTCTATAATTTTTTTCTAGATTTTTTTCTAGAATTTTTTTCTAGATTTTTTTCTAGATTTTTTTTCTAGATTTTTTTTCTATATTTTTTTTCTATATTTTTTTTCTAGATTTTTTTTCTAGAATTTTTTCTAGATTTTTTTTCTAGATTTTTTTTCTAGATTTTTTTTCTAGAATTCTTTCTAGATTTTTTTTCTAGATTTTTTTTCTAGATTTTTTTTCTAGAATTTTTTCTAGATTTTTTTTCTAGATTTTTTTTCTAGATTTTTTTTCTATAATTTTTTCTAGATTTTTTTTCTAGATTTTTTTTCTAGATTTTTTTTCTAGATTTTTTTTCTAGAATTTTTTTCTAGATTTTTTTTCTAGATTTTTTTTCTAGATTTTTTTCTAGATTTTTTTTCTAGATTTTTTTTCTAGATTTTTTTTCTATAATTTTTTTCTAGATTTTTTTCTAGAATTTTTTTCTAGATTTTTTTCTAGATTTTTTTTCTAGATTTTTTTTCTAGATTTTTTTTCTAGATTTTTTTTCTAGATTTTTTTCTAGATTTTTTTTCTAGATTTTTTTCTAGATTTTTTTTCTAGATTTTTTTTCTAGATTTTTTTTCTATAATTTTTTTCTAGATTTTTTTCTAGAATTTTTTTCTAGATTTTTTTCTAGATTTTTTTTCTAGATTTTTTTTCTAGATTTTTTTTCTAGATTTTTTTTCTAGATTTTTTTCTAGATTTTTTTTCTAGATTTTTTTTCTAGATTTTTTTCTAGAATTTTTTCTAGATTTTTTTTCTAGATTTTTTTTCTAGATTTTTTTCTAGAATTTTTTCTAGATTTTTTTTCTAGATTTTTTTTCTAGATTTTTTTTCTATAATTTTTTCTAGATTTTTTTTCTAGATTTTTTTTCTAGATTTTTTTCTAGATTTTTTTTCTAGATTTTTTTTCTAGATTTTTTTTCTAGATTTTTTTTCTAGATTTTTTTCTAGATTTTTTTTCTAGATTTTTTTTCTAGATTTTTTTTCTAGAATTTTTTTCTAGATTTTTTTCTAGATTTTTTTCTAGATTTTTTTTCTAGATTTTTTTTCTAGATTTTTTTTCTAGATTTTTTTCTAGATTTTTTTTCTAGATTTTTTTTCTAGATTTTTTTTCTATAATTTTTTTCTAGATTTTTTTCTAGAATTTTTTTCTAGATTTTTTTCTAGATTTTTTTTCTAGATTTTTTTTCTAGATTTTTTTTCTAGATTTTTTTTCTAGATTTTTTTTCTAGAATTTTTTCTAGATTTTTTTTCTAGATTTTTTTTCTAGATTTTTTTTCTAGAATTCTTTCTAGATTTTTTTTCTAGATTTTTTTTCTAGATTTTTTTTCTAGAATTTTTTCTAGATTTTTTTTCTAGATTTTTTTTCTAGAATTTTTTCTAGATTTTTTTTCTAGATTTTTTTTCTAGATTTTTTTTCTAGAATTCTTTCTAGATTTTTTTTCTAGATTTTTTTTCTAGATTTTTTTTCTAGAATTTTTTCTAGATTTTTTTTCTAGATTTTTTTTCTAGATTTTTTTTCTATAATTTTTTCTAGATTTTTTTTCTAGATTTTTTTTCTAGATTTTTTTTCTAGATTTTTTTTCTAGAATTTTTTTCTAGATTTTTTTTCTAGATTTTTTTTCTAGATTTTTTTCTAGATTTTTTTTCTAGATTTTTTTTCTAGATTTTTTTTCTATAATTTTTTTCTAGATTTTTTTCTAGAATTTTTTTCTAGATTTTTTTCTAGATTTTTTTTCTAGATTTTTTTTCTAGATTTTTTTTCTAGATTTTTTTTCTAGATTTTTTTCTAGATTTTTTTTCTAGATTTTTTTCTAGATTTTTTTTCTAGATTTTTTTTCTAGATTTTTTTTCTATAATTTTTTTCTAGATTTTTTTCTAGAATTTTTTTCTAGATTTTTTTCTAGATTTTTTTTCTAGATTTTTTTTCTAGATTTTTTTTCTAGATTTTTTTTCTAGATTTTTTTCTAGATTTTTTTTCTAGATTTTTTTTCTAGATTTTTTTCTAGAATTTTTTCTAGATTTTTTTTCTAGATTTTTTTTCTAGATTTTTTTTCTATAATTTTTTCTAGATTTTTTTTCTAGATTTTTTTTCTAGATTTTTTTCTAGATTTTTTTTCTAGATTTTTTTTCTAGATTTTTTTTCTAGATTTTTTTTCTAGATTTTTTTCTAGATTTTTTTTCTAGATTTTTTTTCTAGATTTTTTTTCTAGATTTTTTTTCTAGATTTTTTTCTAGATTTTTTTTCTAGATTTTTTTTCTAGATTTTTTTTCTATAATTTTTTTCTAGATTTTTTTCTAGAATTTTTTTCTAGATTTTTTTCTAGATTTTTTTTCTAGATTTTTTTTCTAGATTTTTTTTCTATATTTTTTTTCTAGATTTTTTTTCTAGAATTTTTTCTAGATTTTTTTTCTAGATTTTTTTTCTAGATTTTTTTTCTAGAATTCTTTCTAGATTTTTTTTCTAGATTTTTTTTCTAGATTTTTTTTCTAGAATTTTTTCTAGATTTTTTTTCTAGATTTTTTTTCTAGATTTTTTTTCTATAATTTTTTCTAGATTTTTTTTCTAGATTTTTTTTCTAGATTTTTTTTCTAGATTTTTTTTCTAGAATTTTTTTCTAGATTTTTTTTCTAGATTTTTTTTCTAGATTTTTTTCTAGATTTTTTTTCTAGATTTTTTTTCTAGATTTTTTTTCTATAATTTTTTTCTAGATTTTTTTCTAGAATTTTTTTCTAGATTTTTTTCTAGATTTTTTTTCTAGATTTTTTTTCTAGATTTTTTTTCTAGATTTTTTTTCTAGATTTTTTTCTAGATTTTTTTTCTAGATTTTTTTTCTAGATTTTTTTTCTAGATTTTTTTCTAGATTTTTTTTCTAGATTTTTTTTCTAGATTTTTTTCTAGAATTTTTTCTAGATTTTTTTTCTAGATTTTTTTTCTAGATTTTTTTTCTATAATTTTTTCTAGATTTTTTTTCTAGATTTTTTTTCTAGATTTTTTTCTAGATTTTTTTTCTAGATTTTTTTTCTAGATTTTTTTTCTAGATTTTTTTTCTAGATTTTTTTCTAGATTTTTTTTCTAGATTTTTTTTCTAGATTTTTTTTCTAGAATTTTTTTCTAGATTTTTTTCTAGATTTTTTTCTAGATTTTTTTTCTAGATTTTTTTTCTAGATTTTTTTTCTAGATTTTTTTCTAGATTTTTTTTCTAGATTTTTTTTCTAGATTTTTTTTCTATAATTTTTTTCTAGATTTTTTTCTAGAATTTTTTTCTAGATTTTTTTCTAGATTTTTTTTCTAGATTTTTTTTCTAGATTTTTTTTCTATATTTTTTTTCTAGATTTTTTTCTAGATTTTTTTTCTAGATTTTTTTTCTAGATTTTTTTCTAGAATTTTTTCTAGATTTTTTTTCTAGATTTTTTTTCTAGATTTTTTTTCTAGATTTTTTTTCTAGATTTTTTTTCTAGATTTTTTTTCTATAATTTTTTTCTAGATTTTTTTCTAGATTTTTTTTCTAGATTTTTTTTCTAGATTTTTTTTCTAGATTTTTTTCTAGATTTTTTTTCTAGTTTTTTTTTCTAGATTTTTTTTCTAGAATTTTTTTCTAGATTTTTTTCTAGATTTTTTTCTAGATTTTTTTTCTAGATTTTTTTTCTAGATTTTTTTTCTAGAATTTTTTCTAGATTATTTTTCTAGATTTTTTTTCTAGATTTTTTTTCTAGAATTTTTTTCTAGTTTTTTTTCTAGATTTTTTTTCTAGAATTTTTTTCTAGATTTTTTTTCTAGATTTTTTTTCTAGAATTTTTTCTAGATTTTTTTCTAGATTTTTTTTCTAGAATTTTTTTCTAGAATTTTTTTCTAGATTTTTTTTCTAGATTTTTTTTCTATAATTTTTTTCTAGATTTTTTTCTAGATTTTTTTCTAGATTTTTTTTCTAGATTTTTTTTTAGATTTTTTTTCTAGATTTTTTTCTAGATTTTTTTTCTAGATTTTTTTTCTAGATTTTTTTTCTAGATTTTTTTCTAGATTTTTTTTCTAGATTTTTTTTCTAGATTTTTTTTCTAGATTTTTTTCTAGATTTTTTTCTAGATTTTTTTTCTAGATTTTTTTTCTAGAATTTTTTTCTAGATTTTTTTCTAGATTTTTTTTCTAGATTTTTTTTCTAGATTTTTTTTCTAGATTTTTTTTCTAGAATTTTTTCTAGATTTTTTTCTAGATTTTTTTTCTAGATTTTTTTTCTAGAATTTTTTTCTAGATTTTTTTTCTAGATTTTTTTCTAGATTTTTTTTCTAGATTTTTTTTCTAGATTTTTTTTCTAGATTTTTTTCTAGATTTTTTTTCTAGATTTTTTTTCTAGATTTTTTTTCTAGAATTTTTTTCTAGATTTTTTTCTAGATTTTTTTTCTAGATTTTTTTTCTAGATTTTTTTTCTAGATTTTTTTTCTAGAATTTTTTCTAGATTTTTTTTCTAGATTTTTTTTCTAGATTTTTTTTCTAGAATTCTTTCTAGATTTTTTTTCTAGATTTTTTTTCTAGATTTTTTTTCTATAATTTTTTCTAGATTTTTTTTCTAGATTTTTTTTCTAGATTTTTTTCTAGATTTTTTTTCTAGATTTTTTTTCTAGATTTTTTTTCTAGATTTTTTTTCTATAATTTTTTCTAGATTTTTTTTCTAGATTTTTTTTCTAGATTTTTTTCTAGATTTTTTTTCTAGATTTTTTTTCTATAATTTTTTTCTAGATTTTTTTCTAGATTTTTTTCTAGATTTTTTTTCTAGATTTTTTTTTAGATTTTTTTTCTAGATTTTTTTTTAGATTTTTTTTCTAGATTTTTTTCTAGATTTTTTTTCTACATTTTTTTCTAGATTTTTTTTCTAGATTTTTTTTCTAGATTTTTTTTCTAGATTTTTTTCTAGATTTTTTTTCTAGATTTTTTTTCTAGATTTTTTTTCTAGAATTTTTTCTAGATTTTTTTTCTAGATTTTTTTTCTAGAATTTTTTCTAGATTTTTTTTTTAGATTTTTTTTCTAGATTTTTTTTCTAGATTTTTTTTCTAGATTTTTTTTCTAGATTTTTTTCTAGATTTTTTTCTAGATTTTTTTTCTAGAATTTTTTTCTAGATTTTTTTCTAGATTTTTTTTCTAGATTTTTTTTCTAGATTTTTTTTCTAGATTTTTTTCTAGATTTTTTTTCTAGATTTTTTTTTAGATTTTTTTTCTAGATTTTTTTCTAGATTTTTTTTCTAGATTTTTTTCTAGATTTTTTTTCTAGATTTTTTTTCTAGATTTTTTTTCTAGAATTTTTTCTAGATTTTTTTTCTAGATTTTTTTCTAGATTTTTTTCTAGATTTTTTTTCTAGATTTTTTTTCTAGAATTTTTTTCTAGATTTTTTTCTAGATTTTTTTTCTAGATTTTTTTTCTAGATTTTTTTTCTAGATTTTTTTTCTAGAATTTTTTCTAGATTTTTTTCTAGATTTTTTTTCTAGATTTTTTTTCTAGAATTTTTTTCTAGATTTTTTTTCTAGATTTTTTTCTAGATTTTTTTTCTAGATTTTTTTTCTAGATTTTTTTTCTAGATTTTTTTCTAGATTTTTTTTCTAGATTTTTTTTCTAGATTTTTTTTCTAGAATTTTTTTCTAGATTTTTTTCTAGATTTTTTTTCTAGATTTTTTTTCTAGATTTTTTTTCTAGATTTTTTTTCTAGAATTTTTTCTAGATTTTTTTTCTAGATTTTTTTTCTAGATTTTTTTTCTAGAATTCTTTCTAGATTTTTTTTCTAGATTTTTTTTCTAGATTTTTTTTCTATAATTTTTTCTAGATTTTTTTTCTAGATTTTTTTTCTAGATTTTTTTCTAGATTTTTTTTCTAGATTTTTTTTCTAGATTTTTTTTCTAGATTTTTTTTCTATAATTTTTTCTAGATTTTTTTTCTAGATTTTTTTTCTAGATTTTTTTCTAGATTTTTTTTCTAGATTTTTTTTCTATAATTTTTTTCTAGATTTTTTTCTAGATTTTTTTCTAGATTTTTTTTCTAGATTTTTTTTTAGATTTTTTTTCTAGATTTTTTTTTAGATTTTTTTTCTAGATTTTTTTCTAGATTTTTTTTCTACATTTTTTTCTAGATTTTTTTTCTAGATTTTTTTTCTAGATTTTTTTTCTAGATTTTTTTCTAGATTTTTTTTCTAGATTTTTTTTCTAGATTTTTTTTCTAGAATTTTTTCTAGATTTTTTTTCTAGATTTTTTTTCTAGAATTTTTTCTAGATTTTTTTTTTAGATTTTTTTTCTAGATTTTTTTTCTAGATTTTTTTTCTAGATTTTTTTTCTAGATTTTTTTCTAGATTTTTTTCTAGATTTTTTTTCTAGAATTTTTTTCTAGATTTTTTTCTAGATTTTTTTTCTAGATTTTTTTTCTAGATTTTTTTTCTAGATTTTTTTCTAGATTTTTTTTCTAGATTTTTTTTTAGATTTTTTTTCTAGATTTTTTTCTAGATTTTTTTTCTAGATTTTTTTCTAGATTTTTTTTCTAGATTTTTTTTCTAGATTTTTTTTCTAGAATTTTTTCTAGATTTTTTTTCTAGATTTTTTTTCTAGAATTTTTTCTAGATTTTTTCTAGATTTTTTTTCTAGATTTTTTTCTAGATTTTTTTTCTAGATTTTTTTTTAGATTTTTTTTCTAGATTTTTTTCTAGATTTTTTTCTAGATTTTTTTCTAGATTTTTTTTCTAGATTTTTTTTCTAGATTTTTTTTCTAGATTTTTTTTCTAGATTTTTTTTCTAGATTTTTTTCTAGATTTTTTTTCTAGATTTTTTTCTAGATTTTTTTTCTAGATTTTTTTTCTAGATTTTTTTCTAGATTTTTTTCTAGATTTTTTTTTTAGATTTTTTTTCTAGATTTTTTTTCTAGATTTTTTTTCTAGATTTTTTTTCTAGATTTTTTTCTAGATTTTTTTCTAGATTTTTTTTCTATAATTTTTTTCTAGATTTTTTTCTAGATTTTTTTCTAGATTTTTTTTCTAGATTTTTTTTCTAGATTTTTTTTCTAGATTTTTTTTCTAGATTTTTTTCTAGATTTTTTTCTAGATTTTTTTCTATAATTTTTTTCTAGATTTTTTTCTAGATTTTTTTCTAGATTTTTTTTCTAGATTTTTTTTCTAGATTTTTTTTCTAGATTTTTTTTCTAGAATTTTTTTCTAGATTTTTTTTCTAGATTTTTTTTCTAGATTTTTTTTCTATAATTTTTTCTAGATTTTTTTTCTAGATTTTTTTTCTATAATTTTTTTCTAGATTTTTTTCTAGATTTTTTTTCTAGATTTTTTTTCTAGATTTTTTTTCTAGATTTTTTTTCTAGAATTTTTTCTAGATTTTTTTTCTAGATTTTTTTTCTAGATTTTTTTTCTATAATTTTTTCTAGATTTTTTTTCTAGATTTTTTTTCTAGATTTTTTTTCTATAATTTTTTCTAGATTTTTTTTCTAGATTTTTTTCTAGATTTTTTTCTAGATTTTTTTTCTAGATTTTTTTCTAGATTTTTTTTCTAGATTTTTTTTCTAGATTTTTTTTCTAGATTTTTTTTCTAGATTTTTTTTCTAGATTTTTTTCTAGATTTTTTTTCTAGATTTTTTTTCTAGATTTTTTTTCTAGAATTTTTTCTAGATTTTTTTTCTAGATTTTTTTTCTAGATTTTTTTTCTATAATTTTTTCTAGATTTTTTTTCTATATTTTTTTTCTAGAATTTTTTCTAGAATTTTTTCTAGATTTTTTTTCTAGATTTTTTTTCTAGATTTTTTTTCTAGATTTTTTTTCTAGATTTTTTTTCTAGATTTTTTTCTAGATTTTTTTTCTAGATTTTTTTTCTAGATTTTTTTTCTAGATTTTTTTCTAGATTTTTTTCTAGATTTTTTTTCTAGATTTTTTTTCTAGATTTTTTTTCTAGATATTTTACTAGATTTTTTTTCTAGATTTTTTTTCTAGAATTTTTTCTAGATTTTTTTTCTATAATTTTTTCTAGATTTTTTTTCTAGATTTTTTTTCTAGATTTTTTTCTAGATTTTTTTTCTAGATTTTTTTTCTAGATTTTTTTTCTAGATTTTTTTCTAGATTTTTTTCTAGATTTTTTTTCTAGATTTTTTTTCTAGATTTTTTTTCTAGATATTTTACTAGATTTTTTTTCTAGATTTTTTTTCTAGAATTTTTTCTAGATTTTTTTTCTAGAATTTTTTCTAGATTTTTTTTCTAGATTTTTTTCTAGATTTTTTTTCTAGATTTTTTTTCTAGATTTTTTTTCTAGAATTTTTTTCTAGATTTTTTTCTAGATTTTTTTTCTAGATTTTTTTTCTAGATTTTTTTTCTAGATTTTTTTTCTAGAATTTTTTCTAGATTTTTTTTCTAGATTTTTTTTCTAGATTTTTTTTCTAGAATTTTTTCTAGATTTTTTTTCTAGATTTTTTTTCTATAATTTTTTCTAGATTTTTTTTCTAGATTTTTTTCTAGATTTTTTTCTAGATTTTTTTTCTAGATTTTTTTTCTAGAATTTTTTTCTAGAATTTTTTTCTAGATTTTTTTCTAGATTTTTTTTCTAGATTTTTTTTCTAGATTTTTTTTCTAGATTTTTTTTCTAGATTTTTTTCTAGATTTTTTTTCTAGATTTTTTTTCTAGATTTTTTTTCTAGATTTTTTTTCTAGAATTTTTTCTAGAATTTTTTCTAGATTTATTTTCTAGATTTTTTTTCTAGAATTTTTTTCTAGATTTTTTTTCTAGATTTTTTTTCTAGATTTTTTTCTAGATTTTTTTTCTAGATTTTTTTTCTATAATTTTTTCTAGATTTTTTTTCTAGATTTTTTTCTAGATTTTTTTCTAGATTTTTTTTCTAGATTTTTTTCTAGAATTTTTTCTAGATTTTTTTTCTAGATTTTTTTTCTAGATTTTTTTCTAGATTTTTTTTCTAGATTTTTTTTCTAGATTTTTTTTCTATAATTTTTTTCTAGATTTTTTTCTAGAATTTTTTTCTAGATTTTTTTCTAGATTTTTTTTCTAGATTTTTTTTCTAGATTTTTTTTCTAGATTTTTTTTCTAGATTTTTTTCTAGATTTTTTTTCTAGATTTTTTTTCTAGATTTTTTTCTAGAATTTTTTCTAGATTTTTTTTCTAGATTTTTTTTCTAGATTTTTTTTCTATAATTTTTTCTAGATTTTTTTTCTAGATTTTTTTTCTAGATTTTTTTCTAGATTTTTTTTCTAGATTTTTTTTCTAGATTTTTTTTCTAGATTTTTTTTCTAGATTTTTTTCTAGATTTTTTTTCTAGATTTTTTTTCTAGATTTTTTTTCTAGAATTTTTTTCTAGATTTTTTTCTAGATTTTTTTCTAGATTTTTTTTCTAGATTTTTTTTCTAGATTTTTTTTCTAGATTTTTTTCTAGATTTTTTTTCTAGATTTTTTTTCTAGATTTTTTTTCTATAATTTTTTTCTAGATTTTTTTCTAGAATTTTTTTCTAGATTTTTTTCTAGATTTTTTTTCTAGATTTTTTTTCTAGATTTTTTTTCTATATTTTTTTTCTAGATTTTTTTCTAGATTTTTTTTCTAGATTTTTTTTCTAGATTTTTTTCTAGAATTTTTTCTAGATTTTTTTTCTAGATTTTTTTTCTAGATTTTTTTTCTAGATTTTTTTTCTAGATTTTTTTTCTAGATTTTTTTTCTATAATTTTTTTCTAGATTTTTTTCTAGATTTTTTTTCTAGATTTTTTTTCTAGATTTTTTTTCTAGATTTTTTTCTAGATTTTTTTTCTAGTTTTTTTTTCTAGATTTTTTTTCTAGAATTTTTTTCTAGATTTTTTTCTAGATTTTTTTCTAGATTTTTTTTCTAGATTTTTTTTCTAGATTTTTTTTCTAGAATTTTTTCTAGATTATTTTTCTAGATTTTTTTTCTAGATTTTTTTTCTAGAATTTTTTTCTAGTTTTTTTTCTAGATTTTTTTTCTAGAATTTTTTTCTAGATTTTTTTTCTAGATTTTTTTTCTAGAATTTTTTCTAGATTTTTTTCTAGATTTTTTTCTAGATTTTTTTCTAGATTTTTTTTCTAGATTTTTTTTTAGATTTTTTTTCTAGATTTTTTTTCTAGATTTTTTTTCTAGATTTTTTTCTAGATTTTTTTCTAGATTTTTTTTCTAGATTTTTTTTCTAGAATTTTTTTCTAGATTTTTTTCTAGATTTTTTTTCTAGATTTTTTTTCTAGATTTTTTTTCTAGATTTTTTTTCTAGAATTTTTTCTAGATTTTTTTCTAGATTTTTTTTCTAGATTTTTTTTCTAGAATTTTTTTCTAGATTTTTTTTCTAGATTTTTTTCTAGATTTTTTTTCTAGATTTTTTTTCTAGATTTTTTTTCTAGATTTTTTTCTAGATTTTTTTTCTAGATTTTTTTTCTAGATTTTTTTTCTAGAATTTTTTTCTAGATTTTTTTCTAGATTTTTTTTCTAGATTTTTTTTCTAGATTTTTTTTCTAGATTTTTTTTCTAGAATTTTTTCTAGATTTTTTTTCTAGATTTTTTTTCTAGATTTTTTTTCTAGAATTCTTTCTAGATTTTTTTTCTAGATTTTTTTTCTAGATTTTTTTTCTATAATTTTTTCTAGATTTTTTTTCTAGATTTTTTTTCTAGATTTTTTTCTAGATTTTTTTTCTAGATTTTTTTTCTAGATTTTTTTTCTAGATTTTTTTTCTATAATTTTTTCTAGATTTTTTTTCTAGATTTTTTTTCTAGATTTTTTTCTAGATTTTTTTTCTAGATTTTTTTTCTATAATTTTTTTCTAGATTTTTTTCTAGATTTTTTTCTAGATTTTTTTTCTAGATTTTTTTTTAGATTTTTTTTCTAGATTTTTTTTTAGATTTTTTTTCTAGATTTTTTTCTAGATTTTTTTTCTACATTTTTTTCTAGATTTTTTTTCTAGATTTTTTTTCTAGATTTTTTTTCTAGATTTTTTTCTAGATTTTTTTTCTAGATTTTTTTTCTAGATTTTTTTTCTAGAATTTTTTCTAGATTTTTTTTCTAGATTTTTTTTCTAGAATTTTTTCTAGATTTTTTTTTTAGATTTTTTTTCTAGATTTTTTTTCTAGATTTTTTTTCTAGATTTTTTTTCTAGATTTTTTTCTAGATTTTTTTCTAGATTTTTTTTCTAGAATTTTTTTCTAGATTTTTTTCTAGATTTTTTTTCTAGATTTTTTTTCTAGATTTTTTTTCTAGATTTTTTTCTAGATTTTTTTTCTAGATTTTTTTTTAGATTTTTTTTCTAGATTTTTTTCTAGATTTTTTTTCTACATTTTTTTCTAGATTTTTTTTCTAGATTTTTTTTCTAGATTTTTTTTCTAGATTTTTTTCTAGATTTTTTTTCTAGATTTTTTTTCTAGATTTTTTTTCTAGAATTTTTTCTAGATTTTTTTTCTAGATTTTTTTTCTAGAATTTTTTCTAGATTTTTTTTCTAGATTTTTTTCTAGATTTTTTTTCTAGATTTTTTTTTAGATTTTTTTTCTAGATTTTTTTCTAGATTTTTTTCTAGATTTTTTTCTAGATTTTTTTTCTAGATTTTTTTTCTAGATTTTTTTTCTAGATTTTTTTTCTAGATTTTTTTTCTAGATTTTTTTCTAGATTTTTTTTCTAGATTTTTTTCTAGATTTTTTTTCTAGATTTTTTTTCTAGATTTTTTTCTAGATTTTTTTCTAGATTTTTTTTTTAGATTTTTTTTCTAGATTTTTTTTCTAGATTTTTTTTCTAGATTTTTTTTCTAGATTTTTTTCTAGATTTTTTTCTAGATTTTTTTTCTATAATTTTTTTCTAGATTTTTTTCTAGATTTTTTTCTAGATTTTTTTTCTAGATTTTTTTTCTAGATTTTTTTTCTAGATTTTTTTTCTAGATTTTTTTCTAGATTTTTTTCTAGATTTTTTTCTATAATTTTTTTCTAGATTTTTTTCTAGATTTTTTTCTAGATTTTTTTTCTAGATTTTTTTTCTAGATTTTTTTTCTAGATTTTTTTTCTAGAATTTTTTTCTAGATTTTTTTTCTAGATTTTTTTTCTAGATTTTTTTTCTATAATTTTTTCTAGATTTTTTTTCTAGATTTTTTTTCTATAATTTTTTTCTAGATTTTTTTCTAGATTTTTTTTCTAGATTTTTTTTCTAGATTTTTTTTTAGATTTTTTTTCTAGATTTTTTTCTAGATGTTTTTTCTAGATTTTTTTTCTAGAATTTTTTCTAGATTTTTTTTCTATATTTTTTTTCTAGATTTTTTTCTAGATTTTTTTTCTAGATTTTTTTTCTAGATTTTTTTCTAGAATTTTTTCTAGATTTTTTTTCTAGATTTTTTTTCTAGATTTTTTTTCTAGATTTTTTTTCTAGATTTTTTTTCTAGATTTTTTTTCTATAATTTTTTTCTAGATTTTTTTCTAGATTTTTTTTCTAGATTTTTTTTCTAGATTTTTTTTCTAGATTTTTTTCTAGATTTTTTTTCTAGTTTTTTTTTCTAGATTTTTTTTCTAGAATTTTTTTCTAGATTTTTTTCTAGATTTTTTTCTAGATTTTTTTTCTAGATTTTTTTTCTAGATTTTTTTTCTAGAATTTTTTCTAGATTATTTTTCTAGATTTTTTTTCTAGATTTTTTTTCTAGAATTTTTTTCTAGTTTTTTTTCTAGATTTTTTTTCTAGAATTTTTTTCTAGATTTTTTTTCTAGATTTTTTTTCTAGAATTTTTTCTAGATTTTTTTCTAGATTTTTTTTCTAGATTTTTTTTCTAGAATTTTTTTCTAGATTTTTTTTCTAGATTTTTTTTCTATAATTTTTTTCTAGATTTTTTTCTAGATTTTTTTCTAGATTTTTTTTCTAGATTTTTTTTTAGATTTTTTTTCTAGATTTTTTTCTAGATTTTTTTTCTAGATTTTTTTTCTAGATTTTTTTTCTAGATTTTTTTCTAGATTTTTTTTCTAGATTTTTTTTCTAGATTTTTTTTCTAGATTTTTTTCTAGATTTTTTTCTAGATTTTTTTTCTAGATTTTTTTTCTAGAATTTTTTTCTAGATTTTTTTCTAGATTTTTTTTCTAGATTTTTTTTCTAGATTTTTTTTCTAGATTTTTTTTCTAGAATTTTTTCTAGATTTTTTTCTAGATTTTTTTTCTAGATTTTTTTTCTAGAATTTTTTTCTAGATTTTTTTTCTAGATTTTTTTCTAGATTTTTTTTCTAGATTTTTTTTCTAGATTTTTTTTCTAGATTTTTTTCTAGATTTTTTTTCTAGATTTTTTTTCTAGATTTTTTTTCTAGAATTTTTTTCTAGATTTTTTTCTAGATTTTTTTTCTAGATTTTTTTTCTAGATTTTTTTTCTAGATTTTTTTTCTAGAATTTTTTCTAGATTTTTTTTCTAGATTTTTTTTCTAGATTTTTTTTCTAGAATTCTTTCTAGATTTTTTTTCTAGATTTTTTTTCTAGATTTTTTTTCTATAATTTTTTCTAGATTTTTTTTCTAGATTTTTTTTCTAGATTTTTTTCTAGATTTTTTTTCTAGATTTTTTTTCTAGATTTTTTTTCTAGATTTTTTTTCTATAATTTTTTCTAGATTTTTTTTCTAGATTTTTTTTCTAGATTTTTTTCTAGATTTTTTTTCTAGATTTTTTTTCTATAATTTTTTTCTAGATTTTTTTCTAGATTTTTTTCTAGATTTTTTTTCTAGATTTTTTTTTAGATTTTTTTTCTAGATTTTTTTTTAGATTTTTTTTCTAGATTTTTTTCTAGATTTTTTTTCTACATTTTTTTCTAGATTTTTTTTCTAGATTTTTTTTCTAGATTTTTTTTCTAGATTTTTTTCTAGATTTTTTTTCTAGATTTTTTTTCTAGATTTTTTTTCTAGAATTTTTTCTAGATTTTTTTTCTAGATTTTTTTTCTAGAATTTTTTCTAGATTTTTTTTTTAGATTTTTTTTCTAGATTTTTTTTCTAGATTTTTTTTCTAGATTTTTTTTCTAGATTTTTTTCTAGATTTTTTTCTAGATTTTTTTTCTAGAATTTTTTTCTAGATTTTTTTCTAGATTTTTTTTCTAGATTTTTTTTCTAGATTTTTTTTCTAGATTTTTTTCTAGATTTTTTTTCTAGATTTTTTTTTAGATTTTTTTTCTAGATTTTTTTCTAGATTTTTTTTCTACATTTTTTTCTAGATTTTTTTTCTAGATTTTTTTTCTAGATTTTTTTTCTAGATTTTTTTCTAGATTTTTTTTCTAGATTTTTTTTCTAGATTTTTTTTCTAGAATTTTTTCTAGATTTTTTTTCTAGATTTTTTTTCTAGAATTTTTTCTAGATTTTTTTTCTAGATTTTTTTTCTAGATTTTTTTCTAGATTTTTTTTCTAGATTTTTTTTTAGATTTTTTTTCTAGATTTTTTTCTAGATTTTTTTCTAGATTTTTTTCTAGATTTTTTTTCTAGATTTTTTTTCTAGATTTTTTTTCTAGATTTTTTTTCTAGATTTTTTTTCTAGATTTTTTTCTAGATTTTTTTTCTAGATTTTTTTCTAGATTTTTTTTCTAGATTTTTTTTCTAGATTTTTTTCTAGATTTTTTTCTAGATTTTTTTTTTAGATTTTTTTTCTAGATTTTTTTTCTAGATTTTTTTTCTAGATTTTTTTTCTAGATTTTTTTCTAGATTTTTTTCTAGATTTTTTTTCTATAATTTTTTTCTAGATTTTTTTCTAGATTTTTTTCTAGATTTTTTTTCTAGATTTTTTTTCTAGATTTTTTTTCTAGATTTTTTTTCTAGATTTTTTTCTAGATTTTTTTCTAGATTTTTTTCTATAATTTTTTTCTAGATTTTTTTCTAGATTTTTTTCTAGATTTTTTTTCTAGATTTTTTTTCTAGATTTTTTTTCTAGATTTTTTTTCTAGAATTTTTTTCTAGATTTTTTTTCTAGATTTTTTTTCTATAATTTTTTCTAGATTTTTTTTCTAGATTTTTTTTCTATAATTTTTTTCTAGATTTTTTTCTAGATTTTTTTTCTAGATTTTTTTTCTAGATTTTTTTTCTAGATTTTTTTTCTAGAATTTTTTCTAGATTTTTTTTCTAGATTTTTTTTCTAGATTTTTTTTCTATAATTTTTTCTAGATTTTTTTTCTAGATTTTTTTTCTAGATTTTTTTTCTATAATTTTTTCTAGATTTTTTTTCTAGATTTTTTTCTAGATTTTTTTCTAGATTTTTTTTCTAGATTTTTTTCTAGATTTTTTTTCTAGATTTTTTTTCTAGATTTTTTTTCTAGATTTTTTTTCTAGATTTTTTTTCTAGATTTTTTTCTAGATTTTTTTTCTAGATTTTTTTTCTAGATTTTTTTTCTAGAATTTTTTCTAGATTTTTTTTCTAGATTTTTTTTCTAGATTTTTTTTCTATAATTTTTTCTAGATTTTTTTTCTATATTTTTTTTCTAGAATTTTTTCTAGAATTTTTTCTAGATTTTTTTTCTAGATTTTTTTTCTAGATTTTTTTTCTAGATTTTTTTTCTAGATTTTTTTTCTAGATTTTTTTCTAGATTTTTTTTCTAGATTTTTTTTCTAGATTTTTTTTCTAGATTTTTTTCTAGATTTTTTTCTAGATTTTTTTTCTAGATTTTTTTTCTAGATTTTTTTTCTAGATATTTTACTAGATTTTTTTTCTAGATTTTTTTTCTAGATTTTTTTTTAGATTTTTTTTCTAGATTTTTTTCTAGATTTTTTTCTAGATTTTTTTCTAGATTTTTTTTCTAGATTTTTTTTCTAGATTTTTTTTCTAGATTTTTTTTCTAGATTTTTTTTCTAGATTTTTTTCTAGATTTTTTTTCTAGATTTTTTTCTAGATTTTTTTTCTAGATTTTTTTTCTAGATTTTTTTCTAGATTTTTTTCTAGATTTTTTTTTTAGATTTTTTTTCTAGATTTTTTTTCTAGATTTTTTTTCTAGATTTTTTTTCTAGATTTTTTTCTAGATTTTTTTCTAGATTTTTTTTCTATAATTTTTTTCTAGATTTTTTTCTAGATTTTTTTCTAGATTTTTTTTCTAGATTTTTTTTCTAGATTTTTTTTCTAGATTTTTTTTCTAGATTTTTTTCTAGATTTTTTTCTAGATTTTTTTCTATAATTTTTTTCTAGATTTTTTTCTAGATTTTTTTCTAGATTTTTTTTCTAGATTTTTTTTCTAGATTTTTTTTCTAGATTTTTTTCTAGATTTTTTTCTAGATTTTTTTTCTAGATTTTTTTCTAGATTTTTTTTCTAGATTTTTTTTCTAGATTTTTTTTCTAGATTTTTTTTCTAGATTTTTTTTCTAGATTTTTTTCTAGATTTTTTTTCTAGATTTTTTTTCTAGATTTTTTTTCTAGAATTTTTTCTAGATTTTTTTTCTAGATTTTTTTTCTAGATTTTTTTTCTATAATTTTTTCTAGATTTTTTTTCTATATTTTTTTTCTAGAATTTTTTCTAGAATTTTTTCTAGATTTTTTTTCTAGATTTTTTTTCTAGATTTTTTTTCTAGATTTTTTTTCTAGATTTTTTTTCTAGATTTTTTTCTAGATTTTTTTTCTAGATTTTTTTTCTAGATTTTTTTTCTAGATTTTTTTCTAGATTTTTTTCTAGATTTTTTTTCTAGATTTTTTTTCTAGATTTTTTTTCTAGATATTTTACTAGATTTTTTTTCTAGATTTTTTTTCTAGATTTTTTTTTAGATTTTTTTTCTAGATTTTTTTCTAGATTTTTTTCTAGATTTTTTTCTAGATTTTTTTTCTAGATTTTTTTTCTAGATTTTTTTTCTAGATTTTTTTTCTAGATTTTTTTTCTAGATTTTTTTCTAGATTTTTTTTCTAGATTTTTTTCTAGATTTTTTTTCTAGATTTTTTTTCTAGATTTTTTTCTAGATTTTTTTCTAGATTTTTTTTTTAGATTTTTTTTCTAGATTTTTTTTCTAGATTTTTTTTCTAGATTTTTTTTCTAGATTTTTTTCTAGATTTTTTTCTAGATTTTTTTTCTATAATTTTTTTCTAGATTTTTTTCTAGATTTTTTTCTAGATTTTTTTTCTAGATTTTTTTTCTAGATTTTTTTTCTAGATTTTTTTTCTAGATTTTTTTCTAGATTTTTTTCTAGATTTTTTTCTATAATTTTTTTCTAGATTTTTTTCTAGATTTTTTTCTAGATTTTTTTTCTAGATTTTTTTTCTAGATTTTTTTTCTAGATTTTTTTTCTAGAATTTTTTTCTAGATTTTTTTTCTAGATTTTTTTTCTAGATTTTTTTTCTATAATTTTTTCTAGATTTTTTTTCTAGATTTTTTTTCTATAATTTTTTTCTAGATTTTTTTCTAGATTTTTTTTCTAGATTTTTTTTCTAGATTTTTTTTCTAGATTTTTTTTCTAGAATTTTTTCTAGATTTTTTTTCTAGATTTTTTTTCTAGATTTTTTTTCTATAATTTTTTCTAGATTTTTTTTCTAGATTTTTTTTCTAGATTTTTTTTCTATAATTTTTTCTAGATTTTTTTTCTAGATTTTTTTCTAGATTTTTTTCTAGATTTTTTTTCTAGATTTTTTTCTAGATTTTTTTTCTAGATTTTTTTTCTAGATTTTTTTTCTAGATTTTTTTTCTAGATTTTTTTTCTAGATTTTTTTCTAGATTTTTTTTCTAGATTTTTTTTCTAGATTTTTTTTCTAGAATTTTTTCTAGATTTTTTTTCTAGATTTTTTTTCTAGATTTTTTTTCTATAATTTTTTCTAGATTTTTTTTCTATATTTTTTTTCTAGAATTTTTTCTAGAATTTTTTCTAGATTTTTTTTCTAGATTTTTTTTCTAGATTTTTTTTCTAGATTTTTTTTCTAGATTTTTTTTCTAGATTTTTTTCTAGATTTTTTTTCTAGATTTTTTTTCTAGATTTTTTTTCTAGATTTTTTTCTAGATTTTTTTCTAGATTTTTTTTCTAGATTTTTTTTCTAGATTTTTTTTCTAGATATTTTACTAGATTTTTTTTCTAGATTTTTTTTCTAGAATTTTTTCTAGATTTTTTTTCTATAATTTTTTCTAGATTTTTTTTCTAGATTTTTTTTCTAGATTTTTTTCTAGATTTTTTTTCTAGATTTTTTTTCTAGATTTTTTTTCTAGATTTTTTTCTAGATTTTTTTCTAGATTTTTTTTCTAGATTTTTTTTCTAGATTTTTTTTCTAGATATTTTACTAGATTTTTTTTCTAGATTTTTTTTCTAGAATTTTTTCTAGATTTTTTTTCTAGAATTTTTTCTAGATTTTTTTTCTAGATTTTTTTCTAGATTTTTTTTCTAGATTTTTTTTCTAGATTTTTTTTCTAGAATTTTTTTCTAGATTTTTTTCTAGATTTTTTTTCTAGATTTTTTTTCTAGATTTTTTTTCTAGATTTTTTTTCTAGAATTTTTTCTAGATTTTTTTTCTAGATTTTTTTTCTAGATTTTTTTTCTAGAATTTTTTCTAGATTTTTTTTCTAGATTTTTTTTCTATAATTTTTTCTAGATTTTTTTTCTAGATTTTTTTCTAGATTTTTTTCTAGATTTTTTTTCTAGATTTTTTTTCTAGAATTTTTTTCTAGAATTTTTTTCTAGATTTTTTTCTAGATTTTTTTTCTAGATTTTTTTTCTAGATTTTTTTTCTAGATTTTTTTTCTAGATTTTTTTCTAGATTTTTTTTCTAGATTTTTTTTCTAGATTTTTTTTCTAGATTTTTTTTCTAGAATTTTTTCTAGAATTTTTTCTAGATTTATTTTCTAGATTTTTTTTCTAGAATTTTTTTCTAGATTTTTTTTCTAGATTTTTTTTCTAGATTTTTTTCTAGATTTTTTTTCTAGATTTTTTTTCTATAATTTTTTCTAGATTTTTTTTCTAGATTTTTTTCTAGATTTTTTTCTAGATTTTTTTTCTAGATTTTTTTCTAGAATTTTTTCTAGATTTTTTTTCTAGATTTTTTTTCTAGATTTTTTTCTAGATTTTTTTTCTAGATTTTTTTTCTAGATTTTTTTTCTATAATTTTTTTCTAGATTTTTTTCTAGAATTTTTTTCTAGATTTTTTTCTAGATTTTTTTTCTAGATTTTTTTTCTAGATTTTTTTTCTAGATTTTTTTTCTAGATTTTTTTCTAGATTTTTTTTCTAGATTTTTTTTCTAGATTTTTTTCTAGAATTTTTTCTAGATTTTTTTTCTAGATTTTTTTTCTAGATTTTTTTTCTATAATTTTTTCTAGATTTTTTTTCTAGATTTTTTTTCTAGATTTTTTTCTAGATTTTTTTTCTAGATTTTTTTTCTAGATTTTTTTTCTAGATTTTTTTTCTAGATTTTTTTCTAGATTTTTTTTCTAGATTTTTTTTCTAGATTTTTTTTCTAGAATTTTTTTCTAGATTTTTTTCTAGATTTTTTTCTAGATTTTTTTTCTAGATTTTTTTTCTAGATTTTTTTTCTAGATTTTTTTCTAGATTTTTTTTCTAGATTTTTTTTCTAGATTTTTTTTCTATAATTTTTTTCTAGATTTTTTTCTAGAATTTTTTTCTAGATTTTTTTCTAGATTTTTTTTCTAGATTTTTTTTCTAGATTTTTTTTCTATATTTTTTTTCTAGATTTTTTTCTAGATTTTTTTTCTAGATTTTTTTTCTAGATTTTTTTCTAGAATTTTTTCTAGATTTTTTTTCTAGATTTTTTTTCTAGATTTTTTTTCTAGATTTTTTTTCTAGATTTTTTTTCTAGATTTTTTTTCTATAATTTTTTTCTAGATTTTTTTCTAGATTTTTTTTCTAGATTTTTTTTCTAGATTTTTTTTCTAGATTTTTTTCTAGATTTTTTTTCTAGTTTTTTTTTCTAGATTTTTTTTCTAGAATTTTTTTCTAGATTTTTTTCTAGATTTTTTTCTAGATTTTTTTTCTAGATTTTTTTTCTAGATTTTTTTTCTAGAATTTTTTCTAGATTATTTTTCTAGATTTTTTTTCTAGATTTTTTTTCTAGAATTTTTTTCTAGTTTTTTTTCTAGATTTTTTTTCTAGAATTTTTTTCTAGATTTTTTTTCTAGATTTTTTTTCTAGAATTTTTTCTAGATTTTTTTCTAGATTTTTTTCTAGATTTTTTTCTAGATTTTTTTTCTAGATTTTTTTTTAGATTTTTTTTCTAGATTTTTTTCTAGATTTTTTTTCTAGATTTTTTTTCTAGATTTTTTTTCTAGATTTTTTTCTAGATTTTTTTTCTAGATTTTTTTTCTAGATTTTTTTTCTAGATTTTTTTCTAGATTTTTTTCTAGATTTTTTTTCTAGATTTTTTTTCTAGAATTTTTTTCTAGATTTTTTTCTAGATTTTTTTTCTAGATTTTTTTTCTAGATTTTTTTTCTAGATTTTTTTTCTAGAATTTTTTCTAGATTTTTTTCTAGATTTTTTTTCTAGATTTTTTTTCTAGAATTTTTTTCTAGATTTTTTTTCTAGATTTTTTTCTAGATTTTTTTTCTAGATTTTTTTTCTAGATTTTTTTTCTAGATTTTTTTCTAGATTTTTTTTCTAGATTTTTTTTCTAGATTTTTTTTCTAGAATTTTTTTCTAGATTTTTTTCTAGATTTTTTTTCTAGATTTTTTTTCTAGATTTTTTTTCTAGATTTTTTTTCTAGAATTTTTTCTAGATTTTTTTTCTAGATTTTTTTTCTAGATTTTTTTTCTAGAATTCTTTCTAGATTTTTTTTCTAGATTTTTTTTCTAGATTTTTTTTCTATAATTTTTTCTAGATTTTTTTTCTAGATTTTTTTTCTAGATTTTTTTCTAGATTTTTTTTCTAGATTTTTTTTCTAGATTTTTTTTCTAGATTTTTTTTCTATAATTTTTTCTAGATTTTTTTTCTAGATTTTTTTTCTAGATTTTTTTCTAGATTTTTTTTCTAGATTTTTTTTCTATAATTTTTTTCTAGATTTTTTTCTAGATTTTTTTCTAGATTTTTTTTCTAGATTTTTTTTTAGATTTTTTTTCTAGATTTTTTTTTAGATTTTTTTTCTAGATTTTTTTCTAGATTTTTTTTCTACATTTTTTTCTAGATTTTTTTTCTAGATTTTTTTTCTAGATTTTTTTTCTAGATTTTTTTCTAGATTTTTTTTCTAGATTTTTTTTCTAGATTTTTTTTCTAGAATTTTTTCTAGATTTTTTTTCTAGATTTTTTTTCTAGAATTTTTTCTAGATTTTTTTTTTAGATTTTTTTTCTAGATTTTTTTTCTAGATTTTTTTTCTAGATTTTTTTTCTAGATTTTTTTCTAGATTTTTTTCTAGATTTTTTTTCTAGAATTTTTTTCTAGATTTTTTTCTAGATTTTTTTTCTAGATTTTTTTTCTAGATTTTTTTTCTAGATTTTTTTCTAGATTTTTTTTCTAGATTTTTTTTTAGATTTTTTTTCTAGATTTTTTTCTAGATTTTTTTTCTACATTTTTTTCTAGATTTTTTTTCTAGATTTTTTTTCTAGATTTTTTTTCTAGATTTTTTTCTAGATTTTTTTTCTAGATTTTTTTTCTAGATTTTTTTTCTAGAATTTTTTCTAGATTTTTTTTCTAGATTTTTTTTCTAGAATTTTTTCTAGATTTTTTTTCTAGATTTTTTTCTAGATTTTTTTTCTAGATTTTTTTTTAGATTTTTTTTCTAGATTTTTTTCTAGATTTTTTTCTAGATTTTTTTCTAGATTTTTTTTCTAGATTTTTTTTCTAGATTTTTTTTCTAGATTTTTTTTCTAGATTTTTTTTCTAGATTTTTTTCTAGATTTTTTTTCTAGATTTTTTTCTAGATTTTTTTTCTAGATTTTTTTTCTAGATTTTTTTCTAGATTTTTTTCTAGATTTTTTTTTTAGATTTTTTTTCTAGATTTTTTTTCTAGATTTTTTTTCTAGATTTTTTTTCTAGATTTTTTTCTAGATTTTTTTCTAGATTTTTTTTCTATAATTTTTTTCTAGATTTTTTTCTAGATTTTTTTCTAGATTTTTTTTCTAGATTTTTTTTCTAGATTTTTTTTCTAGATTTTTTTTCTAGATTTTTTTCTAGATTTTTTTCTAGATTTTTTTCTATAATTTTTTTCTAGATTTTTTTCTAGATTTTTTTCTAGATTTTTTTTCTAGATTTTTTTTCTAGATTTTTTTTCTAGATTTTTTTTCTAGAATTTTTTTCTAGATTTTTTTTCTAGATTTTTTTTCTAGATTTTTTTTCTATAATTTTTTCTAGATTTTTTTTCTAGATTTTTTTTCTATAATTTTTTTCTAGATTTTTTTCTAGATTTTTTTTCTAGATTTTTTTTCTAGATTTTTTTTTAGATTTTTTTTCTAGATTTTTTTCTAGATGTTTTTTCTAGATTTTTTTTCTAGAATTTTTTCTAGATTTTTTTTCTATAATTTTTTCTAGATTTTTTTTCTAGATTTTTTTCTAGATTTTTTTTCTAGATTTTTTTTCTAGATTTTTTTTCTAGAATTTTTTTCTAGATTTTTTTCTAGATTTTTTTTCTAGATTTTTTTTCTAGATTTTTTTTCTAGATTTTTTTTCTAGAATTTTTTCTAGATTTTTTTTCTAGATTTTTTTTCTAGATTTTTTTTCTATAATTTTTTCTAGATTTTTTTTCTAGATTTTTTTTCTAGATTTTTTTTCTATAATTTTTTCTAGATTTTTTTTCTAGATTTTTTTCTAGATTTTTTTCTAGATTTTTTTTCTAGATTTTTTTCTAGATTTTTTTTCTAGATTTTTTTTCTAGATTTTTTTTCTAGATTTTTTTTCTAGATTTTTTTTCTAGATTTTTTTCTAGATTTTTTTTCTAGATTTTTTTTCTAGATTTTTTTTCTATAATTTTTTCTAGATTTTTTTTCTAGATTTTTTTTCTAGATTTTTTTTCTATAATTTTTTCTAGATTTTTTTTCTATATTTTTTTTCTAGAATTTTTTCTAGAATTTTTTCTAGATTTTTTTTCTAGATTTTTTTTCTAGAATTTTTTTCTAGATTTTTTTTCTAGATTTTTTTTCTAGATTTTTTTCTAGATTTTTTTTCTAGATTTTTTTTCTAGATTTTTTTTCTAGATTTTTTTCTAGATTTTTTTCTAGATTTTTTTTCTAGATTTTTTTTCTAGATTTTTTTTCTAGATATTTTACTAGATTTTTTTTCTAGATTTTTTTTCTAGAATTTTTTCTAGATTTTTTTTCTATAATTTTTTCTAGATTTTTTTTCTAGATTTTTTTTCTAGATTTTTTTCTAGATTTTTTTTCTAGATTTTTTTTCTAGATTTTTTTTCTAGATTTTTTTCTAGATTTTTTTCTAGATTTTTTTTCTAGATTTTTTTTCTAGATTTTTTTTCTAGATATTTTACTAGATTTTTTTTCTAGATTTTTTTTCTAGAATTTTTTCTAGATTTTTTTTCTAGAATTTTTTCTAGATTTTTTTTCTAGATTTTTTTCTAGATTTTTTTTCTAGATTTTTTTTCTAGATTTTTTTTCTAGAATTTTTTTCTAGATTTTTTTCTAGATTTTTTTTCTAGATTTTTTTTCTAGATTTTTTTTCTAGATTTTTTTTCTAGAATTTTTTCTAGATTTTTTTTCTAGATTTTTTTTCTAGATTTTTTTTCTAGAATTTTTTCTAGATTTTTTTTCTAGATTTTTTTTCTATAATTTTTTCTAGATTTTTTTTCTAGATTTTTTTCTAGATTTTTTTCTAGATTTTTTTTCTAGATTTTTTTTCTAGAATTTTTTTCTAGAATTTTTTTCTAGATTTTTTTCTAGATTTTTTTTCTAGATTTTTTTTCTAGATTTTTTTTCTAGATTTTTTTTCTAGATTTTTTTCTAGATTTTTTTTCTAGATTTTTTTTCTAGATTTTTTTTCTAGATTTTTTTTCTAGAATTTTTTCTAGAATTTTTTCTAGATTTATTTTCTAGATTTTTTTTCTAGAATTTTTTTCTAGATTTTTTTTCTAGATTTTTTTTCTAGATTTTTTTCTAGATTTTTTTTCTAGATTTTTTTTCTATAATTTTTTCTAGATTTTTTTTCTAGATTTTTTTCTAGATTTTTTTCTAGATTTTTTTTCTAGATTTTTTTCTAGAATTTTTTCTAGATTTTTTTTCTAGATTTTTTTTCTAGAATTTTTTCTAGAATTTTTTCTAGATTTTTTTTCTAGATTTTTTTTCTAGAATTTTTTTCTATAATTTTTTCTAGATTTTTTTTCTATAATTTTTTCTAGATTTTTTTTCTAGATTTTTTTTCTAGATTTTTTTTCTATAATTTTTTCTAGATTTTTTTTCTAGATTTTTTTCTAGATTTTTTTCTAGATTTTTTTTCTAGATTTTTTTCTAGATTTTTTTTCTAGATTTTTTTTCTAGATTTTTTTTCTATATTTTTTTTCTAGATTTTTTTTCTAGATTTTTTTCTAGATTTTTTTTCTAGATTTTTTTTCTAGATTTTTTTTCTAGAATTTTTTCTAGATTTTTTTTCTAGATTTTTTTTCTAGATTTTTTTTCTATAATTTTTTCTAGATTTTTTTTCTATATTTTTTTTCTAGAATTTTTTCTAGAATTTTTTCTAGATTTTTTTTCTAGATTTTTTTTCTAAAATTTTTTTCTAGATTTTTTTTCTAGATTTTTTTTCTAGATTTTTTTCTAGATTTTTTTTCTAGATTTTTTTTCTAGATTTTTTTTCTAGATTTTTTTCTAGATTTTTTTCTAGATTTTTTTTCTAGATTTTTTTTCTAGATTTTTTTTCTATAATTTTTTCTAGATTTTTTTTCTAGATTTTTTTTCTAGATTTTTTTCTAGATTTTTTTTCTAGATTTTTTTTCTAGATTTTTTTTCTAGATTTTTTTCTAGATTTTTTTCTAGATTTTTTTTCTAGATTTTTTTTCTAGATTTTTTTTCTAGATATTTTACTAGATTTTTTTTCTAGATTTTTTTTCTAGAATTTTTTCTAGATTTTTTTTCTATAATTTTTTCTAGATTTTTTTTCTAGATTTTTTTCTAGATTTTTTTTCTAGATTTTTTTTCTAGATTTTTTTTCTAGAATTTTTTTCTAGATTTTTTTCTAGATTTTTTTTCTAGATTTTTTTTCTAGATTTTTTTTCTAGATTTTTTTTCTAGAATTTTTTCTAGATTTTTTTTCTAGATTTTTTTTCTAGATTTTTTTTCTATAATTTTTTCTAGATTTTTTTTCTAGATTTTTTTTCTATAATTTTTTCTAGATTTTTTTTCTAGATTTTTTTCTAGATTTTTTTCTAGATTTTTTTTCTAGATTTTTTTTCTAGAATTTTTTTCTAGAATTTTTTTCTAGATTTTTTTCTAGATTTTTTTTCTAGATTTTTTTTCTAGATTTTTTTTCTAGATTTTTTTTCTAGATTTTTTTCTAGATTTTTTTTCTAGATTTTTTTTCTAGATTTTTTTTCTAGATTTTTTTTCTAGAATTTTTTCTAGAATTTTTTCTAGATTTATTTTCTAGATTTTTTTTCTAGAATTTTTTTCTAGATTTTTTTTCTAGATTTTTTTTCTAGATTTTTTTCTAGATTTTTTTTCTAGATTTTTTTTCTAGATTTTTTTTCTAGATTTTTTTCTAGATTTTTTTCTAAATTTTTTTTCTAGATTTTTTTTCTAGATTTTTTTTCTAGATATTTTACTAGATTTTTTTTCTAGAATTTTTTCTAGATTTTTTTTCTAGATTTTTTTTCTAGATTTTTTTCTAGATTTTTTTTCTAGATTTTTTTTCTAGATTTTTTTTCTAGATTTTTTTTCTAGATTTTTTTCTATAATTTTTTCTAGATTTTTTTTCTAGATTTTTTTCTAGATTTTTTTTCTAGATTTTTTTTCTAGATTTTTTTTCTAGAATTTTTTTCTAGATTTTTTTCTAGATTTTTTTTCTAGATTTTTTTTCTAGATTTTTTTTCTAGATTTTTTTTCTAGAATTTTTTCTAGATTTTTTTTCTAGATTTTTTTTCTAGATTTTTTTTCTATAATTTTTTCTAGATTTTTTTTCTAGATTTTTTTTCTATAATTTTTTCTAGATTTTTTTTCTAGATTTTTTTCTAGATTTTTTTCTAGATTTTTTTTCTAGATTTTTTTTCTAGAATTTTTTTCTAGAATTTTTTTCTAGATTTTTTTCTAGATTTTTTTTCTAGATTTTTTTTCTAGATTTTTTTTCTAGATTTTTTTTCTAGATTTTTTTTCTAGATTTTTTTTCTAGAATTTTTTCTAGAATTTTTTCTAGATTTATTTTCTAGATTTTTTTTCTAGAATTTTTTTCTAGATTTTTTTTCTAGATTTTTTTTCTAGATTTTTTTCTAGATTTTTTTTCTAGATTTTTTTTCTAGATTTTTTTTCTAGATTTTTTTCTAGATTTTTTTCTAAATTTTTTTTCTAGATTTTTTTCTAGATTTTTTTTCTAGATTTTTTTTCTAGATTTTTTTTCTAGATTTTTTTCTAGATTTTTTTTCTAGATTTTTTTTCTAGATTTTTTTTCTATAATTTTTTTCTAGATTTTTTTCTAGATTTTTTTTCTAGATTTTTTTTCTAGATTTTTTTTCTAGAATTTTTTCTAGATTTTTTTTCTAGATTTTTTTTCTAGATTTTTTTTCTATAATTTTTTCTAGATTTTTTTTCTAGATTTTTTTCTAGATTTTTTTTCTAGATTTTTTTTCTAGAATTTTTTTCTAGATTTTTTTCTAGATTTTTTTTCTAGATTTTTTTTCTAGATTTTTTTTCTAGATTTTTTTTCTAGAATTTTTTCTAGATTTTTTTTCTAGATTTTTTTCGAGATTTTTTTTCTAGATTTTTTTTCTAGATTTTTTTTCTAGATTTTTTTTCTAGATTTTTTTTCTAGATTTTTTTTCTAGATTTTTTTTCTAGATTTTTTTCTAGATTTTTTTTCTAGATTTTTTTTCTAGATTTTTTTTCTAGATTTTTTTTCTATAATTTTTTCTAGATTTTTTTTCTAGATTTTTTTCTAGATTTTTTTTCTAGATTTTTTTTTAGATTTTTTTTCTAGATTTCTTTCTAGATTTTTTTTCTACATTTTTTTCTAGATTTTTTTTCTAGATTTTTTTTCTAGATTTTTTTTCTAGATTTTTTTTCTAGATTTTTTTTCTAGATTTTTTTCTAGATTTTTTTTCTAGATTTTTTTCTAGATTTTTTTTCTAGAATTTTTTCTAGATTTTTTTTCTAGATTTTTTTTCTAGAATTTTTTCTAGATTTTTTTTCTAGATTTTTTTCTAGATTTTTTTCTAGATTTTTTTTCTAGATTTTTTTTCTAGATTTTTTTTCTAGATTTTTTTTCTAGAATTTTTTTCTAGATTTTTTTTCTAGATTTTTTTTCTAGATTTTTTTGTATAATTTTTTCTAGATTTTTTTTCTAGATTTTTTTTCTATAATTTTTTTCTAGATTTTTTTCTAGATTTTTTTTCTAGATTTTTTTTCTAGATTTTTTTTTAGATTTTTTTTCTAGATTTTTTTCTAGATGTTTTTTCTAGATTTTTTTTCTAGAATTTTTTCTAGATTTTTTTTCTATAATTTTTTCTAGATTTTTTTTCTAGATTTTTTTCTAGATTTTTTTTCTAGATTTTTTTCTAGATTTTTTTTCTAGATTTTTTTTCTAGATTTTTTTTCTAGAATTTTTTTCTAGATTTTTTTCTAGATTTTTTTTCTAGATTTTTTTTCTAGATTTTTTTCTAGATTTTTTTTCTAGATTTTTTTTCTAGATTTTTTTTCTAGAATTTTTTCTAGATTTTTTTTCTAGATTTTTTTTCTAGAATTTTTTCTAGATTTTTTTTTTAGATTTTTTTTCTAGATTTTTTTTCTAGATTTTTTTTCTAGATTTTTTTTCTAGATTTTTTTCTAGATTTTTTTCTAGATTTTTTTTCTATAATTTTTTTCTAGATTTTTTTCTAGATTTTTTTCTAGATTTTTTTTCTAGATTTTTTTTCTAGATTTTTTTTCTAGATTTTTTTTTTAGATTTTTTTTCTAGATTTTTTTCTAGATTTTTTTTCTAGATTTTTTTTCTATAATTTTTTTCTAGATTTTTTTCTAGATTTTTTTCTAGATTTTTTTTCTAGATTTTTTTTCTAGATTTTTTTTCTAGATTTTTTTTATAGATTTTTTTTCTAGATTTTTTTTCTAGATTTTTTTTCTAGATTTTTTTGTATAATTTTTTCTAGATTTTTTTTCTAGATTTTTTTTCTATAATTTTTTTCTAGATTTTTTTCTAGATTTTTTTTCTAGATTTTTTTTCTAGATTTTTTTTTAGATTTTTTTTCTAGATTTTTTTCTAGATGTTTTTTCTAGATTTTTTTTCTAGAATTTTTTCTAGATTTTTTTTCTATAATTTTTTCTAGATTTTTTTTCTAGATTTTTTTCTAGATTTTTTTTCTAGATTTTTTTTCTAGATTTTTTTTCTAGAATTTTTTTCTAGATTTTTTTCTAGATTTTTTTTCTAGATTTTTTTTCTAGATTTTTTTTCTAGATTTTTTTTCTAGATTTTTTTTCTAGATTTTTTTTCTATAATTTTTTCTAGATTTTTTTTCTAGATTTTTTTCTAGATTTTTTTCTAGATTTTTTTCTAGATTTTTTTTCTAGATTTTTTTTCTATAATTTTTTCTAGATTTTTTTTCTAGATTTTTTTTCTAGATTTTTTTTCTATAATTTTTTCTAGATTTTTTTTCTAGATTTTTTTCTAGATTTTTTTCTAGATTTTTTCTCTAGATTTTTTTTCTAGAATTTTTTTCTAGAATTTTTTTCTAGATTTTTTTCTAGATTTTTTTTCTAGATTTTTTTTCTAGATTTTTTTTCTAGATTTTTTTTTAGATTTTTTTTCTAGATTTTTTTTCTATAATTTTTTTCTAGATTTTTTTTCTAGATTTTTTTTCTAGATTTTTTTCTAGATTTTTTTTCTAGATTTTTTTTCTATAATTTTTTCTAGATTTTTTTTCTAGATTTTTTTTCTAGATTTTTTTTCTATAATTTTTTCTAGATTTTTTTTCTAGATTTTTTTCTAGATTTTTTTTCTAGATTTTTTTCTAGATTTTTTTTCTAGATTTTTTTTCTAGATTTTTTTTCTAGAATTTTTTCTAGATTTTTTTTCTAGATTTTTTTTCTAGAATTTTTTCTAGATTTTTTTTTTAGATTTTTTTTCTAGATTTTTTTTCTAGATTTTTTTTCTAGATTTTTTTTCTAGATTTTTTTCTAGATTTTTTTCTAGATTTTTTTTCTATAATTTTTTTCTAGATTTTTTTCTAGATTTTTTTCTAGATTTTTTTTCTAGATTTTTTTTCTAGATTTTTTTTTTAGATTTTTTTTCTAGATTTTTTTCTAGATTTTTTTCTAGATTTTTTTTCTATAATTTTTTTCTAGATTTTTTTCTAGATTTTTTTCTAGATTTTTTTTCTAGATTTTTTTTCTAGATTTTTTTTCTAGATTTTTTTTCTAGATTTTTTTTCTAGATTTTTTTTCTAGATTTTTTTTCTAGATTTTTTTGTATAATTTTTTCTAGATTTTTTTTCTAGATTTTTTTTCTATAATTTTTTTCTAGATTTTTTTCTAGATTTTTTTTCTAGATTTTTTTTCTAGATTTTTTTTTAGATTTTTTTTCTAGATTTTTTTCTAGATGTTTTTTCTAGATTTTTTTTCTAGAATTTTTTCTAGATTTTTTTTCTATAATTTTTTCTAGATTTTTTTTCTAGATTTTTTTCTAGATTTTTTTTCTAGATTTTTTTTCTAGATTTTTTTCTAGATTTTTTTTCTAGATTTTTTTTCTAGATTTTTTTTCTAGATTTTTTTTCTAGATTTTTTTCTAGATTTTTTTCTAGATTTTTTTTCTAGATTTTTTTCTAGATTTTTTTTCTAGATTTTTTTTCTAGATTTTTTTTCTAGATTTTTTTTCTAGATTTTTTTTCTAGATTTTTTTTCTATAATTTTTTCTAGATTTTTTTTCTAGATTTTTTTTCTATAATTTTTTCTAGATTTTTTTTCTAGATTTTTTTCTAGATTTTTTTCTAGATTTTTTTTCTAGATTTTTTTTCTAGATTTTTTTTCTAGATTTTTTTTCTAGATTTTTTTCTAGATTTTTTTCTAGATTTTTTTTCTAGATTTTTTTTCTAGATTTTTTTTCTAGATTTTTTTCTAGATTTTTTTTCTAGATTTTTTTTCTAGATTTTTTTTCTATAATTTTTTTCTAGATTTTTTTCTAGATTTTTTTTCTAGATTTTTTTTCTAGATTTTTTTTCTAGATTTTTTTTCTAGAATTTTTTCTAGATTTTTTTTCTAGATTTTTTTTCTAGATTTTTTTTCTATAATTTTTTCTAGATTTTTTTTCTAGATTTTTTTTCTAGATTTTTTTCTAGATTTTTTTTCTAGATTTTTTTTCTAGAATTTTTTTCTAGATTTTTTTCTAGATTTTTTTTCTAGATTTTTTTTCTAGATTTTTTTTCTAGATTTTTTTTCTAGAATTTTTTCTAGATTTTTTTTCTAGATTTTTTTCGAGATTTTTTTTCTAGATTTTTTTTCTAGATTTTTTTTCTAGATTTTTTTTCTAGATTTTTTTTCTAGATTTTTTTTCTAGATTTTTTTTCTAGATTTTTTTCTAGATTTTTTTTCTAGATTTTTTTTCTAGATTTTTTTTCTAGATTTTTTTTCTATAATTTTTTCTAGATTTTTTTTCTAGATTTTTTTCTAGATTTTTTTTCTAGATTTTTTTTTAGATTTTTTTTCTAGATTTCTTTCTAGATTTTTTTTCTACATTTTTTTCTAGATTTTTTTTCTAGATTTTTTTTCTAGATTTTTTTTCTAGATTTTTTTTCTAGATTTTTTTTCTAGATTTTTTTCTAGATTTTTTTTCTAGATTTTTTTTCTAGATTTTTTTTCTAGAATTTTTTCTAGATTTTTTTTCTAGATTTTTTTTCTAGAATTTTTTCTAGATTTTTTTTTTAGATTTTTTTTCTAGATTTTTTTTCTAGATTTTTTTTCTAGATTTTTTTTCTAGATTTTTTTTCTAGATTTTTTTTCTAGATTTTTTTTCTAGATTTTTTTTCTAGATTTTTTTCTAGATTTTTTTCTAGATTTTTTTTCTATAATTTTTTTCTAGATTTTTTTCTAGATGTTTTTCTAGATTTTTTTTCTAGATTTTTTTTCTAGATTTTTTTTTTAGATTTTTTTTCTAGATTTTTTTCTAGATTTTTTTCTAGATTTTTTTTCTATAATTTTTTTCTAGATTTTTTTCTAGATTTTTTTCTAGATTTTTTTTCTAGATTTTTTTTCTAGATTTTTTTTCTAGATTTTTTTTCTAGAATTTTTTTCTAGATTTTTTTTCTAGATTTTTTTTCTAGATTTTTTTGTATAATTTTTTCTAGATTTTTTTTCTAGATTTTTTTTCTATAATTTTTTTCTAGATTTTTTTCTAGATTTTTTTTCTAGATTTTTTTTCTAGATTTTTTTTTAGATTTTTTTTCTAGATTTTTTTCTAGATGTTTTTTCTAGATTTTTTTTCTAGAATTTTTTCTAGATTTTTTTTCTATAATTTTTTCTAGATTTTTTTTCTAGATTTTTTTCTAGATTTTTTTTCTAGATTTTTTTTCTAGATTTTTTTTCTAGAATTTTTTTCTAGATTTTTTTCTAGATTTTTTTTCTAGATTTTTTTTCTAGATTTTTTTTCTAGATTTTTTTCTAGATTTTTTTTCTAGATTTTTTTTCTAGATTTTTTTTCTAGAATTTTTTCTAGATTTTTTTTCTAGATTTTTTTTCTAGAATTTTTTCTAGATTTTTTTTTTAGATTTTTTTTCTAGATTTTTTTTCTAGATTTTTTTTCTAGATTTTTTTTCTAGATTTTTTTTCTAGATTTTTTTCTAGATTTTTTTTCTAGATTTTTTTCTAGATTTTTTTTCTAGATTTTTTTTCTAGATTTTTTTTCTAGAATTTTTTCTAGATTTTTTTTCTAGATTTTTTTTCTAGAATTTTTTCTAGATTTTTTTTTTAGATTTTTTTTCTAGATTTTTTTTCTAGATTTTTTTTCTAGATTTTTTTTCTAGATTTTTTTCTAGATTTTTTTCTAGATTTTTTTTCTATAATTTTTTTCTAGATTTTTTTCTAGATTTTTTTCTAGATTTTTTTTCTAGATTTTTTTCTAGATTTTTTTTTTAGATTTTTTTTCTAGATTTTTTTCTAGATTTTCTTTCTTGATTTTTTTTCTATAATTTTTTTCTAGATTTTTTTCTAGATTTTCTTTCTTGATTTTTTTTCTAGATTTTTTTTCTAGATTTTTTTTCTAGATTTTTTTTATAGAATTTTTTTCTAGATTTTTTTTCTAGATTTTTTTTTAGATTTTTTTTCTAGATTTTTTTCTAGATGTTTTTTCTAGATTTTTTTTCTAGAATTTTTTCTAGATTTTTTTTCTATAATTTTTTCTAGATTTTTTTTCTAGATTTTTTTCTAGATTTTTTTTCTATAATTTTTTCTAGATTTTTTTTCTAGAATTTTTTTCTAGATTTTTTTCTAGATTTTTTTTCTAGATTTTTTTTCTAGATTTTTTTTCTAGATTTTTTTTCTAGATTTTTTTTCTAGATTTTTTTTCTATAATTTTTTCTAGATTTTTTTTCTAGATTTTTTTCTAGATTTTTTTCTAGATTTTTTTCTAGATTTTTTTTCTAGATTTTTTTTCTATAATTTTTTCTAGATTTTTTTTCTAGATTTTTTTTCTAGATTTTTTTTCTATAATTTTTTCTAGATTTTTTTTCTAGATTTTTTTCTAGATTTTTTTCTAGATTTTTTTCTAGATTTTTTTTCTAGATTTTTTTTCTATATTTTTTTTCTAGATTTTTTTTTAGATTTTTTTTCTAGATTTTTTTTCTATATTTTTTTTCTAGATTTTTTTTTAGATTTTTTTTCTAGATTTTTTTTCTATAATTTTTTTCTAGATTTTTTTTCTAGATTTTTTTTCTAGATTTTTTTCTAGATTTTTTTTCTAGATTTTTTTTCTATAATTTTTTCTAGATTTTTTTTCTAGATTTTTTTTCTAGATTTTTTTTCTATAATTTTTTCTAGATTTTTTTTCTAGATTTTTTTCTAGATTTTTTTTCTAGATTTTTTTCTAGATTTTTTTTCTAGATTTTTTTTCTAGATTTTTTTTCTAGAATTTTTTCTAGATTTTTTTTCTAGATTTTTTTTCTAGAATTTTTTCTAGATTTTTTTTTTAGATTTTTTTTCTAGATTTTTTTTCTAGATTTTTTTTCTAGATTTTTTTTCTAGATTTTTTTCTAGATTTTTTTCTAGATTTTTTTTCTATAATTTTTTTCTAGATTTTTTTCTAGATTTTTTTCTAGATTTTTTTTCTAGATTTTTTTTTTAGATTTTTTTTCTAGATTTTTTTCTAGATTTTTTTCTAGATTTTTTTTCTATAATTTTTTTCTAGATTTTTTTTCTAGATTTTTTTTCTAGATTTTTTTTCTAGAATTTTTTTCTAGATTTTTTTTCTAGATTTTTTTTCTAGATTTTTTTGTATAATTTTTTCTAGATTTTTTTTCTAGATTTTTTTTCTATAATTTTTTTCTAGATTTTTTTCTAGATTTTTTTTCTAGATTTTTTTTCTAGATTTGTTTTTAGATTTTTTTTCTAGATTTTTTTCTAGATGTTTTTTCTAGATTTTTTTTCTAGAATTTTTTCTAGATTTTTTTTCTATAATTTTTTCTAGATTTTTTTTCTAGATTTTTTTCTAGATTTTTTTTCTAGATTTTTTTTCTAGATTTTTTTTCTAGAATTTTTTTCTAGATTTTTTTCTAGATTTTTTTTCTAGATTTTTTTTCTAGATTTTTTTTCTAGATTTTTTTCTAGATTTTTTTTCTAGATTTTTTTTCTAGATTTTTTTTCTAGAATTTTTTCTAGATTTTTTTTCTAGATTTTTTTTCTAGAATTTTTTCTAGATTTTTTTTTTAGATTTTTTTTCTAGATTTTTTTTCTAGATTTTTTTTCTAGATTTTTTTTCTAGATTTTTTTCTAGATTTTTTTCTAGATTTTTTTTCTATAATTTTTTTCTAGATTTTTTTCTAGATTTTTTTCTAGATTTTTTTCTAGATTTTTTTTCTAGATTTTTTTTTTAGATTTTTTTTCTAGATTTTTTTCTAGATTTTTTTTCTAGATTTTTTTTCTATAATTTTTTTCTAGATTTTTTTCTAGATTTTTTTCTAGATTTTTTTTCTAGATTTTTTTTCTAGATTTTTTTTCTAGATTTTTTTTATAGAATTTTTTTCTAGATTTTTTTTCTAGATTTTTTTTCTAGATTTTTTTGTATAATTTTTTCTAGATTTTTTTTCTAGATTTTTTTTCTATAATTTTTTTCTAGATTTTTTTCTAGATTTTTTTTCTAGATTTTTTTTCTAGATTTTTTTTTAGATTTTTTTTCTAGATTTTTTTCTAGATGTTTTTTCTAGATTTTTTTTCTAGAATTTTTTCTAGATTTTTTTTCTATAATTTTTTCTAGATTTTTTTTCTAGATTTTTTTCTAGATTTTTTTTCTAGATTTTTTTTCTAGATTTTTTTTCTAGAATTTTTTTCTAGATTTTTTTCTAGATTTTTTTTCTAGATTTTTTTTCTAGATTTTTTTTCTAGATTTTTTTTCTAGATTTTTTTTCTAGATTTTTTTTCTATAATTTTTTCTAGATTTTTTTTCTAGATTTTTTTCTAGATTTTTTTCTAGATTTTTTTCTAGATTTTTTTTCTAGATTTTTTTTCTATAATTTTTTCTAGATTTTTTTTCTAGATTTTTTTTCTAGATTTTTTTTCTAGATTTTTTTCTAGATTTTTTTTCTAGATTTTTTTTCTAGATTTTTTTTCTAGATTTTTTTTCTAGAATTTTTTCTAGATTTTTTTTCTAGATTTTTTTTCTAGATTTTTTTTCTATAATTTTTTCTAGATTTTTTTTCTAGATTTTTTTTCTAGATTTTTTTCTAGATTTTTTTTCTAGATTTTTTTTCTAGATTTTTTTTCTAGATTTTTTTCTAGATTTTTTTTCTAGATTTTTTTTCTAGATTTTTTTTCTAGATTTTTTTTCTAGAATTTTTTCTAGATTTTTTTTCTAGATTTTTTTTCTAGATTTTTTTTCTATAATTTTTTCTAGATTTTTTTTCTAGATTTTTTTTCTATAATTTTTTTCTAGATTTTTTTTTAGATTTTTTTTCTAGATTTTTTTTCTAGATTTTTTTCTAGATTTTTTTTCTAGAATTTTTTCTAGATTTTTTTTCTATAATTTTTTCTAGATTTTTTTTCTAGATTTTTTTTCTAGAATTTTTTCTAGATTTTTTTTCTAGATTTTTTTTCTAGATTTTTTTTCTATAATTTTTTCTAGATTTTTTTTCTAGATTTTTTTTCTAGATTTTTTTTCTATAATTTTTTCTAGATTTTTTTTCTAGATTTTTTTCTAGATTTTTTTCTAGATTTTTTTTCTAGATTTTTTTTCTAGATTTTTTTTCTAGAATTTTTTCTAGATTTTTTTTCTAGATTTTTTTTTCTAGATTTTTTTTCTATAATTTTTTCTAGATTTTTTTTCTAGATTTTTTTTCTAGATTTTTTTTCTATAATTTTTTCTAGATTTTTTTTCTAGATTTTTTTCTAGATTTTTTTTCTAGATTTTTTTCTAGATTTTTTTCTAGATTTTTTTTCTAGATTTTTTTTCTAGATTTTTTTTTAGATTTTTTTTCTAGATTTTTTTCTAGATTTTTTTTCTAGATTTTTTTTCTAGATTTTTTTTCTAGATTTTTTTTCTAGATTTTTTTTCTAGATTTTTTTTCTAGATTTTTTTTCTAGATTTTTTTCTAGATTTTTTTTCTAGATTTTTTTTCTAGATTTTTTTTCTAGATTTTTTTTCTAGAATTTTTTCTAGATTTTTTTTCTAGATTTTTTTTCTAGATTTTTTTTCTAGAATTTTTTCTAGATTTTTTTTCTAGATTTTTTTTCTAGATTTTTTTCTAGATTTTTTTTCTAGATTTTTTTTCTAGATTTTTTTTCTAGATTTTTTTCTAGATTTTTTTTCTAGATTTTTTTTCTAGATTTTTTTTCTAGATTTTTTTTCTAGAATTTTTTTCTAGATTTTTTTCTAGATTTTTTTTCTAGATTTTTTTTCTAGATTTTTTTTCTAGATTTTTTTCTAGATTTTTTTCTAGATTTTTTTTCTAGATTTTTTTTCTAGATTTTTTTTTAGATTTTTTTTCTAGATTTTTTTCTAGATGTTTTTTCTAGATTTTTTTTCTAGAATTTTTTCTAGATTTTTTTTCTATAATTTTTTCTAGATTTTTTTTCTAGATTTTTTTCTAGATTTTTTTTCTAGATTTTTTTTCTAGATTTTTTTTCTAGAATTTTTTTCTAGATTTTTTTCTAGATTTTTTTTCTAGATTTTTTTTCTAGATTTTTTTTCTAGATTTTTTTCTAGATTTTTTTTCTAGATTTTTTTTCTAGATTTTTTTTCTAGAATTTTTTCTAGATTTTTTTTCTAGATTTTTTTTCTAGAATTTTTTCTAGATTTTTTTTTTAGATTTTTTTTCTAGATTTTTTTTCTATAATTTTTTCTAGATTTTTTTTCTAGATTTTTTTTCTAGATTTTTTTCTAGATTTTTTTCTAGATTTTTTTTCTATAATTTTTTTCTAGATTTTTTTCTAGATTTTTTTCTAGATTTTTTTTCTAGATTTTTTTTCTAGATTTTTTTTCTAGATTTTTTTTCTAGAATTTTTTTCTAGATTTTTTTTCTAGATTTTTTTTCTAGATTTTTTTGTATAATTTTTTCTAGATTTTTTTTCTAGATTTTTTTTCTATAATTTTTTTCTAGATTTTTTTCTAGATTTTTTTTCTAGATTTTTTTTCTAGATTTTTTTTTAGATTTTTTTTCTAGATTTTTTTCTAGATGTTTTTTCTAGATTTTTTTTCTAGAATTTTTTCTAGATTTTTTTTCTATAATTTTTTCTAGATTTTTTTTCTAGATTTTTTTCTAGATTTTTTTTCTAGATTTTTTTTCTAGATTTTTTTTCTAGAATTTTTTTCTAGATTTTTTTCTAGATTTTTTTTCTAGATTTTTTTTCTAGATTTTTTTTCTAGATTTTTTTCTAGATTTTTTTTCTAGATTTTTTTTCTAGATTTTTTTTCTAGAATTTTTTCTAGATTTTTTTTTTAGATTTTTTTTCTAGATTTTTTTTCTAGATTTTTTTTCTAGATTTTTTTTCTAGATTTTTTTTCTAGATTTTTTTCTAGATTTTTTTTCTAGATTTTTTTCTAGATTTTTTTTCTAGATTTTTTTTCTAGATTTTTTTTCTAGAATTTTTTCTAGATTTTTTTTCTAGATTTTTTTTCTAGAATTTTTTCTAGATTTTTTTTTTAGATTTTTTTTCTAGATTTTTTTTCTAGATTTTTTTTCTAGATTTTTTTTCTAGATTTTTTTCTAGATTTTTTTCTAGATTTTTTTTCTATAATTTTTTTCTAGATTTTTTTCTAGATTTTTTTCTAGATTTTTTTTCTAGATTTTTTTCTAGATTTTTTTTTTAGATTTTTTTTCTAGATTTTTTTCTAGATTTTCTTTCTTGATTTTTTTTCTATAATTTTTTTCTAGATTTTTTTCTAGATTTTTTTCTAGATTTTTTTTCTAGATTTTTTTTCTAGATTTTTTTTCTAGATTTTTTTTATAGAATTTTTTTCTAGATTTTTTTTCTAGATTTTTTTTTAGATTTTTTTTCTAGATTTTTTTCTAGATGTTTTTTCTAGATTTTTTTTCTAGAATTTTTTCTAGATTTTTTTTCTATAATTTTTTCTAGATTTTTTTTCTAGATTTTTTTCTAGATTTTTTTTCTAGATTTTTTTTCTAGATTTTTTTTCTAGAATTTTTTTCTAGATTTTTTTCTAGATTTTTTTTCTAGATTTTTTTTCTAGATTTTTTTTCTAGATTTTTTTTCTAGATTTTTTTTCTAGATTTTTTTTCTATAATTTTTTCTAGATTTTTTTTCTAGATTTTTTTCTAGATTTTTTTCTAGATTTTTTTCTAGATTTTTTTTCTAGATTTTTTTTCTATAATTTTTTCTAGATTTTTTTTCTAGATTTTTTTTCTATAATTTTTTCTAGATTTTTTTTCTAGATTTTTTTCTAGATTTTTTTCTAGATTTTTTCTCTAGATTTTTTTTCTAGAATTTTTTTCTATAATTTTTTTCTAGATTTTTTTCTAGATTTTTTTTCTAGATTTTTTTTCTATATTTTTTTTCTAGATTTTTTTTTAGATTTTTTTTCTAGATTTTTTTTCTATAATTTTTTTCTAGATTTTTTTTCTAGATTTTTTTTCTAGATTTTTTTCTAGATTTTTTTTCTAGATTTTTTTTCTATAATTTTTTCTAGATTTTTTTTCTAGATTTTTTTTCTAGATTTTTTTTCTATAATTTTTTCTAGATTTTTTTTCTAGATTTTTTTCTAGATTTTTTTTCTAGATTTTTTTCTAGATTTTTTTCTAGATTTTTTCTCTAGATTTTTTTTCTAGAATTTTTTTCTAGAATTTTTTTCTAGATTTTTTTCTAGATTTTTTTTCTAGATTTTTTTTCTATATTTTTTTTCTAGATTTTTTTTTAGATTTTTTTTCTAGATTTTTTTTCTATAATTTTTTTCTAGATTTTTTTTCTAGATTTTTTTTCTAGATTTTTTTCTAGATTTTTTTTCTAGATTTTTTTTCTATAATTTTTTCTAGATTTTTTTTCTAGATTTTTTTTCTAGATTTTTTTTCTATAATTTTTTCTAGATTTTTTTTCTAGATTTTTTTCTAGATTTTTTTTCTAGATTTTTTTCTAGATTTTTTTTCTAGATTTTTTTTCTAGATTTTTTTTCTAGAATTTTTTCTAGATTTTTTTTCTAGATTTTTTTCTAGAATTTTTTCTAGATTTTTTTTTTAGATTTTTTTTCTAGATTTTTTTTCTAGATTTTTTTTCTAGATTTTTTTTCTAGATTTTTTTCTAGATTTTTTTCTAGATTTTTTTTCTATAATTTTTTTCTAGATTTTTTTCTAGATTTTTTTCTAGATTTTTTTTCTAGATTTTTTTTCTAGATTTTTTTTTTAGATTTTTTTTCTAGATTTTTTTCTAGATTTTTTTCTAGATTTTTTTTCTATAATTTTTTTCTAGATTTTTTTCTAGATTTTTTTCTAGATTTTTTTTCTAGATTTTTTTTCTAGATTTTTTTTCTAGATTTTTTTTCTAGAATTTTTTTCTAGATTTTTTTTCTAGATTTTTTTTCTAGATTTTTTTGTATAATTTTTTCTAGATTTTTTTTCTAGATTTTTTTTCTATAATTTTTTTCTAGATTTTTTTCTAGATTTTTTTTCTAGATTTTTTTTCTAGATTTGTTTTTAGATTTTTTTTCTAGATTTTTTTCTAGATGTTTTTTCTAGATTTTTTTTCTAGAATTTTTTCTAGATTTTTTTTCTATAATTTTTTCTAGATTTTTTTTCTAGATTTTTTTCTAGATTTTTTTTCTAGATTTTTTTTCTAGATTTTTTTTCTAGAATTTTTTTCTAGATTTTTTTCTAGATTTTTTTTCTAGATTTTTTTTCTAGATTTTTTTTCTAGATTTTTTTCTAGATTTTTTTTCTAGATTTTTTTTCTAGATTTTTTTTCTAGAATTTTTTCTAGATTTTTTTTCTAGATTTTTTTTCTAGAATTTTTTCTAGATTTTTTTTTTAGATTTTTTTTCTAGATTTTTTTTCTAGATTTTTTTTCTAGATTTTTTTTCTAGATTTTTTTCTAGATTTTTTTCTAGATTTTTTTTCTATAATTTTTTTCTAGATTTTTTTCTAGATTTTTTTCTAGATTTTTTTCTAGATTTTTTTTCTAGATTTTTTTTTTAGATTTTTTTTCTAGATTTTTTTCTAGATTTTTTTTCTAGATTTTTTTTCTATAATTTTTTTCTAGATTTTTTTCTAGATTTTTTTCTAGATTTTTTTTCTAGATTTTTTTTCTAGATTTTTTTTCTAGATTTTTTTTATAGAATTTTTTTCTAGATTTTTTTTCTAGATTTTTTTTCTAGATTTTTTTGTATAATTTTTTCTAGATTTTTTTTCTAGATTTTTTTTCTATAATTTTTTTCTAGATTTTTTTCTAGATTTTTTTTCTAGATTTTTTTTCTAGATTTTTTTTTAGATTTTTTTTCTAGATTTTTTTCTAGATGTTTTTTCTAGATTTTTTTTCTAGAATTTTTTCTAGATTTTTTTTCTATAATTTTTTCTAGATTTTTTTTCTAGATTTTTTTCTAGATTTTTTTTCTAGATTTTTTTTCTAGATTTTTTTTCTAGAATTTTTTTCTAGATTTTTTTCTAGATTTTTTTTCTAGATTTTTTTTCTAGATTTTTTTTCTAGATTTTTTTTCTAGATTTTTTTTCTAGATTTTTTTTCTATAATTTTTTCTAGATTTTTTTTCTAGATTTTTTTCTAGATTTTTTTCTAGATTTTTTTCTAGATTTTTTTTCTAGATTTTTTTTCTAGATTTTTTTTCTATAATTTTTTCTAGATTTTTTTTCTAGATTTTTTTTCTAGATTTTTTTCTAGATTTTTTTTCTAGATTTTTTTTCTAGATTTTTTTTCTAGATTTTTTTCTAGATTTTTTTTCTAGATTTTTTTTCTAGATTTTTTTTCTAGATTTTTTTTCTAGAATTTTTTCTAGATTTTTTTTCTAGATTTTTTTTCTAGATTTTTTTTCTATAATTTTTTCTAGATTTTTTTTCTAGATTTTTTTCTAGATTTTTTTCTAGATTTTTTTTCTAGATTTTTTTTCTAGATTTTTTTTCTAGAATTTTTTCTAGATTTTTTTTCTAGATTTTTTTTTCTAGATTTTTTTTCTAGATTTTTTTCTAGATTTTTTTTCTAGATTTTTTTTCTAGATTTTTTTTCTAGAATTTTTTCTAGATTTTTTTTCTAGATTTTTTTTCTAGAATTTTTTCTAGATTTTTTTTTTAGATTTTTTTTCTAGATTTTTTTTCTAGATTTTTTTTCTAGATTTTTTTTCTAGATTTTTTTCTAGATTTTTTTCTAGATTTTTTTTCTATAATTTTTTTCTAGATTTTTTTCTAGATTTTTTTCTAGATTTTTTTCTAGATTTTTTTTCTAGATTTTTTTTTTAGATTTTTTTTCTAGATTTTTTTCTAGATTTTTTTTCTAGATTTTTTTTCTATAATTTTTTTCTAGATTTTTTTCTAGATTTTTTTCTAGATTTTTTTTCTAGATTTTTTTTCTAGATTTTTTTTCTAGATTTTTTTTATAGAATTTTTTTCTAGATTTTTTTTCTAGATTTTTTTTCTAGATTTTTTTGTATAATTTTTTCTAGATTTTTTTTCTAGATTTTTTTTCTATAATTTTTTTCTAGATTTTTTTCTAGATTTTTTTTCTAGATTTTTTTTCTAGATTTTTTTTTAGATTTTTTTTCTAGATTTTTTTCTAGATGTTTTTTCTAGATTTTTTTTCTAGAATTTTTTCTAGATTTTTTTTCTATAATTTTTTCTAGATTTTTTTTCTAGATTTTTTTCTAGATTTTTTTTCTAGATTTTTTTTCTAGATTTTTTTTCTAGAATTTTTTTCTAGATTTTTTTCTAGATTTTTTTTCTAGATTTTTTTTCTAGATTTTTTTTCTAGATTTTTTTTCTAGATTTTTTTTCTAGATTTTTTTTCTATAATTTTTTCTAGATTTTTTTTCTAGATTTTTTTCTAGATTTTTTTCTAGATTTTTTTCTAGATTTTTTTTCTAGATTTTTTTTCTATAATTTTTTCTAGATTTTTTTTCTAGATTTTTTTTCTAGATTTTTTTTCTAGATTTTTTTCTAGATTTTTTTTCTAGATTTTTTTTCTAGATTTTTTTTCTAGATTTTTTTTCTAGAATTTTTTCTAGATTTTTTTTCTAGATTTTTTTTCTAGATTTTTTTTCTATAATTTTTTCTAGATTTTTTTTCTAGATTTTTTTTCTAGATTTTTTTCTAGATTTTTTTTCTAGATTTTTTTTCTAGATTTTTTTTCTAGATTTTTTTCTAGATTTTTTTTCTAGTTTTTTTTCTAGATTTTTTTTCTAGATTTTTTTTCTAGAATTTTTTCTAGATTTTTTTTCTAGATTTTTTTTCTAGATTTTTTTTCTATAATTTTTTCTAGATTTTTTTTCTAGATTTTTTTTCTATAATTTTTTTCTAGATTTTTTTTTAGATTTTTTTTCTAGATTTTTTTTCTAGATTTTTTTCTAGATTTTTTTTCTAGAATTTTTTCTAGATTTTTTTTCTATAATTTTTTCTAGATTTTTTTTCTAGATTTTTTTTCTAGAATTTTTTCTAGATTTTTTTTCTAGATTTTTTTTCTAGATTTTTTTTCTATAATTTTTTCTAGATTTTTTTTCTAGATTTTTTTTCTAGATTTTTTTTCTATAATTTTTTCTAGATTTTTTTTCTAGATTTTTTTCTAGATTTTTTTCTAGATTTTTTTTCTAGATTTTTTTTCTAGATTTTTTTTCTAGAATTTTTTCTAGATTTTTTTTCTAGATTTTTTTTCTAGTTTTTTTTTCTATAATTTTTTCTAGATTTTTTTTCTAGATTTTTTTTCTAGATTTTTTTCTAGATTTTTTTTCTAGATTTTTTTCTAGATTTTTTTCTAGATTTTTTTTCTAGATTTTTTTTCTAGATTTTTTTTTAGATTTTTTTTCTAGATTTTTTTCTAGATTTTTTTTCTAGATTTTTTTTCTAGATTTTTTTTCTAGATTTTTTTTCTAGATTTTTTTTCTAGATTTTTTTTCTAGATTTTTTTTCTAGATTTTTTTCTAGATTTTTTTTCTAGATTTTTTTTCTAGATTTTTTTTCTAGATTTTTTTTCTAGAATTTTTTCTAGATTTTTTTTCTAGATTTTTTTTCTAGATTTTTTTTCTAGAATTTTTTCTAGATTTTTTTTCTAGATTTTTTTTCTAGATTTTTTTCTAGATTTTTTTTCTAGATTTTTTTTCTAGATTTTTTTTCTAGATTTTTTTCTAGATTTTTTTTCTAGATTTTTTTTCTAGATTTTTTTTCTAGATTTTTTTTCTAGAATTTTTTTCTAGATTTTTTTCTAGATTTTTTTTCTAGATTTTTTTTCTAGATTTTTTTTCTAGATTTTTTTCTAGATTTTTTTTCTAGATTTTTTTTCTAGATTTTTTTTCTAGAATTTTTTCTAGATTTTTTTTCTAGATTTTTTTTCTAGAATTTTTTCTAGATTTTTTTTTTAGATTTTTTTTCTAGATTTTTTTTCTAGATTTTTTTTCTAGATTTTTTTTCTAGATTTTTTTTCTAGATTTTTTTCTAGATTTTTTTTCTAGATTTTTTTCTAGATTTTTTTTCTAGATTTTTTTTCTAGATTTTTTTTCTAGAATTTTTTCTAGATTTTTTTTCTAGATTTTTTTTCTAGAATTTTTTCTAGATTTTTTTTTTAGATTTTTTTTCTAGATTTTTTTTCTAGATTTTTTTTCTAGATTTTTTTTCTAGATTTTTTTCTAGATTTTTTTCTAGATTTTTTTTCTATAATTTTTTTCTAGATTTTTTTCTAGATTTTTTTCTAGATTTTTTTTCTAGATTTTTTTCTAGATTTTTTTTTTAGATTTTTTTTCTAGATTTTTTTCTAGATTTTCTTTCTTGATTTTTTTTCTATAATTTTTTTCTAGATTTTTTTCTAGATCTTTTTCTAGATTTTTTTTCTAGATTTTTTTTCTAGATTTTTTTTCTAGATTTTTTTTATAGAATTTTTTTCTAGATTTTTTTTCTATAATTTTTTCTAGATTTTTTTTCTAGATTTTTTTCTAGATTTTTTTTCTAGATTTTTTTTCTAGATTTTTTTTCTAGAATTTTTTTCTAGATTTTTTTCTAGATTTTTTTTCTAGATTTTTTTTCTAGATTTTTTTTCTAGATTTTTTTTCTAGATTTTTTTTCTAGATTTTTTTTCTATAATTTTTTCTAGATTTTTTTTCTAGATTTTTTTCTAGATTTTTTTCTAGATTTTTTTCTAGATTTTTTTTCTAGATTTTTTTTCTAGATTTTTTTTCTATAATTTTTTTCTAGATTTTTTTTCTAGATTTTTTTTCTAGATTTTTTTCTAGATTTTTTTCTAGATTTTTTTTCTATAATTTTTTTCTAGATTTTTTTCTAGATTTTTTTCTAGATTTTTTTCTAGATTTTTTTTCTAGATTTTTTTTTTAGATTTTTTTTCTAGATTTTTTTCTAGATTTTTTTTCTAGATTTTTTTTCTATAATTTTTTTCTAGATTTTTTTCTAGATTTTTTTCTAGATTTTTTTTCTAGATTTTTTTTCTAGATTTTTTTTCTAGATTTTTTTTATAGAATTTTTTTCTAGATTTTTTTTCTAGATTTTTTTTCTAGATTTTTTTGTATAATTTTTTCTAGATTTTTTTTCTAGATTTTTTTTCTATAATTTTTTTCTAGATTTTTTTCTAGATTTTTTTTCTAGATTTTTTTTCTAGATTTTTTTTTAGATTTTTTTTCTAGATTTTTTTCTAGATGTTTTTTCTAGATTTTTTTTCTAGAATTTTTTCTAGATTTTTTTTCTATAATTTTTTCTAGATTTTTTTTCTAGATTTTTTTCTAGATTTTTTTTCTAGATTTTTTTTCTAGATTTTTTTTCTAGAATTTTTTTCTAGATTTTTTTCTAGATTTTTTTTCTAGATTTTTTTTCTAGATTTTTTTTCTAGATTTTTTTTCTAGATTTTTTTTCTAGATTTTTTTTCTATAATTTTTTCTAGATTTTTTTTCTAGATTTTTTTCTAGATTTTTTTCTAGATTTTTTTCTAGATTTTTTTTCTAGATTTTTTTTCTATAATTTTTTCTAGATTTTTTTTCTAGATTTTTTTTCTAGATTTTTTTTCTAGATTTTTTTCTAGATTTTTTTTCTAGATTTTTTTTCTAGATTTTTTTTCTAGATTTTTTTTCTAGAATTTTTTCTAGATTTTTTTTCTAGATTTTTTTTCTAGATTTTTTTTCTATAATTTTTTCTAGATTTTTTTCTAGATTTTTTTCTAGATTTTTTTTCTAGATTTTTTTTCTATAATTTTTTCTAGATTTTTTTTCTAGATTTTTTTTCTAGATTTTTTTTCTAGATTTTTTTCTAGATTTTTTTTCTAGATTTTTTTTCTAGATTTTTTTTCTAGATTTTTTTTCTAGAATTTTTTCTAGATTTTTTTTCTAGATTTTTTTTCTAGATTTTTTTTCTATAATTTTTTCTAGATTTTTTTTCTAGATTTTTTTTCTAGATTTTTTTCTAGATTTTTTTTCTAGATTTTTTTTCTAGATTTTTTTTCTAGATTTTTTTCTAGATTTTTTTTCTAGTTTTTTTTCTAGATTTTTTTTCTAGATTTTTTTTCTAGAATTTTTTCTAGATTTTTTTTCTAGATTTTTTTTCTAGATTTTTTTTCTATAATTTTTTCTAGATTTTTTTTCTAGATTTTTTTTCTATAATTTTTTTCTAGATTTTTTTTTAGATTTTTTTTCTAGATTTTTTTTCTAGATTTTTTTCTAGATTTTTTTTCTAGAATTTTTTCTAGATTTTTTTTCTATAATTTTTTCTAGATTTTTTTTCTAGATTTTTTTTCTAGAATTTTTTCTAGATTTTTTTTCTAGATTTTTTTTCTAGATTTTTTTTCTATAATTTTTTCTAGATTTTTTTTCTAGATTTTTTTTCTAGATTTTTTTTCTATAATTTTTTCTAGATTTTTTTTCTAGATTTTTTTCTAGATTTTTTTCTAGATTTTTTTTCTAGATTTTTTTTCTAGATTTTTTTTCTAGAATTTTTTCTAGATTTTTTTTCTAGATTTTTTTTTCTAGATTTTTTTTCTATAATTTTTTCTAGATTTTTTTTCTAGATTTTTTTTCTAGATTTTTTTCTAGATTTTTTTTCTAGATTTTTTTCTAGATTTTTTTCTAGATTTTTTTTCTAGATTTTTTTTCTAGATTTTTTTTTAGATTTTTTTTCTAGATTTTTTTCTAGATTTTTTTTCTAGATTTTTTTTCTAGATTTTTTTTCTAGATTTTTTTTCTAGATTTTTTTTCTAGATTTTTTTTCTAGATTTTTTTTCTAGATTTTTTTCTAGATTTTTTTTCTAGATTTTTTTTCTAGATTTTTTTTCTAGATTTTTTTTCTAGAATTTTTTCTAGATTTTTTTTCTAGATTTTTTTTCTAGATTTTTTTTCTAGAATTTTTTCTAGATTTTTTTTCTAGATTTTTTTTCTAGATTTTTTTCTAGATTTTTTTTCTAGATTTTTTTTCTAGATTTTTTTTCTAGATTTTTTTCTAGATTTTTTTTCTAGATTTTTTTTCTAGATTTTTTTTCTAGATTTTTTTTCTAGAATTTTTTTCTAGATTTTTTTCTAGATTTTTTTTCTAGATTTTTTTTCTAGATTTTTTTTCTAGATTTTTTTCTAGATTTTTTTTCTAGATTTTTTTTCTAGATTTTTTTTCTAGAATTTTTTCTAGATTTTTTTTCTAGATTTTTTTTCTAGAATTTTTTCTAGATTTTTTTTTTAGATTTTTTTTCTAGATTTTTTTTCTAGATTTTTTTTCTAGATTTTTTTTCTAGATTTTTTTTCTAGATTTTTTTCTAGATTTTTTTTCTAGATTTTTTTCTAGATTTTTTTTCTAGATTTTTTTTCTAGATTTTTTTTCTAGAATTTTTTCTAGATTTTTTTTCTAGATTTTTTTTCTAGAATTTTTTCTAGATTTTTTTTTTAGATTTTTTTTCTAGATTTTTTTTCTAGATTTTTTTTCTAGATTTTTTTTCTAGATTTTTTTCTAGATTTTTTTCTAGATTTTTTTTCTATAATTTTTTTCTAGATTTTTTTCTAGATTTTTTTCTAGATTTTTTTTCTAGATTTTTTTCTAGATTTTTTTTTTAGATTTTTTTTCTAGATTTTTTTCTAGATTTTCTTTCTTGATTTTTTTTCTATAATTTTTTTCTAGATTTTTTTCTAGATCTTTTTCTAGATTTTTTTTCTAGATTTTTTTTCTAGATTTTTTTTCTAGATTTTTTTTATAGAATTTTTTTCTAGATTTTTTTTCTATAATTTTTTCTAGATTTTTTTTCTAGATTTTTTTCTAGATTTTTTTTCTAGATTTTTTTTCTAGATTTTTTTTCTAGAATTTTTTTCTAGATTTTTTTCTAGATTTTTTTTCTAGATTTTTTTTCTAGATTTTTTTTCTAGATTTTTTTTCTAGATTTTTTTTCTAGATTTTTTTTCTATAATTTTTTCTAGATTTTTTTTCTAGATTTTTTTCTAGATTTTTTTCTAGATTTTTTTCTAGATTTTTTTTCTAGATTTTTTTTCTAGATTTTTTTTCTATAATTTTTTTCTAGATTTTTTTTCTAGATTTTTTTTCTAGATTTTTTTCTAGATTTTTTTCTAGATTTTTTTTCTATAATTTTTTTCTAGATTTTTTTCTAGATTTTTTTCTAGATTTTTTTCTAGATTTTTTTTCTAGATTTTTTTTTTAGATTTTTTTTCTAGATTTTTTTCTAGATTTTTTTTCTAGATTTTTTTTCTATAATTTTTTTCTAGATTTTTTTCTAGATTTTTTTCTAGATTTTTTTTCTAGATTTTTTTTCTAGATTTTTTTTCTAGATTTTTTTTATAGAATTTTTTTCTAGATTTTTTTTCTAGATTTTTTTTCTAGATTTTTTTGTATAATTTTTTCTAGATTTTTTTTCTAGATTTTTTTTCTATAATTTTTTTCTAGATTTTTTTCTAGATTTTTTTTCTAGATTTTTTTTCTAGATTTTTTTTTAGATTTTTTTTCTAGATTTTTTTCTAGATGTTTTTTCTAGATTTTTTTTCTAGAATTTTTTCTAGATTTTTTTTCTATAATTTTTTCTAGATTTTTTTTCTAGATTTTTTTCTAGATTTTTTTTCTAGATTTTTTTTCTAGATTTTTTTTCTAGAATTTTTTTCTAGATTTTTTTCTAGATTTTTTTTCTAGATTTTTTTTCTAGATTTTTTTTCTAGATTTTTTTTCTAGATTTTTTTTCTAGATTTTTTTTCTATAATTTTTTCTAGATTTTTTTTCTAGATTTTTTTCTAGATTTTTTTCTAGATTTTTTTCTAGATTTTTTTTCTAGATTTTTTTTCTATAATTTTTTCTAGATTTTTTTTCTAGATTTTTTTTCTAGATTTTTTTTCTAGATTTTTTTCTAGATTTTTTTTCTAGATTTTTTTTCTAGATTTTTTTTCTAGATTTTTTTTCTAGAATTTTTTCTAGATTTTTTTTCTAGATTTTTTTTCTAGATTTTTTTTCTATAATTTTTTCTAGATTTTTTTTCTAGATTTTTTTTCTAGATTTTTTTCTAGATTTTTTTTCTAGATTTTTTTTCTAGATTTTTTTTCTAGATTTTTTTCTAGATTTTTTTTCTAGATTTTTTTTCTAGATTTTTTTTCTAGATTTTTTTTCTAGAATTTTTTCTAGATTTTTTTTCTAGATTTTTTTTCTAGATTTTTTTTCTATAATTTTTTCTAGATTTTTTTTCTAGATTTTTTTTCTATAATTTTTTTCTAGATTTTTTTTTAGATTTTTTTTCTAGATTTTTTTTCTAGATTTTTTTCTAGATTTTTTTTCTAGAATTTTTTCTAGATTTTTTTTCTATAATTTTTTCTAGATTTTTTTTCTAGATTTTTTTTCTAGAATTTTTTCTAGATTTTTTTTCTAGATTTTTTTTCTAGATTTTTTTTCTATAATTTTTTCTAGATTTTTTTTCTAGATTTTTTTTCTAGATTTTTTTTCTATAATTTTTTCTAGATTTTTTTTCTAGATTTTTTTCTAGATTTTTTTCTAGATTTTTTTTCTAGATTTTTTTTCTAGATTTTTTTTCTAGAATTTTTTCTAGATTTTTTTTCTAGATTTTTTTTTCTAGATTTTTTTTCTATAATTTTTTCTAGATTTTTTTTCTAGATTTTTTTTCTAGATTTTTTTTCTATAATTTTTTCTAGATTTTTTTTCTAGATTTTTTTCTAGATTTTTTTTCTAGATTTTTTTCTAGATTTTTTTCTAGATTTTTTTTCTAGATTTTTTTTCTAGATTTTTTTTTAGATTTTTTTTCTAGATTTTTTTCTAGATTTTTTTTCTAGATTTTTTTTCTAGATTTTTTTTCTAGATTTTTTTTCTAGATTTTTTTTCTAGATTTTTTTTCTAGATTTTTTTTCTAGATTTTTTTCTAGATTTTTTTTCTAGATTTTTTTTCTAGATTTTTTTTCTAGATTTTTTTTCTAGAATTTTTTCTAGATTTTTTTTCTAGATTTTTTTTCTAGATTTTTTTTCTAGAATTTTTTCTAGATTTTTTTTCTAGATTTTTTTTCTAGATTTTTTTCTAGATTTTTTTTCTAGATTTTTTTTCTAGATTTTTTTTCTAGATTTTTTTCTAGATTTTTTTTCTAGATTTTTTTTCTAGATTTTTTTTCTAGATTTTTTTTCTAGAATTTTTTTCTAGATTTTTTTCTAGATTTTTTTTCTAGATTTTTTTTCTAGATTTTTTTTCTAGATTTTTTTCTAGATTTTTTTTCTAGATTTTTTTTCTAGAATTTTTTCTAGATTTTTTTTCTAGATTTTTTTTCTAGAATTTTTTCTAGATTTTTTTTTTAGATTTTTTTTCTAGATTTTTTTTCTAGATTTTTTTTCTAGATTTTTTTTCTAGATTTTTTTTCTAGATTTTTTTCTAGATTTTTTTTCTAGATTTTTTTCTAGATTTTTTTTCTAGATTTTTTTTCTAGATTTTTTTTCTAGAATTTTTTCTAGATTTTTTTTCTAGATTTTTTTTCTAGAATTTTTTCTAGATTTTTTTTTTAGATTTTTTTTCTAGATTTTTTTTCTAGATTTTTTTTCTAGATTTTTTTTCTAGATTTTTTTCTAGATTTTTTTCTAGATTTTTTTTCTATAATTTTTTTCTAGATTTTTTTCTAGATTTTTTTCTAGATTTTTTTTCTAGATTTTTTTCTAGATTTTTTTTTTAGATTTTTTTTCTAGATTTTTTTCTAGATTTTCTTTCTTGATTTTTTTTCTATAATTTTTTTCTAGATTTTTTTCTAGATTTTTTTCTAGATTTTTTTTCTAGATTTTTTTTCTAGATTTTTTTTCTAGATTTTTTTTATAGAATTTTTTTCTAGATTTTTTTTCTAGATTTTTTTTCTAGATTTTTTTGTATAATTTTTTCTAGATTTTTTTTCTAGATTTTTTTTCTATAATTTTTTTCTAGATTTTTTTCTAGATTTTTTTTCTAGATTTTTTTTCTAGATTTTTTTTTAGATTTTTTTTCTAGATTTTTTTCTAGATGTTTTTTCTAGATTTTTTTTCTAGAATTTTTTCTAGATTTTTTTTCTATAATTTTTTCTAGATTTTTTTTCTAGATTTTTTTCTAGATTTTTTTTCTAGATTTTTTTTCTAGATTTTTTTTCTAGAATTTTTTTCTAGATTTTTTTCTAGATTTTTTTTCTAGATTTTTTTTCTAGATTTTTTTTCTAGATTTTTTTTCTAGATTTTTTTTCTAGATTTTTTTTCTATAATTTTTTCTAGATTTTTTTTCTAGATTTTTTTCTAGATTTTTTTCTAGATTTTTTTCTAGATTTTTTTTCTAGATTTTTTTTCTATAATTTTTTCTAGATTTTTTTTCTAGATTTTTTTTCTAGATTTTTTTTCTATAATTTTTTCTAGATTTTTTTTCTAGATTTTTTTCTAGATTTTTTTCTAGATTTTTTCTCTAGATTTTTTTTCTAGATTTTTTTTCTAGATTTTTTTCTAGATTTTTTTCTAGATTTTTTTTCTATAATTTTTTTCTAGATTTTTTTCTAGATTTTTTTCTAGATTTTTTTTCTAGATTTTTTTTCTAGATTTTTTTTTTAGATTTTTTTTCTAGATTTTTTTCTAGATTTTTTTCTAGATTTTTTTTCTATAATTTTTTTCTAGATTTTTTTCTAGATTTTTTTCTAGATTTTTTTTCTAGATTTTTTTTCTAGATTTTTTTTCTAGATTTTTTTTCTAGAATTTTTTTCTAGATTTTTTTTCTAGATTTTTTTTCTAGATTTTTTTGTATAATTTTTTCTAGATTTTTTTTCTAGATTTTTTTTCTATAATTTTTTTCTAGATTTTTTTCTAGATTTTTTTTCTAGATTTTTTTTCTAGATTTGTTTTTAGATTTTTTTTCTAGATTTTTTTCTAGATGTTTTTTCTAGATTTTTTTTCTAGAATTTTTTCTAGATTTTTTTTCTATAATTTTTTCTAGATTTTTTTTCTAGATTTTTTTCTAGATTTTTTTTCTAGATTTTTTTTCTAGATTTTTTTTCTAGAATTTTTTTCTAGATTTTTTTCTAGATTTTTTTTCTAGATTTTTTTTCTAGATTTTTTTTCTAGATTTTTTTCTAGATTTTTTTTCTAGATTTTTTTTCTAGATTTTTTTTCTAGAATTTTTTCTAGATTTTTTTTCTAGATTTTTTTTCTAGAATTTTTTCTAGATTTTTTTTTTAGATTTTTTTTCTAGATTTTTTTTCTAGATTTTTTTTCTAGATTTTTTTTCTAGATTTTTTTCTAGATTTTTTTCTAGATTTTTTTTCTATAATTTTTTTCTAGATTTTTTTCTAGATTTTTTTCTAGATTTTTTTTCTAGATTTTTTTTCTAGATTTTTTTTTTAGATTTTTTTTCTAGATTTTTTTCTAGATTTTTTTTCTAGATTTTTTTTCTATAATTTTTTTCTAGATTTTTTTCTAGATTTTTTTCTAGATTTTTTTTCTAGATTTTTTTTCTAGATTTTTTTTCTAGATTTTTTTTATAGAATTTTTTTCTAGATTTTTTTTCTAGATTTTTTTTCTAGATTTTTTTGTATAATTTTTTCTAGATTTTTTTTCTAGATTTTTTTTCTATAATTTTTTTCTAGATTTTTTTCTAGATTTTTTTTCTAGATTTTTTTTCTAGATTTTTTTTTAGATTTTTTTTCTAGATTTTTTTCTAGATGTTTTTTCTAGATTTTTTTTCTAGAATTTTTTCTAGATTTTTTTTCTATAATTTTTTCTAGATTTTTTTTCTAGATTTTTTTCTAGATTTTTTTTCTAGATTTTTTTTCTAGATTTTTTTTCTAGAATTTTTTTCTAGATTTTTTTCTAGATTTTTTTTCTAGATTTTTTTTCTAGATTTTTTTTCTAGATTTTTTTTCTAGATTTTTTTTCTAGATTTTTTTTCTATAATTTTTTCTAGATTTTTTTTCTAGATTTTTTTCTAGATTTTTTTCTAGATTTTTTTTCTAGATTTTTTTTCTAGATTTTTTTTCTAGAATTTTTTCTAGATTTTTTTTCTAGATTTTTTTTTCTAGATTTTTTTTCTATAATTTTTTCTAGATTTTTTTTCTAGATTTTTTTTCTAGATTTTTTTTCTATAATTTTTTCTAGATTTTTTTTCTAGATTTTTTTCTAGATTTTTTTTCTAGATTTTTTTCTAGATTTTTTTCTAGATTTTTTTTCTAGATTTTTTTTCTAGATTTTTTTTTAGATTTTTTTTCTAGATTTTTTTCTAGATTTTTTTTCTAGATTTTTTTTCTAGATTTTTTTTCTAGATTTTTTTTCTAGATTTTTTTTCTAGATTTTTTTTCTAGATTTTTTTTCTAGATTTTTTTCTAGATTTTTTTTCTAGATTTTTTTTCTAGATTTTTTTTCTAGATTTTTTTTCTAGAATTTTTTCTAGATTTTTTTTCTAGATTTTTTTTCTAGATTTTTTTTCTATAATTTTTTCTAGATTTTTTTTCTAGATTTTTTTTCTAGATTTTTTTCTAGATTTTTTTTCTAGATTTTTTTTCTAGATTTTTTTTCTAGATTTTTTTCTAGATTTTTTTTCTAGATTTTTTTTCTAGATTTTTTTTCTAGATTTTTTTTCTAGATTTTTTTCTAGATTTTTTTTCTAGATTTTTTTTCTAGATTTTTTTTCTATAATTTTTTCTAGATTTTTTTTCTAGATTTTTTTTCTATAATTTTTTTCTAGATTTTTTTTTAGATTTTTTTTCTAGATTTTTTTTCTAGATTTTTTTCTAGATTTTATTTCTAGAATTTTTTCTAGATTTTTTTTCTATAATTTTTTCTAGATTTTTTTTCTAGATTTTTTTTCTAGAATTTTTTCTAGATTTTTTTTCTATAATTTTTTCTAGATTTTTTTTCTAGATTTTTTTCTAGATTTTTTTTCTAGATTTTTTTTCTAGATTTTTTTTCTAGATTTTTTTTCTAGATTTTTTTTCTAGATTTTTTTTCTAGAATTTTTTCTAGATTTTTTTTCTAGATTTTTTTTCTAGATTTTTTTTCTATAATTTTTTCTAGATTTTTTTTCTAGATTTTTTTTCTAGATTTTTTTTCTATAATTTTTTCTAGATTTTTTTTCTAGATTTTTTTCTAGATTTTTTTCTAGATTTTTTTTCTAGATTTTTTTTCTAGATTTTTTTTTAGATTTTTTTTCTAGATTTTTTTCTAGATTTTTTTTCTAGATTTTTTTTCTAGATTTTTTTTCTAGATTTTTTTTCTAGATTTTTTTTCTAGATTTTTTTTCTAGATTTTTTTTCTAGATTTTTTTCTAGATTTTTTTTCTAGATTTTTTTTCTAGATTTTTTTTCTAGATTTTTTTTCTAGATTTTTTTCTAGATTTTTTTTCTAGATTTTTTTTCTAGATTTTTTTTCTATAATTTTTTCTAGATTTTTTTTCTAGATTTTTTTTCTAGATTTTTTTCTAGATTTTTTTTCTAGATTTTTTTTCTAGATTTTTTTTCTAGATTTTTTTCTAGATTTTTTTTCTAGATTTTTTTTCTAGATTTTTTTTCTAGATTTTTTTTCTAGAATTTTTTCTAGATTTTTTTTCTAGATTTTTTTTCTAGATTTTTTTTCTATAATTTTTTCTAGATTTTTTTTCTAGATTTTTTTTCTATAATTTTTTTCTAGATTTTTTTTTAGATTTTTTTTCTAGATTTTTTTTCTAGATTTTTTTCTAGATTTTATTTCTAGAATTTTTTCTAGATTTTTTTTCTATAATTTTTTCTAGATTTTTTTTCTAGATTTTTTTTCTATAATTTTTTTCTAGATTTTTTTCTAGATTTTTTTTCTAGAATTTTTTTCTAGATTTTTTTTCTAGATTTTTTTTCTAGATTTTTTTCTAGATTTTTTTTCTAGATTTTTTTTCTAGATTTTTTTTCTAGATTTTTTTTCTAGATTTTTTTCTAGATTTTTTTTCTAGATTTTTTTTCTAGATTTTTTTTCTATAATTTTTTCTAGATTTTTTTTCTAGATTTTTTTTCTAGATTTTTTTCTAGATTTTTTTTCTAGATTTTTTTTCTAGATTTTTTTTCTAGATTTTTTTCTAGATTTTTTTTCTAGATTTTTTTTCTAGATTTTTTTTCTAGATTTTTTTTCTAGAATTTTTTCTAGATTTTTTTTCTAGATTTTTTTTCTAGATTTTTTTTCTATAATTTTTTCTAGATTTTTTTTCTAGATTTTTTTTCTATAATTTTTTTCTAGATTTTTTTTTAGATTTTTTTTCTAGATTTTTTTTCTAGATTTTTTTCTAGATTTTATTTCTAGAATTTTTTCTAGATTTTTTTTCTATAATTTTTTCTAGATTTTTTTTCTAGATTTTTTTTCTATAATTTTTTTCTAGATTTTTTTCTAGATTTTTTTTCTAGAATTTTTTTCTAGATTTTTTTTCTAGATTTTTTTTCTAGAATTTTTTCTAGATTTTTTTTCTAGATTTTTTTTCTAGATTTTTTTTCTATAATTTTTTCTAGATTTTTTTTCTAGATTTTTTTTCTAGATTTTTTTTCTATAATTTTTTCTAGATTTTTTTTCTAGATTTTTTTCTAGATTTTTTTCTAGATTTTTTTCTAGATTTTTTTTCTAGATTTTTTTTCTAGATTTTTTTTCTAGATTTTTTTTCTAGAATTTTTTCTAGATTTTTTTTCTAGATTTTTTTTCTAGATTTTTTTTCTATAATTTTTTCTAGATTTTTTTTCTAGATTTTTTTTCTAGATTTTTTTCTAGATTTTTTTTCTAGATTTTTTTTCTAGATTTTTTTTCTAGATTTTTTTTCTAGATTTTTTTTCTAGATTTTTTTTCTAGATTTTTTTTCTAGATTTTTTTTCTAGATTTTTTTTCTAGAATTTTTTCTAGATTTTTTTTCTAGATTTTTTTTCTAGATTTTTTTTCTATAATTTTTTCTAGATTTTTTTTCTAGATTTTTTTTCTAGATTTTTTTTCTATAATTTTTTCTAGATTTTTTTTCTAGATTTTTTTCTAGATTTTTTTCTAGATTTTTTTTCTAGATTTTTTTTCTAGATTTTTTTTTAGATTTTTTTTCTAGATTTTTTTCTAGATTTTTTTTCTAGATTTTTTTTCTAGATTTTTTTTCTAGATTTTTTTTCTAGATTTTTTTTCTAGATTTTTTTTCTAGATTTTTTTTCTAGATTTTTTTCTAGATTTTTTTTCTAGATTTTTTTTCTAGATTTTTTTTCTAGATTTTTTTTCTAGATTTTTTTCTAGATTTTTTTTCTAGATTTTTTTTCTAGATTTTTTTTCTATAATTTTTTCTAGATTTTTTTTCTAGATTTTTTTTCTAGATTTTTTTCTAGATTTTTTTTCTAGATTTTTTTTCTAGATTTTTTTTCTAGATTTTTTTCTAGATTTTTTTTCTAGATTTTTTTTCTAGATTTTTTTTCTAGATTTTTTTTCTAGAATTTTTTCTAGATTTTTTTTCTAGATTTTTTTTCTAGATTTTTTTTCTATAATTTTTTCTAGATTTTTTTTCTAGATTTTTTTTCTATAATTTTTTTCTAGATTTTTTTTTAGATTTTTTTTCTAGATTTTTTTTCTAGATTTTTTTCTAGATTTTATTTCTAGAATTTTTTCTAGATTTTTTTTCTATAATTTTTTCTAGATTTTTTTTCTAGATTTTTTTTCTATAATTTTTTTCTAGATTTTTTTCTAGATTTTTTTTCTAGAATTTTTTTCTAGATTTTTTTTCTAGATTTTTTTTCTAGATTTTTTTTCTAGATTTTTTTTCTAGATTTTTTTTCTAGATTTTTTTTCTAGATTTTTTTCTAGATTTTTTTTCTAGATTTTTTTTCTAGATTTTTTTTCTAGATTTTTTTTCTAGATTTTTTTCTAGATTTTTTTTCTAGATTTTTTTTCTAGATTTTTTTTCTATAATTTTTTCTAGATTTTTTTTCTAGATTTTTTTTCTAGATTTTTTTCTAGATTTTTTTTCTAGATTTTTTTTCTAGATTTTTTTTCTAGATTTTTTTCTAGATTTTTTTTCTAGATTTTTTTTCTAGATTTTTTTTCTAGATTTTTTTTCTAGAATTTTTTCTAGATTTTTTTTCTAGATTTTTTTTCTAGATTTTTTTTCTATAATTTTTTCTAGATTTTTTTTCTAGATTTTTTTTCTATAATTTTTTTCTAGATTTTTTTTTAGATTTTTTTTCTAGATTTTTTTTCTAGATTTTTTTCTAGATTTTATTTCTAGAATTTTTTCTAGATTTTTTTTCTATAATTTTTTCTAGATTTTTTTTCTAGATTTTTTTTCTAGATTTTTTTTCTAGATTTTTTTTCTAGATTTTTTTTCTAGAATTTTTTCTAGATTTTTTTTCTAGATTTTTTTTCTAGATTTTTTTTCTATAATTTTTTCTAGATTTTTTTTCTAGATTTTTTTTCTAGATTTTTTTCTAGATTTTTTTTCTAGATTTTTTTTCTAGATTTTTTTTCTAGATTTTTTTTCTAGATTTTTTTTCTAGATTTTTTTTCTAGATTTTTTTTCTAGATTTTTTTTCTAGATTTTTTTTCTAGAATTTTTTCTAGATTTTTTTTCTAGATTTTTTTTCTAGATTTTTTTTCTATAATTTTTTCTAGATTTTTTTTCTAGATTTTTTTTCTAGATTTTTTTTCTAGATTTTTTTTCTAGAATTTTTTCTAGATTTTTTTTCTAGATTTTTTTTCTAGATTTTTTTTCTATAATTTTTTCTAGATTTTTTTTCTAGATTTTTTTTCTAGATTTTTTTCTAGATTTTTTTTCTAGATTTTTTTCTAGATTTTTTTTCTAGATTTTTTTTCTAGATTTTTTTTCTAGATTTTTTTCTAGATTTTTTTTCTAGATTTTTTTTCTAGATTTTTTTTCTAGATTTTTTTTCTAGAATTTTTTCTAGATTTTTTTTCTAGATTTTTTTTCTAGATTTTTTTTCTATAATTTTTTCTAGATTTTTTTTCTAGATTTTTTTTCTATAATTTTTTTCTAGATTTTTTTTTAGATTTTTTTTCTAGATTTTTTTTCTAGATTTTTTTCTAGATTTTATTTCTAGAATTTTTTCTAGATTTTTTTTCTATAATTTTTTCTAGAATTTTTTTCTAGATTTTTTTCTAGATTTTTTTTCTAGATTTTTTTTCTAGATTTTTTTTCTAGATTTTTTTTCTAGAATTTTTTCTAGATTTTTTTTCTAGATTTTTTTTCTAGATTTTTTTTCTATAATTTTTTCTAGATTTTTTTTCTAGATTTTTTTTCTAGATTTTTTTTCTATAATTTTTTCTAGATTTTTTTTCTAGATTTTTTTCTAGATTTTTTTCTAGATTTTTTTTCTAGATTTTTTTTCTAGAATTTTTTTCTAGAATTTTTTTCTAGATTTTTTTCTAGATTTTTTTTCTAGATTTTTTTTCTATATTTTTTTTCTATATTTTTTTTTAGATTTTTTTTCTAGATTTTTTTTCTATAATTTTTTCTAGATTTTTTTTCTAGATTTTTTTTCTAGATTTTTTTCTAGATTTTTTTTCTAGATTTTTTTTCTATAATTTTTTTCTAGATTTTTTTCTAGATTTTTTTCTAGATTTTTTTTCTAGATTTTTTTTTAGATTTTTTTTCTAGATTTTTTTCTAGATTTTTTTTCTAGATTTTTTTTCTAGATTTTTTTTCTAGATTTTTTTTCTAGATTTTTTTTCTAGATTTTTTTTCTAGATTTTTTTTCTAGATTTTTTTCTAGATTTTTTTTCTAGATTTTTTTTCTAGATTTTTTTTCTAGATTTTTTTTCTAGAATTTTTTCTAGATTTTTTTTCTAGATTTTTTTTCTAGATTTTTTTTCTATAATTTTTTCTAGATTTTTTTTCTAGATTTTTTTTCTAGATTTTTTTTTAGATTTTTTTTCTAGATTTTTTTCTAGATTTTTTTTCTAGATTTTTTTTCTAGATTTTTTTTCTAGATTTTTTTTCTAGATTTTTTTTCTAGATTTTTTTTCTAGATTTTTTTCTAGATTTTTTTTCTAGATTTTTTTTCTAGATTTTTTTTCTAGAATTTTTTCTAGATTTTTTTTCTAGATTTTTTTTCTAGATTTTTTTTCTATAATTTTTTCTAGATTTTTTTTCTAGATTTTTTTTCTAGATTTTTTTTTAGATTTTTTTTCTAGATTTTTTTCTAGATTTTTTTTCTAGATTTTTTTTCTAGATTTTTTTTCTAGATTTTTTTTCTAGATTTTTTTTCTAGATTTTTTTTCTAGATTTTTTTTCTAGATTTTTTTCTAGATTTTTTTTCTAGATTTTTTTTCTAGATTTTTTTTCTAGATTTTTTTTCTAGAATTTTTTCTAGATTTTTTTTCTAGATTTTTTTTCTAGATTTTTTTTCTATAATTTTTTCTAGATTTTTTTTCTAGATTTTTTTTTAGATTTTTTTTCTAGATTTTTTTCTAGATTTTTTTTCTAGATTTTTTTTCTAGATTTTTTTTCTAGATTTTTTTCTAGATTTTTTTTCTAGATTTTTTTCTAGATTTTTTTTCTAGATTTTTTTTCTAGATTTTTTTTCTAGATTTTTTTTCTAGAATTTTTTCTAGAATTTTTTTCTAGATTTTTTTCTAGATTTTTTTTCTAGATTTTTTTTCTAGATTTTTTTTCTAGATTTTTTTTCTAGAATTTTTTCTAGATTTTTTTTCTAGATTTTTTTTCTAGATTTTTTTTCTATAATTTTTTCTAGATTTTTTTTCTAGATTTTTTTTCTAGATTTTTTTTCTATAATTTTTTCTAGATTTTTTTTCTAGATTTTTTTCTAGATTTTTTTCTAGATTTTTTTTCTAGATTTTTTTTCTAGAATTTTTTTCTAGAATTTTTTTCTAGATTTTTTTCTAGATTTTTTTTCTATATTTTTTTTCTAGATTTTTTTTTAGATTTTTTTTCTAGATTTTTTTTCTATAATTTTTTCTAGATTTTTTTTCTAGATTTTTTTTCTAGATTTTTTTCTAGATTTTTTTTCTAGATTTTTTTTCTATAATTTTTTTCTAGATTTTTTTCTAGATTTTTTTCTAGATTTTTTTTCTAGATTTTTTTTTAGATTTTTTTTCTAGATTTTTTTCTAGATTTTTTTTCTAGATTTTTTTTCTAGATTTTTTTTCTAGATTTTTTTTCTAGATTTTTTTTCTAGATTTTTTTTCTAGATTTTTTTTCTAGATTTTTTTCTAGATTTTTTTTCTAGATTTTTTTTCTAGATTTTTTTTCTAGATTTTTTTTCTAGAATTTTTTCTAGATTTTTTTTCTAGATTTTTTTTCTAGATTTTTTTTCTATAATTTTTTCTAGATTTTTTTTCTAGATTTTTTTTCTAGATTTTTTTTTAGATTTTTGTTCTAGATTTTTTTCTAGATTTTTTTTCTAGATTTTTTTTCTAGATTTTTTTTCTAGATTTTTTTTCTATAATTTTTTCTAGATTTTTTTTCTAGATTTTTTTTCTAGATTTTTTTTTAGATTTTTTTTCTAGATTTTTTTCTAGATTTTTTTTCTAGATTTTTTTTCTAGATTTTTTTTCTAGATTTTTTTTCTAGATTTTTTTTCTAGATTTTTTTTCTAGATTTTTTTCTAGATTTTTTTTCTAGATTTTTTTTCTAGATTTTTTTTCTAGAATTTTTTCTAGATTTTTTTTCTAGATTTTTTTTCTAGATTTTTTTTCTATAATTTTTTCTAGATTTTTTTTCTAGATTTTTTTTCTAGATTTTTTTTTAGATTTTTTTTCTAGATTTTTTTCTAGATTTTTTTTCTAGATTTTTTTTCTAGATTTTTTTTCTAGATTTTTTTTCTAGATTTTTTTTCTAGATTTTTTTTCTAGATTTTTTTTCTAGATTTTTTTCTAGATTTTTTTTCTAGATTTTTTTTCTAGATTTTTTTTCTAGATTTTTTTTCTAGAATTTTTTCTAGATTTTTTTTCTAGATTTTTTTTCTAGATTTTTTTTCTATAATTTTTTCTAGATTTTTTTTCTAGATTTTTTTTTAGATTTTTTTTCTAGATTTTTTTCTATATTTTTTTTCTAGATTTTTTTTCTAGATTTTTTTTCTAGATTTTTTTCTAGATTTTTTTTCTAGATTTTTTTCTAGATTTTTTTTCTAGATTTTTTTTCTAGATTTTTTTTCTAGATTTTTTTTCTAGAATTTTTTCTAGATTTTTTTTCTAGATTTTTTTTCTAGATTTTTTTTCTATAATTTTTTCTAGATTTTTTTTCTAGATTTTTTTTCTATAATTTTTTTCTAGATTTTTTTTTAGATTTTTTTTCTAGATTTTTTTTCTAGATTTTTTTCTAGATTTTATTTCTAGAATTTTTTCTAGATTTTTTTTCTATAATTTTTTCTAGAATTTTTTTCTAGATTTTTTTCTAGATTTTTTTTCTAGATTTTTTTTCTAGATTTTTTTTCTAGATTTTTTTTCTAGAATTTTTTCTAGATTTTTTTTCTAGATTTTTTTTCTAGATTTTTTTTCTATAATTTTTTCTAGATTTTTTTTCTAGATTTTTTTTCTAGATTTTTTTTCTATAATTTTTTCTAGATTTTTTTTCTAGATTTTTTTCTAGATTTTTTTCTAGATTTTTTTTCTAGATTTTTTTTCTAGAATTTTTTTCTAGAATTTTTTTCTAGATTTTTTTCTAGATTTTTTTTCTAGATTTTTTTTCTATATTTTTTTTCTAGATTTTTTTTTAGATTTTTTTTCTAGATTTTTTTTCTATAATTTTTTCTAGATTTTTTTTCTAGATTTTTTTTCTAGATTTTTTTCTAGATTTTTTTTCTAGATTTTTTTTCTATAATTTTTTTCTAGATTTTTTTCTAGATTTTTTTCTAGATTTTTTTTCTAGATTTTTTTTTAGATTTTTTTTCTAGATTTTTTTCTAGATTTTTTTTCTAGATTTTTTTTCTAGATTTTTTTTCTAGATTTTTTTTCTAGATTTTTTTTCTAGATTTTTTTTCTAGATTTTTTTTCTAGATTTTTTTCTAGATTTTTTTTCTAGATTTTTTTTCTAGATTTTTTTTCTAGATTTTTTTTCTAGAATTTTTTCTAGATTTTTTTTCTAGATTTTTTTTCTAGATTTTTTTTCTATAATTTTTTCTAGATTTTTTTTCTAGATTTTTTTTCTAGATTTTTTTTTAGATTTTTGTTCTAGATTTTTTTCTAGATTTTTTTTCTAGATTTTTTTTCTAGATTTTTTTTCTAGATTTTTTTTCTAGATTTTTTTTCTAGATTTTTTTTCTAGATTTTTTTTCTAGATTTTTTTCTAGATTTTTTTTCTAGATTTTTTTTCTAGATTTTTTTTCTAGATTTTTTTTCTATAATTTTTTCTAGATTTTTTTTCTAGATTTTTTTTCTATAATTTTTTTCTAGATTTTTTTTTAGATTTTTTTTCTAGATTTTTTTTCTAGATTTTTTTCTAGATTTTATTTCTAGAATTTTTTCTAGATTTTTTTTCTATAATTTTTTCTAGAATTTTTTTCTAGATTTTTTTCTAGATTTTTTTTCTAGATTTTTTTTCTAGATTTTTTTTCTAGATTTTTTTTCTAGAATTTTTTCTAGATTTTTTTTCTAGATTTTTTTTCTAGATTTTTTTTCTATAATTTTTTCTAGATTTTTTTTCTAGATTTTTTTTCTAGATTTTTTTTCTATAATTTTTTCTAGATTTTTTTTCTAGATTTTTTTCTAGATTTTTTTCTAGATTTTTTTTCTAGATTTTTTTTCTAGAATTTTTTTCTAGAATTTTTTTCTAGATTTTTTTCTAGATTTTTTTTCTAGATTTTTTTTCTATATTTTTTTTCTATATTTTTTTTTAGATTTTTTTTCTAGATTTTTTTTCTATAATTTTTTCTAGATTTTTTTTCTAGATTTTTTTTCTAGATTTTTTTCTAGATTTTTTTTCTAGATTTTTTTTCTAGATTTTTTTCTAGATTTTTTTTCTAGATTTTTTTTCTAGATTTTTTTTCTAGATTTTTTTTCTAGATTTTTTTCTAGATTTTTTTTCTAGATTTTTTTTCTAGATTTTTTTTCTATAATTTTTTCTAGATTTTTTTTCTAGATTTTTTTTCTAGATTTTTTTCTAGATTTTTTTTCTAGATTTTTTTTCTAGATTTTTTTTCTAGATTTTTTTCTAGATTTTTTTTCTAGATTTTTTTTCTAGATTTTTTTTCTAGATTTTTTTTCTAGAATTTTTTCTAGATTTTTTTTCTAGATTTTTTTTCTAGATTTTTTTTCTATAATTTTTTCTAGATTTTTTTTCTAGATTTTTTTTCTATAATTTTTTTCTAGATTTTTTTTTAGATTTTTTTTCTAGATTTTTTTTCTAGATTTTTTTCTAGATTTTATTTCTAGAATTTTTTCTAGATTTTTTTTCTATAATTTTTTCTAGATTTTTTTTCTAGATTTTTTTTCTATAATTTTTTTCTAGATTTTTTTCTAGATTTTTTTTCTAGAATTTTTTTCTAGATTTTTTTTCTAGATTTTTTTTCTAGAATTTTTTCTAGATTTTTTTTCTAGATTTTTTTTCTAGATTTTTTTTCTATAATTTTTTCTAGATTTTTTTTCTAGATTTTTTTTCTAGATTTTTTTTCTATAATTTTTTCTAGATTTTTTTTCTAGATTTTTTTCTAGATTTTTTTCTAGATTTTTTTCTAGATTTTTTTTCTAGATTTTTTTTCTAGATTTTTTTTCTAGATTTTTTTTCTAGAATTTTTTCTAGATTTTTTTTCTAGATTTTTTTTCTAGATTTTTTTTCTATAATTTTTTCTAGATTTTTTTTCTAGATTTTTTTTCTAGATTTTTTTCTAGATTTTTTTTCTAGATTTTTTTTCTAGATTTTTTTCTAGATTTTTTTTCTAGATTTTTTTTCTAGATTTTTTTTCTAGATTTTTTTTCTAGATTTTTTTTCTAGATTTTTTTTCTAGAATTTTTTCTAGATTTTTTTTCTAGATTTTTTTTCTAGATTTTTTTTCTATAATTTTTTCTAGATTTTTTTTCTAGATTTTTTTTCTAGATTTTTTTTCTAGATTTTTTTTCTAGAATTTTTTCTAGATTTTTTTTCTAGATTTTTTTTCTAGATTTTTTTTCTAGAATTTTTTCTAGATTTTTTTTCTAGATTTTTTTTCTAGATTTTTTTCTAGATTTTTTTTCTAGATTTTTTTCTAGATTTTTTTTCTAGATTTTTTTTCTAGATTTTTTTCTAGATTTTATTTCTAGAATTTTTTCTAGATTTTTTTTCTATAATTTTTTCTAGAATTTTTTTCTAGATTTTTTTCTAGATTTTTTTTCTAGATTTTTTTTCTAGATTTTTTTTCTAGATTTTTTTTCTAGAATTTTTTCTAGATTTTTTTTCTAGATTTTTTTTCTAGATTTTTTTTCTATAATTTTTTCTAGATTTTTTTTCTAGATTTTTTTTCTAGATTTTTTTTCTATAATTTTTTCTAGATTTTTTTTCTAGATTTTTTTCTAGATTTTTTTCTAGATTTTTTTTCTAGATTTTTTTTCTAGAATTTTTTTCTAGAATTTTTTTCTAGATTTTTTTCTAGATTTTTTTTCTAGATTTTTTTTCTATATTTTTTTTCTATATTTTTTTTTAGATTTTTTTTCTAGATTTTTTTTCTATAATTTTTTCTAGGTTTTTTTTCTAGATTTTTTTTCTAGATTTTTTTCTAGATTTTTTTTCTAGATTTTTTTTCTATAATTTTTTTCTAGATTTTTTTCTAGATTTTTTTCTAGATTTTTTTTCTAGATTTTTTTTTAGATTTTTTTTCTAGATTTTTTTCTAGATTTTTTTTCTAGATTTTTTTTCTAGATTTTTTTTCTAGATTTTTTTTCTAGATTTTTTTTCTAGATTTTTTTTCTAGATTTTTTTCTAGATTTTTTTTCTAGATTTTTTTTCTAGATTTTTTTTCTAGATTTTTTTTCTAGAATTTTTTCTAGATTTTTTTTCTAGATTTTTTTTCTAGATTTTTTTTCTATAATTTTTTCTAGATTTTTTTTCTAGATTTTTTTTCTAGATTTTTTTTTAGATTTTTTTTCTAGATTTTTTTCTAGATTTTTTTTCTAGATTTTTTTTCTAGATTTTTTTTCTAGATTTTTTTTCTAGATTTTTTTTCTAGATTTTTTTTCTAGATTTTTTTCTAGATTTTTTTTCTAGATTTTTTTTCTAGATTTTTTTTCTAGAATTTTTTCTAGATTTTTTTTCTAGATTTTTTTTCTAGATTTTTTTTCTATAATTTTTTCTAGATTTTTTTTCTAGATTTTTTTTCTAGATTTTTTTTTAGATTTTTTTTCTAGATTTTTTTCTAGATTTTTTTTCTAGATTTTTTTTCTAGATTTTTTTTCTAGATTTTTTTTCTAGATTTTTTTTCTAGATTTTTTTTCTAGATTTTTTTTCTAGATTTTTTTCTAGATTTTTTTTCTAGATTTTTTTTCTAGATTTTTTTTCTAGATTTTTTTTCTAGAATTTTTTCTAGATTTTTTTTCTAGATTTTTTTTCTAGATTTTTTTTCTATAATTTTTTCTAGATTTTTTTTCTAGATTTTTTTTTAGATTTTTTTTCTAGATTTTTTTCTAGATTTTTTTTCTAGATTTTTTTTCTAGATTTTTTTTCTAGATTTTTTTCTAGATTTTTTTTCTAGATTTTTTTCTAGATTTTTTTTCTAGATTTTTTTTCTAGATTTTTTTTCTAGATTTTTTTTCTAGAATTTTTTCTAGATTTTTTTTCTAGATTTTTTTTCTAGATTTTTTTTCTATAATTTTTTCTAGATTTTTTTTCTAGATTTTTTTTCTATAATTTTTTTCTAGATTTTTTTTTAGATTTTTTTTCTAGATTTTTTTTCTAGATTTTTTTCTAGATTTTATTTCTAGAATTTTTTCTAGATTTTTTTTCTATAATTTTTTCTAGAATTTTTTTCTAGATTTTTTTCTAGATTTTTTTTCTAGATTTTTTTTCTAGATTTTTTTTCTAGATTTTTTTTCTAGAATTTTTTCTAGATTTTTTTTCTAGATTTTTTTTCTAGATTTTTTTTCTATAATTTTTTCAAGATTTTTTTTCTAGATTTTTTTTCTAGATTTTTTTTCTATAATTTTTTCTAGATTTTTTTTCTAGATTTTTTTCTAGATTTTTTTCTAGATTTTTTTTCTAGATTTTTTTTCTAGAATTTTTTTCTAGAATTTTTTTCTAGATTTTTTTCTAGATTTTTTTTTAGATTTTTTTTCTAGATTTTTTTTCTATAATTTTTTCTAGATTTTTTTTCTAGATTTTTTTTCTAGATTTTTTTCTAGATTTTTTTTCTAGATTTTTTTTCTATAATTTTTTTCTAGATTTTTTTCTAGATTTTTTTCTAGATTTTTTTTCTAGATTTTTTTTAGATTTTTTTTCTAGATTTTTTTCTAGATTTTTTTTCTAGATTTTTTTTCTAGATTTTTTTTCTAGATTTTTTTTCTAGATTTTTTTTCTAGATTTTTTTTCTAGATTTTTTTTCTAGATTTTTTTCTAGATTTTTTTTCTAGATTTTTTTTCTAGATTTTTTTTCTAGATTTTTTTTCTAGAATTTTTTCTAGATTTTTTTTCTAGATTTTTTTTCTAGATTTTTTTTCTATAATTTTTTCTAGATTTTTTTTCTAGATTTTTTTTCTAGATTTTTTTTTAGATTTTTGTTCTAGATTTTTTTCTAGATTTTTTTTCTAGATTTTTTTTCTAGATTTTTTTTCTAGATTTTTTTTCTAGATTTTTTTTCTAGATTTTTTTTCTAGATTTTTTTTCTAGATTTTTTTCTAGATTTTTTTTCTAGATTTTTTTTCTAGATTTTTTTTCTAGATTTTTTTTCTATAATTTTTTCTAGATTTTTTTTCTAGATTTTTTTTCTATAATTTTTTTCTAGATTTTTTTTTAGATTTTTTTTCTAGATTTTTTTTCTAGATTTTTTTCTAGATTTTATTTCTAGAATTTTTTCTAGATTTTTTTTCTATAATTTTTTCTAGAATTTTTTTCTAGATTTTTTTCTAGATTTTTTTTCTAGATTTTTTTTCTAGATTTTTTTTCTAGATTTTTTTTCTAGAATTTTTTCTAGATTTTTTTTCTAGATTTTTTTTCTAGATTTTTTTTCTATAATTTTTTCTAGATTTTTTTTCTAGATTTTTTTTCTAGATTTTTTTTCTATAATTTTTTCTAGATTTTTTTTCTAGATTTTTTTCTAGATTTTTTTCTAGATTTTTTTTCTAGATTTTTTTTCTAGAATTTTTTTCTAGAATTTTTTTCTAGATTTTTTTCTAGATTTTTTTTCTAGATTTTTTTTCTATATTTTTTTTCTATATTTTTTTTTAGATTTTTTTTCTAGATTTTTTTTCTATAATTTTTTCTAGATTTTTTTTCTAGATTTTTTTTCTAGATTTTTTTCTAGATTTTTTTTCTAGATTTTTTTTCTAGATTTTTTTCTAGATTTTTTTTCTAGATTTTTTTTCTAGATTTTTTTTCTAGATTTTTTTTCTAGATTTTTTTCTAGATTTTTTTTCTAGATTTTTTTTCTAGATTTTTTTTCTATAATTTTTTCTAGATTTTTTTTCTAGATTTTTTTTCTAGATTTTTTTCTAGATTTTTTTTCTAGATTTTTTTTCTAGATTTTTTTTCTAGATTTTTTTCTAGATTTTTTTTCTAGATTTTTTTTCTAGAATTTTTTCTAGATTTTTTTTCTAGATTTTTTTTCTAGATTTTTTTTCTATAATTTTTTCTAGATTTTTTTTCTAGATTTTTTTTCTATAATTTTTTTCTAGATTTTTTTTTAGATTTTTTTTCTAGATTTTTTTTCTAGATTTTTTTCTAGATTTTATTTCTAGAATTTTTTCTAGATTTTTTTTCTATAATTTTTTCTAGATTTTTTTTCTAGATTTTTTTTCTATAATTTTTTTCTAGATTTTTTTCTAGATTTTTTTTCTAGAATTTTTTTCTAGATTTTTTTTCTAGATTTTTTTTCTAGAATTTTTTCTAGATTTTTTTTCTAGATTTTTTTTCTAGATTTTTTTTCTATAATTTTTTCTAGATTTTTTTTCTAGATTTTTTTTCTAGATTTTTTTTCTATAATTTTTTCTAGATTTTTTTTCTAGATTTTTTTCTAGATTTTTTTCTAGATTTTTTTCTAGATTTTTTTTCTAGATTTTTTTTCTAGATTTTTTTTCTAGATTTTTTTTCTAGAATTTTTTCTAGATTTTTTTTCTAGATTTTTTTTCTAGATTTTTTTTCTATAATTTTTTCTAGATTTTTTTTCTAGATTTTTTTTCTAGATTTTTTTCTAGATTTTTTTTCTAGATTTTTTTTCTAGATTTTTTTCTAGATTTTTTTTCTAGATTTTTTTTCTAGATTTTTTTTCTAGATTTTTTTTCTAGATTTTTTTTCTAGATTTTTTTTCTAGAATTTTTTCTAGATTTTTTTTCTAGATTTTTTTTCTAGATTTTTTTTCTATAATTTTTTCTAGATTTTTTTTCTAGATTTTTTTTCTAGATTTTTTTTCTAGATTTTTTTTCTAGAATTTTTTCTAGATTTTTTTTCTAGATTTTTTTTCTAGATTTTTTTTCTATAATTTTTTCTAGATTTTTTTTCTAGATTTTTTTTCTAGATTTTTTTCTAGATTTTTTTTCTAGATTTTTTTCTAGATTTTTTTTCTAGATTTTTTTTCTAGATTTTTTTTCTAGATTTTTTTCTAGATTTTTTTTCTAGATTTTTTTTCTAGATTTTTTTTCTAGATTTTTTTTCTAGATTTTTTTCTAGATTTTATTTCTAGAATTTTTTCTAGATTTTTTTTCTATAATTTTTTCTAGAATTTTTTTCTAGATTTTTTTCTAGATTTTTTTTCTAGATTTTTTTTCTAGATTTTTTTTCTAGATTTTTTTTCTAGAATTTTTTCTAGATTTTTTTTCTAGATTTTTTTTCTAGATTTTTTTTCTATAATTTTTTCTAGATTTTTTTTCTAGATTTTTTTTCTAGATTTTTTTCTAGATTTTTTTTCTAGATTTTTTTTCTAGATTTTTTTCTAGATTTTTTTTCTAGAATTTTTTCTAGATTTTTTTTCTAGAATTTTTTTCTAGAATTTTTTTCTAGATTTTTTTCTAGATTTTTTTTCTAGATTTTTTTTCTATATTTTTTTTCTATATTTTTTTTTAGATTTTTTTTCTAGATTTTTTTTCTAGATTTTTTTCTAGATTTTATTTCTAGAATTTTTTCTAGATTTTTTTTCTATAATTTTTTCTAGATTTTTTTTCTAGATTTTTTTTCTATAATTTTTTCTAGATTTTTTTTCTAGATTTTTTTTCTATAATTTTTTTCTAGATTTTTTTTTAGATTTTTTTTCTAGATTTTATTTCTAGAATTTTTTCTAGATTTTTTTTCTATAATTTTTTCTAGAATTTTTTTCTAGATTTTTTTCTAGATTTTTTTTCTAGATTTTTTTTCTAGATTTTTTTTCTAGATTTTTTTTCTAGAATTTTTTCTAGATTTTTTTTCTAGATTTTTTTTCTAGATTTTTTTTCTATAATTTTTTCAAGATTTTTTTTCTAGATTTTTTTTCTAGATTTTTTTTCTATAATTTTTTCTAGATTTTTTTTCTAGATTTTTTTCTAGATTTTTTTCTAGATTTTTTTTCTAGATTTTTTTTCTAGAATTTTTTTCTAGAATTTTTTTCTAGATTTTTTTCTAGATTTTTTTTCTAGATTTTTTTTCTAGATTTTTTTTCTAGATTTTTTTTTAGATTTTTTTTCTAGATTTTTTTTCTATAATTTTTTCTAGATTTTTTTTCTAGATTTTTTTTCTAGATTTTTTTCTAGATTTTTTTTCTAGATTTTTTTTCTATAATTTTTTTCTAGATTTTTTTCTAGATTTTTTTCTAGATTTTTTTTCTAGATTTTTTTTAGATTTTTTTTCTAGATTTTTTTCTAGATTTTTTTTCTAGATTTTTTTTCTAGATTTTTTTTCTAGATTTTTTTTCTAGATTTTTTTTCTAGATTTTTTTTCTAGATTTTTTTTCTAGATTTTTTTCTAGATTTTTTTTCTAGATTTTTTTTCTAGATTTTTTTTCTAGATTTTTTTTCTAGAATTTTTTCTAGATTTTTTTTCTAGATTTTTTTTCTAGATTTTTTTTCTATAATTTTTTCTAGATTTTTTTTCTAGATTTTTTTTCTAGATTTTTTTTTAGATTTTTGTTCTAGATTTTTTTCTAGATTTTTTTTCTAGATTTTTTTTCTAGATTTTTTTTCTAGATTTTTTTTCTAGATTTTTTTTCTAGATTTTTTTTCTAGATTTTTTTTCTAGATTTTTTTCTAGATTTTTTTTCTAGATTTTTTTTCTAGATTTTTTTTCTAGATTTTTTTTCTATAATTTTTTCTAGATTTTTTTTCTAGATTTTTTTTCTATAATTTTTTTCTAGATTTTTTTTTAGATTTTTTTTCTAGATTTTTTTTCTAGATTTTTTTCTAGATTTTATTTCTAGAATTTTTTCTAGATTTTTTTTCTATAATTTTTTCTAGAATTTTTTTCTAGATTTTTTTCTAGATTTTTTTTCTAGATTTTTTTTCTAGATTTTTTTTCTAGATTTTTTTTCTAGAATTTTTTCTAGATTTTTTTTCTAGATTTTTTTTCTAGATTTTTTTTCTATAATTTTTTCTAGATTTTTTTTCTAGATTTTTTTTCTAGATTTTTTTTCTATAATTTTTTCTAGATTTTTTTTCTAGATTTTTTTCTAGATTTTTTTCTAGATTTTTTTTCTAGATTTTTTTTCTAGAATTTTTTTCTAGAATTTTTTTCTAGATTTTTTTCTAGATTTTTTTTCTAGATTTTTTTTCTATATTTTTTTTCTATATTTTTTTTTAGATTTTTTTTCTAGATTTTTTTTCTATAATTTTTTCTAGATTTTTTTTCTAGATTTTTTTTCTAGATTTTTTTCTAGATTTTTTTTCTAGATTTTTTTTCTAGATTTTTTTCTAGATTTTTTTTCTAGATTTTTTTTCTAGATTTTTTTTCTAGATTTTTTTTCTAGATTTTTTTCTAGATTTTTTTTCTAGATTTTTTTTCTAGATTTTTTTTCTATAATTTTTTCTAGATTTTTTTTCTAGATTTTTTTTCTAGATTTTTTTCTAGATTTTTTTTCTAGATTTTTTTTCTAGATTTTTTTTCTAGATTTTTTTCTAGATTTTTTTTCTAGATTTTTTTTCTAGAATTTTTTCTAGATTTTTTTTCTAGATTTTTTTTCTAGATTTTTTTTCTATAATTTTTTCTAGATTTTTTTTCTAGATTTTTTTTCTATAATTTTTTTCTAGATTTTTTTTTAGATTTTTTTTCTAGATTTTTTTTCTAGATTTTTTTCTAGATTTTATTTCTAGAATTTTTTCTAGATTTTTTTTCTATAATTTTTTCTAGATTTTTTTTCTAGATTTTTTTTCTATAATTTTTTTCTAGATTTTTTTCTAGATTTTTTTTCTAGAATTTTTTTCTAGATTTTTTTTCTAGATTTTTTTTCTAGAATTTTTTCTAGATTTTTTTTCTAGATTTTTTTTCTAGATTTTTTTTCTATAATTTTTTCTAGATTTTTTTTCTAGATTTTTTTTCTATAATTTTTTCTAGATTTTTTTTCTAGATTTTTTTTCTATAATTTTTTTCTAGATTTTTTTTTAGATTTTTTTTCTAGATTTTTTTTCTAGATTTTTTTCTAGATTTTATTTCTAGAATTTTTTCTAGATTTTTTTTCTATAATTTTTTCTAGAATTTTTTTCTAGATTTTTTTCTAGATTTTTTTTCTAGATTTTTTTTCTAGATTTTTTTTCTAGATTTTTTTTCTAGAATTTTTTCTAGATTTTTTTTCTAGATTTTTTTTCTAGATTTTTTTTCTATAATTTTTTCTAGATTTTTTTTCTAGATTTTTTTTCTAGATTTTTTTTCTATAATTTTTTCTAGATTTTTTTTCTAGATTTTTTTCTAGATTTTTTTCTAGATTTTTTTTCTAGATTTTTTTTCTAGAATTTTTTTCTAGAATTTTTTTCTAGATTTTTTTCTAGATTTTTTTTCTAGATTTTTTTTCTATATTTTTTTTCTATATTTTTTTTTAGATTTTTTTTCTAGATTTTTTTTCTATAATTTTTTCTAGATTTTTTTTCTAGATTTTTTTTCTAGATTTTTTTCTAGATTTTTTTTCTAGATTTTTTTTCTAGATTTTTTTCTAGATTTTTTTTCTAGATTTTTTTTCTAGATTTTTTTTCTAGATTTTTTTTCTAGATTTTTTTCTAGATTTTTTTTCTAGATTTTTTTTCTAGATTTTTTTTCTATAATTTTTTCTAGATTTTTTTTCTAGATTTTTTTTCTAGATTTTTTTCTAGATTTTTTTTCTAGATTTTTTTTCTAGATTTTTTTTCTAGATTTTTTTCTAGATTTTTTTTCTAGATTTTTTTTCTAGAATTTTTTCTAGATTTTTTTTCTAGATTTTTTTTCTAGATTTTTTTTCTATAATTTTTTCTAGATTTTTTTTCTAGATTTTTTTTCTATAATTTTTTTCTAGATTTTTTTTTAGATTTTTTTTCTAGATTTTTTTTCTAGATTTTTTTCTAGATTTTATTTCTAGAATTTTTTCTAGATTTTTTTTCTATAATTTTTTCTAGATTTTTTTTCTAGATTTTTTTTCTATAATTTTTTTCTAGATTTTTTTCTAGATTTTTTTTCTAGAATTTTTTTCTAGATTTTTTTTCTAGATTTTTTTTCTAGAATTTTTTCTAGATTTTTTTTCTAGATTTTTTTTCTAGATTTTTTTTCTATAATTTTTTCTAGATTTTTTTTCTAGATTTTTTTTCTAGATTTTTTTTCTATAATTTTTTCTAGATTTTTTTTCTAGATTTTTTTCTAGATTTTTTTCTAGATTTTTTTCTAGATTTTTTTTCTAGATTTTTTTTCTAGATTTTTTTTCTAGATTTTTTTTCTAGAATTTTTTCTAGATTTTTTTTCTAGATTTTTTTTCTAGATTTTTTTTCTATAATTTTTTCTAGATTTTTTTTCTAGATTTTTTTTCTAGATTTTTTTCTAGATTTTTTTTCTAGATTTTTTTTCTAGATTTTTTTCTAGATTTTTTTTCTAGATTTTTTTTCTAGATTTTTTTTCTAGATTTTTTTTCTAGATTTTTTTTCTAGATTTTTTTTCTAGAATTTTTTCTAGATTTTTTTTCTAGATTTTTTTTCTAGATTTTTTTTCTATAATTTTTTCTAGATTTTTTTTCTAGATTTTTTTTCTAGATTTTTTTTCTAGATTTTTTTTCTAGAATTTTTTCTAGATTTTTTTTCTAGATTTTTTTTCTAGATTTTTTTTCTATAATTTTTTCTAGATTTTTTTTCTAGATTTTTTTTCTAGATTTTTTTCTAGATTTTTTTTCTAGATTTTTTTCTAGATTTTTTTTCTAGATTTTTTTTCTAGATTTTTTTTCTAGATTTTTTTCTAGATTTTTTTTCTAGATTTTTTTTCTAGATTTTTTTTCTAGATTTTTTTTCTAGAATTTTTTCTAGATTTTTTTTCTAGATTTTTTTTCTAGATTTTTTTTCTAGATTTTTTTTCTAGATTTTTTTCTAGATTTTATTTCTAGAATTTTTTCTAGATTTTTTTTCTATAATTTTTTCTAGAATTTTTTTCTAGATTTTTTTCTAGATTTTTTTTCTAGATTTTTTTTCTAGATTTTTTTTCTAGATTTTTTTTCTAGAATTTTTTCTAGATTTTTTTTCTAGATTTTTTTTCTAGATTTTTTTTCTATAATTTTTTCTAGATTTTTTTTCTAGATTTTTTTTCTAGATTTTTTTCTAGATTTTTTTTCTAGATTTTTTTTCTAGATTTTTTTCTAGATTTTTTTTCTAGAATTTTTTCTAGATTTTTTTTCTAGAATTTTTTTCTAGAATTTTTTTCTAGATTTTTTTCTAGATTTTTTTTCTAGATTTTTTTTCTATATTTTTTTTCTATATTTTTTTTTAGATTTTTTTTCTAGATTTTTTTTCTAGATTTTTTTCTAGATTTTATTTCTAGAATTTTTTCTAGATTTTTTTTCTATAATTTTTTCTAGATTTTTTTTCTAGATTTTTTTTCTATAATTTTTTCTAGATTTTTTTTCTAGATTTTTTTTCTATAATTTTTTTCTAGATTTTTTTTTAGATTTTTTTTCTAGATTTTTTTTCTAGATTTTTTTCTAGATTTTATTTCTAGAATTTTTTCTAGATTTTTTTTCTATAATTTTTTCTAGATTTTTTTTCTAGATTTTTTTTCTATAATTTTTTCTAGATTTTTTTTCTAGATTTTTTTTCTATAATTTTTTTCTAGATTTTTTTTTAGATTTTTTTTCTAGATTTTTTTTCTAGATTTTTTTCTAGATTTTATTTCTAGAATTTTTTCTAGATTTTTTTTCTATAATTTTTTCTAGAATTTTTTTCTAGATTTTTTTCTAGATTTTTTTTCTAGATTTTTTTTCTAGATTTTTTTTCTAGATTTTTTTCTAGAATTTTTTCTAGATTTTTTTTCTAGATTTTTTTTCTAGATTTTTTTTCTATAATTTTTTCTAGATTTTTTTTCTAGATTTTTTTTCTAGATTTTTTTTCTATAATTTTTTCTAGATTTTTTTTCTAGATTTTTTTCTAGATTTTTTTCTAGATTTTTTTTCTAGATTTTTTTTCTAGAATTTTTTTCTAGAATTTTTTTCTAGATTTTTTTCTAGATTTTTTTTCTAGATTTTTTTTCTATATTTTTTTTCTATATTTTTTTTTAGATTTTTTTTCTAGATTTTTTTTCTATAATTTTTTCTAGATTTTTTTTCTAGATTTTTTTTCTAGATTTTTTTCTAGATTTTTTTTCTAGATTTTTTTTCTATAATTTTTTTCTAGATTTTTTTCTAGATTTTTTTCTAGATTTTTTTTCTAGATTTTTTTTTAGATTTTTTTTCTAGATTTTTTTCTAGATTTTTTTTCTAGATTTTTTTTCTAGATTTTTTTTCTAGATTTTTTTTCTAGATTTTTTTTCTAGATTTTTTTTCTAGAATTTTTTCTAGATTTTTTTTCTAGATTTTTTTTCTAGATTTTTTTTCTATAATTTTTTCTAGATTTTTTTTCTAGATTTTTTTTCTAGATTTTTTTTTAGATTTTTTTTCTAGATTTTTTTCTAGATTTTTTTTCTAGATTTTTTTTCTAGATTTTTTTTCTAGATTTTTTTTCTATAATTTTTTCTAGATTTTTTTTCTAGATTTTTTTTCTAGATTTTTTTTCTATAATTTTTTCTAGATTTTTTTTCTAGATTTTTTTTTAGATTTTTTTTCTAGATTTTTTTCTAGATTTTTTTTCTAGATTTTTTTTCTAGATTTTTTTTCTAGATTTTTTTCTAGATTTTTTTTCTAGATTTTTTTCTAGATTTTTTTTCTAGATTTTTTTTCTAGATTTTTTTTCTAGATTTTTTTTCTAGAATTTTTTCTAGATTTTTTTTCTAGATTTTTTTTCTAGATTTTTTTTCTATAATTTTTTCTAGATTTTTTTTCTAGATTTTTTTTCTATAATTTTTTTCTAGATTTTTTTTTAGATTTTTTTTCTAGATTTTTTTTCTAGATTTTTTTCTAGATTTTATTTCTAGAATTTTTTCTAGATTTTTTTTCTATAATTTTTTCTAGAATTTTTTTCTAGATTTTTTTCTAGATTTTTTTTCTAGATTTTTTTTCTAGATTTTTTTTCTAGATTTTTTTTCTAGAATTTTTTCTAGATTTTTTTTCTAGATTTTTTTTCTAGATTTTTTTTCTATAATTTTTTCTAGATTTTTTTTCTAGATTTTTTTTCTAGATTTTTTTTCTATAATTTTTTCTAGATTTTTTTTCTAGATTTTTTTTCTAGATTTTTTTTCTATAATTTTTTCTAGATTTTTTTTCTAGATTTTTTTTCTAGATTTTTTTTTAGATTTTTTTTCTATAATTTTTTTCTAGATTTTTTTTTAGATTTTTTTTCTAGATTTTTTTTCTAGATTTTTTTCTAGATTTTATTTCTAGAATTTTTTCTAGATTTTTTTTCTAGATTTTTTTTCTAGATTTTTTTTCTAGATTTTTTTTCTAGATTTTTTTTCTATAATTTTTTCTAGATTTTTTTTCTAGATTTTTTTTCTAGATTTTTTTTCTATAATTTTTTCTAGATTTTTTTTCTAGATTTTTTTTCTAGATTTTTTTTCTATAATTTTTTCTAGATTTTTTTTCTAGATTTTTTTTCTAGATTTTTTTTTAGATTTTTTTTCTATAATTTTTTTCTAGATTTTTTTTTAGATTTTTTTTCTAGATTTTTTTTCTAGATTTTTTTCTAGATTTTATTTCTAGAATTTTTTCTAGATTTTTTTTCTAGATTTTTTTTCTAGATTTTTTTTCTAGATTTTTTTCTAGATTTTTTTTCTAGATTTTTTTCTAGATTTTTTTTCTAGATTTTTTTTCTAGATTTTTTTTCTAGATTTTTTTTCTAGAATTTTTTTCTAGATTTTTTTCTAGATTTTTTTTCTAGATTTTTTTTCTAGATTTTTTTTCTAGATTTTTTTTCTAGAATTTTTTCTAGATTTTTTTTCTAGATTTTTTTTCTAGATTTTTTTTCTATAATTTTTTCTAGATTTTTTTTCTAGATTTTTTTTCTATAATTTTTTTCTAGATTTTTTTTTAGATTTTTTTTCTAGATTTTTTTTCTAGATTTTTTTCTAGATTTTATTTCTAGAATTTTTTCTAGATTTTTTTTCTATAATTTTTTCTAGAATTTTTTTCTAGATTTTTTTCTAGATTTTTTTTCTAGATTTTTTTTCTAGATTTTTTTTCTAGATTTTTTTTCTAGAATTTTTTCTAGATTTTTTTTCTAGATTTTTTTTCTAGATTTTTTTTCTATAATTTTTTCTAGATTTTTTTTCTAGATTTTTTTTCTAGATTTTTTTTCTATAATTTTTTCTAGATTTTTTTTCTAGATTTTTTTTCTAGATTTTTTTTCTATAATTTTTTCTAGATTTTTTTTCTAGATTTTTTTTCTAGATTTTTTTTTAGATTTTTTTTCTATAATTTTTTTCTAGATTTTTTTTTAGATTTTTTTTCTAGATTTTTTTTCTAGATTTTTTTCTAGATTTTATTTCTAGAATTTTTTCTAGATTTTTTTTCTAGATTTTTTTTCTAGATTTTTTTTCTAGATTTTTTTCTAGATTTTTTTTCTAGATTTTTTTCTAGATTTTTTTTCTAGATTTTTTTTCTAGATTTTTTTTCTAGATTTTTTTTCTAGAATTTTTTCTAGATTTTTTTTCTAGATTTTTTTTCTAGATTTTTTTTCTATAATTTTTTCTAGATTTTTTTTCTAGATTTTTTTTCTATAATTTTTTCTAGATTTTTTTTCTAGATTTTTTTTCTATAATTTTTTCTAGATTTTTTTTCTAGATTTTTTTTCTATAATTTTTTCTAGATTTTTTTTCTAGATTTTTTTTCTATAATTTTTTTCTAGATTTTTTTTTAGATTTTTTTTCTAGATTTTTTTTCTAGATTTTTTTCTAGATTTTATTTCTAGAATTTTTTCTAGATTTTTTTTCTATAATTTTTTCTAGAATTTTTTTCTAGATTTTTTTCTAGATTTTTTTTCTAGATTTTTTTTCTAGATTTTTTTTCTAGATTTTTTTTCTAGAATTTTTTCTAGATTTTTTTTCTAGATTTTTTTTCTAGATTTTTTTTCTATAATTTTTTCTAGATTTTTTTTCTAGATTTTTTTTCTAGATTTTTTTTCTATAATTTTTTCTAGATTTTTTTTCTAGATTTTTTTTCTAGATTTTTTTCTAGATTTTTTTTCTAGATTTTTTTTCTATAATTTTTTTCTAGATTTTTTTCTAGATTTTTTTCTAGATTTTTTTTCTAGATTTTTTTTTAGATTTTTTTTCTAGATTTTTTTCTAGATTTTTTTTCTAGATTTTTTTTCTAGATTTTTTTTCTAGATTTTTTTTCTAGATTTTTTTTCTAGATTTTTTTTCTAGATTTTTTTTCTAGATTTTTTTCTAGATTTTTTTTCTAGATTTTTTTTCTAGATTTTTTTTCTAGATTTTTTTTCTAGAATTTTTTCTAGATTTTTTTTCTAGATTTTTTTTCTAGATTTTTTTTCTATAATTTTTTCTAGATTTTTTTTCTAGATTTTTTTTCTAGATTTTTTTTTAGATTTTTTTTCTAGATTTTTTTCTAGATTTTTTTTCTAGATTTTTTTTCTAGATTTTTTTTCTAGATTTTTTTTCTAGATTTTTTTTCTAGATTTTTTTCTAGATTTTTTTTCTAGATTTTTTTTCTAGATTTTTTTTCTAGAATTTTTTCTAGATTTTTTTTCTAGATTTTTTTTCTAGATTTTTTTTCTATAATTTTTTCTAGATTTTTTTTCTAGATTTTTTTTCTAGATTTTTTTTTAGATTTTTTTTCTAGATTTTTTTCTAGATTTTTTTTCTAGATTTTTTTTCTAGATTTTTTTTCTAGATTTTTTTTCTAGATTTTTTTTCTAGATTTTTTTTCTAGATTTTTTTTCTAGATTTTTTTCTAGATTTTTTTTCTAGATTTTTTTTCTAGATTTTTTTTCTAGATTTTTTTTCTAGAATTTTTTCTAGATTTTTTTTCTAGATTTTTTTTCTAGATTTTTTTTCTATAATTTTTTCTAGATTTTTTTTCTAGATTTTTTTTTAGATTTTTTTTCTAGATTTTTTTCTAGATTTTTTTTCTAGATTTTTTTTCTAGATTTTTTTTCTAGATTTTTTTCTAGATTTTTTTTCTAGATTTTTTTCTAGATTTTTTTTCTAGATTTTTTTTCTAGATTTTTTTTCTAGATTTTTTTTCTAGAATTTTTTCTAGATTTTTTTTCTAGATTTTTTTTCTAGATTTTTTTTCTATAATTTTTTCTAGATTTTTTTTCTAGATTTTTTTTCTATAATTTTTTTCTAGATTTTTTTTTAGATTTTTTTTCTAGATTTTTTTTCTAGATTTTTTTCTAGATTTTATTTCTAGAATTTTTTCTAGATTTTTTTTCTATAATTTTTTCTAGAATTTTTTTCTAGATTTTTTTCTAGATTTTTTTTCTAGATTTTTTTTCTAGATTTTTTTTCTAGATTTTTTTTCTAGAATTTTTTCTAGATTTTTTTTCTAGATTTTTTTTCTAGATTTTTTTTCTATAATTTTTTCTAGATTTTTTTTCTAGATTTTTTTTCTAGATTTTTTTTCTATAATTTTTTCTAGATTTTTTTTCTAGATTTTTTTCTAGATTTTTTTCTAGATTTTTTTTCTAGATTTTTTTTCTAGAATTTTTTTCTAGAATTTTTTTCTAGATTTTTTTCTAGATTTTTTTTCTAGATTTTTTTTCTATATTTTTTTTCTATATTTTTTTTTAGATTTTTTTTCTAGATTTTTTTTCTATAATTTTTTCTAGATTTTTTTTCTAGATTTTTTTTCTAGATTTTTTTCTAGATTTTTTTTCTAGATTTTTTTTCTATAATTTTTTTCTAGATTTTTTTCTAGATTTTTTTCTAGATTTTTTTTCTAGATTTTTTTTTAGATTTTTTTTCTAGATTTTTTTCTAGATTTTTTTTCTAGATTTTTTTTCTAGATTTTTTTTCTAGATTTTTTTTCTAGATTTTTTTTCTAGATTTTTTTTCTAGATTTTTTTTCTAGATTTTTTTCTAGATTTTTTTTCTAGATTTTTTTTCTAGATTTTTTTTCTAGATTTTTTTTCTAGAATTTTTTCTAGATTTTTTTTCTAGATTTTTTTTCTAGATTTTTTTTCTATAATTTTTTCTAGATTTTTTTTCTAGATTTTTTTTCTAGATTTTTTTTTAGATTTTTGTTCTAGATTTTTTTCTAGATTTTTTTTCTAGATTTTTTTTCTAGATTTTTTTTCTAGATTTTTTTTCTAGATTTTTTTTCTAGATTTTTTTTCTAGATTTTTTTTCTAGATTTTTTTCTAGATTTTTTTTCTAGATTTTTTTTCTAGATTTTTTTTCTAGATTTTTTTTCTATAATTTTTTCTAGATTTTTTTTCTAGATTTTTTTTCTATAATTTTTTTCTAGATTTTTTTTTAGATTTTTTTTCTAGATTTTTTTTCTAGATTTTTTTCTAGATTTTATTTCTAGAATTTTTTCTAGATTTTTTTTCTATAATTTTTTCTAGAATTTTTTTCTAGATTTTTTTCTAGATTTTTTTTCTAGATTTTTTTTCTAGATTTTTTTTCTAGATTTTTTTTCTAGAATTTTTTCTAGATTTTTTTTCTAGATTTTTTTTCTAGATTTTTTTTCTATAATTTTTTCTAGATTTCTTTTCTAGATTTTTTTTCTAGATTTTTTTTCTATAATTTTTTCTAGATTTTTTTTCTAGATTTTTTTCTAGATTTTTTTCTAGATTTTTTTTCTAGATTTTTTTTCTAGAATTTTTTTCTAGAATTTTTTTCTAGATTTTTTTCTAGATTTTTTTTCTAGATTTTTTTTCTAGATTTTTTTTCTAGATTTTTTTTTAGATTTTTTTTCTAGATTTTTTTTCTATAATTTTTTCTAGATTTTTTTTCTAGATTTTTTTTCTAGATTTTTTTCTAGATTTTTTTTCTAGATTTTTTTTCTATAATTTTTTTCTAGATTTTTTTCTAGATTTTTTTTCTAGATTTTTTTTCTAGAATTTTTTCTAGATTTTTTTTCTAGATTTTTTTTCTAGATTTTTTTTCTATAATTTTTTCTAGATTTTTTTTCTAGATTTTTTTTTAGATTTTTTTTCTAGATTTTTTTCTAGATTTTTTTTCTAGATTTTTTTTCTAGATTTTTTTTCTAGATTTTTTTCTAGATTTTTTTTCTAGATTTTTTTCTAGATTTTTTTTCTAGATTTTTTTTCTAGATTTTTTTTCTAGATTTTTTTTCTAGAATTTTTTCTAGATTTTTTTTCTAGATTTTTTTTCTAGATTTTTTTTCTATAATTTTTTCTAGATTTTTTTTCTAGATTTTTTTTCTATAATTTTTTTCTAGATTTTTTTTTAGATTTTTTTTCTAGATTTTTTTCTAGATTTTATTTCTAGAATTTTTTCTAGATTTTTTTTCTATAATTTTTTCTAGAATTTTTTTCTAGATTTTTTTCTAGATTTTTTTTCTAGATTTTTTTTCTAGATTTTTTTTCTAGATTTTTTTTCTAGAATTTTTTCTAGATTTTTTTTCTAGATTTTTTTTCTAGATTTTTTTTCTATAATTTTTTCTAGATTTTTTTTCTAGATTTTTTTTCTAGATTTTTTTTCTATAATTTTTTCTAGATTTTTTTTCTAGATTTTTTTCTAGATTTTTTTCTAGATTTTTTTCTAAATTTTTTTTCTAGATTTTTTTTCTAGATTTTTTTTCTAGATTTTTTTTCTAGAATTTTTTCTAGATTTTTTTTCTAGATTTTTTTTCTAGATTTTTTTTCTATAATTTTTTCTAGATTTTTTTTCTAGATTTTTTTTCTAGATTTTTTTCTAGATTTTTTTTCTAGATTTTTTTTCTAGATTTTTTTCTAGATTTTTTTTCTAGATTTTTTTTCTAGATTTTTTTTCTAGATTTTTTTTCTAGATTTTTTTTCTATAATTTTTTCTAGATTTTTTTTCTAGATTTTTTTTCTAGATTTTTTTCTAGATTTTTTTTCTAGATTTTTTTCTAGATTTTTTTTCTAGATTTTTTTTCTAGATTTTTTTTCTAGATTTTTTTCTAGATTTTTTTTCTAGATTTTTTTTCTAGATTTTTTTTCTAGATTTTTTTTCTAGAATTTTTTCTATAATTTTTTTCTAGATTTTTTTTTAGATTTTTTTTCTAGATTTTTTTTCTAGATTTTTTTCTAGATTTTATTTCTAGAATTTTTTCTAGATTTTTTTTCTATAATTTTTTCTAGAATTTTTTTCTAGATTTTTTTCTAGATTTTTTTTCTAGATTTTTTTTCTAGATTTTTTTTCTAGATTTTTTTTCTAGAATTTTTTCTAGATTTTTTTTCTAGATTTTTTTTCTAGATTTTTTTTCTATAATTTTTTCTAGATTTTTTTTCTAGATTTTTTTTCTAGATTTTTTTTCTATAATTTTTTCTAGATTTTTTTTCTAGATTTTTTTCTAGATTTTTTTCTAGATTTTTTTTCTAGATTTTTTTTCTAGAATTTTTTTCTAGAATTTTTTTCTAGATTTTTTTCTAGATTTTTTTTCTAGATTTTTTTTCTATATTTTTTTTCTATATTTTTTTTTAGATTTTTTTTCTAGATTTTTTTTCTATAATTTTTTCTAGGTTTTTTTTCTAGATTTTTTTTCTAGATTTTTTTCTAGATTTTTTTTCTAGATTTTTTTTCTATAATTTTTTTCTAGATTTTTTTCTAGATTTTTTTCTAGATTTTTTTTCTAGATTTTTTTTTAGATTTTTTTTCTAGATTTTTTTCTAGATTTTTTTTCTAGATTTTTTTTCTAGATTTTTTTTCTAGATTTTTTTTCTAGATTTTTTTTCTAGATTTTTTTTTTAGATTTTTTTTCTAGATTTTTTTCTAGATTTTTTTTCTAGATTTTTTTTCTAGATTTTTTTTCTAGATTTTTTTTCTAGAATTTTTTCTAGATTTTTTTTCTAGATTTTTTTTCTAGATTTTTTTTCTATAATTTTTTCTAGATTTTTTTTCTAGATTTTTTTTCTAGATTTTTTTTTAGATTTTTTTTCTAGATTTTTTTCTAGATTTTTTTTCTAGATTTTTTTTCTAGATTTTTTTTCTAGATTTTTTTTCTAGATTTTTTTTCTAGATTTTTTTTCTAGATTTTTTTCTAGATTTTTTTTCTAGATTTTTTTTCTAGATTTTTTTTCTAGAATTTTTTCTAGATTTTTTTTCTAGATTTTTTTTCTAGATTTTTTTTCTATAATTTTTTCTAGATTTTTTTTCTAGATTTTTTTTCTAGATTTTTTTTTAGATTTTTTTTCTAGATTTTTTTCTAGATTTTTTTTCTAGATTTTTTTTCTAGATTTTTTTTCTAGATTTTTTTTCTAGATTTTTTTTCTAGATTTTTTTTCTAGATTTTTTTTCTAGATTTTTTTCTAGATTTTTTTTCTAGATTTTTTTTCTAGATTTTTTTTCTAGATTTTTTTTCTAGAATTTTTTCTAGATTTTTTTTCTAGATTTTTTTTCTAGATTTTTTTTCTATAATTTTTTCTAGATTTTTTTTCTAGATTTTTTTTTAGATTTTTTTTCTAGATTTTTTTCTAGATTTTTTTTCTAGATTTTTTTTCTAGATTTTTTTTCTAGATTTTTTTCTAGATTTTTTTTCTAGATTTTTTTCTAGATTTTTTTTCTAGATTTTTTTTCTAGATTTTTTTTCTAGATTTTTTTTCTAGAATTTTTTCTAGATTTTTTTTCTAGATTTTTTTTCTAGATTTTTTTTCTATAATTTTTTCTAGATTTTTTTTCTAGATTTTTTTTCTATAATTTTTTTCTAGATTTTTTTTTAGATTTTTTTTCTAGATTTTTTTTCTAGATTTTTTTCTAGATTTTATTTCTAGAATTTTTTCTAGATTTTTTTTCTATAATTTTTTCTAGAATTTTTTTCTAGATTTTTTTCTAGATTTTTTTTCTAGATTTTTTTTCTAGATTTTTTTTCTAGATTTTTTTTCTAGAATTTTTTCTAGATTTTTTTTCTAGATTTTTTTTCTAGATTTTTTTTCTATAATTTTTTCAAGATTTTTTTTCTAGATTTTTTTTCTAGATTTTTTTTCTATAATTTTTTCTAGATTTTTTTTCTAGATTTTTTTCTAGATTTTTTTCTAGATTTTTTTTCTAGATTTTTTTTCTAGAATTTTTTTCTAGAATTTTTTTCTAGATTTTTTTCTAGATTTTTTTTCTAGATTTTTTTTCTATATTTTTTTTCTAGATTTTTTTTTAGATTTTTTTTCTAGATTTTTTTTCTATAATTTTTTCTAGATTTTTTTTCTAGATTTTTTTTCTAGATTTTTTTCTAGATTTTTTTTCTAGATTTTTTTTCTATAATTTTTTTCTAGATTTTTTTCTAGATTTTTTTCTAGATTTTTTTTCTAGATTTTTTTTTAGATTTTTTTTCTAGATTTTTTTCTAGATTTTTTTTCTAGATTTTTTTTCTAGATTTTTTTTCTAGATTTTTTTTCTAGATTTTTTTTCTAGATTTTTTTTCTAGATTTTTTTTCTAGATTTTTTTCTAGATTTTTTTTCTAGATTTTTTTTCTAGATTTTTTTTCTAGATTTTTTTTCTAGAATTTTTTCTAGATTTTTTTTCTAGATTTTTTTTCTAGATTTTTTTTCTATAATTTTTTCTAGATTTTTTTTCTAGATTTTTTTTCTAGATTTTTTTTTAGATTTTTGTTCTAGATTTTTTTCTAGATTTTTTTTCTAGATTTTTTTTCTAGATTTTTTTTCTAGATTTTTTTTCTAGATTTTTTTTCTAGATTTTTTTTCTAGATTTTTTTCTAGATTTTTTTTCTAGATTTTTTTTCTAGATTTTTTTTCTAGATTTTTTTTCTATAATTTTTTCTAGATTTTTTTTCTAGATTTTTTTTCTATAATTTTTTTCTAGATTTTTTTTTAGATTTTTTTTCTAGATTTTTTTTCTAGATTTTTTTCTAGATTTTATTTCTAGAATTTTTTCTAGATTTTTTTTCTATAATTTTTTCTAGAATTTTTTTCTAGATTTTTTTCTAGATTTTTTTTCTAGATTTTTTTTCTAGATTTTTTTTCTAGATTTTTTTTCTAGAATTTTTTCTAGATTTTTTTTCTAGATTTTTTTTCTAGATTTTTTTTCTATAATTTTTTCTAGATTTTTTTTCTAGATTTTTTTTCTAGATTTTTTTTCTATAATTTTTTCTAGATTTTTTTTCTAGATTTTTTTCTAGATTTTTTTCTAGATTTTTTTTCTAGATTTTTTTTCTAGAATTTTTTTCTAGAATTTTTTTCTAGATTTTTTTCTAGATTTTTTTTCTAGATTTTTTTTCTATATTTTTTTTCTATATTTTTTTTTAGATTTTTTTTCTAGATTTTTTTTCTATAATTTTTTCTAGATTTTTTTTCTAGATTTTTTTTCTAGATTTTTTTCTAGATTTTTTTTCTAGATTTTTTTTCTAGATTTTTTTCTAGATTTTTTTTCTAGATTTTTTTTCTAGATTTTTTTTCTAGATTTTTTTTCTAGATTTTTTTCTAGATTTTTTTTCTAGATTTTTTTTCTAGATTTTTTTTCTATAATTTTTTCTAGATTTTTTTTCTAGATTTTTTTTCTAGATTTTTTTCTAGATTTTTTTTCTAGATTTTTTTTCTAGATTTTTTTTCTAGATTTTTTTCTAGATTTTTTTTCTAGATTTTTTTCTAGATTTTTTTTCTAGATTTTTTTTCTAGAATTTTTTCTAGATTTTTTTTCTAGATTTTTTTTCTAGATTTTTTTTCTATAATTTTTTCTAGATTTTTTTTCTAGATTTTTTTTCTATAATTTTTTTCTAGATTTTTTTTTAGATTTTTTTTCTAGATTTTTTTTCTAGATTTTTTTCTAGATTTTATTTCTAGAATTTTTTCTAGATTTTTTTTCTATAATTTTTTCTAGATTTTTTTTCTAGATTTTTTTTCTATAATTTTTTTCTAGATTTTTTTCTAGATTTTTTTTCTAGAATTTTTTTCTAGATTTTTTTTCTAGATTTTTTTTCTAGAATTTTTTCTAGATTTTTTTTCTAGATTTTTTTTCTAGATTTTTTTTCTATAATTTTTTCTAGATTTTTTTTCTAGATTTTTTTTCTAGATTTTTTTTCTATAATTTTTTCTAGATTTTTTTTCTAGATTTTTTTCTAGATTTTTTTCTAGATTTTTTTCTAGATTTTTTTTCTAGATTTTTTTTCTAGATTTTTTTTCTAGATTTTTTTTCTAGAATTTTTTCTAGATTTTTTTTCTAGATTTTTTTTCTAGATTTTTTTTCTATAATTTTTTCTAGATTTTTTTTCTAGATTTTTTTTCTAGATTTTTTTCTAGATTTTTTTTCTAGATTTTTTTTCTAGATTTTTTTCTAGATTTTTTTTCTAGATTTTTTTTCTAGATTTTTTTTCTAGATTTTTTTTCTAGATTTTTTTTCTAGATTTTTTTTCTAGAATTTTTTCTAGATTTTTTTTCTAGATTTTTTTTCTAGATTTTTTTTCTATAATTTTTTCTAGATTTTTTTTCTAGATTTTTTTTCTAGATTTTTTTTCTAGATTTTTTTTCTAGAATTTTTTCTAGATTTTTTTTCTAGATTTTTTTTCTAGATTTTTTTTCTATAATTTTTTCTAGATTTTTTTTCTAGATTTTTTTTCTAGATTTTTTTCTAGATTTTTTTTCTAGATTTTTTTCTAGATTTTTTTTCTAGATTTTTTTTCTAGATTTTTTTTCTAGATTTTTTTCTAGATTTTTTTTCTAGATTTTTTTTCTAGATTTTTTTTCTAGATTTTTTTTCTAGAATTTTTTCTAGATTTTTTTTCTAGATTTTTTTTCTAGATTTTTTTTCTATAATTTTTTCTAGATTTTTTTTCTAGATTTTTTTTCTATAATTTTTTTCTAGATTTTTTTTTAGATTTTTTTTCTAGATTTTTTTTCTAGATTTTTTTCTAGATTTTATTTCTAGAATTTTTTCTAGATTTTTTTTCTATAATTTTTTCTAGAATTTTTTTCTAGATTTTTTTCTAGATTTTTTTTCTAGATTTTTTTTCTAGATTTTTTTTCTAGATTTTTTTTCTAGAATTTTTTCTAGATTTTTTTTCTAGATTTTTTTTCTAGATTTTTTTTCTATAATTTTTTCTAGATTTTTTTTCTAGATTTTTTTTCTAGATTTTTTTGCTATAATTTTTTCTAGATTTTTTTTCTAGATTTTTTTCTAGATTTTTTTCTAGATTTTTTTTCTAGATTTTTTTTCTAGAATTTTTTTCTAGAATTTTTTTCTAGATTTTTTTCTAGATTTTTTTTCTAGATTTTTTTTCTATATTTTTTTTCTATATTTTTTTTTAGATTTTTTTTCTAGATTTTTTTTCTATAATTTTTTCTAGATTTTTTTTCTAGATTTTTTTTCTAGATTTTTTTCTAGATTTTTTTTCTAGATTTTTTTTCTATAATTTTTTTCTAGATTTTTTTCTAGATTTTTTTCTAGATTTTTTTTCTAGATTTTTTTTTAGATTTTTTTTCTAGATTTTTTTCTAGATTTTTTTTCTAGATTTTTTTTCTAGATTTTTTTTCTATAATTTTTTCTAGATTTTTTTTCTAGATTTTTTTTCTAGATTTTTTTTTAGATTTTTTTTCTAGATTTTTTTCTAGATTTTTTTTCTAGATTTTTTTTCTAGATTTTTTTTCTAGATTTTTTTTCTAGATTTTTTTTCTAGATTTTTTTTCTAGATTTTTTTCTAGATTTTTTTTCTAGATTTTTTTTCTAGATTTTTTTTCTAGAATTTTTTCTAGATTTTTTTTCTAGATTTTTTTTCTAGATTTTTTTTCTATAATTTTTTCTAGATTTTTTTTCTAGATTTTTTTTCTAGATTTTTTTTTAGATTTTTTTTCTAGATTTTTTTCTAGATTTTTTTTCTAGATTTTTTTTCTAGATTTTTTTTCTAGATTTTTTTTCTAGATTTTTTTTCTAGATTTTTTTTCTAGATTTTTTTTCTAGATTTTTTTCTAGATTTTTTTTCTAGATTTTTTTTCTAGATTTTTTTCTAGATTTTTTTTCTAGAATTTTTTCTAGATTTTTTTTCTAGATTTTTTTTCTAGATTTTTTTTCTATAATTTTTTCTAGATTTTTTTTCTAGATTTTTTTTTAGATTTTTTTTCTAGATTTTTTTCTAGATTTTTTTTCTAGATTTTTTTTCTAGATTTTTTTTCTAGATTTTTTTCTAGATTTTTTTTCTAGATTTCTTTCTAGATTTTTTTTCTAGATTTTTTTTCTAGATTTTTTTTCTAGATTTTTTTTCTAGAATTTTTTCTAGATTTTTTTTCTAGATTTTTTTTCTAGATTTTTTTTCTATAATTTTTTCTAGATTTTTTTTCTAGATTTTTTTTCTATAATTTTTTTCTAGATTTTTTTTTAGATTTTTTTTCTAGATTTTTTTTCTAGATTTTTTTCTAGATTTTATTTCTAGAATTTTTTCTAGATTTTTTTTCTATAATTTTTTCTAGATTTTTTTTCTAGATTTTTTTTCTATAATTTTTTCTAGATTTTTTTTCTAGATTTTTTTTCTATAATTTTTTTCTAGATTTTTTTTTAGATTTTTTTTCTAGATTTTTTTTCTAGATTTTTTTCTAGATTTTATTTCTAGAATTTTTTCTAGATTTTTTTTCTATAATTTTTTCTAGAATTTTTTTCTAGATTTTTTTCTAGATTTTTTTTCTAGATTTTTTTTCTAGATTTTTTTTCTAGAATTTTTTCTAGATTTTTTTTCTAGATTTTTTTTCTAGATTTTTTTTCTATAATTTTTTCTAGATTTTTTTTCTAGATTTTTTTTCTAGATTTTTTTTCTATAATTTTTTCTAGATTTTTTTTCTAGATTTTTTTCTAGATTTTTTTCTAGATTTTTTTTCTAGATTTTTTTTCTAGAATTTTTTTCTATAATTTTTTTCTAGATTTTTTTCTAGATTTTTTTTCTAGATTTTTTTTCTATATTTTTTTTCTATATTTTTTTTTAGATTTTTTTTCTAGATTTTTTTTCTATAATTTTTTCTAGATTTTTTTTCTAGATTTTTTTTCTAGATTTTTTTCTAGATTTTTTTTCTAGATTTTTTTTCTATAATTTTTTTCTAGATTTTTTTCTAGATTTTTTTCTAGATTTTTTTTCTAGATTTTTTTTTAGATTTTTTTTCTAGATTTTTTTCTAGATTTTTTTTCTAGATTTTTTTTCTAGATTTTTTTTCTAGATTTTTTTTCTAGATTTTTTTTCTAGATTTTTTTTCTAGATTTTTTTTCTAGATTTTTTTCTAGATTTTTTTTCTAGATTTTTTTTCTAGATTTTTTTTCTAGATTTTTTTTCTAGAATTTTTTCTAGATTTTTTTTCTAGATTTTTTTTCTAGATTTTTTTTCTATAATTTTTTCTAGATTTTTTTTCTAGATTTTTTTTCTAGATTTTTTTTTAGATTTTTTTTCTAGATTTTTTTCTAGATTTTTTTTCTAGATTTTTTTTCTAGATTTTTTTTCTAGATTTTTTTTCTAGATTTTTTTTCTAGATTTTTTTCTAGATTTTTTTTCTAGATTTTTTTTCTAGATTTTTTTTCTAGATTTTTTTTTAGATTTTTTTTCTAGATTTTTTTCTAGATTTTTTTTCTAGATTTTTTTTCTAGATTTTTTTTCTAGATTTTTTTTCTAGATTTTTTTTCTAGATTTTTTTTCTAGATTTTTTTTCTAGATTTTTTTCTAGATTTTTTTTCTAGATTTTTTTTCTAGATTTTTTTTCTAGATTTTTTTCTAGATTTTTTTTCTAGATTTTTTTTCTAGATTTTTTTTCTAGATTTTTTTTCTAGATTTTTTTCTAGATTTTTTTTCTAGATTTTTTTTCTAGATTTTTTTTCTATAATTTTTTCTAGATTTTTTTTCTAGATTTTTTTTCTAGATTTTTTTCTAGATTTTTTTTCTAGATTTTTTTTCTAGATTTTTTTTCTAGATTTTTTTCTAGATTTTTTTTCTAGATTTTTTTCTAGATTTTTTTTCTAGATTTTTTTTCTAGAATTTTTTCTAGATTTTTTTTCTAGATTTTTTTTCTAGATTTTTTTTCTATAATTTTTTCTAGATTTTTTTTCTAGATTTTTTTTCTATAATTTTTTTCTAGATTTTTTTTTAGATTTTTTTTCTAGATTTTTTTTCTAGATTTTTTTCTAGATTTTATTTCTAGAATTTTTTCTAGATTTTTTTTCTATAATTTTTTCTAGATTTTTTTTCTAGATTTTTTTTCTATAATTTTTTTCTAGATTTTTTTCTAGATTTTTTTTCTAGAATTTTTTTCTAGATTTTTTTTCTAGATTTTTTTTCTAGAATTTTTTCTAGATTTTTTTTCTAGATTTTTTTTCTAGATTTTTTTTCTATAATTTTTTCTAGATTTTTTTTCTAGATTTTTTTTCTAGATTTTTTTTCTATAATTTTTTCTAGATTTTTTTTCTAGATTTTTTTCTAGATTTTTTTCTAGATTTTTTTCTAGATTTTTTTTCTAGATTTTTTTTCTAGATTTTTTTTCTAGATTTTTTTTCTAGAATTTTTTCTAGATTTTTTTTCTAGATTTTTTTTCTAGATTTTTTTTCTATAATTTTTTCTAGATTTTTTTTCTAGATTTTTTTTCTAGATTTTTTTCTAGATTTTTTTTCTAGATTTTTTTTCTAGATTTTTTTCTAGATTTTTTTTCTAGATTTTTTTTCTAGATTTTTTTTCTAGATTTTTTTTCTAGATTTTTTTTCTAGATTTTTTTTCTAGAATTTTTTCTAGATTTTTTTTCTAGATTTTTTTTCTAGATTTTTTTTCTATAATTTTTTCTAGATTTTTTTTCTAGATTTTTTTTCTAGATTTTTTTTCTAGATTTTTTTTCTAGAATTTTTTCTAGATTTTTTTTCTAGATTTTTTTTCTAGATTTTTTTTCTATAATTTTTTCTAGATTTTTTTTCTAGATTTTTTTTCTAGATTTTTTTCTAGATTTTTTTTCTAGATTTTTTTCTAGATTTTTTTTCTAGATTTTTTTTCTAGATTTTTTTTCTAGATTTTTTTCTAGATTTTTTTTCTAGATTTTTTTTCTAGATTTTTTTTCTAGATTTTTTTTCTAGAATTTTTTCTAGATTTTTTTTCTAGATTTTTTTTCTAGATTTTTTTTCTATAATTTTTTCTAGATTTTTTTTCTAGATTTTTTTTCTATAATTTTTTTCTAGATTTTTTTTTAGATTTTTTTTCTAGATTTTTTTTCTAGATTTTTTTCTAGATTTTATTTCTAGAATTTTTTCTAGATTTTTTTTCTATAATTTTTTCTAGAATTTTTTTCTAGATTTTTTTCTAGATTTTTTTTCTAGATTTTTTTTCTAGATTTTTTTTCTAGATTTTTTTTCTAGAATTTTTTCTAGATTTTTTTTCTAGATTTTTTTTCTAGATTTTTTTTCTATAATTTTTTCTAGATTTTTTTTCTAGATTTTTTTTCTAGATTTTTTTTCTATAATTTTTTCTAGATTTTTTTTCTAGATTTTTTTCTAGATTTTTTTCTAGATTTTTTTTCTAGATTTTTTTTCTAGAATTTTTTTCTAGAATTTTTTTCTAGATTTTTTTCTAGATTTTTTTTCTAGATTTTTTTTCTATATTTTTTTTCTATATTTTTTTTTAGATTTTTTTTCTAGATTTTTTTTCTATAATTTTTTCTAGATTTTTTTTCTAGATTTTTTTTCTAGATTTTTTTCTAGATTTTTTTTCTAGATTTTTTTTCTATAATTTTTTTCTAGATTTTTTTCTAGATTTTTTTCTAGATTTTTTTTCTAGATTTTTTTTTAGATTTTTTTTCTAGATTTTTTTCTAGATTTTTTTTCTAGATTTTTTTTCTAGATTTTTTTTCTATAATTTTTTCTAGATTTTTTTTCTAGATTTTTTTTCTAGATTTTTTTTTAGATTTTTTTTCTAGATTTTTTTCTAGATTTTTTTTCTAGATTTTTTTTCTAGATTTTTTTTCTAGATTTTTTTTCTAGATTTTTTTTCTAGATTTTTTTTCTAGATTTTTTTCTAGATTTTTTTTCTAGATTTTTTTTCTAGATTTTTTTTCTAGAATTTTTTCTAGATTTTTTTTCTAGATTTTTTTTCTAGATTTTTTTTCTATAATTTTTTCTAGATTTTTTTTCTAGATTTTTTTTCTAGATTTTTTTTTAGATTTTTTTTCTAGATTTTTTTCTAGATTTTTTTTCTAGATTTTTTTTCTAGATTTTTTTTCTAGATTTTTTTTCTAGATTTTTTTTCTAGATTTTTTTTCTAGATTTTTTTTCTAGATTTTTTTCTAGATTTTTTTTCTAGATTTTTTTTCTAGATTTTTTTTCTAGATTTTTTTTCTAGAATTTTTTCTAGATTTTTTTTCTAGATTTTTTTTCTAGATTTTTTTTCTATAATTTTTTCTAGATTTTTTTTCTAGATTTTTTTTTAGATTTTTTTTCTAGATTTTTTTCTAGATTTTTTTTCTAGATTTTTTTTCTAGATTTTTTTTCTAGATTTTTTTCTAGATTTTTTTTCTAGATTTCTTTCTAGATTTTTTTTCTAGATTTTTTTTCTAGATTTTTTTTCTAGATTTTTTTTCTAGAATTTTTTCTAGATTTTTTTTCTAGATTTTTTTTCTAGATTTTTTTTCTATAATTTTTTCTAGATTTTTTTTCTAGATTTTTTTTCTATAATTTTTTTCTAGATTTTTTTTTAGATTTTTTTTCTAGATTTTTTTTCTAGATTTTTTTCTAGATTTTATTTCTAGAATTTTTTCTAGATTTTTTTTCTATAATTTTTTCTAGATTTTTTTTCTAGATTTTTTTTCTATAATTTTTTCTAGATTTTTTTTCTAGATTTTTTTTCTATAATTTTTTTCTAGATTTTTTTTTAGATTTTTTTTCTAGATTTTTTTTCTAGATTTTTTTCTAGATTTTATTTCTAGAATTTTTTCTAGATTTTTTTTCTATATTTTTTTCTAGAATTTTTTTCTAGATTTTTTTCTAGATTTTTTTTCTAGATTTTTTTTCTAGATTTTTTTTCTAGAATTTTTTCTAGATTTTTTTTCTAGATTTTTTTTCTAGATTTTTTTTCTATAATTTTTTCTAGATTTTTTTTCTAGATTTTTTTTCTAGATTTTTTTTCTATAATTTTTTCTAGATTTTTTTTCTAGATTTTTTTCTAGATTTTTTTCTAGATTTTTTTTCTAGATTTTTTTTCTAGAATTTTTTTCTATAATTTTTTTCTAGATTTTTTTCTAGATTTTTTTTCTAGATTTTTTTTCTATATTTTTTTTCTATATTTTTTTTTAGATTTTTTTTCTAGATTTTTTTTCTATAATTTTTTCTAGATTTTTTTTCTAGATTTTTTTTCTAGATTTTTTTCTAGATTTTTTTTCTAGATTTTTTTTCTATAATTTTTTTCTAGATTTTTTTCTAGATTTTTTTCTAGATTTTTTTTCTAGATTTTTTTTTAGATTTTTTTTCTAGATTTTTTTCTAGATTTTTTTTCTAGATTTTTTTTCTAGATTTTTTTTCTAGATTTTTTTTCTAGATTTTTTTTCTAGATTTTTTTTCTAGATTTTTTTTCTAGATTTTTTTCTAGATTTTTTTTCTAGATTTTTTTTCTAGATTTTTTTTCTAGATTTTTTTTCTAGAATTTTTTCTAGATTTTTTTTCTAGATTTTTTTTCTAGATTTTTTTTCTATAATTTTTTCTAGATTTTTTTTCTAGATTTTTTTTCTAGATTTTTTTTTAGATTTTTTTTCTAGATTTTTTTCTAGATTTTTTTTCTAGATTTTTTTTCTAGATTTTTTTTCTAGATTTTTTTTCTAGATTTTTTTTCTAGATTTTTTTCTAGATTTTTTTTCTAGATTTTTTTTCTAGATTTTTTTTCTAGAATTTTTTCTAGATTTTTTTTCTAGATTTTTTTTCTAGATTTTTTTTCTATAATTTTTTCTAGATTTTTTTTCTAGATTTTTTTTCTAGATTTTTTTTTAGATTTTTTTTCTAGATTTTTTTCTAGATTTTTTTTCTAGATTTTTTTTCTAGATTTTTTTTCTAGATTTTTTTTCTAGATTTTTTTTCTAGATTTTTTTTCTAGATTTTTTTTCTAGATTTTTTTCTAGATTTTTTTTCTAGATTTTTTTTCTAGATTTTTTTTCTAGATTTTTTTTCTAGAATTTTTTCTAGATTTTTTTTCTAGATTTTTTTTCTAGATTTTTTTTCTATAATTTTTTCTAGATTTTTTTTCTAGATTTTTTTTTAGATTTTTTTTCTAGATTTTTTTCTAGATTTTTTTTCTAGATTTTTTTTCTAGATTTTTTTTCTAGATTTTTTTCTAGATTTTTTTTCTAGATTTTTTTCTAGATTTTTTTTCTAGATTTTTTTTCTAGATTTTTTTTCTAGATTTTTTTTCTAGAATTTTTTCTAGATTTTTTTTCTAGATTTTTTTTCTAGATTTTTTTTCTATAATTTTTTCTAGATTTTTTTTCTAGATTTTTTTTCTATAATTTTTTTCTAGATTTTTTTTTAGATTTTTTTTCTAGATTTTTTTTCTAGATTTTTTTCTAGATTTTATTTCTAGAATTTTTTCTAGATTTTTTTTCTATAATTTTTTCTAGAATTTTTTTCTAGATTTTTTTCTAGATTTTTTTTCTAGATTTTTTTTCTAGATTTTTTTTCTAGATTTTTTTTCTAGAATTTTTTCTAGATTTTTTTTCTAGATTTTTTTTCTAGATTTTTTTTCTATAATTTTTTCTAGATTTTTTTTCTAGATTTTTTTTCTAGATTTTTTTTCTATAATTTTTTCTAGATTTTTTTTCTAGATTTTTTTTCTAGATTTTTTTTCTATAATTTTTTCTAGATTTTTTTTCTAGATTTTTTTTCTAGATTTTTTTTTAGATTTTTTTTCTAGATTTTTTTCTAGATTTTTTTTCTAGATTTTTTTTCTAGATTTTTTTTCTAGATTTTTTTTCTAGATTTTTTTTCTAGATTTTTTTTCTAGATTTTTTTCTAGATTTTTTTTCTAGATTTTTTTTCTAGATTTTTTTTCTAGAATTTTTTCTAGATTTTTTTTCTAGATTTTTTTTCTAGATTTTTTTTCTATAATTTTTTCTAGATTTTTTTTCTAGATTTTTTTTCTAGATTTTTTTTTAGATTTTTTTTCTAGATTTTTTTCTAGATTTTTTTTCTAGATTTTTTTTCTAGATTTTTTTTCTAGATTTTTTTTCTAGATTTTTTTTCTAGATTTTTTTTCTAGATTTTTTTTCTAGATTTTTTTCTAGATTTTTTTTCTAGATTTTTTTTCTAGATTTTTTTTCTAGATTTTTTTTCTAGAATTTTTTCTAGATTTTTTTTCTAGATTTTTTTTCTAGATTTTTTTTCTATAATTTTTTCTAGATTTTTTTTCTAGATTTTTTTTTAGATTTTTTTTCTAGATTTTTTTCTAGATTTTTTTTCTAGATTTTTTTTCTAGATTTTTTTTCTAGATTTTTTTCTAGATTTTTTTTCTAGATTTTTTTCTAGATTTTTTTTCTAGATTTTTTTTCTAGATTTTTTTTCTAGATTTTTTTTCTAGAATTTTTTCTAGATTTTTTTTCTAGATTTTTTTTCTAGATTTTTTTTCTATAATTTTTTCTAGATTTTTTTTCTAGATTTTTTTTCTATAATTTTTTTCTAGATTTTTTTTTAGATTTTTTTTCTAGATTTTTTTTCTAGATTTTTTTCTAGATTTTATTTCTAGAATTTTTTCTAGATTTTTTTTCTATAATTTTTTCTAGATTTTTTTTCTAGATTTTTTTTCTATAATTTTTTCTAGATTTTTTTTCTAGATTTTTTTTCTATAATTTTTTTCTAGATTTTTTTTTAGATTTTTTTTCTAGATTTTTTTTCTAGATTTTTTTCTAGATTTTATTTCTAGAATTTTTTCTAGATTTTTTTTCTATAATTTTTTCTAGAATTTTTTTCTAGATTTTTTTCTAGATTTTTTTTCTAGATTTTTTTTCTAGATTTTTTTTCTAGATTTTTTTTCTAGAATTTTTTCTAGATTTTTTTTCTAGATTTTTTTTCTAGATTTTTTTTCTATAATTTTTTCTAGATTTTTTTTCTAGATTTTTTTTCTAGATTTTTTTTCTATAATTTTTTCTAGATTTTTTTTCTAGATTTTTTTCTAGATTTTTTTCTAGATTTTTTTTCTAGATTTTTTTTCTAGAATTTTTTTCTAGAATTTTTTTCTAGATTTTTTTCTAGATTTTTTTTCTAGATTTTTTTTCTATATTTTTTTTCTATATTTTTTTTTAGATTTTTTTTCTAGATTTTTTTTCTATAATTTTTTCTAGATTTTTTTTCTAGATTTTTTTTCTAGATTTTTTTTTAGATTTTTGTTCTAGATTTTTTTCTAGATTTTTTTTCTAGATTTTTTTTCTAGATTTTTTTTCTAGATTTTTTTTCTAGATTTTTTTTCTAGATTTTTTTTCTAGATTTTTTTTCTAGATTTTTTTCTAGATTTTTTTTCTAGATTTTTTTTCTAGATTTTTTTTCTAGATTTTTTTTCTATAATTTTTTCTAGATTTTTTTTCTAGATTTTTTTTCTATAATTTTTTTCTAGATTTTTTTTTAGATTTTTTTTCTAGATTTTTTTTCTAGAATTTTTTTCTAGATTTTTTTTCTAGAATTTTTTCTAGATTTTTTTTCTAGATTTTTTTTCTAGATTTTTTTTCTATAATTTTTTCTAGATTTTTTTTCTAGATTTTTTTTTAGATTTTTTTTCTAGATTTTTTTCTAGATTTTTTTTCTAGATTTTTTTTCTAGATTTTTTTTCTAGATTTTTTTCTAGATTTTTTTTCTAGATTTTTTTCTAGATTTTTTTTCTAGATTTTTTTTCTAGATTTTTTTTCTAGATTTTTTTTCTATAATTTTTTCTAGATTTTTTTTCTAGATTTTTTTTCTATAATTTTTTTCTAGATTTTTTTTTAGATTTTTTTTCTAGATTTTTTTTCTAGATTTTTTTCTAGATTTTATTTCTAGAATTTTTTCTAGATTTTTTTTCTATAATTTTTTCTAGAATTTTTTTCTAGATTTTTTTCTAGATTTTTTTTCTAGATTTTTTTTCTAGATTTTTTTTCTAGATTTTTTTTCTAGAATTTTTTCTAGATTTTTTTTCTAGATTTTTTTTCTAGATTTTTTTTCTATAATTTTTTCTAGATTTTTTTTCTAGATTTTTTTTCTAGATTTTTTTTCTATAATTTTTTCTAGATTTTTTTTCTAGATTTTTTTCTAGATTTTTTTCTAGATTTTTTTTCTAGATTTTTTTTCTAGATTTTTTTTCTATAATTTTTTCTAGATTTTTTTTCTAGATTTTTTTCTAGATTTTTTTCTAGATTTTTTTTCTAGATTTTTTTTCTATATTTTTTTTCTATATTTTTTTTTAGATTTTTTTTCTAGATTTTTTTTCTATAATTTTTTCTAGATTTTTTTTCTAGATTTTTTTTCTAGATTTTTTTCTAGATTTTTTTTCTAGATTTTTTTTCTATAATTTTTTTCTAGATTTTTTTCTAGATTTTTTTCTAGATTTTTTTTCTAGATTTTTTTTTAGATTTTTTTTCTAGATTTTTTTCTAGATTTTTTTTCTAGATTTTTTTTCTAGATTTTTTTTCTAGATTTTTTTTCTAGATTTTTTTTCTAGATTTTTTTTCTAGATTTTTTTTCTAGATTTTTTTTCTAGATTTTTTTCTAGATTTTTTTTCTAGATTTTTTTTCTATAATTTTTTTCTAGATTTTTTTTCTAGATTTTTTTTCTAGATTTTTTTTCTATAATTTTTTCTAGATTTTTTTTCTAGATTTTTTTTCTATAATTTTTTTCTAGATTTTTTTTTAGATTTTTTTTCTAGATTTTTTTTCTAGAATTTTTTTCTAGATTTTTTTTCTAGAATTTTTTCTAGATTTTTTTTCTAGATTTTTTTTCTAGATTTTTTTTCTATAATTTTTTCTAGATTTTTTTTCTAGATTTTTTTTTAGATTTTTTTTCTAGATTTTTTTCTAGATTTTTTTTCTAGATTTTTTTTCTAGATTTTTTTTCTAGATTTTTTTCTAGATTTTTTTTCTAGATTTTTTTCTAGATTTTTTTTCTAGATTTTTTTTCTAGATTTTTTTTCTAGATTTTTTTTCTATAATTTTTTCTAGATTTTTTTTCTAGATTTTTTTTCTATAATTTTTTTCTAGATTTTTTTTTAGATTTTTTTTCTAGATTTTTTTTCTAGATTTTTTTCTAGATTTTATTTCTAGAATTTTTTCTAGATTTTTTTTCTATAATTTTTTCTAGAATTTTTTTCTAGATTTTTTTCTAGATTTTTTTTCTAGATTTTTTTTCTAGATTTTTTTTCTAGATTTTTTTTCTAGAATTTTTTCTAGATTTTTTTTCTAGATTTTTTTTCTAGATTTTTTTTCTATAATTTTTTCTAGATTTTTTTTCTAGATTTTTTTTCTAGATTTTTTTTCTATAATTTTTTCTAGATTTTTTTTCTAGATTTTTTTCTAGATTTTTTTCTAGATTTTTTTTCTAGATTTTTTTTCTAGATTTTTTTTCTATAATTTTTTCTAGATTTTTTTTCTAGATTTTTTTCTAGATTTTTTTCTAGATTTTTTTTCTAGATTTTTTTTCTATATTTTTTTTCTATATTTTTTTTTAGATTTTTTTTCTAGATTTTTTTTCTATAATTTTTTCTAGATTTTTTTTCTAGATTTTTTTTCTAGATTTTTTTCTAGATTTTTTTTCTAGATTTTTTTTCTATAATTTTTTTCTAGATTTTTTTCTAGATTTTTTTCTAGATTTTTTTTCTAGATTTTTTTTTAGATTTTTTTTCTAGATTTTTTTCTAGATTTTTTTTCTAGATTTTTTTTCTAGATTTTTTTTCTAGATTTTTTTTCTAGATTTTTTTTCTAGATTTTTTTTCTAGATTTTTTTTCTAGATTTTTTTCTAGATTTTTTTTCTAGATTTTTTTTCTAGATTTTTTTTCTAGATTTTTTTTCTAGAATTTTTTCTAGATTTTTTTTCTAGATTTTTTTTCTAGATTTTTTTTCTATAATTTTTTCTAGATTTTTTTTCTAGATTTTTTTTCTAGATTTTTTTTTAGATTTTTGTTCTAGATTTTTTTCTAGATTTTTTTTCTAGATTTTTTTTCTAGATTTTTTTTCTAGATTTTTTTTCTAGATTTTTTTTCTAGATTTTTTTTCTAGATTTTTTTTCTAGATTTTTTTCTAGATTTTTTTTCTAGATTTTTTTTCTAGATTTTTTTTCTAGATTTTTTTTCTAGAATTTTTTCTAGATTTTTTTTCTAGATTTTTTTTCTAGATTTTTTTTCTATAATTTTTTCTAGATTTTTTTTCTAGATTTTTTTTCTATAATTTTTTTCTAGATTTTTTTTTAGATTTTTTTTCTAGATTTTTTTTCTAGATTTTTTTTTAGATTTTTTTTCTAGATTTTTTTCTAGATTTTTTTTCTAGATTTTTTTTCTAGATTTTTTTTCTAGATTTTTTTTCTAGATTTTTTTTCTAGATTTTTTTTCTAGATTTTTTTTCTAGATTTTTTTCTAGATTTTTTTTCTAGATTTTTTTTCTAGATTTTTTTTCTAGATTTTTTTTCTAGAATTTTTTCTAGATTTTTTTTCTAGATTTTTTTTCTAGATTTTTTTTCTATAATTTTTTCTAGATTTTTTTTCTAGATTTTTTTTCTAGATTTTTTTTTAGATTTTTGTTCTAGATTTTTTTCTAGATTTTTTTTCTAGATTTTTTTTCTAGATTTTTTTTCTAGATTTTTTTTCTAGATTTTTTTTCTAGATTTTTTTTCTAGATTTTTTTTCTAGATTTTTTTCTAGATTTTTTTTCTAGATTTTTTTTCTAGATTTTTTTTCTAGATTTTTTTTCTAGAATTTTTTCTAGATTTTTTTTCTAGATTTTTTTTCTAGATTTTTTTTCTATAATTTTTTCTAGATTTTTTTTCTAGATTTTTTTTCTATAATTTTTTTCTAGATTTTATTTCTAGAATTTTTTCTAGATTTTTTTTCTATAATTTTTTCTATAATTTTTTTCTAGATTTTTTTCTAGATTTTTTTTCTAGATTTTTTTTCTAGATTTTTTTTCTAGATTTTTTTTCTAGAATTTTTTCTAGATTTTTTTTCTAGATTTTTTTTCTAAATTTTTTTTCTATAATTTTTTCTAGATTTTTTTTCTAGATTTTTTTTCTAGATTTTTTTTCTATAATTTTTTCTAGATTTTTTTTCTAGATTTTTTTCTAGATTTTTTTCTAGATTTTTTTTCTAGATTTTTTTTCTAGAATTTTTTTCTAGAATTTTTTTCTAGATTTTTTTCTAGATTTTTTTTCTAGATTTTTTTTCTATATTTTTTTTCTATATTTTTTTTTAGATTTTTTTTCTAGATTTTTTTTCTATAATTTTTTCTAGATTTTTTTTCTAGATTTTTTTTCTAGATTTTTTTCTAGATTTTTTTTCTAGATTTTTTTTCTATAATTTTTTTCTAGATTTTTTTCTAGATTTTTTTCTAGATTTTTTTTCTAGATTTTTTTTTAGATTTTTTTTCTAGATTTTTTTCTAGATTTTTTTTCTAGATTTTTTTTCTAGATTTTTTTTCTAGATTTTTTTTCTAGATTTTTTTTCTAGATTTTTTTTCTAGATTTTTTTTCTAGATTTTTTTCTAGATTTTTTTTCTAGATTTTTTTTCTAGATTTTTTTTCTAGATTTTTTTTCTAGAATTTTTTCTAGATTTTTTTTCTAGATTTTTTTTCTAGATTTTTTTTCTAGAATTTTTTCTAGATTTTTTTTCTAGATTTTTTTTCTAGATTTTTTTTCTATAATTTTTTCTAGATTTTTTTTCTAGATTTTTTTTCTAGATTTTTTTTCTATAATTTTTTCTAGATTTTTTTTCTAGATTTTTTTCTAGATTTTTTTCTAGATTTTTTTTCTAGATTTTTTTTCTAGATTTTTTTTCTATAATTTTTTCTAGATTTTTTTTCTAGATTTTTTTCTAGATTTTTTTCTAGATTTTTTTTCTAGATTTTTTTTCTATATTTTTTTTCTATATTTTTTTTTAGATTTTTTTTCTAGATTTTTTTTCTATAATTTTTTCTAGATTTTTTTTCTAGATTTTTTTTCTAGATTTTTTTCTAGATTTTTTTTCTAGATTTTTTTTCTATAATTTTTTTCTAGATTTTTTTCTAGATTTTTTTCTAGATTTTTTTTCTAGATTTTTTTTTAGATTTTTTTTCTAGATTTTTTTCTAGATTTTTTTTCTAGATTTTTTTTCTAGATTTTTTTTCTAGATTTTTTTTCTAGATTTTTTTTCTAGATTTTTTTTCTAGATTTTTTTTCTAGATTTTTTTCTAGATTTTTTTTCTAGATTTTTTTTCTAGATTTTTTTTCTAGATTTTTTTTCTAGAATTTTTTCTAGATTTTTTTTCTAGATTTTTTTTCTAGATTTTTTTTCTATAATTTTTTCTAGATTTTTTTTCTAGATTTTTTTTCTAGATTTTTTTTTAGATTTTTGTTCTAGATTTTTTTCTAGATTTTTTTTCTAGATTTTTTTTCTAGATTTTTTTTCTAGATTTTTTTTCTAGATTTTTTTTCTAGATTTTTTTTCTAGATTTTTTTTCTAGATTTTTTTCTAGATTTTTTTTCTAGATTTTTTTTCTAGATTTTTTTTCTAGATTTTTTTTCTAGAATTTTTTCTAGATTTTTTTTCTAGATTTTTTTTCTAGATTTTTTTTCTATAATTTTTTCTAGATTTTTTTTCTAGATTTTTTTTCTATAATTTTTTTCTAGATTTTTTTTTAGATTTTTTTTCTAGATTTTTTTTCTAGATTTTTTTTTAGATTTTTTTTCTAGATTTTTTTCTAGATTTTTTTTCTAGATTTTTTTTCTAGATTTTTTTTCTAGATTTTTTTTCTAGATTTTTTTTCTAGATTTTTTTTCTAGATTTTTTTTCTAGATTTTTTTCTAGATTTTTTTTCTAGATTTTTTTTCTAGATTTTTTTTCTAGATTTTTTTTCTAGAATTTTTTCTAGATTTTTTTTCTAGATTTTTTTTCTAGATTTTTTTTCTATAATTTTTTCTAGATTTTTTTTCTAGATTTTTTTTCTAGATTTTTTTTTAGATTTTTGTTCTAGATTTTTTTCTAGATTTTTTTTCTAGATTTTTTTTCTAGATTTTTTTTCTAGATTTTTTTTCTAGATTTTTTTTCTAGATTTTTTTTCTAGATTTTTTTTCTAGATTTTTTTCTAGATTTTTTTTCTAGATTTTTTTTCTAGATTTTTTTTCTAGATTTTTTTTCTAGAATTTTTTCTAGATTTTTTTTCTAGATTTTTTTTCTAGATTTTTTTTCTATAATTTTTTCTAGATTTTTTTTCTAGATTTTTTTTCTATAATTTTTTTCTAGATTTTATTTCTAGAATTTTTTCTAGATTTTTTTTCTATAATTTTTTCTATAATTTTTTTCTAGATTTTTTTCTAGATTTTTTTTCTAGATTTTTTTTCTAGATTTTTTTTCTAGATTTTTTTTCTAGAATTTTTTCTAGATTTTTTTTCTAGATTTTTTTTCTAAATTTTTTTTCTATAATTTTTTCTAGATTTTTTTTCTAGATTTTTTTTCTAGATTTTTTTTCTATAATTTTTTCTAGATTTTTTTTCTAGATTTTTTTCTAGATTTTTTTCTAGATTTTTTTTCTAGATTTTTTTTCTAGAATTTTTTTCTAGAATTTTTTTCTAGATTTTTTTCTAGATTTTTTTTCTAGATTTTTTTTCTATATTTTTTTTCTATATTTTTTTTTAGATTTTTTTTCTAGATTTTTTTTCTATAATTTTTTCTAGATTTTTTTTCTAGATTTTTTTTCTAGATTTTTTTCTAGATTTTTTTTCTAGATTTTTTTTCTATAATTTTTTTCTAGATTTTTTTCTAGATTTTTTTCTAGATTTTTTTTCTAGATTTTTTTTTAGATTTTTTTTCTAGATTTTTTTCTAGATTTTTTTTCTAGATTTTTTTTCTAGATTTTTTTTCTAGATTTTTTTTCTAGATTTTTTTTCTAGATTTTTTTTCTAGATTTTTTTTCTAGATTTTTTTCTAGATTTTTTTTCTAGATTTTTTTTCTAGATTTTTTTTCTAGATTTTTTTTCTAGAATTTTTTCTAGATTTTTTTTCTAGATTTTTTTTCTAGATTTTTTTTCTATAATTTTTTCTAGATTTTTTTTCTAGATTTTTTTTCTAGATTTTTTTTTAGATTTTTGTTCTAGATTTTTTTCTAGATTTTTTTTCTAGATTTTTTTTCTAGATTTTTTTTCTAGATTTTTTTTCTAGATTTTTTTTCTAGATTTTTTTTCTAGATTTTTTTTCTAGATTTTTTTCTAGATTTTTTTTCTAGATTTTTTTTCTAGATTTTTTTTCTAGATTTTTTTTCTATAATTTTTTCTAGATTTTTTTTCTAGATTTTTTTTCTAGATTTTTTTTCTAGATTTTTTTTCTAGATTTTTTTTCTAGATTTTTTTTCTAGATTTTTTTCTAGATTTTTTTTCTAGATTTTTTTTCTAGATTTTTTTTCTAGATTTTTTTTCTAGAATTTTTTCTAGATTTTTTTTCTAGATTTTTTTTCTAGATTTTTTTTCTATAATTTTTTCTAGATTTTTTTTCTAGATTTTTTTTCTAGATTTTTTTTTAGATTTTTGTTCTAGATTTTTTTCTAGATTTTTTTTCTAGATTTTTTTTCTAGATTTTTTTTCTAGATTTTTTTTCTAGATTTTTTTTCTAGATTTTTTTTCTAGATTTTTTTTCTAGATTTTTTTCTAGATTTTTTTTCTAGATTTTTTTTCTAGATTTTTTTTCTAGATTTTTTTTCTATAATTTTTTCTAGATTTTTTTTCTAGATTTTTTTTCTATAATTTTTTTCTAGATTTTTTTTTAGATTTTTTTTCAAGATTTTTTTTCTAGATTTTTTTCTAGATTTTATTTCTAGAATTTTTTCTAGATTTTTTTTCTATAATTTTTTCTAGAATTTTTTTCTAGATTTTTTTCTAGATTTTTTTTCTAGATTTTTTTTCTAGATTTTTTTTCTAGATTTTTTTTCTAGAATTTTTTCTAGATTTTTTTTCTAGATTTTTTTTCTAGATTTTTTTTCTATAATTTTTTCTAGATTTTTTTTCTAGATTTTTTTTCTAGATTTTTTTTCTATAATTTTTTCTAGATTTTTTTTCTAGATTTTTTTCTAGATTTTTTTCTAGATTTTTTTTCTAGATTTTTTTTCTAGAATTTTTTTCTAGAATTTTTTTCTAGATTTTTTTCTAGATTTTTTTTCTAGATTTTTTTTCTATATTTTTTTTCTATATTTTTTTTTAGATTTTTTTTCTAGATTTTTTTTCTATAATTTTTTCTAGATTTTTTTTCTAGATTTTTTTTCTAGATTTTTTTCTAGATTTTTTTTCTAGATTTTTTTTCTATAATTTTTTTCTAGATTTTTTTCTAGATTTTTTTCTAGATTTTTTTTCTAGATTTTTTTTTAGATTTTTTTTCTAGATTTTTTTCTAGATTTTTTTTCTAGATTTTTTTTCTAGATTTTTTTTCTAGATTTTTTTTCTAGATTTTTTTTCTAGATTTTTTTTCTAGATTTTTTTTCTAGATTTTTTTCTAGATTTTTTTTCTAGATTTTTTTTCTAGATTTTTTTTCTAGATTTTTTTTCTAGAATTTTTTCTAGATTTTTTTTCTAGATTTTTTTTCTAGATTTTTTTTCTATAATTTTTTCTAGATTTTTTTTCTAGATTTTTTTTCTAGATTTTTTTTTAGATTTTTTTTCTAGATTTTTTTCTAGATTTTTTTTCTAGATTTTTTTTCTAGATTTTTTTTCTAGATTTTTTTTCTAGATTTTTTTTCTAGATTTTTTTTCTAGATTTTTTTCTAGATTTTTTTTCTAGATTTTTTTTCTAGATTTTTTTTCTAGAATTTTTTCTAGATTTTTTTTCTAGATTTTTTTTCTAGATTTTTTTTCTATAATTTTTTCTAGAATTTTTTTCTAGATTTTTTTCTAGATTTTTTTTCTAGATTTTTTTTCTAGATTTTTTTTCTAGATTTTTTTTCTATAATTTTTTCTAGATTTTTTTTCTAGATTTTTTTTCTAGATTTTTTTTTAGATTTTTGTTCTAGATTTTTTTCTAGATTTTTTTTCTAGATTTTTTTTCTAGATTTTTTTTCTAGATTTTTTTTCTAGATTTTTTTTCTAGATTTTTTTTCTAGATTTTTTTCTAGATTTTTTTTCTAGATTTTTTTTCTAGATTTTTTTTCTAGATTTTTTTTCTATAATTTTTTCTAGATTTTTTTTCTAGATTTTTTTTCTATAATTTTTTTCTAGATTTTATTTCTAGAATTTTTTCTAGATTTTTTTTCTATAATTTTTTCTAGAATTTTTTTCTAGAATTTTTTCTAGATTTTTTTTCTAGATTTTTTTTCTAGATTTTTTTTCTAGATTTTTTTTCTAGAATTTTTTCTAGATTTTTTTTCTAGATTTTTTTTCTAGATTTTTTTTCTATAATTTTTTCTAGATTTTTTTTCTAGATTTTTTTTCTAGATTTTTTTTCTATAATTTTTTCTAGAATTTTTTTCTAGATTTTTTTCTAGATTTTTTTTCTAGATTTTTTTTCTATATTTTTTTTCTATATTTTTTTTTAGATTTTTTTTCTAGATTTTTTTTCTATAATTTTTTCTAGATTTTTTTTCTAGATTTTTTTTCTAGATTTTTTTCTAGATTTTTTTTCTAGATTTTTTTTCTATAATTTTTTTCTAGATTTTTTTCTAGATTTTTTTCTAGATTTTTTTTCTAGATTTTTTTTTAGATTTTTTTTCTAGATTTTTTTCTAGATTTTTTTTCTAGATTTTTTTTCTAGATTTTTTTTCTAGATTTTTTTTCTAGATTTTTTTTCTAGATTTTTTTTCTAGATTTTTTTTCTAGATTTTTTTCTAGATTTTTTTTCTAGATTTTTTTTCTAGATTTTTTTTCTAGATTTTTTTTCTAGAATTTTTTCTAGATTTTTTTTCTAGATTTTTTTTCTAGATTTTTTTTCTATAATTTTTTCTAGATTTTTTTTCTAGATTTTTTTTCTAGATTTGTTTTTAGATTTTTTTTCTAGATTTTTTTCTAGATTTTTTTTCTAGATTTTTTTTCTAGATTTTTTTTCTAGATTTTTTTTCTAGATTTTTTTTCTAGATTTTTTTTCTAGATTTTTTTCTAGATTTTTTTTCTAGATTTTTTTTCTAGATTTTTTTTCTAGAATTTTTTCTAGATTTTTTTTCTAGATTTTTTTTCTAGATTTTTTTTCTATAATTTTTTCTAGATTTTTTTTCTAGATTTTTTTTCTAGATTTTTTTTTAGATTTTTTTTCTAGATTTTTTTCTAGATTTTTTTTCTAGATTTTTTTTCTAGATTTTTTTTCTAGATTTTTTTTCTAGATTTTTTTTCTAGGTTTTTTTTCTAGATTTTTTTTCTAGATTTTTTTCTAGATTTTTTTTCTAGATTTTTTTTCTAGATTTTTTTTCTAGATTTTTTTTCTAGAATTTTTTCTAGATTTTTTTTCTAGATTTTTTTTCTAGATTTTTTTTCTATAATTTTTTCTAGATTTTTTTTCTAGATTTTTTTTTAGATTTTTTTTCTAGATTTTTTTCTAGATTTTTTTTCTAGATTTTTTTTCTAGATTTTTTTTCTAGATTTTTTTCTAGATTTTTTTTCTAGATTTTTTTCTAGATTTTTTTTCTAGATTTTTTTTCTAGATTTTTTTTCTAGATTTTTTTTCTAGAATTTTTTCTAGATTTTTTTTCTAGATTTTTTTCTAGATTTTTTTTCTATAATTTTTTCTAGATTTTTTTTCTAGATTTTTTTTCTATAATTTTTTTCTAGATTTTTTTTTAGATTTTTTTTCTAGATTTTTTTTCTAGATTTTTTTCTAGATTTTTTTTCTAGATTTTTTTTCTAGATTTTTTTCTAGATTTTATTTCTAGAATTTTTTCTAGATTTTTTTTCTATAATTTTTTCTAGAATTTTTTTCTAGATTTTTTTCTAGATTTTTTTTCTAGATTTTTTTTCTAGATTTTTTTTCTAGATTTTTTTTCTAGAATTTTTTCTAGATTTTTTTTCTAGATTTTTTTTCTAGATTTTTTTTCTATAATTTTTTCTAGATTTTTTTTCTAGATTTTTTTTCTAGATTTTTTTTCTATAATTTTTTCTAGATTTTTTTTCTAGATTTTTTTCTAGATTTTTTTCTAGATTTTTTTTCTAGATTTTTTTTCTAGAATTTTTTTCTAGAATTTTTTTCTAGATTTTTTTCTAGATTTTTTTTCTAGATTTTTTTTCTATATTTTTTTTCTATATTTTTTTTTAGATTTTTTTTCTAGATTTTTTTTCTATAATTTTTTCTAGATTTTTTTTCTAGAATTTTTTTCTAGATTTTTTTCTAGATTTTTTTTCTAGATTTTTTTTCTATAATTTTTTTCTAGATTTTTTTCTAGATTTTTTTCTAGATTTTTTTTCTAGATTTTTTTTTAGATTTTTTTTCTAGATTTTTTTCTAGATTTTTTTTCTAGATTTTTTTTCTAGATTTTTTTTCTAGATTTTTTTTCTAGATTTTTTTTCTAGATTTTTTTCTAGATTTTTTTTCTAGATTTTTTTCTAGATTTTTTTTCTAGATTTTTTTTCTAGATTTTTTTTCTATAATTTTTTCTAGATTTTTTTTCTAGATTTTTTTTCTAGATTTTTTTTTAGATTTTTTTTCTAGATTTTTTTCTAGATTTTTTTTCTAGATTTTTTTTCTAGATTTTTTTTCTAGATTTTTTTTCTAGATTTTTTTTCTAGATTTTTTTTCTAGATTTTTTTTCTAGATTTTTTTCTAGATTTTTTTTCTAGATTTTTTTTCTAGATTTTTTTTCTAGAATTTTTTCTAGATTTTTTTTCTAGATTTTTTTTCTAGATTTTTTTTCTATAATTTTTTCTAGATTTTTTTTCTAGATTTTTTTTCTAGATTTTTTTTTAGATTTTTTTTCTAGATTTTTTTCTAGATTTTTTTTCTAGATTTTTTTTCTAGATTTTTTTTCTAGATTTTTTTTCTAGATTTTTTTTCTAGATTTTTTTTCTAGATTTTTTTTCTATAATTTTTTCTAGATTTTTTTTCTAGATTTTTTTTTAGATTTTTTTTCTAGATTTTTTTCTAGATTTTTTTTCTAGATTTTTTTTCTAGATTTTTTTTCTAGATTTTTTTCTAGATTTTTTTTCTAGATTTTTTTCTAGATTTTTTTTCTAGATTTTTTTTCTAGATTTTTTTTCTAGATTTTTTTTCTAGAATTTTTTCTAGATTTTTTTTCTAGATTTTTTTTCTAGATTTTTTTTCTATAATTTTTTCTAGATTTTTTTTCTAGATTTTTTTTCTATAATTTTTTTCTAGATTTTTTTTTAGATTTTTTTTCTAGATTTTTTTTCTAGATTTTTTTCTAGATTTTATTTCTAGAATTTTTTCTAGATTTTTTTTCTATAATTTTTTCTAGAATTTTTTTCTAGATTTTTTTCTAGATTTTTTTTCTAGATTTTTTTTCTAGATTTTTTTTCTAGATTTTTTTTCTAGAATTTTTTCTAGATTTTTTTTCTAGATTTTTTTTCTAGATTTTTTTTCTATAATTTTTTCTAGATTTTTTTTCTAGATTTTTTTTCTAGATTTTTTTTCTATAATTTTTTCTAGATTTTTTTTCTAGATTTTTTTTCTAGATTTTTTTTCTAGATTTTTTTTCTAGATTTTTTTTCTAGATTTTTTTTCTAGATTTTTTTTCTAGATTTTTTTCTAGATTTTTTTTCTAGATTTTTTTTCTAGATTTTTTTTCTAGAATTTTTTCTAGATTTTTTTTCTAGATTTTTTTTCTAGATTTTTTTTCTATAATTTTTTCTAGATTTTTTTTCTAGATTTTTTTTCTAGATTTTTTTTTAGATTTTTTTTCTAGATTTTTTTCTAGATTTTTTTTCTAGATTTTTTTTCTAGATTTTTTTTCTAGATTTTTTTTCTAGATTTTTTTTCTAGATTTTTTTTCTAGATTTTTTTTCTAGATTTTTTTCTAGATTTTTTTTCTAGATTTTTTTTCTAGATTTTTTTTCTAGATTTTTTTTCTAGAATTTTTTCTAGATTTTTTTTCTAGATTTTTTTTCTAGATTTTTTTTCTATAATTTTTTCTAGATTTTTTTTCTAGATTTTTTTTCTAGATTTTTTTTCTAGATTTTTTTTCTAGATTTTTTTTCTAGATTTTTTTTCTAGATTTTTTTTCTAGAATTTTTTCTAGATTTTTTTTCTAGATTTTTTTTCTATATTTTTTTTTAGATTTTTTTTCTAGATTTTTTTTCTATAATTTTTTCTAGATTTTTTTTCTAGATTTTTTTTCTAGATTTTTTTCTAGATTTTTTTTCTAGATTTTTTTCTAGATTTTTTTTCTAGATTTTTTTTCTAGATTTTTTTTCTAGATTTTTTTTCTAGATTTTTTTTCTAGATTTTTTTTCTAGATTTTTTTTCTAGATTTTTTTCTAGATTTTTTTTCTAGATTTTTTTTCTAGATTTTTTTTCTAGAATTTTTTCTAGATTTTTTTTCTAGATTTTTTTTCTAGATTTTTTTTCTATAATTTTTTCTAGATTTTTTTTCTAGATTTTTTTTCTAGATTTTTTTTTAGATTTTTTTTCTAGATTTTTTTCTAGATTTTTTTTCTAGATTTTTTTTCTAGATTTTTTTTCTAGATTTTTTTTCTAGATTTTTTTTCTAGATTTTTTTTCTAGATTTTTTTTCTAGATTTTTTTCTAGATTTTTTTTCTAGATTTTTTTTCTAGATTTTTTTTCTAGAATTTTTTCTAGATTTTTTTTCTAGATTTTTTTTCTAGATTTTTTTTCTATAATTTTTTCTAGATTTTTTTTCTAGATTTTTTTTCTAGATTTTTTTTCTAGATTTTTTTTCTAGATTTTTTTTCTAGATTTTTTTTCTAGATTTTTTTTCTAGAATTTTTTCTAGATTTTTTTTCTAGATTTTTTTTCTAGATTTTTTTTTAGATTTTTTTTCTAGATTTTTTTTCTATAATTTTTTCTAGATTTTTTTTCTAGATTTTTTTTCTAGATTTTTTTCTAGATTTTTTTTCTAGATTTTTTTTCTATAATTTTTTTCTAGATTTTTTTCTAGATTTTTTTCTAGATTTTTTTTCTAGATTTTTTTTTAGATTTTTTTTCTAGATTTTTTTCTAGATTTTTTTTCTAGATTTTTTTTCTAGATTTTTTTTCTAGATTTTTTTTCTAGATTTTTTTTCTAGATTTTTTTTCTAGATTTTTTTTCTAGATTTTTTTCTAGATTTTTTTTCTAGATTTTTTTTCTAGATTTTTTTTCTAGAATTTTTTCTAGATTTTTTTTCTAGATTTTTTTTCTAGATTTTTTTTTAGATTTTTTTTCTAGATTTTTTTCTAGATTTTTTTTCTAGATTTTTTTTCTAGATTTTTTTTCTAGATTTTTTTTCTAGATTTTTTTTCTAGATTTTTTTTCTAGATTTTTTTTCTAGATTTTTTTCTAGATTTTTTTTCTAGATTTTTTTTCTAGATTTTTTTTCTAGAATTTTTTCTAGATTTTTTTTCTAGATTTTTTTTCTAGATTTTTTTTCTATAATTTTTTCTAGATTTTTTTTCTAGATTTTTTTTCTAGATTTTTTTTTAGATTTTTTTTCTAGATTTTTTTCTAGATTTTTTTTCTAGATTTTTTTTCTAGATTTTTTTTCTAGATTTTTTTTCTAGATTTTTTTTCTAGATTTTTTTTCTAGATTTTTTTTCTAGATTTTTTTCTAGATTTTTTTTCTAGATTTTTTTTCTAGATTTTTTTTCTAGATTTTTTTTCTAGAATTTTTTCTAGATTTTTTTTCTAGATTTTTTTTCTAGATTTTTTTTCTATAATTTTTTCTAGATTTTTTTTCTAGATTTTTTTTCTAGATTTTTTTTTAGATTTTTTTTCTAGATTTTTTTCTAGATTTTTTTTCTAGATTTTTTTTCTAGATTTTTTTTCTAGATTTTTTTTCTAGATTTTTTTTCTAGATTTTTTTTCTAGATTTTTTTCTAGATTTTTTTTCTAGATTTTTTTTCTAGATTTTTTTTCTAGAATTTTTTCTAGATTTTTTTTCTAGATTTTTTTTCTAGATTTTTTTTCTATAATTTTTTCTAGAATTTTTTTCTAGATTTTTTTCTAGATTTTTTTTCTAGATTTTTTTTCTAGATTTTTTTTCTAGATTTTTTTTCTATAATTTTTTCTAGATTTTTTTTCTAGATTTTTTTTCTAGATTTTTTTTTAGATTTTTGTTCTAGATTTTTTTCTAGATTTTTTTTCTAGATTTTTTTTCTAGATTTTTTTTCTAGATTTTTTTTCTAGATTTTTTTTCTAGATTTTTTTTCTAGATTTTTTTCTAGATTTTTTTTCTAGATTTTTTTTCTAGATTTTTTTTCTAGATTTTTTTTCTATAATTTTTTCTAGATTTTTTTTCTAGATTTTTTTTCTATAATTTTTTTCTAGATTTTATTTCTATAATTTTTTCTAGAATTTTTTTCTAGAATTTTTTCTAGATTTTTTTTCTAGATTTTTTTTCTAGATTTTTTTTCTAGATTTTTTTTCTAGAATTTTTTCTAGATTTTTTTTCTAGATTTTTTTTCTAGATTTTTTTTCTATAATTTTTTCTAGATTTTTTTTCTAGATTTTTTTTCTAGATTTTTTTTCTATAATTTTTTCTAGAATTTTTTTCTAGATTTTTTTCTAGATTTTTTTTCTAGATTTTTTTTCTATATTTTTTTTCTATATTTTTTTTTAGATTTTTTTTCTAGATTTTTTTTCTATAATTTTTTCTAGATTTTTTTTCTAGATTTTTTTCTAGATTTTTTTTCTAGATTTTTTTTCTATAATTTTTTTCTAGATTTTTTTCTAGATTTTTTTCTAGATTTTTTTTCTAGATTTTTTTTTAGATTTTTTTTCTAGATTTTTTTCTAGATTTTTTTTCTATATTTTTTTTCTAGATTTTTTTTCTAGATTTTTTTTCTAGATTTTTTTTCTAGATTTTTTTTCTAGATTTTTTTTCTAGATTTTTTTCTAGATTTTTTTTCTAGATTTTTTTTCTAGATTTTTTTTCTAGATTTTTTTTCTAGAATTTTTTCTAGATTTTTTTTCTAGATTTTTTTTCTAGATTTTTTTTCTATAATTTTTTCTAGATTTTTTTTCTAGATTTTTTTTCTAGATTTGTTTTTAGATTTTTTTTCTAGATTTTTTTCTAGATTTTTTTTCTAGATTTTTTTTCTAGATTTTTTTTCTAGATTTTTTTTCTAGATTTTTTTTCTAGATTTTTTTTCTAGATTTTTTTCTAGATTTTTTTTCTAGATTTTTTTTCTAGATTTTTTTTCTAGAATTTTTTCTAGATTTTTTTTCTAGATTTTTTTTCTAGATTTTTTTTCTATAATTTTTTTCTAGATTTTTTTTCTAGATTTTTTTTCTAGATTTCTTTTTAGATTTTTTTTCTAGATTTTTTTCTAGATTTTTTTTCTAGATTTTTTTTCTAGATTTTTTTTCTAGATTTTTTTTCTAGATTTTTTTTCTAGGTTTTTTTTCTAGATTTTTTTTCTAGATTTTTTTCTAGATTTTTTTTCTAGATTTTTTTTCTAGATTTTTTTTCTAGATTTTTTTTCTAGAATTTTTTCTAGATTTTTTTTCTAGATTTTTTTTCTAGATTTTTTTTCTATAATTTTTTCTAGATTTTTTTTCTAGATTTTTTTTTAGATTTTTTTTCTAGATTTTTTTCTAGATTTTTTTTCTAGATTTTTTTTCTAGATTTTTTTTCTAGATTTTTTTCTAGATTTTTTTTCTAGATTTTTTTCTAGATTTTTTTTCTAGATTTTTTTTCTAGATTTTTTTTCTAGATTTTTTTTCTAGAATTTTTTCTAGATTTTTTTTCTAGATTTTTTTCTAGATTTTTTTTCTATAATTTTTTCTAGATTTTTTTTCTAGATTTTTTTTCTATAATTTTTTTCTAGATTTTTTTTTAGATTTTTTTTCTAGATTTTTTTTCTAGATTTTTTTCTAGATTTTATTTCTAGAATTTTTTCTAGATTTTTTTTCTATAATTTTTTCTAGAATTTTTTTCTAGATTTTTTTCTAGATTTTTTTTCTAGATTTTTTTTCTAGATTTTTTTTCTAGATTTTTTTTCTAGAATTTTTTCTAGATTTTTTTTCTAGATTTTTTTTCTAGATTTTTTTTCTATAATTTTTTCTAGATTTTTTTTCTAGATTTTTTTTCTAGATTTTTTTTCTATAATTTTTTCTAGATTTTTTTTCTAGATTTTTTTCTAGATTTTTTTCTAGATTTTTTTTCTAGATTTTTTTTCTAGAATTTTTTTCTAGAATTTTTTTCTAGATTTTTTTCTAGATTTTTTTTCTAGATTTTTTTTCTATATTTTTTTTCTATATTTTTTTTTAGATTTTTTTTCTAGATTTTTTTTCTATAATTTTTTCTAGATTTTTTTTCTAGAATTTTTTTCTAGATTTTTTTCTAGATTTTTTTTCTAGATTTTTTTTCTATAATTTTTTTCTAGATTTTTTTCTAGATTTTTTTCTAGATTTTTTTTCTAGATTTTTTTTTAGATTTTTTTTCTAGATTTTTTTCTAGATTTTTTTTCTAGATTTTTTTTCTAGATTTTTTTTCTAGATTTTTTTTCTAGATTTTTTTTCTAGATTTTTTTCTAGATTTTTTTTCTAGATTTTTTTCTAGATTTTTTTTCTAGATTTTTTTTCTAGATTTTTTTTCTATAATTTTTTCTAGATTTTTTTTCTAGATTTTTTTTCTAGATTTTTTTTTAGATTTTTTTTCTAGATTTTTTTCTAGATTTTTTTTCTAGATTTTTTTTCTAGATTTTTTTTCTAGATTTTTTTTCTAGATTTTTTTTCTAGATTTTTTTTCTAGATTTTTTTTCTAGATTTTTTTCTAGATTTTTTTTCTAGATTTTTTTTCTAGATTTTTTTTCTAGAATTTTTTCTAGATTTTTTTTCTAGATTTTTTTTCTAGATTTTTTTTCTATAATTTTTTCTAGATTTTTTTTCTAGATTTTTTTTCTAGATTTTTTTTTAGATTTTTTTTCTAGATTTTTTTCTAGATTTTTTTTCTAGATTTTTTTTCTAGATTTTTTTTCTAGATTTTTTTTCTAGATTTTTTTTCTAGATTTTTTTTCTAGATTTTTTTTCTAGATTTTTTTCTAGATTTTTTTTCTAGATTTTTTTTCTAGATTTTTTTTCTAGATTTTTTTTCTATAATTTTTTCTAGATTTTTTTTCTAGATTTTTTTTCTAGATTTTTTTTTAGATTTTTTTTCTAGATTTTTTTCTAGATTTTTTTTCTAGATTTTTTTTCTAGATTTTTTTTCTAGATTTTTTTTCTAGATTTTTTTTCTAGATTTTTTTTCTAGATTTTTTTCTAGATTTTTTTTCTAGATTTTTTTTCTAGAATTTTTTTCTAGAATTTTTTTCTAGATTTTTTTCTAGATTTTTTTTCTAGATTTTTTTTCTATATTTTTTTTCTATATTTTTTTTTAGATTTTTTTTCTAGATTTTTTTTCTATAATTTTTTCTAGATTTTTTTTCTAGATTTTTTTTCTAGATTTTTTTCTAGATTTTTTTTCTAGATTTTTTTTCTATAATTTTTTTCTAGATTTTTTTCTAGATTTTTTTCTAGATTTTTTTTCTAGATTTTTTTTTAGATTTTTTTTCTAGATTTTTTTCTAGATTTTTTTTCTAGATTTTTTTTCTAGATTTTTTTTCTAGATTTTTTTTCTAGATTTTTTTTCTAGATTTTTTTTCTAGATTTTTTTTCTAGATTTTTTTCTAGATTTTTTTTCTAGATTTTTTTTCTAGATTTTTTTTCTAGATTTTTTTTCTAGAATTTTTTCTAGATTTTTTTTCTAGATTTTTTTTCTAGATTTTTTTTCTATAATTTTTTCTAGATTTTTTTTCTAGATTTTTTTTCTAGATTTTTTTTTAGATTTTTTTTCTAGATTTTTTTCTAGATTTTTTTTCTAGATTTTTTTTCTAGATTTTTTTTCTAGATTTTTTTTCTAGATTTTTTTTCTAGATTTTTTTTCTAGATTTTTTTTCTAGATTTTTTTCTAGATTTTTTTTCTAGATTTTTTTTCTAGATTTTTTTTCTAGAATTTTTTCTAGATTTTTTTTCTAGATTTTTTTTCTAGATTTTTTTTCTATAATTTTTTCTAGATTTTTTTTCTAGATTTTTTTTCTAGATTTTTTTTTAGATTTTTTTTCTAGATTTTTTTCTAGATTTTTTTTCTAGATTTTTTTTCTAGATTTTTTTTCTAGATTTTTTTTCTAGATTTTTTTTCTAGATTTTTTTTCTAGATTTTTTTTCTAGATTTTTTTCTAGATTTTTTTTCTAGATTTTTTTTCTAGATTTTTTTTCTAGATTTTTTTTCTAGAATTTTTTCTAGATTTTTTTTCTAGATTTTTTTTCTAGATTTTTTTTCTATAATTTTTTCTAGATTTTTTTTCTAGATTTTTTTTCTAGATTTTTTTTCTAGATTTTTTTTCTAGATTTTTTTTCTAGATTTTTTTTCTAGATTTTTTTTCTAGAATTTTTTCTAGATTTTTTTTCTAGATTTTTTTTCTATATTTTTTTTTAGATTTTTTTTCTAGATTTTTTTTCTATAATTTTTTCTAGATTTTTTTTCTAGATTTTTTTTCTAGATTTTTTTCTAGATTTTTTTTCTAGATTTTTTTCTAGATTTTTTTTCTAGATTTTTTTTCTAGATTTTTTTTCTAGATTTTTTTTCTAGATTTTTTTTCTAGATTTTTTTTCTAGATTTTTTTTCTAGATTTTTTTCTAGATTTTTTTTCTAGATTTTTTTTCTAGATTTTTTTTCTAGAATTTTTTCTAGATTTTTTTTCTAGATTTTTTTTCTAGATTTTTTTTCTATAATTTTTTCTAGATTTTTTTTCTAGATTTTTTTTCTAGATTTTTTTTTAGATTTTTTTTCTAGATTTTTTTCTAGATTTTTTTTCTAGATTTTTTTTCTAGATTTTTTTTCTAGATTTTTTTTCTAGATTTTTTTTCTAGATTTTTTTTCTAGATTTTTTTTCTAGATTTTTTTCTAGATTTTTTTTCTAGATTTTTTTTCTAGATTTTTTTTCTAGAATTTTTTCTAGATTTTTTTTCTAGATTTTTTTTCTAGATTTTTTTTCTATAATTTTTTCTAGATTTTTTTTCTAGATTTTTTTTCTAGATTTTTTTTCTAGATTTTTTTTCTAGATTTTTTTTCTAGATTTTTTTTCTAGATTTTTTTTCTAGAATTTTTTCTAGATTTTTTTTCTAGATTTTTTTTCTAGATTTTTTTTTAGATTTTTTTTCTAGATTTTTTTTCTATAATTTTTTCTAGATTTTTTTTCTAGATTTTTTTTCTAGATTTTTTTCTAGATTTTTTTTCTAGATTTTTTTTCTATAATTTTTTTCTAGATTTTTTTCTAGATTTTTTTCTAGATTTTTTTTCTAGATTTTTTTTTCGATTTTTTTTCTAGATTTTTTTCTAGATTTTTTTTCTAGATTTTTTTTCTAGATTTTTTTTCTAGATTTTTTTTCTAGATTTTTTTTCTAGATTTTTTTTCTAGATTTTTTTTCTAGATTTTTTTCTAGATTTTTTTTCTAGATTTTTTTTCTAGATTTTTTTTCTAGAATTTTTTCTAGATTTTTTTTCTAGATTTTTTTCTAGATTTTTTTTTAGATTTTTTTTCTAGATTTTTTTCTAGATTTTTTTTCTAGATTTTTTTTCTAGATTTTTTTTCTAGATTTTTTTTCTAGATTTTTTTTCTAGATTTTTTTTCTAGATTTTTTTTCTAGATTTTTTTCTAGATTTTTTTTCTAGATTTTTTTTCTAGATTTTTTTTCTAGAATTTTTTCTAGATTTTTTTTCTAGATTTTTTTTCTAGATTTTTTTTCTAGATTTTTTTTCTAGATTTTTTTTCTAGATTTTTTTTCTAGATTTTTTTCTAGATTTTTTTTCTAGATTTTTTTTCTAGAATTTTTTCTAGATTTTTTTTCTAGATTTTTTTTCTAGATTTTTTTTCTATAATTTTTTCTAGATTTTTTTTCTAGATTTTTTTTCTAGATTTTTTTTTAGATTTTTTTTCTAGATTTTTTTCTAGATTTTTTTTCTAGATTTTTTTTCTAGATTTTTTTTCTAGATTTTTTTTCTAGATTTTTTTTCTAGATTTTTTTTCTAGATTTTTTTTCTAGATTTTTTTCTAGATTTTTTTTCTAGATTTTTTTTCTAGATTTTTTTTCTAGATTTTTTTCTAGATTTTTTTTCTAGATTTTTTTTCTAGATTTTTTTTCTAGAATTTTTTCTAGATTTTTTTTCTAGATTTTTTTTCTAGATTTTTTTTTAGATTTTTTTTCTAGATTTTTTTCTAGATTTTTTTTCTAGATTTTTTTTCTAGATTTTTTTTCTAGATTTTTTTTCTAGATTTTTTTTCTAGATTTTTTTTCTAGATTTTTTTTCTAGATTTTTTTCTAGATTTTTTTTCTAGATTTTTTTTCTAGATTTTTTTTCTAGAATTTTTTCTAGATTTTTTTTCTAGATTTTTTTTCTAGATTTTTTTTCTATAATTTTTTCTAGATTTTTTTTCTAGATTTTTTTTCTAGATTTTTTTTTAGATTTTTTTTCTAGATTTTTTTCTAGATTTTTTTTCTAGATTTTTTTTCTAGATTTTTTTTCTAGATTTTTTTTCTAGATTTTTTTTCTAGATTTTTTTTCTAGATTTTTTTTCTAGATTTTTTTCTAGATTTTTTTTCTAGATTTTTTTTCTAGATTTTTTTTCTAGATTTTTTTTCTAGAATTTTTTCTAGATTTTTTTTCTAGATTTTTTTTCTAGATTTTTTTTCTATAATTTTTTCTAGATTTTTTTTCTAGATTTTTTTTTAGATTTTTTTTCTAGATTTTTTTCTAGATTTTTTTTCTAGATTTTTTTTCTAGATTTTTTTTCTAGATTTTTTTTCTAGATTTTTTTTCTAGATTTTTTTTCTAGATTTTTTTTCTAGATTTTTTTCTAGATTTTTTTTCTAGATTTTTTTTCTAGATTTTTTTTCTAGAATTTTTTTCTAGATTTTTTTTCTAGATTTTTTTTCTAGATTTTTTTTCTAGATTTTTTTTCTAGATTTTTTTTCTAGATTTTTTTTCTAGATTTTTTTTCTAGATTTTTTTTCTAGATTTTTTTCTAGATTTTTTTTCTAGATTTTTTTTCTAGATTTTTTTTCTAGAATTTTTTTCTAGATTTTTTTTCTAGATTTTTTTTCTAGATTTTTTTTCTATAATTTTTTCTAGATTTTTTTTCTAGATTTTTTTTCTAGATTTTTTTTCTAGATTTTTTTTCTAGATTTTTTTCTAGATTTTTTTTCTAGATTTTTTTTCTAGATTTTTTTTCTAGATTTTTTTTCTAGAATTTTTTCTAGATTTTTTTTCTAGATTTTTTTTCTAGATTTTTTTTCTATAATTTTTTCTAGATTTTTTTTCTAGATTTTTTTTCTATAATTTTTTTCTAGATTTTTTTTTAGATTTTTTTTCTAGATTTTTTTTCTAGATTTTTTTCTAGATTTTTTTTCTAGAATTTTTTCTAGATTTTTTTTCTATAATTTTTTCTAGATTTTTTTTCTAGATTTTTTTTCTAGAATTTTTTCTAGATTTTTTTTCTAGATTTTTTTTCTAGATTTTTTTTCTATAATTTTTTCTAGATTTTTTTTCTAGATTTTTTTTCTAGATTTTTTTTCTATAATTTTTTCTAGATTTTTTTTCTAGATTTTTTTCTAGATTTTTTTCTAGATTTTTTTTCTAGATTTTTTTTCTAGATTTTTTTTCTAGAATTTTTTCTAGATTTTTTTTCTAGATTTTTTTTCTAGATTTTTTTTCTATAATTTTTTCTAGATTTTTTTTCTAGATTTTTTTTCTAGATTTTTTTTCTATAATTTTTTCTAGATTTTTTTTCTAGATTTTTTTTCTAGATTTTTTTTCTAGATTTTTTTTCTAGATTTTTTTTCTAGATTTTTTTTCTAGATTTTTTTTCTAGATTTTTTTCTAGATTTTTTTTCTAGATTTTTTTTCTAGATTTTTTTTCTAGAATTTTTTCTAGATTTTTTTTCTAGAATTTTTTTCTAGATTTTTTTTCTAGATTTTTTTTCTAGATTTTTTTTCTATAATTTTTTCTAGATTTTTTTTCTAGATTTTTTTTCTAGATTTTTTTTCTAGATTTTTTTTCTAGATTTTTTTCTAGATTTTTTTTCTAGATTTTTTTTCTAGATTTTTTTTCTAGATTTTTTTTCTAGAATTTTTTCTAGATTTTTTTTCTAGATTTTTTTTCTAGATTTTTTTTCTATAATTTTTTCTAGATTTTTTTTCTAGATTTTTTTTCTATAATTTTTTTCTAGATTTTTTTTTAGATTTTTTTTCTAGATTTTTTTTCTATAATTTTTTCTAGATTTTTTTTCTAGATTTTTTTTCTAGATTTTTTTTCTATAATTTTTTCTAGATTTTTTTTCTAGATTTTTTTCTAGATTTTTTTCTAGATTTTTTTTCTAGATTTTTTTTCTAGATTTTTTTTCTAGAATTTTTTCTAGATTTTTTTTCTAGATTTTTTTTCTAGATTTTTTTTCTATAATTTTTTCTAGATTTTTTTTCTAGATTTTTTTTCTAGATTTTTTTTCTATAATTTTTTCTAGATTTTTTTCTAGATTTTTTTCTAGATTTTTTTCTAGATTTTTTTTCTAGATTTTTTTTCTAGATTTTTTTTTAGATTTTTTTTCTAGATTTTTTTCTAGATTTTTTTTCTAGATTTTTTTTCTAGATTTTTTTTCTAGATTTTTTTTCTAGATTTTTTTTCTAGATTTTTTTTCTAGATTTTTTTTCTAGATTTTTTTCTAGATTTTTTTTCTAGATTTTTTTTCTAGATTTTTTTTCTAGATTTTTTTTCTAGAATTTTTTCTAGATTTTTTTTCTAGATTTTTTTTCTAGATTTTTTTTCTATAATTTTTTCTAGATTTTTTTTCTAGATTTTTTTTCTAGATTTTTTTTCTAGATTTTTTTTCTAGAATTTTTTCTAGATTTTTTTTCTAGATTTTTTTCTAGATTTTTTTTCTATATTTTTTTTCTAGATTTTTTTCTAGATTTTTTTTCTAGATTTTTTTTCTAGATTTTTTTTCTAGATTTTTTTTCTAGATTTTTTTTCTATAATTTTTTCTAGATTTTTTTTCTAGATTTTTTTTCTAGATTTTTTTCTAGATTTTTTTTCTAGATTTTTTTTCTAGATTTTTTTCTAGATTTTTTTTCTAGATTTTTTTTCTAGATTTTTTTTCTAGATTTTTTTTCTAGAATTTTTTTCTAGATTTTTTTTCTAGAATTTTTTCTAGATTTTTTTTCTAGATTTTTTTTCTAGATTTTTTTTCTATAATTTTTTCTAGATTTTTTTTCTAGATTTTTTTTCTAGATTTTTTTTCTAGATTTTTTTTCTAGAATTTTTTCTAGATTTTTTTTCTAGATTTTTTTCTAGATTTTTTTTCTAGATTTTTTTTCTAGATTTTTTTCTAGATTTTTTTTCTAGATTTTTTTTCTAGATTTTTTTTCTAGAATTTTTTCTAGATTTTTTTTCTAGATTTTTTTTCTAGATTTTTTTTCTATAATTTTTTCTAGATTTTTTTTCTATATTTTTTTTCTAGAATTTTTTCTAGAATTTTTTCTAGATTTTTTTTCTAGATTTTTTTTCTAGAATTTTTTTCTAGATTTTTTTTCTAGATTTTTTTTCTAGATTTTTTTCTAGATTTTTTTTCTAGATTTTTTTTCTAGATTTTTTTTCTAGATTTTTTTCTAGATTTTTTTCTAGATTTTTTTTCTAGATTTTTTTTCTAGATTTTTTTTCTAGATATTTTACTAGATTTTTTTTCTAGAATTTTTTCTAGATTTTTTTTCTAGATTTTTTTTCTAGATTTTTTTTCTAGATTTTTTTTCTAGATTTTTTTTCTAGATTTTTTTTCTAGATTTTTTTTCTAGATTTTTTTCTAGATTTTTTTTCTAGATTTTTTTTCTAGATTTTTTTTCTAGATTTTTTTTCTAGAATTTTTTCTAGATTTTTTTTCTAGATTTTTTTTCTATATTTTTTTTTAGATTTTTTTTCTAGATTTTTTTTCTATAATTTTTTCTAGATTTTTTTTCTAGATTTTTTTTCTAGATTTTTTTCTAGATTTTTTTTCTAGATTTTTTTTCTATAATTTTTTTCTAGATTTTTTTCTAGATTTTTTTCTAGATTTTTTTTCTAGATTTTTTTTTAGATTTTTTTTCTAGATTTTTTTCTAGATTTTTTTTCTAGATTTTTTTTCTAGATTTTTTTTCTAGATTTTTTTTCTAGATTTTTTTTCTAGATTTTTTTTCTAGATTTTTTTTCTAGATTTTTTTCTAGATTTTTTTTCTAGATTTTTTTTCTAGATTTTTTTTCTAGATTTTTTTTCTAGAATTTTTTCTAGATTTTTTTTCTAGATTTTTTTTCTAGATTTTTTTTCTATAATTTTTTCTAGATTTTTTTTCTAGATTTTTTTTCTAGATTTTTTTTTAGATTTTTTTTCTAGATTTTTTTCTAGATTTTTTTTCTAGATTTTTTTTCTAGATTTTTTTTCTAGATTTTTTTTCTAGATTTTTTTTCTAGATTTTTTTTCTAGATTTTTTTTCTAGATTTTTTTCTAGATTTTTTTTCTAGATTTTTTTTCTAGATTTTTTTTCTAGAATTTTTTCTAGATTTTTTTTCTAGATTTTTTTTCTAGATTTTTTTTCTATAATTTTTTCTAGATTTTTTTTCTAGATTTTTTTTCTAGATTTTTTTTTAGATTTTTTTTCTAGATTTTTTTCTAGATTTTTTTTCTAGATTTTTTTTCTAGATTTTTTTTCTAGATTTTTTTTCTAGATTTTTTTTCTAGATTTTTTTTCTAGATTTTTTTTCTAGATTTTTTTCTAGATTTTTTTTCTAGATTTTTTTTCTAGATTTTTTTTCTAGATTTTTTTTCTATAATTTTTTCTAGATTTTTTTTCTAGATTTTTTTTCTATAATTTTTTCTAGATTTTTTTTCTAGATTTTTTTTTAGATTTTTTTTCTAGATTTTTTTCTAGATTTTTTTTCTAGATTTTTTTTCTAGATTTTTTTTCTAGATTTTTTTTCTAGATTTTTTTTCTAGATTTTTTTTCTAGATTTTTTTTCTAGATTTTTTTCTAGATTTTTTTTCTAGATTTTTTTTCTAGATTTTTTTTCTAGATTTTTTTTCTAGAATTTTTTCTAGATTTTTTTTCTAGATTTTTTTTCTAGATTTTTTTTCTATAATTTTTTCTAGATTTTTTTTCTAGATTTTTTTTCTAGATTTTTTTCTAGATTTTTTTTCTAGATTTTTTTTCTAGATTTTTTTTCTAGATTTTTTTCTAGATTTTTTTTCTAGATTTTTTTTCTAGATTTTTTTTCTAGATTTTTTTTCTAGAATTTTTTCTAGATTTTTTTTCTAGATTTTTTTTCTAGATTTTTTTTCTAGATTTTTTTTCTAGATTTTTTTTCTAGATTTTTTTCTAGATTTTTTTTCTAGATTTTTTTTCTAGATTTTTTTTCTATAATTTTTTCTAGATTTTTTTTCTAGATTTTTTTTCTAGATTTTTTTTCTATAATTTTTTCTAGATTTTTTTTCTAGATTTTTTTTCTAGATTTTTTTTTAGATTTTTTTTCTAGATTTTTTTCTAGATTTTTTTTCTAGATTTTTTTTCTAGATTTTTTTTCTAGATTTTTTTTCTAGATTTTTTTTCTAGATTTTTTTTCTAGATTTTTTTCTAGATTTTTTTTCTAGATTTTTTTTCTAGATTTTTTTTCTAGATTTTTTTTCTAGAATTTTTTCTAGATTTTTTTTCTAGATTTTTTTTCTAGATTTTTTTTCTATAATTTTTTCTAGATTTTTTTTCTAGATTTTTTTTCTAGATTTTTTTTTAGATTTTTTTTCTAGATTTTTTTCTAGATTTTTTTTCTAGATTTTTTTTCTAGATTTTTTTTCTAGATTTTTTTTCTAGATTTTTTTTCTAGATTTTTTTTCTAGATTTTTTTTCTAGATTTTTTTCTAGATTTTTTTTCTAGATTTTTTTTCTAGATTTTTTTTCTAGAATTTTTTCTAGATTTTTTTTCTAGATTTTTTTTCTAGATTTTTTTTCTATAATTTTTTCTAGATTTTTTTTCTAGATTTTTTTTCTAGATTTTTTTTTAGATTTTTTTTCTAGATTTTTTTCTAGATTTTTTTTCTAGATTTTTTTTCTAGATTTTTTTTCTAGATTTTTTTTCTAGATTTTTTTTCTAGATTTTTTTTCTAGATTTTTTTTCTAGATTTTTTTCTAGATTTTTTTTCTAGATTTTTTTTCTAGATTTTTTTTCTAGATTTTTTTTCTATAATTTTTTCTAGATTTTTTTTCTAGATTTTTTTTCTATAATTTTTTCTAGATTTTTTTTCTAGATTTTTTTTTAGATTTTTTTTCTAGATTTTTTTCTAGATTTTTTTTCTAGATTTTTTTTCTAGATTTTTTTTCTAGATTTTTTTTCTAGATTTTTTTTCTAGATTTTTTTTCTAGATTTTTTTTCTAGATTTTTTTCTAGATTTTTTTTCTAGATTTTTTTTCTAGATTTTTTTTCTAGATTTTTTTTCTAGAATTTTTTCTAGATTTTTTTTCTAGATTTTTTTTCTAGATTTTTTTTCTATAATTTTTTCTAGATTTTTTTTCTAGATTTTTTTTCTAGATTTTTTTCTAGATTTTTTTTCTAGATTTTTTTTCTAGATTTTTTTTCTAGATTTTTTTCTAGATTTTTTTTCTAGATTTTTTTTCTAGATTTTTTTTCTAGATTTTTTTTCTAGAATTTTTTCTAGATTTTTTTTCTAGATTTTTTTTCTAGATTTTTTTTCTAGATTTTTTTTCTAGATTTTTTTTCTAGATTTTTTTCTAGATTTTTTTTCTAGATTTTTTTTCTAGATTTTTTTTCTAGAATTTTTTCTAGATTTTTTTTCTAGATTTTTTTTCTAGATTTTTTTTCTATAATTTTTTCTAGATTTTTTTTCTAGATTTTTTTTCTAGATTTTTTTTTAGATTTTTTTTCTAGATTTTTTTCTAGATTTTTTTTCTAGATTTTTTTTCTAGATTTTTTTTCTAGATTTTTTTTCTAGATTTTTTTTCTAGATTTTTTTTCTAGATTTTTTTTCTAGATTTTTTTCTAGATTTTTTTTCTAGATTTTTTTTCTAGATTTTTTTTCTAGATTTTTTTTCTATAATTTTTTCTAGATTTTTTTTCTAGATTTTTTTTCTATAATTTTTTCTAGATTTTTTTTCTAGATTTTTTTTTAGATTTTTTTTCTAGATTTTTTTCTAGATTTTTTTTCTAGATTTTTTTTCTAGATTTTTTTTCTAGATTTTTTTTCTAGATTTTTTTTCTAGATTTTTTTTCTAGATTTTTTTTCTAGATTTTTTTCTAGATTTTTTTTCTAGATTTTTTTTCTAGATTTTTTTTCTAGATTTTTTTTCTAGAATTTTTTCTAGATTTTTTTTCTAGATTTTTTTTCTAGATTTTTTTTCTATAATTTTTTCTAGATTTTTTTTCTAGATTTTTTTTCTAGATTTTTTTCTAGATTTTTTTTCTAGATTTTTTTTCTAGATTTTTTTTCTAGATTTTTTTCTAGATTTTTTTTCTAGATTTTTTTTCTAGATTTTTTTTCTAGATTTTTTTTCTAGAATTTTTTCTAGATTTTTTTTCTAGATTTTTTTTCTAGATTTTTTTTCTATAATTTTTTCTAGATTTTTTTTCTAGATTTTTTTTCTATAATTTTTTTCTAGATTTTTTTTTAGATTTTTTTTCTAGATTTTTTTTCTAGATTTTTTTCTAGATTTTTTTTCTAGAATTTTTTCTAGATTTTTTTTCTATAATTTTTTCTAGATTTTTTTTCTAGATTTTTTTTCTAGAATTTTTTCTAGATTTTTTTTCTAGATTTTTTTTCTAGATTTTTTTTCTATAATTTTTTCTAGATTTTTTTTCTAGATTTTTTTTCTAGATTTTTTTTCTATAATTTTTTCTAGATTTTTTTTCTAGATTTTTTTCTAGATTTTTTTCTAGATTTTTTTTCTAGATTTTTTTTCTAGATTTTTTTTCTAGAATTTTTTTCTAGATTTTTTTTCTAGATTTTTTTTCTAGATTTTTTTTCTAGATTTTTTTCTAGATTTTTTTTCTAGATTTTTTTTCTAGATTTTTTTTCTAGATTTTTTTTCTAGAATTTTTTCTAGATTTTTTTTCTAGATTTTTTTTCTAGATTTTTTTTCTATAATTTTTTCTAGATTTTTTTTCTAGATTTTTTTTCTAGATTTTTTTCTAGATTTTTTTTCTAGATTTTTTTTCTAGATTTTTTTTCTAGATTTTTTTCTAGATTTTTTTTCTAGATTTTTTTTCTAGATTTTTTTTCTAGATTTTTTTTCTAGAATTTTTTCTAGATTTTTTTTCTAGATTTTTTTTCTAGATTTTTTTTCTATAATTTTTTCTAGATTTTTTTTCTAGATTTTTTTTCTATAATTTTTTTCTAGATTTTTTTTTAGATTTTTTTTCTAGAATTTTTTTCTAGATTTTTTTCTAGATTTTTTTTCTAGAATTTTTTCTAGATTTTTTTTCTATAATTTTTTCTAGATTTTTTTTCTAGATTTTTTTTCTAGAATTTTTTCTAGATTTTTTTTCTAGATTTTTTTTCTAGATTTTTTTTCTATAATTTTTTCTAGATTTTTTTTCTAGATTTTTTTTCTAGATTTTTTTTCTATAATTTTTTCTAGATTTTTTTTCTAGATTTTTTTCTAGATTTTTTTCTAGATTTTTTTTCTAGATTTTTTTTCTAGATTTTTTTTCTAGAATTTTTTCTAGATTTTTTTTCTAGATTTTTTTTCTAGATTTTTTTTCTATAATTTTTTCTAGATTTTTTTTCTAGATTTTTTTTCTAGATTTTTTTTCTATAATTTTTTCTAGATTTTTTTTCTAGATTTTTTTTCTAGATTTTTTTTCTAGATTTTTTTTCTAGATTTTTTTTCTAGATTTTTTTTCTAGATTTTTTTTCTAGATTTTTTTCTAGATTTTTTTTCTAGATTTTTTTTCTAGATTTTTTTTCTAGATTTTTTTTCTAGACTTTTTTCTAGATTTTTTTTCTAGATTTTTTTTCTAGATTTTTTTTCTATAATTTTTTCTAGATTTTTTTTCTAGATTTTTTTTCTAGATTTTTTTCTAGATTTTTTTTCTAGATTTTTTTTCTAGATTTTTTTCTAGATTTTTTTTCTAGATTTTTTTTCTAGATTTTTTTTCTAGATTTTTTTTCTAGATTTTTTTTCTAGATTTTTTTCTAGATTTTTTTTCTATATTTTTTTTCTATATTTTTTTCTAGATTTTTTTTCTAGATTTTTTTTCTAGATTTTTTTTCTAGATTTTTTTTCTAGATTTTTTTTCTATAATTTTTTCTAGATTTTTTTTCTAGATTTTTTTTCTAGATTTTTTTCTAGATTTTTTTTCTAGATTTTTTTTCTAGATTTTTTTCTAGATTTTTTTTCTAGATTTTTTTTCTAGATTTTTTTTCTAGATTTTTTTTCTAGATTTTTTTTCTAGATTTTTTTTCTAGAATTTTTTCTAGATTTTTTTTCTAGATTTTTTTTCTAGATTTTTTTTCTATAATTTTTTCTAGATTTTTTTTCTAGATTTTTTTTCTAGATTTTTTTTCTATAATTTTTTCTAGATTTTTTTTCTAGATTTTTTTTCTAGATTTTTTTCTAGATTTTTTTTCTAGATTTTTTTTCTAGATTTTTTTTCTAGATTTTTTTCTAGATTTTTTTTCTAGATTTTTTTTCTAGATTTTTTTTCTAGATTTTTTTTCTAGAATTTTTTCTAGATTTTTTTTCTAGATTTTTTTTCTAGATTTTTTTTCTATAATTTTTTCTAGATTTTTTTTCTAGATTTTTTTTCTATAATTTTTTTCTAGATTTTTTTTTAGATTTTTTTTCTAGATTTTTTTTCTAGATTTTTTTCTAGATTTTATTTCTAGAATTTTTTCTAGATTTTTTTTCTATAATTTTTTCTAGATTTTTTTTCTAGATTTTTTTTCTAGAATTTTTTTCTAGATTTTTTTCTAGATTTTTTTTCTAGATTTTTTTTCTATAATTTTTTCTAGATTTTTTTTCTAGATTTTTTTCTAGATTTTTTTCTAGATTTTTTTTCTAGATTTTTTTTCTAGATTTTTTTTCTAGAATTTTTTTCTAGATTTTTTTCTAGATTTTTTTTCTAGATTTTTTTTCTATAATTTTTTCTAGATTTTTTTTCTAGATTTTTTTTCTAGATTTTTTTTCTATAATTTTTTCTAGATTTTTTTTCTAGATTTTTTTTCTAGATTTTTTTTTAGATTTTTTTTCTAGATTTTTTTCTAGATTTTTTTTCTAGATTTTTTTTCTAGATTTTTTTTCTAGATTTTTTTTCTAGATTTTTTTTCTAGATTTTTTTTCTAGATTTTTTTCTAGATTTTTTTTCTAGATTTTTTTTCTAGATTTTTTTTCTAGATTTTTTTTCTAGAATTTTTTCTAGATTTTTTTTCTAGATTTTTTTTCTAGATTTTTTTTCTATAATTTTTTCTAGATTTTTTTTCTAGATTTTTTTTCTAGATTTTTTTTTAGATTTTTTTTCTAGATTTTTTTCTAGATTTTTTTTCTAGATTTTTTTTCTAGATTTTTTTTCTAGATTTTTTTTCTAGATTTTTTTTCTAGATTTTTTTTCTAGATTTTTTTTCTAGATTTTTTTCTAGATTTTTTTTCTAGATTTTTTTTCTAGATTTTTTTTCTAGAATTTTTTCTAGATTTTTTTTCTAGATTTTTTTTCTAGATTTTTTTTCTATAATTTTTTCTAGATTTTTTTTCTAGATTTTTTTTCTAGATTTTTTTTTAGATTTTTTTTCTAGATTTTTTTCTAGATTTTTTTTCTAGATTTTTTTTCTAGATTTTTTTTCTAGATTTTTTTTCTAGATTTTTTTTCTAGATTTTTTTTCTAGATTTTTTTTCTAGATTTTTTTCTAGATTTTTTTTCTAGATTTTTTTTCTAGATTTTTTTTCTAGATTTTTTTTCTATAATTTTTTCTAGATTTTTTTTCTAGATTTTTTTTCTATAATTTTTTCTAGATTTTTTTTCTAGATTTTTTTTTAGATTTTTTTTCTAGATTTTTTTCTAGATTTTTTTTCTAGATTTTTTTTCTAGATTTTTTTTCTAGATTTTTTTTCTAGATTTTTTTTCTAGATTTTTTTTCTAGATTTTTTTTCTAGATTTTTTTCTAGATTTTTTTTCTAGATTTTTTTTCTAGATTTTTTTTCTAGATTTTTTTTCTAGAATTTTTTCTAGATTTTTTTTCTAGATTTTTTTTCTAGATTTTTTTTCTATAATTTTTTCTAGATTTTTTTTCTAGATTTTTTTTCTAGATTTTTTTCTAGATTTTTTTTCTAGATTTTTTTTCTAGATTTTTTTTCTAGATTTTTTTCTAGATTTTTTTTCTAGATTTTTTTTCTAGATTTTTTTTCTAGATTTTTTTTCTAGAATTTTTTCTAGATTTTTTTTCTAGATTTTTTTTCTAGATTTTTTTTCTAGATTTTTTTTCTAGATTTTTTTTCTAGATTTTTTTCTAGATTTTTTTTCTAGATTTTTTTTCTAGATTTTTTTTCTAGAATTTTTTCTAGATTTTTTTTCTAGATTTTTTTTCTAGATTTTTTTTCTATAATTTTTTCTAGATTTTTTTTCTAGATTTTTTTTCTAGATTTTTTTTTAGATTTTTTTTCTAGATTTTTTTCTAGATTTTTTTTCTAGATTTTTTTTCTAGATTTTTTTTCTAGATTTTTTTTCTAGATTTTTTTTCTAGATTTTTTTTCTAGATTTTTTTTCTAGATTTTTTTCTAGATTTTTTTTCTAGATTTTTTTTCTAGATTTTTTTTCTAGATTTTTTTTCTATAATTTTTTCTAGATTTTTTTTCTAGATTTTTTTTCTATAATTTTTTCTAGATTTTTTTTCTAGATTTTTTTTTAGATTTTTTTTCTAGATTTTTTTCTAGATTTTTTTTCTAGATTTTTTTTCTAGATTTTTTTTCTAGATTTTTTTTCTAGATTTTTTTTCTAGATTTTTTTTCTAGATTTTTTTTCTAGATTTTTTTCTAGATTTTTTTTCTAGATTTTTTTTCTAGATTTTTTTTCTAGATTTTTTTTCTAGAATTTTTTCTAGATTTTTTTTCTAGATTTTTTTTCTAGATTTTTTTTCTATAATTTTTTCTAGATTTTTTTTCTAGATTTTTTTTCTAGATTTTTTTCTAGATTTTTTTTCTAGATTTTTTTTCTAGATTTTTTTTCTAGATTTTTTTCTAGATTTTTTTTCTAGATTTTTTTTCTAGATTTTTTTTCTAGATTTTTTTTCTAGAATTTTTTCTAGATTTTTTTTCTAGATTTTTTTTCTAGATTTTTTTTCTATAATTTTTTCTAGATTTTTTTTCTAGATTTTTTTTCTATAATTTTTTTCTAGATTTTTTTTTAGATTTTTTTTCTAGATTTTTTTTCTAGATTTTTTTCTAGATTTTTTTTCTAGAATTTTTTCTAGATTTTTTTTCTATAATTTTTTCTAGATTTTTTTTCTAGATTTTTTTTCTAGAATTTTTTCTAGATTTTTTTTCTAGATTTTTTTTCTAGATTTTTTTTCTATAATTTTTTCTAGATTTTTTTTCTAGATTTTTTTTCTAGATTTTTTTTCTATAATTTTTTCTAGATTTTTTTTCTAGATTTTTTTCTAGATTTTTTTCTAGATTTTTTTTCTAGATTTTTTTTCTAGATTTTTTTTCTAGAATTTTTTTCTAGATTTTTTTTCTAGATTTTTTTTCTAGATTTTTTTTCTAGATTTTTTTCTAGATTTTTTTTCTAGATTTTTTTTCTAGATTTTTTTTCTAGATTTTTTTTCTAGAATTTTTTCTAGATTTTTTTTCTAGATTTTTTTTCTAGATTTTTTTTCTATAATTTTTTCTAGATTTTTTTTCTAGATTTTTTTTCTAGATTTTTTTCTAGATTTTTTTTCTAGATTTTTTTTCTAGATTTTTTTTCTAGATTTTTTTCTAGATTTTTTTTCTAGATTTTTTTTCTAGATTTTTTTTCTAGATTTTTTTTCTAGAATTTTTTCTAGATTTTTTTTCTAGATTTTTTTTCTAGATTTTTTTTCTATAATTTTTTCTAGATTTTTTTTCTAGATTTTTTTTCTATAATTTTTTTCTAGATTTTTTTTTAGATTTTTTTTCTAGAATTTTTTTCTAGATTTTTTTCTAGATTTTTTTTCTAGAATTTTTTCTAGATTTTTTTTCTATAATTTTTTCTAGATTTTTTTTCTAGATTTTTTTTCTAGAATTTTTTCTAGATTTTTTTTCTAGATTTTTTTTCTAGATTTTTTTTCTATAATTTTTTCTAGATTTTTTTTCTAGATTTTTTTTCTAGATTTTTTTTCTATAATTTTTTCTAGATTTTTTTTCTAGATTTTTTTCTAGATTTTTTTCTAGATTTTTTTTCTAGATTTTTTTTCTAGATTTTTTTTCTAGAATTTTTTCTAGATTTTTTTTCTAGATTTTTTTTCTAGATTTTTTTTCTATAATTTTTTCTAGATTTTTTTTCTAGATTTTTTTTCTAGATTTTTTTTCTATAATTTTTTCTAGATTTTTTTTCTAGATTTTTTTTCTAGATTTTTTTTCTAGATTTTTTTTCTAGATTTTTTTTCTAGATTTTTTTTCTAGATTTTTTTTCTAGATTTTTTTCTAGATTTTTTTTCTAGATTTTTTTTCTAGATTTTTTTTCTAGATTTTTTTTCTAGACTTTTTTCTAGATTTTTTTTCTAGATTTTTTTTCTAGATTTTTTTTCTATAATTTTTTCTAGATTTTTTTTCTAGATTTTTTTTCTAGATTTTTTTCTAGATTTTTTTTCTAGATTTTTTTTCTAGATTTTTTTCTAGATTTTTTTTCTAGATTTTTTTTCTAGATTTTTTTTCTAGATTTTTTTTCTAGATTTTTTTTCTAGATTTTTTTCTAGATTTTTTTTCTATATTTTTTTTCTATATTTTTTTCTAGATTTTTTTTCTAGATTTTTTTTCTAGATTTTTTTTCTAGATTTTTTTTCTAGATTTTTTTTCTATAATTTTTTCTAGATTTTTTTTCTAGATTTTTTTTCTAGATTTTTTTCTAGATTTTTTTTCTAGATTTTTTTTCTAGATTTTTTTCTAGATTTTTTTTCTAGATTTTTTTTCTAGATTTTTTTTCTAGATTTTTTTTCTAGATTTTTTTTCTAGATTTTTTTTCTAGAATTTTTTCTAGATTTTTTTTCTAGATTTTTTTTCTAGATTTTTTTTCTATAATTTTTTCTAGATTTTTTTTCTAGATTTTTTTTCTAGATTTTTTTTCTAGATTTTTTTTCTATAATTTTTTCTAGATTTTTTTTCTAGATTTTTTTTCTAGATTTTTTTTCTATAATTTTTTCTAGATTTTTTTTCTAGATTTTTTTTCTAGATTTTTTTCTAGATTTTTTTTCTAGATTTTTTTTCTAGATTTTTTTTCTAGATTTTTTTCTAGATTTTTTTTCTAGATTTTTTTTCTAGATTTTTTTTCTAGATTTTTTTTCTAGAATTTTTTCTAGATTTTTTTTCTAGATTTTTTTTCTAGATTTTTTTTCTATAATTTTTTCTAGATTTTTTTTCTAGATTTTTTTTCTATAATTTTTTTCTAGATTTTTTTTTAGATTTTTTTTCTAGATTTTTTTTCTAGATTTTTTTCTAGATTTTATTTCTAGAATTTTTTCTAGATTTTTTTTCTATAATTTTTTCTAGATTTTTTTTCTAGATTTTTTTTCTAGAATTTTTTTCTAGATTTTTTTCTAGATTTTTTTTCTAGATTTTTTTTCTATAATTTTTTCTAGATTTTTTTTCTAGATTTTTTTCTAGATTTTTTTCTAGATTTTTTTTCTAGATTTTTTTTCTAGATTTTTTTTCTAGAATTTTTTTCTAGATTTTTTTCTAGATTTTTTTTCTAGATTTTTTTTCTATATTTTTTTTCTAGATTTTTTTTTAGATTTTTTTTCTAGATTTTTTTTCTATAATTTTTTCTAGATTTTTTTTCTAGATTTTTTTTCTAGATTTTTTTCTAGATTTTTTTTCTAGATTTTTTTTCTATAATTTTTTTCTAGATTTTTTTCTAGATTTTTTTCTAGATTTTTTTTCTAGATTTTTTTTTAGATTTTTTTTCTAGATTTTTTTCTAGATTTTTTTTCTAGATTTTTTTTCTAGATTTTTTTTCTAGATTTTTTTTCTAGATTTTTTTTCTAGATTTTTTTTCTAGATTTTTTTTCTAGATTTTTTTCTAGATTTTTTTTCTAGATTTTTTTTCTAGATTTTTTTTCTAGATTTTTTTTCTAGAATTTTTTCTAGATTTTTTTTCTAGATTTTTTTTCTAGATTTTTTTTCTATAATTTTTTCTAGATTTTTTTTCTAGATTTTTTTTCTAGATTTTTTTCTAGATTTTTTTTCTAGATTTTTTTTCTATAATTTTTTTCTAGATTTTTTTCTAGATTTTTTTCTAGATTTTTTTTCTAGATTTTTTTTCTAGATTTTTTTTCTAGATTTTTTTTCTAGAATTTTTTCTAGATTTTTTTTCTAGATTTTTTTTCTAGATTTTTTTTCTATAATTTTTTCTAGATTTTTTTTCTAGATTTTTTTTCTAGATTTTTTTTTAGATTTTTTTTCTAGATTTTTTTCTAGATTTTTTTTCTAGATTTTTTTTCTAGATTTTTTTTCTAGATTTTTTTTCTAGATTTTTTTTCTAGATTTTTTTTCTAGATTTTTTTCTAGATTTTTTTTCTAGATTTTTTTTCTAGATTTTTTTTCTAGATTTTTTTTCTAGAATTTTTTCTAGATTTTTTTCTAGATTTTTTTTCTAGATTTTTTTTCTATAATTTTTTCTAGATTTTTTTTCTAGATTTTTTTTCTAGATTTTTTTCTAGATTTTTTTTCTAGATTTTTTTTCTATAATTTTTTTCTAGATTTTTTTCTAGATTTTTTTCTAGATTTTTTTTCTAGATTTTTTTTCTAGATTTTTTTTCTAGATTTTTTTTCTAGAATTTTTTCTAGATTTTTTTTCTAGATTTTTTTTCTAGATTTTTTTTCTATAATTTTTTCTAGATTTTTTTTCTAGATTTTTTTTCTAGATTTTTTTTTAGATTTTTTTTCTAGATTTTTTTCTAGATTTTTTTCTAGATTTTTTTTCTAGATTTTTTTTCTAGATTTTTTTTCTAGATTTTTTTTCTAGATTTTTTTTCTAGATTTTTTTTCTAGATTTTTTTCTAGATTTTTTTTCTAGATTTTTTTTCTAGATTTTTTTTCTAGATTTTTTTTCTAGAATTTTTTCTAGATTTTTTTTCTAGATTTTTTTTCTAGATTTTTTTTCTAGAATTTTTTCTAGATTTTTTTTCTAGATTTTTTTTCTAGAATTTTTTCTAGATTTTTTTTCTAGATTTTTTTTCTAGATTTTTTTTCTATAATTTTTTCTAGATTTTTTTTCTAGATTTTTTTTCTAGATTTTTTTCTAGATTTTTTTTCTAGATTTTTTTTCTATAATTTTTTTCTAGATTTTTTTCTAGATTTTTTTCTAGATTTTTTTTCTAGATTTTTTTTCTAGATTTTTTTTCTAGATTTTTTTTCTAGATTTTTTTTCTATAATTTTTTCTAGATTTTTTTTCTAGATTTTTTTTCTAGATTTTTTTTCTAGATTTTTTTTCTAGAATTTTTTCTAGATTTTTTTTCTAGATTTTTTTTCTAGATTTTTTTTCTATAATTTTTTCTAGATTTTTTTTCTAGATTTTTTTTCTAGATTTTTTTCTAGATTTTTTTTCTAGATTTTTTTTCTATAATTTTTTTCTAGATTTTTTTCTAGATTTTTTTCTAGATTTTTTTTCTAGATTTTTTTTCTAGATTTTTTTTCTAGATTTTTTTTCTAGAATTTTTTCTAGATTTTTTTTCTAGATTTTTTTTCTATAATTTTTTCTAGATTTTTTTTCTAGATTTTTTTTCTAGATTTTTTTTTAGATTTTTTTTCTAGATTTTTTTCTAGATTTTTTTTCTAGATTTTTTTTCTAGATTTTTTTTCTAGATTTTTTTTCTAGATTTTTTTTCTAGATTTTTTTTCTAGATTTTTTTTCTAGATTTTTTTCTAGATTTTTTTTCTAGATTTTTTTTCTAGATTTTTTTTCTAGATTTTTTTTCTAGAATTTTTTCTAGATTTTTTTTCTAGATTTTTTTTCTAGATTTTTTTTCTAGATTTTTTTCTAGATTTTTTTTCTAGATTTTTTTTCTAGATTTTTTTTCTAGATTTTTTTTCTAGAATTTTTTCTAGATTTTTTTTCTAGATTTTTTTTCTAGATTTTTTTTCTAGATTTTTTTTCTAGATTTTTTTCTAGATTTTTTTTCTAGATTTTTTTTCTAGATTTTTTTTCTAGATTTTTTTTCTAGAATTTTTTCTAGATTTTTTTTCTAGATTTTTTTTCTAGATTTTTTTTCTATAATTTTTTCTAGATTTTTTTTCTAGATTTTTTTTCTAGATTTTTTTCTAGATTTTTTTTCTAGATTTTTTTTCTAGATTTTTTTTCTAGATTTTTTTCTAGATTTTTTTTCTAGATTTTTTTTCTAGATTTTTTTTCTAGATTTTTTTTCTAGAATTTTTTCTAGATTTTTTTTCTAGATTTTTTTTCTAGATTTTTTTTCTATAATTTTTTCTAGATTTTTTTTCTAGATTTTTTTTCTATAATTTTTTTCTAGATTTTTTTTTAGATTTTTTTTCTAGATTTTTTTTCTAGAATTTTTTCTAGATTTTTTTTCTAGATTTTTTTTCTAGATTTTTTTTCTATAATTTTTTCTAGATTTTTTTTCTAGATTTTTTTTCTATAATTTTTTTCTAGATTTTTTTTTAGATTTTTTTTCTAGATTTTTTTTCTAGAATTTTTTCTAGATTTTTTTTCTATAATTTTTTCTAGATTTTTTTTCTAGATTTTTTTTCTAGAATTTTTTCTAGATTTTTTTTCTAGATTTTTTTTCTAGATTTTTTTTCTATAATTTTTTCTAGATTTTTTTTCTAGATTTTTTTTCTAGATTTTTTTTCTATAATTTTTTCTAGATTTTTTTTCTAGATTTTTTTCTAGATTTTTTTCTAGATTTTTTTTCTAGATTTTTTTTCTAGATTTTTTTTCTAGAATTTTTTCTAGATTTTTTTTCTAGATTTTTTTTCTAGATTTTTTTTCTATAATTTTTTCTAGATTTTTTTTCTAGATTTTTTTTTCTAGATTTTTTTTCTATAATTTTTTCTAGATTTTTTTTCTAGATTTTTTTCTAGATTTTTTTCTAGATTTTTTTTCTAGATTTTTTTTCTAGATTTTTTTTTAGATTTTTTTTCTAGATTTTTTTCTAGATTTTTTTTCTAGATTTTTTTTCTAGATTTTTTTTCTAGATTTTTTTTCTAGATTTTTTTTCTAGATTTTTTTTCTAGATTTTTTTTCTAGATTTTTTTCTAGATTTTTTTTCTAGATTTTTTTTCTAGATTTTTTTTCTAGATTTTTTTTCTAGACTTTTTTCTAGATTTTTTTTCTAGATTTTTTTTCTAGATTTTTTTTCTATAATTTTTTCTAGATTTTTTTTCTAGATTTTTTTTCTAGATTTTTTTCTAGATTTTTTTTCTAGATTTTTTTTCTAGATTTTTTTTCTAGATTTTTTTTCTAGATTTTTTTTCTATATTTTTTTTCTATATTTTTTTCTAGATTTTTTTTCTATATTTTTTTTCTATATTTTTTTCTAGATTTTTTTTCTAGATTTTTTTTCTAGATTTTTTTTCTAGATTTTTTTTCTAGATTTTTTTTCTATAATTTTTTCTAGATTTTTTTTCTAGATTTTTTTTCTAGATTTTTTTCTAGATTTTTTTTCTAGATTTTTTTTCTAGATTTTTTTCTAGATTTTTTTTCTAGATTTTTTTTCTAGATTTTTTTTCTAGATTTTTTTTCTAGATTTTTTTTCTAGATTTTTTTTCTAGAATTTTTTCTAGATTTTTTTTCTAGATTTTTTTTCTAGATTTTTTTTCTATAATTTTTTCTAGATTTTTTTTCTAGATTTTTTTTCTAGATTTTTTTTCTAGATTTTTTTTCTAGAATTTTTTCTAGATTTTTTTTCTAGATTTTTTTTCTAGATTTTTTTTCTATAATTTTTTCTAGATTTTTTTTCTAGATTTTTTTTCTAGATTTTTTTCTAGATTTTTTTTCTAGATTTTTTTTCTAGATTTTTTTTCTAGATTTTTTTCTAGATTTTTTTTCTAGATTTTTTTTCTAGATTTTTTTTCTAGATTTTTTTTCTAGAATTTTTTCTAGATTTTTTTTCTAGATTTTTTTTCTAGATTTTTTTTCTATAATTTTTTCTAGATTTTTTTTCTAGATTTTTTTTCTATAATTTTTTTCTAGATTTTTTTTTAGATTTTTTTTCTAGATTTTTTTTCTAGATTTTTTTCTAGATTTTATTTCTAGAATTTTTTCTAGATTTTTTTTCTATAATTTTTTCTAGATTTTTTTTCTAGATTTTTTTTCTAGAATTTTTTTCTAGATTTTTTTCTAGATTTTTTTTCTAGATTTTTTTTCTAGATTTTTTTTCTAGATTTTTTTTCTAGAATTTTTTCTAGATTTTTTTTCTAGATTTTTTTTCTAGATTTTTTTTCTATAATTTTTTCTAGATTTTTTTTCTAGATTTTTTTTCTAGATTTTTTTTCTATAATTTTTTCTAGATTTTTTTTCTAGATTTTTTTCTAGATTTTTTTCTAGATTTTTTTTCTAGATTTTTTTTCTAGAATTTTTTTCTAGAATTTTTTTCTAGATTTTTTTCTAGATTTTTTTTCTAGATTTTTTTTCTATATTTTTTTTCTATATTTTTTTTTAGATTTTTTTTCTAGATTTTTTTTCTATAATTTTTTCTAGATTTTTTTTCTAGATTTTTTTTCTAGATTTTTTTCTAGATTTTTTTTCTAGATTTTTTTTCTATAATTTTTTTCTAGATTTTTTTCTAGATTTTTTTCTAGATTTTTTTTCTAGATTTTTTTTTAGATTTTTTTTCTAGATTTTTTTCTAGATTTTTTTTCTAGATTTTTTTTCTAGATTTTTTTTCTAGATTTTTTTTCTAGATTTTTTTTCTAGATTTTTTTTCTAGATTTTTTTCTAGATTTTTTTTCTAGATTTTTTTTCTAGATTTTTTTTCTAGATTTTTTTTCTAGAATTTTTTCTAGATTTTTTTTCTAGATTTTTTTTCTAGATTTTTTTTCTATAATTTTTTCTAGATTTTTTTTCTAGATTTTTTTTCTAGATTTTTTTTTAGATTTTTTTTCTAGATTTTTTTCTAGATTTTTTTTCTAGATTTTTTTTCTAGATTTTTTTTCTAGATTTTTTTTCTAGATTTTTTTTCTAGATTTTTTTTCTAGATTTTTTTTCTAGATTTTTTTTCTAGATTTTTTTTCTAGATTTTTTTCTAGAATTTTTTCTAGATTTTTTTTCTAGATTTTTTTTCTAGATTTTTTTTCTAGAATTTTTTCTAGATTTTTTTTCTAGATTTTTTTTCTAGATTTTTTTTCTATAATTTTTTCTAGATTTTTTTTCTAGATTTTTTTTCTATAATTTTTTTCTAGATTTTTTTTTAGATTTTTTTTCTAGATTTTTTTTCTAGATTTTTTTCTAGATTTTTTTTCTAGATTTTTTTTCTAGATTTTTTTTCTAGATTTTTTTTCTAGACTTTTTTCTAGATTTTTTTTCTAGATTTTTTTTCTAGATTTTTTTTCTATAATTTTTTCTAGATTTTTTTTCTAGATTTTTTTTCTAGATTTTTTTCTAGATTTTTTTTCTAGATTTTTTTTCTAGATTTTTTTTCTAGATTTTTTTTCTAGATTTTTTTTCTAGATTTTTTTTCTATATTTTTTTCTAGATTTTTTTTCTATATTTTTTTCTATATTTTTTTCTAGATTTTTTTTCTAGATTTTTTTTCTAGATTTTTTTTCTAGATTTTTTTTCTAGATTTTTTTTCTATAATTTTTTCTAGATTTTTTTTCTAGATTTTTTTTCTAGATTTTTTTCTAGATTTTTTTTCTAGATTTTTTTTCTAGATTTTTTTTCTAGATTTTTTTTCTAGATTTTTTTTCTAGATTTTTTTTCTAGATTTTTTTTCTAGAATTTTTTCTAGATTTTTTTTCTAGATTTTTTTTCTAGATTTTTTTTCTATAATTTTTTCTAGATTTTTTTTCTAGATTTTTTTTCTAGATTTTTTTTCTAGATTTTTTTTCTAGAATTTTTTCTAGATTTTTTTTCTAGATTTTTTTTCTAGATTTTTTTTCTATAATTTTTTCTAGATTTTTTTTCTAGATTTTTTTTCTAGATTTTTTTCTAGATTTTTTTTCTAGATTTTTTTTCTAGATTTTTTTTCTAGATTTTTTTCTAGATTTTTTTTCTAGATTTTTTTTCTAGATTTTTTTTCTAGATTTTTTTTCTAGAATTTTTTCTAGATTTTTTTTCTAGATTTTTTTTCTAGATTTTTTTTCTATAATTTTTTCTAGATTTTTTTTCTAGATTTTTTTTCTATAATTTTTTTCTAGATTTTTTTTTAGATTTTTTTTCTAGATTTTTTTTCTAGATTTTTTTCTAGATTTTATTTCTAGAATTTTTTCTAGATTTTTTTTCTATAATTTTTTCTAGATTTTTTTTCTAGATTTTTTTTCTAGAATTTTTTTCTAGATTTTTTTCTAGATTTTTTTTCTAGATTTTTTTTCTAGATTTTTTTTCTAGATTTTTTTTCTAGAATTTTTTCTAGATTTTTTTTCTAGATTTTTTTTCTAGATTTTTTTTCTATAATTTTTTCTAGATTTTTTTTCTAGATTTTTTTTCTAGATTTTTTTTCTATAATTTTTTCTAGATTTTTTTTCTAGATTTTTTTCTAGATTTTTTTCTAGATTTTTTTTCTAGATTTTTTTTCTAGAATTTTTTTCTAGAATTTTTTTCTAGATTTTTTTCTAGATTTTTTTTCTAGATTTTTTTTCTATATTTTTTTTCTATATTTTTTTTTAGATTTTTTTTCTAGATTTTTTTTCTATAATTTTTTCTAGATTTTTTTTCTAGATTTTTTTTCTAGATTTTTTTCTAGATTTTTTTTCTAGATTTTTTTTCTATAATTTTTTTCTAGATTTTTTTCTAGATTTTTTTCTAGATTTTTTTTCTAGATTTTTTTTTAGATTTTTTTTCTAGATTTTTTTTCTAGATTTTTTTTCTAGATTTTTTTTCTAGATTTTTTTTCTAGATTTTTTTTCTAGATTTTTTTTCTAGATTTTTTTCTAGATTTTTTTTCTAGATTTTTTTTCTAGATTTTTTTTCTAGATTTTTTTTCTAGAATTTTTTCTAGATTTTTTTTCTAGATTTTTTTTCTAGATTTTTTTTCTATAATTTTTTCTAGATTTTTTTTCTAGATTTTTTTTCTAGATTTTTTTCTAGATTTTTTTTCTAGATTTTTTTTCTATAATTTTTTTCTAGATTTTTTTCTAGATTTTTTTCTAGATTTTTTTTCTAGATTTTTTTTCTAGATTTTTTTTCTAGATTTTTTTTCTAGAATTTTTTCTAGATTTTTTTTCTAGATTTTTTTTCTAGATTTTTTTTCTATAATTTTTTCTAGATTTTTTTTCTAGATTTTTTTTCTAGATTTTTTTTTAGATTTTTTTTCTAGATTTTTTTCTAGATTTTTTTTCTAGATTTTTTTTCTAGATTTTTTTTCTAGATTTTTTTTCTAGATTTTTTTTCTAGATTTTTTTTCTAGATTTTTTTCTAGATTTTTTTTCTAGATTTTTTTTCTAGATTTTTTTTCTAGATTTTTTTTCTAGAATTTTTTCTAGATTTTTTTTCTAGATTTTTTTTCTAGATTTTTTTTCTATAATTTTTTCTAGATTTTTTTTCTAGATTTTTTTTTAGATTTTTTTTCTAGATTTTTTTCTAGATTTTTTTTCTAGATTTTTTTTCTAGATTTTTTTTCTAGATTTTTTTTCTAGATTTTTTTTCTAGATTTTTTTTCTAGATTTTTTTTCTAGATTTTTTTCTAGATTTTTTTTCTAGATTTTTTTTCTAGATTTTTTTTCTAGAATTTTTTCTAGATTTTTTTTCTAGATTTTTTTTCTAGATTTTTTTTCTATAATTTTTTCTAGATTTTTTTTCTAGATTTTTTTTCTAGATTTTTTTCTAGATTTTTTTTCTAGATTTTTTTTCTAGATTTTTTTTCTAGATTTTTTTCTAGATTTTTTTTCTAGATTTTTTTTCTAGATTTTTTTTCTAGAATTTTTTCTAGATTTTTTTTCTAGATTTTTTTTCTAGATTTTTTTTCTATAATTTTTTCTAGATTTTTTTTCTAGATTTTTTTTCTATAATTTTTTTCTAGATTTTTTTTTAGATTTTTTTTCTAGATTTTTTTTCTAGATTTTTTTCTAGATTTTTTTTCTAGAATTTTTTCTAGATTTTTTTTCTATAATTTTTTCTAGATTTTTTTTCTAGATTTTTTTTCTAGAATTTTTTCTAGATTTTTTTTCTAGATTTTTTTTCTAGATTTTTTTTCTATAATTTTTTCTAGATTTTTTTTCTAGATTTTTTTTCTAGATTTTTTTTCTATAATTTTTTCTAGATTTTTTTTCTAGATTTTTTTCTAGATTTTTTTCTAGATTTTTTTTCTAGATTTTTTTTCTAGATTTTTTTTCTAGATTTTTTTTCTAGATTTTTTTTCTAGATTTTTTTCTAGATTTTTTTTCTAGATTTTTTTTCTAGATTTTTTTTCTAGATTTTTTTTCTAGAATTTTTTCTAGATTTTTTTTCTAGATTTTTTTTCTAGATTTTTTTTCTATAATTTTTTCTAGATTTTTTTTCTAGATTTTTTTTTAGATTTTTTTTCTAGATTTTTTTCTAGATTTTTTTTCTAGATTTTTTTTCTAGATTTTTTTTCTAGATTTTTTTTCTAGATTTTTTTTCTAGATTTTTTTTCTATAATTTTTTCTAGATTTTTTTTCTAGATTTTTTTTTAGATTTTTTTTCTAGATTTTTTTCTAGATTTTTTTTCTAGATTTTTTTTCTAGATTTTTTTTCTAGATTTTTTTTCTAGATTTTTTTTCTAGATTTTTTTTCTAGATTTTTTTTCTAGATTTTTTTCTAGATTTTTTTTCTAGATTTTTTTTCTAGATTTTTTTTCTAGATTTTTTTTCTAGAATTTTTTCTAGATTTTTTTTCTAGATTTTTTTTCTAGATTTTTTTTCTATAATTTTTTCTAGATTTTTTTTCTAGATTTTTTTTCTAGATTTTTTTCTAGATTTTTTTTCTAGATTTTTTTTCTAGATTTTTTTTCTAGATTTTTTTCTAGATTTTTTTTCTAGATTTTTTTTCTAGATTTTTTTTCTAGAATTTTTTCTAGATTTTTTTTCTAGATTTTTTTTCTAGATTTTTTTTCTATAATTTTTTCTAGATTTTTTTTCTAGATTTTTTTTCTATAATTTTTTTCTAGATTTTTTTTTAGATTTTTTTTCTAGATTTTTTTTCTAGATTTTTTTCTAGATTTTTTTTCTAGAATTTTTTCTAGATTTTTTTTCTATAATTTTTTCTAGATTTTTTTTCTAGATTTTTTTTCTAGAATTTTTTCTAGATTTTTTTTCTAGATTTTTTTTCTAGATTTTTTTTCTAGAATTTTTTCTAGATTTTTTTTCTATAATTTTTTCTAGATTTTTTTTCTAGATTTTTTTTCTAGAATTTTTTCTAGATTTTTTTTCTAGATTTTTTTTCTAGATTTTTTTTCTATAATTTTTTCTAGATTTTTTTTCTAGATTTTTTTTCTAGATTTTTTTTCTAGATTTTTTTCTAGATTTTTTTTCTAGAATTTTTTCTAGATTTTTTTTCTATAATTTTTTCTAGATTTTTTTTCTAGATTTTTTTTCTAGAATTTTTTCTAGATTTTTTTTCTAGATTTTTTTTCTAGATTTTTTTTCTATAATTTTTTCTAGATTTTTTTTCTAGATTTTTTTTCTAGATTTTTTTTCTAGATTTTTTTTCTAGATTTTTTTTCTAGATTTTTTTTCTAGATTTTTTTTCTAGATTTTTTTCTAGATTTTTTTTCTAGATTTTTTTTCTAGATTTTTTTTCTATAATTTTTTCTAGATTTTTTTTCTAGATTTTTTTTTAGATTTTTTTTCTAGATTTTTTTCTAGATTTTTTTTCTAGATTTTTTTTCTAGATTTTTTTTCTAGATTTTTTTTCTAGATTTTTTTTCTAGATTTTTTTTCTAGATTTTTTTTCTAGATTTTTTTCTAGATTTTTTTTCTAGATTTTTTTTCTAGATTTTTTTTCTAGATTTTTTTTCTAGATTTTTTTTCTAGAATTTTTTCTAGATTTTTTTTCTAGATTTTTTTTCTAGATTTTTTTTCTATAATTTTTTCTAGATTTTTTTTCTAGATTTTTTTTCTATAATTTTTTTCTAGATTTTTTTTTAGATTTTTTTTCTAGATTTTTTTTCTAGATTTTTTTCTAGATTTTTTTTCTAGAATTTTTTCTAGATTTTTTTTCTATAATTTTTTCTAGATTTTTTTTCTAGATTTTTTTTCTAGAATTTTTTCTAGATTTTTTTTCTAGATTTTTTTTCTAGATTTTTTTTCTAGAATTTTTTCTAGATTTTTTTTCTATAATTTTTTCTAGATTTTTTTTCTAGATTTTTTTTCTAGAATTTTTTCTAGATTTTTTTTCTAGATTTTTTTTCTAGATTTTTTTTCTATAATTTTTTCTAGATTTTTTTTCTAGATTTTTTTTCTAGATTTTTTTTCTAGATTTTTTTCTAGATTTTTTTTCTAGAATTTTTTCTAGATTTTTTTTCTATAATTTTTTCTAGATTTTTTTTCTAGATTTTTTTTCTAGAATTTTTTCTAGATTTTTTTTCTAGATTTTTTTTCTAGATTTTTTTTCTATAATTTTTTCTAGATTTTTTTTCTAGATTTTTTTTCTAGATTTTTTTTCTAGATTTTTTTTCTAGATTTTTTTTCTAGATTTTTTTTCTAGATTTTTTTTCTAGATTTTTTTCTAGATTTTTTTTCTAGATTTTTTTTCTAGATTTTTTTTCTAGATTTTTTTTCTAGAATTTTTTCTAGATTTTTTTTCTAGATTTTTTTTCTAGATTTTTTTTCTATAATTTTTTCTAGATTTTTTTTCTAGATTTTTTTTCTAGATTTTTTTCTAGATTTTTTTTCTAGATTTTTTTTCTAGATTTTTTTTCTAGATTTTTTTCTAGATTTTTTTTCTAGATTTTTTTTCTAGATTTTTTTTCTAGAATTTTTTCTAGATTTTTTTTCTAGATTTTTTTTCTAGATTTTTTTTCTATAATTTTTTCTAGATTTTTTTTCTAGATTTTTTTTCTATAATTTTTTTCTAGATTTTTTTTTAGATTTTTTTTCTAGATTTTTTTTCTAGATTTTTTTCTAGATTTTTTTTCTAGAATTTTTTCTAGATTTTTTTTCTATAATTTTTTCTAGATTTTTTTTCTAGATTTTTTTTCTAGAATTTTTTCTAGATTTTTTTTCTAGATTTTTTTTCTAGATTTTTTTTCTATAATTTTTTCTAGATTTTTTTTCTAGATTTTTTTTTAGATTTTTTTTCTAGATTTTTTTCTAGATTTTTTTTCTAGATTTTTTTTCTAGATTTTTTTTCTAGATTTTTTTTCTAGATTTTTTTTCTAGATTTTTTTTCTAGATTTTTTTTCTAGATTTTTTTCTAGATTTTTTTTCTAGATTTTTTTTCTAGATTTTTTTTCTAGATTTTTTTTCTAGAATTTTTTCTAGATTTTTTTTCTAGATTTTTTTTCTAGATTTTTTTTCTATAATTTTTTCTAGATTTTTTTTCTAGATTTTTTTTCTAGATTTTTTTCTAGATTTTTTTTCTAGATTTTTTTTCTAGATTTTTTTTCTAGATTTTTTTCTAGATTTTTTTTCTAGATTTTTTTTCTAGATTTTTTTTCTAGAATTTTTTCTAGATTTTTTTTCTAGATTTTTTTTCTAGATTTTTTTTCTATAATTTTTTCTAGATTTTTTTTCTAGATTTTTTTTCTAGATTTTTTTTCTATAATTTTTTCTAGATTTTTTTTCTAGATTTTTTTCTAGATTTTTTTCTAGATTTTTTTTCTAGAATTTTTTCTAGATTTTTTTTCTAGATTTTTTTTCTAGATTTTTTTTCTATAATTTTTTCTATAATTTTTTCTAGATTTTTTTTCTAGATTTTTTTCTAGATTTTTTTTCTAGATTTTTTTTCTAGAATTTTTTCTAGATTTTTTTTCTAGATTTTTTTTCTAGATTTTTTTTCTATAATTTTTTCTAGATTTTTTTTCTAGATTTTTTTTCTAGATTTTTTTTCTATAATTTTTTCTAGATTTTTTTTCTAGATTTTTTTCTAGATTTTTTTCTAGATTTTTTTTCTAGATTTTTTTTCTAGATTTTTTTTTAGATTTTTTTTCTAGATTTTTTTCTAGATTTTTTTTCTAGATTTTTTTTCTAGATTTTTTTTCTAGATTTTTTTTCTAGATTTTTTTTCTAGATTTTTTTTCTAGATTTTTTTTCTAGATTTTTTTCTAGATTTTTTTTCTAGATTTTTTTTCTAGATTTTTTTTCTAGATTTTTTTTCTAGACTTTTTTCTAGATTTTTTTTCTAGATTTTTTTTCTATAATTTTTTCTAGATTTTTTTTCTAGATTTTTTTTCTAGATTTTTTTCTAGATTTTTTTTCTAGATTTTTTTTCTAGATTTTTTTCTAGATTTTTTTTCTAGATTTTTTTTCTAGATTTTTTTTCTAGATTTTTTTTCTAGAATTTTTTCTAGATTTTTTTTCTAGATTTTTTTTCTAGATTTTTTTTCTATAATTTTTTCTAGATTTTTTTTCTAGATTTTTTTTCTGTAATTTTTTTCTAGATTTTTTTTTAGATTTTTTTTCTAGATTTTTTTTCTAGATTTTTTTCTAGATTTTATTTCTAGAATTTTTTCTAGATTTTTTTTCTATAATTTTTTCTAGATTTTTTTTCTAGATTTTTTTTCTAGAATTTTTTTCTAGATTTTTTTCTAGATTTTTTTTCTAGATTTTTTTTCTAGATTTTTTTTCTATAATTTTTTCTAGATTTTTTTTCTAGATTTTTTTTCTAGAATTTTTTCTAGATTTTTTTTCTAGATTTTTTTTCTAGATTTTTTTTCTATAATTTTTTCTAGATTTTTTTTCTAGATTTTTTTTCTATAATTTTTTTCTAGAATTTTTTCTAGATTTTTTTTCTAGATTTTTTTTTTAGATTTTTTTTCTAGATTTTTTTTCTAGATTTTTTTCTAGATTTTTTTTCTAGAATTTTTTCTAGATTTTTTTTCTATAATTTTTTCTAGATTTTTTTTCTAGATTTTTTTTCTAGAATTTTTTCTAGATTTTTTTTCTAGATTTTTTTTCTAGATTTTTTTTCTATAATTTTTTCTAGATTTTTTTTCTAGATTTTTTTTCTAGATTTTTTTTCTATAATTTTTTCTAGATTTTTTTTCTAGATTTTTTTCTAGATTTTTTTCTAGATTTTTTTTCTAGATTTTTTTTCTAGATTTTTTTTCTAGAATTTTTTCTAGATTTTTTTTCTAGATTTTTTTTCTAGATTTTTTTTCTATAATTTTTTCTAGATTTTTTTTCTAGATTTTTTTTCTAGATTTTTTTTCTATAATTTTTTCTAGATTTTTTTTCTAGATTTTTTTCTAGATTTTTTTCTAGATTTTTTTTCTAGATTTTTTTTCTAGATTTTTTTTTAGATTTTTTTTCTAGATTTTTTTCTAGATTTTTTTCTAGATTTTTTTTCTAGATTTTTTTTCTAGATTTTTTTTCTAGATTTTTTTTCTAGATTTTTTTTCTAGATTTTTTTTCTAGATTTTTTTCTAGATTTTTTTTCTAGATTTTTTTTCTAGATTTTTTTTCTAGATTTTTTTTCTAGACTTTTTTCTAGATTTTTTTTCTAGATTTTTTTTCTAGATTTTTTTTCTATAATTTTTTCTAGATTTTTTTTCTAGATTTTTTTTCTAGATTTTTTTCTAGATTTTTTTTCTAGATTTTTTTTCTAGATTTTTTTTCTAGATTTTTTTCTAGATTTTTTTTCTAGATTTTTTTTCTAGATTTTTTTTCTAGATTTTTTTTCTAGAATTTTTTCTAGATTTTTTTTCTAGATTTTTTTTCTAGATTTTTTTTCTATAATTTTTTCTAGATTTTTTTTCTAGATTTTTTTTCTATAATTTTTTTCTAGATTTTTTTTTAGATTTTTTTTCTAGATTTTTTTTCTAGATTTTTTTCTAGATTTTTTTTCTATAATTTTTTCTAGATTTTTTTTCTAGATTTTTTTTCTAGAATTTTTTTCTAGATTTTTTTCTAGATTTTTTTTCTAGATTTTTTTTCTAGATTTTTTTTCTAGATTTTTTTTCTAGAATTTTTTCTAGATTTTTTTTCTAGATTTTTTTTCTAGATTTTTTTTCTATAATTTTTTCTAGATTTTTTTTCTAGATTTTTTTTCTAGATTTTTTTTCTATAATTTTTTCTAGATTTTTTTTCTAGATTTTTTTCTAGATTTTTTTCTAGATTTTTTTTCTAGATTTTTTTTCTAGAATTTTTTTCTAGAATTTTTTTCTAGATTTTTTTCTAGATTTTTTTTCTAGATTTTTTTTCTATATTTTTTTTCTATATTTTTTTTTAGATTTTTTTTCTAGATTTTTTTTCTATAATTTTTTCTAGATTTTTTTTCTAGATTTTTTTTCTAGATTTTTTTCTAGATTTTTTTTCTAGATTTTTTTTCTATAATTTTTTTCTAGATTTTTTTCTAGATTTTTTTCTAGATTTTTTTTCTAGATTTTTTTTCTAGAATTTTTTTCTAGATTTTTTTCTAGATTTTTTTTCTAGATTTTTTTTCTAGATTTTTTTTCTAGATTTTTTTTCTAGAATTTTTTCTAGATTTTTTTTCTAGATTTTTTTTCTAGATTTTTTTTCTATAATTTTTTCTAGATTTTTTTTCTAGATTTTTTTTCTAGATTTTTTTTCTATAATTTTTTCTAGATTTTTTTTCTAGATTTTTTTCTAGATTTTTTTCTAGATTTTTTTTCTAGATTTTTTTTCTAGAATTTTTTTCTAGAATTTTTTTCTAGATTTTTTTCTAGATTTTTTTTCTAGATTTTTTTTCTATATTTTTTTTCTATATTTTTTTTTAGATTTTTTTTCTAGATTTTTTTTCTATAATTTTTTCTAGATTTTTTTTCTAGATTTTTTTTCTAGATTTTTTTCTAGATTTTTTTTCTAGATTTTTTTTCTATAATTTTTTTCTAGATTTTTTTCTAGATTTTTTTCTAGATTTTTTTTCTAGATTTTTTTTTAGATTTTTTTTCTAGATTTTTTTCTAGATTTTTTTTCTAGATTTTTTTTCTAGATTTTTTTTCTAGATTTTTTTTCTAGATTTTTTTTCTAGATTTTTTTTCTAGATTTTTTTTCTAGATTTTTTTCTAGATTTTTTTTCTAGATTTTTTTTCTAGATTTTTTTTCTAGATTTTTTTTCTAGAATTTTTTCTAGATTTTTTTTCTAGATTTTTTTTCTATAATTTTTTTCTAGATTTTTTTTTAGATTTTTTTTCTAGATTTTTTTTCTAGATTTTTTTCTAGATTTTATTTCTAGAATTTTTTCTAGATTTTTTTTCTATAATTTTTTCTAGATTTTTTTTCTAGAATTTTTTTCTAGATTTTTTTCTAGATTTTTTTTCTAGATTTTTTTTCTAGATTTTTTTTCTAGAATTTTTTCTAGATTTTTTTTCTAGATTTTTTTTCTAGATTTTTTTTCTATAATTTTTTCTAGATTTTTTTTCTAGATTTTTTTTCTAGATTTTTTTTCTATAATTTTTTCTAGATTTTTTTTCTAGATTTTTTTCTAGATTTTTTTCTAGATTTTTTTTCTAGATTTTTTTTCTAGAATTTTTTTCTAGAATTTTTTTCTAGATTTTTTTCTAGATTTTTTTCTAGATTTTTTTTCTAGATTTTTTTTTAGATTTTTTTTCTAGATTTTTTTCTAGATTTTTTTTCTAGATTTTTTTTCTAGATTTTTTTTCTAGATTTTTTTTCTAGATTCTTTTTTCTAGATTTTTTTTCTAGATTTTTTTTCTAGATTTTTTTCTAGATTTTTTTTCTAGATTTTTTTTCTAGATTTTTTTTCTAGATTTTTTTTCTATAATTTTTTCTAGATTTTTTTTCTAGATTTTTTTTCTAGATTTTTTTTCTATAATTTTTTCTAGATTTTTTTTCTAGATTTTTTTTCTAGATTTTTTTCTAGATTTTTTTTCTAGATTTTTTTTCTATAATTTTTTTCTAGATTTTTTTCTAGATTTTTTTCTAGATTTTTTTTCTAGATTTTTTTTTAGATTTCTTTTCTAGATTTTTTTCTAGATTTTTTTTCTAGATTTTTTTTCTAATTTTTTTTCTAGATTTTTTTTCTAGATTTTTTTTCTAGATTTTTTTCTAGATGTTTTTTCTAGATTTTTTTTTCTATAATTTTTTCTAGATTTTTTTTCTAGATTTTTTTTCTAGATTTTTTTCTAGATTTTTTTTCTAGATTTTTTTCTAGATGTTTTTTCTAGATTTTTTTTCTATAATTTTTTCTAGATTTTTTTTCTAGATTTTTTTCTAGATTTTTTTTCTAGATTTTTTTTCTAGATTTTTTTTCTAGAATTTTTTTCTAGATTTTTTTCTAGATTTTTTTTCTAGATTTTTTTTCTAGATTTTTTTTTCTAGATTTTTTTTCTAGAATTTTTTCTAGATTTTTTTTCTATAATTTTTTCTAGATTTTTTTTCTAGATTTTTTTTCTAGATTTTTTTTCTATAATTTTTTCTAGATTTTTTTTCTAGATTTTTTTCTAGATTTTTTTCTAGATTTTTTTTCTAGATTTTTTTTCTAGAATTTTTTTCTAGATTTTTTTCTAGATTTTTTTTCTAGATTTTTTTTCTAGATTTTTTTTCTAGATTTTTTTTCTAGAATTTTTTCTAGATTTTTTTTCTAGATTTTTTTTCTAGATTTTTTTTCTATAATTTTTTCTAGATTTTTTTTCTAGATTTTTTTTCTAGATTTTTTTTCTATAATTTTTTCTAGATTTTTTTTCTATAATTTTTTCTAGATTTTTTTTCTAGATTTTTTTTCTAGATTTTTTTTCTATAATTTTTTCTAGATTTTTTTTCTAGATTTTTTTTCTAGATTTTTTTTCTATAATTTTTTCTAGATTTTTTTTCTAGATTTTTTTCTAGATTTTTTTCTAGATTTTTTTTCTAGATTTTTTTTCTAGAATTTTTTTCTAGATTTTTTTCTAGATTTTTTTTCTAGATTTTTTTTCTAGATTTTTTTTCTAGATTTTTTTTCTAGAATTTTTTCTAGATTTTTTTTCTAGATTTTTTTTCTAGATTTTTTTTCTATAATTTTTTCTAGATTTTTTTTCTAGATTTTTTTTCTAGATTTTTTTTCTATAATTTTTTCTAGATTTTTTTTCTAGATTTTTTTCTAGATTTTTTTCTAGATTTTTTTTCTAGATTTTTTTTCTAGAATTTTTTTCTAGAATTTTTTTCTAGATTTTTTTCTAGATTTTTTTTCTAGATTTTTTTTCTATATTTTTTTTCTATATTTTTTTTTAGATTTTTTTTCTAGATTTTTTTTCTATAATTTTTTCTAGATTTTTTTTCTAGATTTTTTTTCTAGATTTTTTTCTAGATTTTTTTTCTAGATTTTTTTTCTATAATTTTTTTCTAGATTTTTTTCTAGATTTTTTTCTAGATTTTTTTTCTAGATTTTTTTTTAGATTTTTTTTCTAGATTTTTTTCTAGATTTTTTTTCTAGATTTTTTTTCTAGATTTTTTTTCTAGATTTTTTTTCTAGATTTTTTTTCTAGATTTTTTTTCTAGATTTTTTTCTAGATTTTTTTTCTAGATTTTTTTTCTAGATTTTTTTTCTAGATTTTTTTTCTAGAATTTTTTCTAGATTTTTTTTCTAGATTTTTTTTCTATAATTTTTTTCTAGATTTTTTTTTAGATTTTTTTTCTAGATTTTTTTTCTAGATTTTTTTCTAGATTTTATTTCTAGAATTTTTTCTAGATTTTTTTTCTATAATTTTTTCTAGATTTTTTTTCTAGATTTTTTTTCTAGAATTTTTTTCTAGATTTTTTTCTAGATTTTTTTTCTAGATTTTTTTTCTAGATTTTTTTTCTAGATTTTTTTTCTAGAATTTTTTCTAGATTTTTTTTCTAGATTTTTTTTCTAGATTTTTTTTCTATAATTTTTTCTAGATTTTTTTTCTAGATTTTTTTTCTAGATTTTTTTTCTATAATTTTTTCTAGATTTTTTTTCTAGATTTTTTTCTAGATTTTTTTCTAGATTTTTTTTCTAGATTTTTTTTCTAGAATTTTTTTCTAGAATTTTTTTCTAGATTTTTTTCTAGATTTTTTTCTAGATTTTTTTTCTAGATTTTTTTTTAGATTTTTTTTCTAGATTTTTTTCTAGATTTTTTTTCTAGATTTTTTTTCTAGATTTTTTTTCTAGATTTTTTTTCTAGATTCTTTTTTCTAGATTTTTTTTCTAGATTTTTTTTCTAGATTTTTTTCTAGATTTTTTTTCTAGATTTTTTTTCTAGATTTTTTTTCTATAATTTTTTCTAGATTTTTTTTCTAGATTTTTTTTCTAGATTTTTTTCTAGATTTTTTTTCTAGATTTTTTTTCTATAATTTTTTTCTAGATTTTTTTCTAGATTTTTTTCTAGATTTTTTTTCTAGATTTTTTTTTAGATTTCTTTTCTAGATTTTTTTCTAGATTTTTTTTCTAGATTTTTTTTCTAATTTTTTTTCTAGATTTTTTTTCTAGATTTTTTTTCTAGATTTTTTTCTAGATGTTTTTTCTAGATTTTTTTTTCTATAATTTTTTCTAGATTTTTTTTCTAGATTTTTTTTCTAGATTTTTTTCTAGATTTTTTTTCTAGATTTTTTTCTAGATGTTTTTTCTAGATTTTTTTTCTATAATTTTTTCTAGATTTTTTTTCTAGATTTTTTTCTAGATTTTTTTTCTAGATTTTTTTTCTAGATTTTTTTTCTAGAATTTTTTTCTAGATTTTTTTCTAGATTTTTTTCTAGATTTTTTTTCTAGATTTTTTTTTCTAGATTTTTTTTCTAGAATTTTTTCTAGATTTTTTTTCTATAATTTTTTCTAGATTTTTTTTCTAGATTTTTTTTCTAGATTTTTTTTCTATAATTTTTTCTAGATTTTTTTTCTAGATTTTTTTCTAGATTTTTTTCTAGATTTTTTTTCTAGATTTTTTTTCTAGATTTTTTTTCTAGAATTTTTTCTAGATTTTTTTTCTAGATTTTTTTTCTAGATTTTTTTTCTATAATTTTTTCTAGATTTTTTTTCTAGATTTTTTTTCTAGATTTTTTTCTAGATTTTTTTTCTAGATTTTTTTTCTAGATTTTTTTTCTAGATTTTTTTTCTATAATTTTTTCTAGATTTTTTTTCTAGATTTTTTTCTAGATTTTTTTTCTAGATTTTTTTTCTAGATTTTTTTTCTATAATTTTTTCTAGATTTTTTTTCTAGATTTTTTTTCTAGATTTTTTTCTAGATTTTTTTTCTAGATTTTTTTTCTATAATTTTTTTCTAGATTTTTTTCTAGATTTTTTTCTAGATTTTTTTTCTAGATTTTTTTTTAGATTTTTTTTCTAGATTTTTTTCTAGATTTTTTTTCTAGATTTTTTTTCTAGATTTTTTTTCTAGATTTTTTTTCTAGATTTTTTTTCTAGATTTTTTTTCTAGATTTTTTTCTAGATTTTTTTTCTAGATTTTTTTTCTAGATTTTTTTTCTAGATTTTTTTTCTAGAATTTTTTCTAGAATTTTTTTCTAGATTTTTTTTCTAGATTTTTTTTCTATAATTTCTTCTAGATTTTTTTTCTAGATTTTTTTTCTAGATTTTTTTCTAGATTTTTTTTCTAGATTTTTTTTCTATAATTTTTTTCTAGATTTTTTTTTTGATTTTTTTCTAGATTTTTTTTCTAGATTTTTTTTTAGATTTTTTTTCTAGATTTTTTTCTAGATTTTTTTTCTAGATTTTTTTTCTAATTTTTTTTCTAGATTTTTTTTCTAGATTTTTTTTCTAGATTTTTTTTCTATAATTTTTTCTAGATTTTTTTTCTATAATTTTTTCTAGATTTTTTTTCTAGATTTTTTTTCTAGATTTTTTTTCTAGATTTTTTTTCTAGATTTTTTTTCTAGATTTTTTTTCTAGATTTTTTTTCTAGATTTTTTTTCTAGATTTTTTTCTAGATTTTTTTTCTAGATTTTTTTTCTAGATTTTTTTTCTAGATTTTTTTTCTAGAATTTTTTCTAGAATTTTTTTCTAGATTTTTTTTCTAGATTTTTTTTCTATAATTTCTTCTAGATTTTTTTTCTAGATTTTTTTTCTAGATTTTTTTCTAGATTTTTTTTCTAGATTTTTTTTCTATAATTTTTTTCTAGATTTTTTTCTAGATTTTTTTCTAGATTTTTTTTCTAGATTTTTTTTTAGATTTTTTTTCTAGATTTTTTTCTAGATTTTTTTTCTAGATTTTTTTTCTAATTTTTTTTCTAGATTTTTTTTCTAGATTTTTTTTCTAGATTTTTTTTCTATAATTTTTTCTAGATTTTTTTTCTCTAATTTTTTCTAGATTTTTTTTCTAGATTTTTTTTCTAGATTTTTTTTCTAGATTTTTTTTCTAGATTTTTTTTCTAGATTTTTTTTCTAGATTTTTTTTCTAGATTTTTTTCTAGATTTTTTTTCTAGAATTTTTTCTAGATTTTTTTTCTAGATTTTTTTTCTATAATTTTTTCTAGATTTTTTTTCTAGATTTTTTTTTTTAGATTTTTTTCTAGATTTTTTTTCTAGATTTTTTTTCTAGATTTTTTTTCTAGATTTTTTTCTAGATTTTTTTTCTAGAATTTTTTCTAGAATTTTTTTCTAGATTTTTTTTCTATAATTTTTTCTAGATTTTTTTTTAGATTTTTTTTCTAGATTTTTTTTCTAGAATTTTTTCTAGATTTTTTTTCTAGATTTTTTTTCTAGATTTTTTTTCTAGATTTTTTTTCTAGAATTTTTTCTATATTTTTTTTTAGATTTTTTTTCTAGATTTTTTTTCTATAATTTTTTCTAGATTTTTTTTCTAGATTTTTTTTCTAGATTTTTTTTCTAGATTTTTTTTCTAGAATTTTTTCTAGATTTTTTTTCTAGATTTTTTTTCTATAATTTTTTTCTAGATTTTTTTTTAGATTTTTTTTCTAGATTTTTTTTCTAGATTTTTTTCTAGATTTTATTTCTAGAATTTTTTCTAGATTTTTTTTCTATAATTTTTTCTAGATTTTTTTTCTAGATTTTTTTTCTAGAATTTTTTTCTAGATTTTTTTCTAGATTTTTTTTCTAGATTTTTTCCTAGATTTTTTTTCTAGATTTTTTTTCTAGAATTTTTTCTAGATTTTTTTTCTAGATTTTTTTTCTAGATTTTTTTTCTATAATTTTTTCTAGATTTTTTTTCTAGATTTTTTTTCTAGATTTTTTTTCTATAATTTTTTCTAGATTTTTTTTCTAGATTTTTTTCTAGATTTTTTTCTAGATTTTTTTTCTAGATTTTTTTTCTAGAATTTTTTTCTAGAATTTTTTTCTAGATTTTTTTCTAGATTTTTTTCTAGATTTTTTTTCTAGATTTCTTTTTAGATTTTTTTTCTAGATTTTTTTCTAGATTTTTTTTCTAGATTTTTTTTCTAGATTTTTTTTCTAGATTTTTTTTCTAGATTCTTTTTTCTAGATTTTTTTTCTAGATTTTTTTCTAGATTTTTTTTCTAGATTTTTTTTCTAGATTTTTTTTCTAGATTTTTTTTCTATAATTTTTTCTAGATTTTTTTTCTAGATTTTTTTTCTAGATTTTTTTTCTATAATTTTTTCTAGATTTTTTTTCTAGATTTTTTTTCTAGATTTTTTTCTAGATTTTTTTTCTAGATTTTTTTTCTATAATTTTTTTCTAGATTTTTTTCTAGATTTTTTTCTAGATTTTTTTTCTAGATTTTTTTTTAGATTTCTTTTCTAGATTTTTTTCTAGATTTTTTTTCTAGATTTTTTTTCTAATTTTTTTTCTAGATTTTTTTTCTAGATTTTTTTTCTAGATTTTTTTCTAGATGTTTTTTCTAGATTTTTTTTTCTATAATTTTTTCTAGATTTTTTTTCTAGATTTTTTTTCTAGATTTTTTTCTAGATTTTTTTCTAGATTTTTTTTCTAGATTTTTTTTCTAGATTTTTTTTCTAGAATTTTTTTCTAGATTTTTTTCTAGATTTTTTTTCTAGATTTTTTTTCTAGATTTTTTTTTCTAGATTTTTTTTCTAGAATTTTTTCTAGATTTTTTTTCTATAATTTTTTCTAGATTTTTTTTCTAGATTTTTTTTCTAGATTTTTTTTCTATAATTTTTTCTAGATTTTTTTTCTAGATTTTTTTCTAGATTTTTTTCTAGATTTTTTTTCTAGATTTTTTTTCTAGATTTTTTTTCTAGATTTTTTTCTAGATTTTTTTTCTAGATTTTTTTCTAGATTTTTTTTCTAGATTTTTTTTCTAGATTTTTTTTCTAGATTTTTTTTCTATAATTTTTTCTAGATTTTTTTTCTAGATTTTTTTCTAGATTTTTTTTCTAGATTTTTTTTCTAGATTTTTTTTCTATAATTTTTTCTAGATTTTTTTTCTAGATTTTTTTTCTAGATTTTTTTCTAGATTTTTTTTCTAGATTTTTTTTCTATAATTTTTTTCTAGATTTTTTTCTAGATTTTTTTCTAGATTTTTTTTCTAGATTTTTTTTTAGATTTTTTTTCTAGATTTTTTTCTAGATTTTTTTTCTAGATTTTTTTTCTAGATTTTTTTTCTAGATTTTTTTTCTAGATTTTTTTTCTAGATTTTTTTTCTAGATTTTTTTCTAGATTTTTTTTCTAGATTTTTTTTCTAGATTTTTTTTCTAGATTTTTTTCTAGATTTTTTTTCTAGATTTTTTTTCTAGATTTTTTTTCTAGAATTTTTTTCTAGATTTTTTTCTAGATTTTTTTTCTAGATTTTTTTTCTAGATTTTTTTTTCTAGATTTTTTTTCTAGAATTTTTTCTAGATTTTTTTTCTATAATTTTTTCTAGATTTTTTTTCTAGATTTTTTTTCTAGATTTTTTTTCTATAATTTTTTCTAGATTTTTTTTCTAGATTTTTTTCTAGATTTTTTTCTAGATTTTTTTTCTAGATTTTTTTTCTAGATTTTTTTTCTAGATTTTTTTCTAGATTTTTTTTCTAGATTTTTTTCTAGATTTTTTTTCTAGATTTTTTTTCTAGATTTTTTTTCTAGATTTTTTTTCTATAATTTTTTCTAGATTTTTTTTCTAGATTTTTTTCTAGATTTTTTTTCTAGATTTTTTTTCTAGATTTTTTTTCTATAATTTTTTCTAGATTTTTTTTCTAGATTTTTTTTCTAGATTTTTTTCTAGATTTTTTTTCTAGATTTTTTTTCTATAATTTTTTTCTAGATTTTTTTCTAGATTTTTTTCTAGATTTTTTTTCTAGATTTTTTTTTAGATTTTTTTTCTAGATTTTTTTCTAGATTTTTTTTCTAGATTTTTTTTCTAGATTTTTTTTCTAGATTTTTTTTCTAGATTTTTTTTCTAGATTTTTTTTCTAGATTTTTTTCTAGATTTTTTTTCTAGATTTTTTTTCTAGATTTTTTTTCTAGATTTTTTTTCTAGAATTTTTTCTAGAATTTTTTTCTAGATTTTTTTTCTAGATTTTTTTTCTATAATTTCTTCTAGATTTTTTTTCTAGATTTTTTTTCTAGATTTTTTTCTAGATTTTTTTTCTAGATTTTTTTTCTATAATTTTTTTCTAGATTTTTTTCTAGATTTTTTTCTAGATTTTTTTTCTAGATTTTTTTTTAGATTTTTTTTCTAGATTTTTTTCTAGATTTTTTTTCTATAATTTTTTCTAGATTTTTTTTCTAGATTTTTTTCTAGATTTTTTTTCTAGATTTTTTTTCTATAATTTTTTTCTAGATTTTTTTCTAGATTTTTTTCTAGATTTTTTTTCTAGATTTTTTTTTAGATTTTTTTTCTAGATTTTTTTCTAGATTTTTTTTCTAGATTTTTTTTCTAATTTTTTTTCTAGATTTTTTTTCTAGATTTTTTTTCTAGATTTTTTTTCTATAATTTTTTCTAGATTTTTTTTCTATAATTTTTTCTAGATTTTTTTTCTAGATTTTTTTTCTAGATTTTTTTTCTAGATTTTTTTTCTAGATTTTTTTTCTAGATTTTTTTTCTAGATTTTTTTTCTAGATTTTTTTTCTAGATTTTTTTCTAGATTTTTTTTCTAGATTTTTTTTCTAGATTTTTTTTCTAGATTTTTTTTCTAGAATTTTTTCTAGAATTTTTTTCTAGATTTTTTTTCTAGATTTTTTTTCTATAATTTCTTCTAGATTTTTTTTCTAGATTTTTTTTCTAGATTTTTTTCTAGATTTTTTTTCTAGATTTTTTTTCTATAATTTTTTTCTAGATTTTTTTCTAGATTTTTTTCTAGATTTTTTTTCTAGATTTTTTTTTAGATTTTTTTTCTAGATTTTTTTCTAGATTTTTTTTCTAGATTTTTTTTCTAATTTTTTTTCTAGATTTTTTTTCTAGATTTTTTTTCTAGATTTTTTTTCTATAATTTTTTCTAGATTTTTTTTCTATAATTTTTTCTAGATTTTTTTTCTAGATTTTTTTTCTAGATTTTTTTTCTAGATTTTTTTTCTAGATTTTTTTTCTAGATTTTTTTTCTAGATTTTTTTTCTAGATTTTTTTCTAGATTTTTTTTCTAGAATTTTTTCTAGATTTTTTTTCTAGATTTTTTTTCTATAATTTTTTCTAGATTTTTTTTCTAGATTTTTTTTTTTAGATTTTTTTCTAGATTTTTTTTCTAGATTTTTTTTCTAGATTTTTTTTCTAGATTTTTTTCTAGATTTTTTTTCTAGAATTTTTTCTAGAATTTTTTTCTAGATTTTTTTTCTATAATTTTTTCTAGATTTTTTTTTAGATTTTTTTTCTAGATTTTTTTTCTAGAATTTTTTCTAGATTTTTTTTCTAGATTTTTTTTCTAGATTTTTTTTCTAGATTTTTTTTCTAGAATTTTTTCTAGATTTTTTTTCTATAATTTTTTCTAGATTTTTTTTCTAGATTTTTTTCTAGATTTTTTTTCTAGATTTTTTTTCTAGATTTTTTTCTAGATTTTTTTTCTAGATTTTTTTCTAGATTTTTTTTCTAGATTTTTTTTCTAGATTTTTTTTCTAGATTTTTTTTCTAGATTTTTTTTCTAGATTTTTTTTCTAGATTTTTTTTCTAGATTTTTTTTCTAGATTTTTTTTCTAGAATTTTTTTCTAGATTTTTTTCTAGATTTTTTTTCTAGATTTTTTTTCTAGATTTTTTTTCTAGATTTTTTTTCTAGAATTTTTTCTAGATTTTTTTTCTAGATTTTTTTTCTAGATTTTTTTTCTATAATTTTTTCTAGATTTTTTTTCTAGATTTTTTTTCTAGATTTTTTTCTAGATTTTTTTTCTAGATTTTTTTTCTATAATTTTTTTCTAGATTTTTTTCTAGATTTTTTTCTAGATTTTTTTTCTAGATTTTTTTTTAGATTTTTTTCTAGATTTTTTTTCTAGATTTTTTTTCTATAATTTTTTTCTAGATTTTTTTCTAGATTTTTTTCTAGATTTTTTTTCTAGATTTTTTTTCTAGATTTTTTTCTAGATTTTTTTTCTAGATTTTTTTCTAGATTTTTTTTCTAGATTTTTTTTCTAGATTTTTTTTCTAGATTTTTTTTCTAGATTTTTTTTCTAGATTTTTTTTCTAGATTTTTTTTCTAGAATTTTTTTCTAGATTTTTTTCTAGATTTTTTTTCTAGATTTTTTTTCTAGATTTTTTTTCTAGATTTTTTTTCTACAATTTTTTCTAGATTTTTTTTCTAGATTTTTTTTCTAGATTTTTTTTCTATAATTTTTTCTAGATTTTTTTTCTAGATTTTTTTTTCTATAATTTTTTCTAGATTTTTTTTCTAGATTTTTTTTCTAGATTTTTTTCTAGATTTTTTTTCTAGATTTTTTTCTAGATGTTTTTTCTAGATTTTTTTTCTATAATTTTTTCTAGATTTTTTTTCTAGATTTTTTTCTAGATTTTTTTTCTAGATTTTTTTTCTAGATTTTTTTTCTAGAATTTTTTTCTAGATTTTTTTCTAGATTTTTTTTCTAGATTTTTTTTCTAGATTTTTTTTTCTAGATTTTTTTTCTAGAATTTTTTCTAGATTTTTTTTCTATAATTTTTTCTAGATTTTTTTTCTAGATTTTTTTTCTAGATTTTTTTTCTATAATTTTTTCTAGATTTTTTTTCTAGATTTTTTTCTAGATTTTTTTCTAGATTTTTTTTCTAGATTTTTTTTCTAGATTTTTTTTCTAGAATTTTTTCTAGATTTTTTTTCTAGATTTTTTTTTTTAGATTTTTTTCTAGATTTTTTTTCTAGATTTTTTTTCTAGATTTTTTTTCTAGATTTTTTTCTAGATTTTTTTTCTAGAATTTTTTCTAGAATTTTTTTCTAGATTTTTTTCTAGATTTTTTTTCTAGATTTTTTTTCTAGATTTTTTTTCTAGATTTTTTTTCTAGATTTTTTTTCTAGATTTTTTTTCTAGAATTTTTTCTAGATTTTTTTTCTAGATTTTTTTTCTAGATTTTTTTTCTATAATTTTTTCTAGATTTTTTTTCTAGATTTTTTTTCTAGATTTTTTTTCTAGATTTTTTTTCTAGAATTTTTTCTAGATTTTTTTTCTAGATTTTTTTTCTAGATTTTTTTTCTATAATTTTTTCTAGATTTTTTTTCTAGATTTTTTTCTAGATTTTTTTTCTAGATTTTTTTTCTAGATTTTTTTTCTAGATTTTTTTCTAGATTTTTTTTCTAGATTTTTTTTCTAGATTTTTTTTCTAGATTTTTTTTCTAGAATTTTTTCTAGATTTTTTTTCTAGATTTTTTTTCTAGATTTTTTTTCTAGATTTTTTTTCTAGATTTTTTTCTAGATTTTATTTCTAGAATTTTTTCTAGATTTTTTTTCTATAATTTTTTCTAGATTTTTTTTCTAGATTTTTTTTCTAGAATTTTTTTCTAGATTTTTTTCTAGATTTTTTTTCTAGATTTTTTTTCTAGATTTTTTTTCTAGATTTTTTTTCTAGAATTTTTTCTAGATTTTTTTTCTAGATTTTTTTTCTAGATTTTTTTTCTATAATTTTTTCTAGATTTTTTTTCTAGATTTTTTTTCTAGATTTTTTTTCTATAATTTTTTCTAGATTTTTTTTCTAGATTTTTTTCTAGATTTTTTTTCTAGATTTTTTTTCTAGATTTTTTTTCTAGATTTTTTTTCTAGAATTTTTTCTAGATTTTTTTTCTAGATTTTTTTTCTAGATTTTTTTTCTATAATTTTTTCTAGATTTTTTTTCTAGATTTTTTTTCTAGATTTTTTTTCTATAATTTTTTCTAGATTTTTTTTCTAGATTTTTTTCTAGATTTTTTTCTAGATTTTTTTTCTAGATTTTTTTTCTAGAATTTTTTTCTAGAATTTTTTTCTAGATTTTTTTCTAGATTTTTTTTCTAGATTTTTTTTCTAGATTTTTTTTCTATATTTTTTTTTAGATTTTTTTTCTAGATTTTTTTTCTATAATTTTTTCTAGATTTTTTTTCTAGATTTTTTTTCTAGATTTTTTTCTAGATTTTTTTTCTAGATTTTTTTTCTATAATTTTTTTCTAGATTTTTTTCTAGATTTTTTTCTAGATTTTTTTTCTAGATTTTTTTTTAGATTTTTTTTCTAGATTTTTTTCTAGATTTTTTTTCTAGATTTTTTTTCTAGATTTTTTTTCTAGATTTTTTTTCTAGATTTTTTTTCTAGATTTTTTTTCTAGATTTTTTTCTAGATTTTTTTTCTAGATTTTTTTTCTAGATTTTTTTTCTAGATTTTTTTTCTAGAATTTTTTCTAGATTTTTTTTCTAGATTTTTTTTCTAGATTTTTTTTCTATAATTTTTTCTAGATTTTTTTTCTAGATTTTTTTTCTAGATTTTTTTCTAGATTTTTTTTCTAGATTTTTTTTCTATAATTTTTTTCTAGATTTTTTTCTAGATTTTTTTCTAGATTTTTTTTCTAGATTTTTTTTCTAGATTTTTTTTCTAGATTTTTTTTCTAGATTTTTTTTCTAGATTTTTTTCTAGATTTTTTTTCTAGATTTTTTTTCTAGAATTTTTTCTAGATTTTTTTTCTAGATTTTTTTTCTAGATTTTTTTTCTATAATTTTTTCTAGATTTTTTTTCTAGATTTTTTTTCTAGATTTTTTTTCTATAATTTTTTCTAGATTTTTTTTCTAGATTTTTTTTTAGATTTTTTTTCTAGATTTTTTTCTAGATTTTTTTTCTAGATTTTTTTTCTAGATTTTTTTTCTAGATTTTTTTTCTAGATTTTTTTTCTAGATTTTTTTTCTAGATTTTTTTTCTAGATTTTTTTCTAGATTTTTTTTCTAGATTTTTTTTCTAGATTTTTTTTCTAGATTTTTTTTCTAGAATTTTTTCTAGATTTTTTTTCTAGATTTTTTTTCTAGATTTTTTTTCTATAATTTTTTCTAGATTTTTTTTCTAGATTTTTTTTCTAGATTTTTTTTCTATAATTTTTTCTAGATTTTTTTTCTAGATTTTTTTCTAGATTTTTTTTCTAGATTTTTTTTCTAGATTTTTTTTCTAGATTTTTTTTCTAGAATTTTTTCTAGATTTTTTTTCTAGATTTTTTTTCTAGATTTTTTTTCTATAATTTTTTCTAGATTTTTTTTCTAGATTTTTTTTCTAGATTTTTTTTCTATAATTTTTTCTAGATTTTTTTTCTAGATTTTTTTCTAGATTTTTTTCTAGATTTTTTTTCTAGATTTTTTTTCTAGAATTTTTTTCTAGATTTTTTTTCTAGATTTTTTTCTAGATTTTTTTTCTAGATTTTTTTTCTAGATTTTTTTTCTAGATTTTTTTTCTAGACTTTTTTCTAGATTTTTTTTCTAGATTTTTTTTCTAGATTTTTTTCTAGATTTTTTTTCTAGATTTTTTTTCTAGATTTTTTTTCTAGATTTTTTTCTAGATTTTTTTTCTAGATTTTTTTTCTAGATTTTTTTTCTAGATTTTTTTTCTAGAATTTTTTCTAGATTTTTTTTCTAGATTTTTTTTCTAGATTTTTTTTCTATAATTTTTTCTAGATTTTTTTTCTAGATTTTTTTTCTATAATTTTTTTCTAGATTTTTTTTTAGATTTTTTTTCTAGATTTTTTTTCTAGATTTTTTTCTAGATTTTATTTCTAGAATTTTTTCTAGATTTTTTTTCTATAATTTTTTCTAGATTTTTTTTCTAGATTTTTTTTCTAGAATTTTTTTCTAGATTTTTTTCTAGATTTTTTTTCTAGATTTTTTTTCTAGATTTTTTTTCTAGATTTTTTTTCTAGAATTTTTTCTAGATTTTTTTTCTAGATTTTTTTTCTAGATTTTTTTTCTATAATTTTTTCTAGATTTTTTTTCTAGATTTTTTTTCTAGATTTTTTTTCTATAATTTTTTCTAGATTTTTTTTCTAGATTTTTTTCTAGATTTTTTTCTAGATTTTTTTTCTAGATTTTTTTTCTAGAATTTTTTTCTAGAATTTTTTTCTAGATTTTTTTCTAGATTTTTTTTCTAGATTTTTTTTCTATATTTTTTTTCTATATTTTTTTTTAGATTTTTTTTCTAGATTTTTTTTCTATAATTTTTTCTAGATTTTTTTTCTAGATTTTTTTTCTAGATTTTTTTCTAGATTTTTTTTCTAGATTTTTTTTCTATAATTTTTTTCTAGATTTTTTTCTAGATTTTTTTCTAGATTTTTTTTCTACATTTTTTTTTAGATTTTTTTTCTAGATTTTTTTCTAGATTTTTTTTCTAGATTTTTTTTCTAGATTTTTTTTCTAGATTTTTTTTCTAGATTTTTTTTCTAGATTTTTTTTCTAGATTTTTTTCTAGATTTTTTTTCTAGATTTTTTTTCTAGATTTTTTTTCTAGATTTTTTTTCTAGAATTTTTTCTAGATTTTTTTTCTAGATTTTTTTTCTATAATTTTTTTCTAGATTTTTTTTTAGATTTTTTTTCTAGATTTTTTTTCTAGATTTTTTTCTAGATTTTATTTCTAGAATTTTTTCTAGATTTTTTTTCTATAATTTTTTCTAGATTTTTTTTCTAGATTTTTTTTCTAGAATTTTTTTCTAGATTTTTTTCTAGATTTTTTTTCTAGATTTTTTTTCTAGATTTTTTTTCTAGATTTTTTTTCTAGAATTTTTTCTAGATTTTTTTTCTAGATTTTTTTTCTAGATTTTTTTTCTATAATTTTTTCTATGTTTTTTTTCTAGATTTTTTTTCTAGATTTTTTTCTAGATTTTATTTCTAGAATTTTTTCTAGATTTTTTTTCTATAATTTTTTCTAGATTTTTTTTCTAGATTTTTTTTCTAGAATTTTTTTCTAGATTTTTTTCTAGATTTTTTTTCTAGATTTTTTTTCTAGATTTTTTTTCTAGATTTTTTTTCTAGAATTTTTTCTAGATTTTTTTTCTAGATTTTTTTTCTAGATTTTTTTTCTATAATTTTTTCTATGTTTTTTTTCTAGATTTTTTTTCTAGTTTTTTTTTCTATAATTTTTTCTAGATTTTTTTTCTAGATTTTTTTCTAGATTTTTTTCTAGATTTTTTTTCTAGATTTTTTTTCTAGAATTTTTTTCTAGAATTTTTTTCTAGATTTTTTTTCTAGATTTTTTTTCTATAATTTTTTTCTAGATTTTTTTTTAGATTTTTTTTCTAGATTTTTTTTCTAGATTTTTTTCTAGATTTTTTTTCTATAATTTTTTCTAGATTTTTTTTCTAGATTTTTTTTCTAGAATTTTTTTCTAGATTTTTTTCTAGATTTTTTTTCTAGATTTTTTTTCTAGATTTTTTTTCTAGATTTTTTTTCTAGAATTTTTTCTAGATTTTTTTTCTAGATTTTTTTTCTAGATTTTTTTTCTATAATTTTTTCTAGATTTTTTTTCTAGATTTTTTTTCTAGATTTTTTTTCTATAATTTTTTCTAGATTTTTTTTCTAGATTTTTTTCTAGATTTTTTTCTAGATTTTTTTTCTAGATTTTTTTTCTAGAATTTTTTTCTAGAATTTTTTTCTAGATTTTTTTTCTATAATTTTTTCTAGATTTTTTTTCTAGATTTTTTTTCTAGATTTTTTTCTAGATTTTTTTTCTAGATTTTTTTTCTATAATTTTTTTCTAGATTTTTTTCTAGATTTTTTTCTAGATTTTTTTTCTAGATTTTTTTTCTAGAATTTTTTTCTAGATTTTTTTCTAGATTTTTTTTCTAGATTTTTTTTCTAGATTTTTTTTCTAGATTTTTTTTCTAGAATTTTTTCTAGATTTTTTTTCTAGATTTTTTTTCTATATTTTTTTTCTATAATTTTTTCTAGATTTTTTTTCTAGATTTTTTTTCTATATTTTTTTTCTATAATTTTTTCTAGATTTTTTTTCTAGATTTTTTTCTAGATTTTTTTCTAGATTTTTTTTCTAGATTTTTTTTCTAGAATTTTTTTCTAGAATTTTTTTCTAGATTTTTTTCTAGATTTTTTTTCTAGATTTTTTTTCTATATTTTTTTTCTATATTTTTTTTTAGATTTTTTTTCTAGATTTTTTTTCTATAATTTTTTCTAGATTTTTTTTCTAGATTTTTTTTCTAGATTTTTTTCTAGATTTTTTTTCTAGATTTTTTTTCTATAATTTTTTTCTAGATTTTTTTCTAGATTTTTTTCTAGATTTTTTTTCTAGATTTTTTTTTAGATTTTTTTTCTAGATTTTTTTCTAGATTTTTTTTCTAGATTTTTTTTCTAGATTTTTTTTCTAGATTTTTTTTCTAGATTTTTTTTCTAGATTTTTTTTCTAGATTTTTTTTCTAGATTTTTTTCTAGATTTTTTTTCTAGATTTTTTTTCTAGATTTTTTTTCTAGATTTTTTTTCTAGAATTTTTTCTAGATTTTTTTTCTAGATTTTTTTTCTATAATTTTTTTCTAGATTTTTTTTTAGATTTTTTTTCTAGATTTTTTTTCTAGATTTTTTTCTAGATTTTATTTCTAGAATTTTTTCTAGATTTTTTTTCTATAATTTTTTCTAGATTTTTTTTCTAGATTTTTTTTCTAGAATTTTTTTCTAGATTTTTTTCTAGATTTTTTTTCTAGATTTTTTTTCTAGATTTTTTTTCTAGATTTTTTTTCTAGAATTTTTTCTAGATTTTTTTTCTAGATTTTTTTTCTATAATTTTTTCTAGATTTTTTTTCTAGATTTTTTTTCTAGATTTTTTTTCTATAATTTTTTCTAGATTTTTTTTCTAGATTTTTTTCTAGATTTTTTTCTAGATTTTTTTTCTAGATTTTTTTTCTAGATTTTTTTTCTAGATTTTTTTTCTAGATTTTTTTTCTAGATTCTTTTTTCTAGATTTTTTTTCTAGATTTTTTTTCTAGATTTTTTTCTAGATTTTTTTTCTAGATTTTTTTTCTAGATTTTTTTTCTAGATTTTTTTTCTAGAATTTTTTCTAGATTTTTTTTCTAGATTTTTTTTCTAGATTTTTTTTCTATAATTTTTTCTAGATTTTTTTTCTAGATTTTTTTTCTAGATTTTTTTCTAGATTTTTTTTCTAGATTTTTTTTCTATAATTTTTTTCTAGATTTTTTTCTAGATTTTTTTCTAGATTTTTTTTCTAGATTTTTTTTTAGATTTCTTTTCTAGATTTTTTTCTAGATTTTTTTTCTAGATTTTTTTTCTAATTTTTTTTCTAGATTTTTTTTCTAGATTTTTTTTCTAGATTTTTTTCTAGATGTTTTTTCTAGATTTTTTTTCTATAATTTTTTCTAGATTTTTTTTCTAGATTTTTTTTCTAGATTTTTTTCTAGATTTTTTTTCTAGATTTTTTTCTAGATGTTTTTTCTAGATTTTTTTTCTATAATTTTTTCTAGATTTTTTTTCTAGATTTTTTTCTAGATTTTTTTTCTAGATTTTTTTTCTAGATTTTTTTTCTAGAATTTTTTTCTAGATTTTTTTCTAGATTTTTTTTCTAGATTTTTTTTCTAGATTTTTTTTTCTAGATTTTTTTTCTAGAATTTTTTCTAGATTTTTTTTCTATAATTTTTTCTAGATTTTTTTTCTAGATTTTTTTTCTAGATTTTTTTTCTATAATTTTTTCTAGATTTTTTTTCTAGATTTTTTTCTAGATTTTTTTCTAGATTTTTTTTCTAGATTTTTTTTCTAGATTTTTTTTCTAGAATTTTTTCTAGATTTTTTTTCTAGATTTTTTTTCTAGATTTTTTTTCTATAATTTTTTCTAGATTTTTTTTCTAGATTTTTTTTCTAGATTTTTTTCTAGATTTTTTTTCTAGATTTTTTTTCTAGATTTTTTTTCTAGATTTTTTTTCTATAATTTTTTCTAGATTTTTTTTCTAGATTTTTTTCTAGATTTTTTTTCTAGATTTTTTTTCTAGATTTTTTTTCTATAATTTTTTCTAGATTTTTTTTCTAGATTTTTTTTCTAGATTTTTTTTCTAGAATTTTTTTCTAGAATTTTTTTCTAGATTTTTTTCTAGATTTTTTTTCTAGATTTTTTTTCTATATTTTTTTTCTATATTTTTTTTTAGATTTTTTTTCTAGATTTTTTTTCTATAATTTTTTCTAGATTTTTTTTCTAGATTTTTTTTCTAGATTTTTTTCTAGATTTTTTTTCTAGATTTTTTTTCTATAATTTTTTTCTAGATTTTTTTCTAGATTTTTTTCTAGATTTTTTTTCTAGATTTTTTTTTAGATTTTTTTTCTAGATTTTTTTCTAGATTTTTTTTCTAGATTTTTTTTCTAGATTTTTTTTCTAGATTTTTTTTCTAGATTTTTTTTCTAGATTTTTTTTCTAGATTTTTTTTCTAGATTTTTTTCTAGATTTTTTTTCTAGATTTTTTTTCTAGATTTTTTTTCTAGAATTTTTTCTAGATTTTTTTTCTAGATTTTTTTTCTATAATTTTTTTCTAGATTTTTTTTTAGATTTTTTTCTAGATTTTATTTCTAGAATTTTTTCTAGATTTTTTTTCTATAATTTTTTCTAGATTTTTTTTCTAGATTTTTTTTCTAGAATTTTTTTCTAGATTTTTTTCTAGATTTTTTTTCTAGATTTTTTTTCTAGATTTTTTTTCTAGATTTTTTTTCTAGAATTTTTTCTAGATTTTTTTTCTAGATTTTTTTTCTAGATTTTTTTTCTATAATTTTTTCTAGATTTTTTTTCTAGATTTTTTTTCTAGATTTTTTTTCTATAATTTTTTCTAGATTTTTTTTCTAGATTTTTTTCTAGATTTTTTTCTAGATTTTTTTTCTAGATTTTTTTTCTAGATTTTTTTTCTAGATTTTTTTTCTAGATTTTTTTTCTAGATTCTTTTTTCTAGATTTTTTTTCTAGATTTTTTTTCTAGATTTTTTTCTAGATTTTTTTTCTAGATTTTTTTTCTAGATTTTTTTTCTAGATTTTTTTTCTAGAATTTTTTCTAGATTTTTTTTCTAGATTTTTTTTCTAGATTTTTTTTCTATAATTTTTTCTAGATTTTTTTTCTAGATTTTTTTTCTAGATTTTTTTCTAGATTTTTTTTCTAGATTTTTTTTCTATAATTTTTTTCTAGATTTTTTTCTAGATTTTTTTCTAGATTTTTTTTCTAGATTTTTTTTTAGATTTCTTTTCTAGATTTTTTTCTAGATTTTTTTTCTAGATTTTTTTTCTAATTTTTTTTCTAGATTTTTTTTCTAGATTTTTTTTCTAGATTTTTTTCTAGATGTTTTTTCTAGATTTTTTTTTCTATAATTTTTTCTAGATTTTTTTTCTAGATTTTTTTTCTAGATTTTTTTCTAGATTTTTTTTCTAGATTTTTTTCTAGATGTTTTTTCTAGATTTTTTTTCTATAATTTTTTCTAGATTTTTTTTCTAGATTTTTTTCTAGATTTTTTTTCTAGATTTTTTTTCTAGATTTTTTTTCTAGAATTTTTTTCTAGATTTTTTTCTAGATTTTTTTTCTAGATTTTTTTCTAGATTTTTTTTCTAGATTTTTTTTCTATAATTTTTTTCTAGATTTTTTTCTAGATTTTTTTCTAGATTTTTTTTCTAGATTTTTTTTTAGATTTTTTTTCTAGATTTTTTTCTAGATTTTTTTTCTAGATTTTTTTTCTAGATTTTTTTTCTAGATTTTTTTTCTAGATTTTTTTTCTAGATTTTTTTTCTAGATTTTTTTCTAGATTTTTTTTCTAGATTTTTTTTCTAGATTTTTTTTCTAGAATTTTTTCTAGATTTTTTTTCTAGATTTTTTTTCTATAATTTTTTTCTAGATTTTTTTTTAGATTTTTTTTCTAGATTTTTTTTCTAGATTTTTTTCTAGATTTTATTTCTAGAATTTTTTCTAGATTTTTTTTCTATAATTTTTTCTAGATTTTTTTTCTAGATTTTTTTTCTAGAATTTTTTTCTAGATTTTTTTCTAGATTTTTTTTCTAGATTTTTTTTCTAGATTTTTTTTCTAGATTTTTTTTCTAGAATTTTTTCTAGATTTTTTTTCTAGATTTTTTTTCTAGATTTTTTTTCTAGAATTTTTTCTAGATTTTTTTTCTAGATTTTTTTTCTAGATTTTTTTTCTATAATTTTTTCTAGATTTTTTTTTTAGATTTTTTTTCTAGATTTTTTTCTAGATTTTTTTTCTAGATTTTTTTTCTATAATTTTTTTCTAGATTTTTTTCTAGATTTTTTTCTAGATTTTTTTTCTAGATTTTTTTTTAGATTTCTTTTCTAGATTTTTTTCTAGATTTTTTTTCTAGATTTTTTTTCTAATTTTTTTTCTAGATTTTTTTTCTAGATTTTTTTTCTAGATTTTTTTCTAGATGTTTTTTCTAGATTTTTTTTTCTATAATTTTTTCTAGATTTTTTTTCTAGATTTTTTTTCTAGATTTTTTTCTAGATTTTTTTTCTAGATTTTTTTCTAGATGTTTTTTCTAGATTTTTTTTCTATAATTTTTTCTAGATTTTTTTTCTAGATTTTTTTCTAGATTTTTTTTCTAGATTTTTTTTCTCGATTTTTTTTCTAGAATTTTTTTCTAGATTTTTTTCTAGATTTTTTTTCTAGATTTTTTTTCTAGATTTTTTTTTCTAGATTTTTTTTCTAGAATTTTTTCTAGATTTTTTTTCTATAATTTTTTCTAGATTTTTTTTCTAGATTTTTTTTCTAGATTTTTTTTCTATAATTTTTTCTAGATTTTTTTTCTAGATTTTTTTCTAGATTTTTTTCTAGATTTTTTTTCTAGATTTTTTTTCTAGATTTTTTTTCTAGAATTTTTTCTAGATTTTTTTTCTAGATTTTTTTTCTAGATTTTTTTTCTATAATTTTTTCTAGATTTTTTTTCTAGATTTTTTTTCTAGATTTTTTTCTAGATTTTTTTTCTAGATTTTTTTTCTAGATTTTTTTTCTAGATTTTTTTTCTATAATTTTTTCTAGATTTTTTTTCTAGATTTTTTCCTAGATTTTTTTTCTAGATTTTTTTTCTAGATTTTTTTTCTATAATTTTTTCTAGATTTTTTTTCTAGATTTTTTTTCTAGATTTTTTTCTAGATTTTTTTTCTAGATTTTTTTTCTATAATTTTTTTCTAGATTTTTTTCTAGATTTTTTTCTAGATTTTTTTTCTAGATTTTTTTTTAGATTTTTTTTCTAGATTTTTTTCTAGATTTTTTTTCTAGATTTTTTTTCTAGATTTTTTTTCTAGATTTTTTTTCTAGATTTTTTTTCTAGATTTTTTTTCTAGATTTTTTTCTAGATTTTTTTTCTAGATTTTTTTTCTAGATTTTTTTTCTAGATTTTTTTTCTAGAATTTTTTCTAGAATTTTTTTCAAAATTTTTTTTCTAGATTTTTTTTCTATAATTTCTTCTAGATTTTTTTTCTAGATTTTTTTTCTAGATTTTTTTCTAGATTTTTTTTCTAGATTTTTTTTCTATAATTTTTTTCTAGATTTTTTTCTAGATTTTTTTCTAGATTTTTTTTCTAGATTTTTTTTTAGATTTTTTTTCTAGATTTTTTTCTAGATTTTTTTTCTAGATTTTTTTTCTAATTTTTTTTCTAGATTTTTTTTCTAGATTTTTTTTCTAGATTTTTTTTCTATAATTTTTTCTAGATTTTTTTTCTATAATTTTTTCTAGATTTTTTTTCTAGATTTTTTTTCTAGATTTTTTTTCTAGATTTTTTTTCTAGATTTTTTTTCTAGATTTTTTTTCTAGATTTTTTTTCTAGATTTTTTTCTAGATTTTTTTTCTAGAATTTTTTCTAGATTTTTTTTCTAGATTTTTTTTCTAGAATTTTTTCTAGATTTTTTTTCTAGATTTTTTTTCTAGATTTTTTTTCTAGATTTTTTTTCTAGAATTTTTTCTAGATTTTTTTTCTATAATTTTTTCTAGATTTTTTTTCTAGATTTTTTTCTAGATTTTTTTTCTAGATTTTTTTTCTAGATTTTTTTCTAGATTTTTTTTCTAGATTTTTTTCTAGATTTTTTTTCTAGATTTTTTTTCTAGATTTTTTTTCTAGATTTTTTTTCTAGATTTTTTTTCTAGATTTTTTTTCTAGATTTTTTTTCTAGATTTTTTTCTAGATTTTTTTTCTAGATTTTTTTTCTAGATTTTTTTTCTAGATTTTTTTTCTAGAATTTTTTCTAGATTTTTTTTCTAGATTTTTTTTCTAGATTTTTTTTCTATAATTTTTTCTAGATTTTTTTTCTAGATTTTTTTTCTAGATTTTTTTCTAGATTTTTTTTCTAGATTTTTTTTCTATAATTTTTTTCTAGATTTTTTTCTAGATTTTTTTCTAGATTTTTTTTCTAGATTTTTTTTTAGATTTCTTTTCTAGATTTTTTTCTAGATTTTTTTTCTAGATTTTTTTTCTAATTTTTTTTCTAGATTTTTTTTCTAGATTTTTTTTCTAGATTTTTTTCTAGATGTTTTTTCTAGATTTTTTTTTCTATAATTTTTTCTAGATTTTTTTTCTAGATTTTTTTTCTAGATTTTTTTCTAGATTTTTTTTCTAGATTTTTTTCTAGATGTTTTTTCTAGATTTTTTTTCTATAATTTTTTCTAGATTTTTTTTCTAGATTTTTTTCTAGATTTTTTTTCTAGATTTTTTTTCTAGATTTTTTTTCTAGAATTTTTTTCTAGATTTTTTTCTAGATTTTTTTTCTAGATTTTTTTTCTAGATTTTTTTTTCTAGATTTTTTTTCTAGAATTTTTTCTAGATTTTTTTTCTATAATTTTTTCTAGATTTTTTTTCTAGATTTTTTTTCTAGATTTTTTTTCTATAATTTTTTCTAGATTTTTTTTCTAGATTTTTTTCTAGATTTTTTTCTAGATTTTTTTTCTAGATTTTTTTTCTAGATTTTTTTTCTAGAATTTTTTCTAGATTTTTTTTCTAGATTTTTTTTCTAGATTTTTTTTCTATAATTTTTTCTAGATTTTTTTTCTAGATTTTTTTTCTAGATTTTTTTCTAGATTTTTTTTCTAGATTTTTTTTCTAGATTTTTTTTCTAGATTTTTTTTCTAGATTTTTTTTCTAGATTTTTTTTCTAGATTTTTTTCTAGATTTTTTTTCTAGATTTTTTTTCTAGATTTTTTTTCTAGATTTTTTTTCTAGAATTTTTTCTAGATTTTTTTTCTAGATTTTTTTTCTAGATTTTTTTTCTATAATTTTTTCTAGATTTTTTTTCTAGATTTTTTTTCTAGATTTTTTTCTAGATTTTTTTTCTAGATTTTTTTTCTATAATTTTTTTCTAGATTTTTTTCTAGATTTTTTTCTAGATTTTTTTTCTAGATTTTTTTTTAGATTTCTTTTCTAGATTTTTTTCTAGATTTTTTTTCTAGATTTTTTTTCTAATTTTTTTTCTAGATTTTTTTTCTAGATTTTTTTTCTAGATTTTTTTCTAGATGTTTTTTCTAGATTTTTTTTTCTATAATTTTTTCTAGATTTTTTTTCTAGATTTTTTTTCTAGATTTTTTTCTAGATTTTTTTTCTAGATTTTTTTCTAGATGTTTTTTCTAGATTTTTTTTCTATAATTTTTTCTAGATTTTTTTTCTAGATTTTTTTCTAGATTTTTTTTCTAGATTTTTTTTCTAGATTTTTTTTCTAGAATTTTTTTCTAGATTTTTTTCTAGATTTTTTTTCTAGATTTTTTTTCTAGATTTTTTTTTCTAGATTTTTTTTCTAGAATTTTTTCTAGATTTTTTTTCTATAATTTTTTCTAGATTTTTTTTCTAGATTTTTTTTCTAGATTTTTTTTCTATAATTTTTTCTAGATTTTTTTTCTAGATTTTTTTCTAGATTTTTTTCTAGATTTTTTTTCTAGATTTTTTTTCTAGATTTTTTTTCTAGAATTTTTTCTAGATTTTTTTTCTAGATTTTTTTTCTAGATTTTTTTTCTATAATTTTTTCTAGATTTTTTTTCTAGATTTTTTTTCTAGATTTTTTTCTAGATTTTTTTTCTAGATTTTTTTTCTAGATTTTTTTTCTAGATTTTTTTTCTATAATTTTTTCTAGATTTTTTTTCTAGATTTTTTTCTAGATTTTTTTTCTAGATTTTTTTTCTAGATTTTTTTTCTATAATTTTTTCTAGATTTTTTTTCTAGATTTTTTTTCTAGATTTTTTTCTAGATTTTTTTTCTAGATTTTTTTTCTATAATTTTTTTCTAGATTTTTTTCTAGATTTTTTTCTAGATTTTTTTTCTAGATTTTTTTTTAGATTTTTTTTCTAGATTTTTTTCTAGATTTTTTTTCTAGATTTTTTTTCTAGATTTTTTTTCTAGATTTTTTTTCTAGATTTTTTTTCTAGATTTTTTTTCTAGATTTTTTTCTAGATTTTTTTTCTAGATTTTTTTTCTAGATTTTTTTTCTAGATTTTTTTTCTAGAATTTTTTCTAGAATTTTTTTCTAGATTTTTTTTCTAGATTTTTTTTCTATAATTTCTTCTAGATTTTTTTTCTATATTTTTTTTCTAGATTTTTTTCTAGATTTTTTTTCTAGATTTTTTTTCTATAATTTTTTTCTAGATTTTTTTCTAGATTTTTTTCTAGATTTTTTTTCTAGATTTTTTTTTAGATTTTTTTTCTAGATTTTTTTCTAGATTTTTTTTCTAGATTTTTTTTCTAATTTTTTTTCTAGATTTTTTTTCTAGATTTTTTTTCTAGATTTTTTTTCTATAATTTTTTCTAGATTTTTTTTCTATAATTTTTTCTAGATTTTTTTTCTAGATTTTTTTTCTAGATTTTTTTTCTAGATTTTTTTTCTAGATTTTTTTTCTAGATTTTTTTTCTAGATTTTTTTTCTAGATTTTTTTCTAGATTTTTTTTCTAGAATTTTTTCTAGATTTTTTTTCTAGATTTTTTTTCTAGAATTTTTTCTAGATTTTTTTTCTAGATTTTTTTTCTAGATTTTTTTTCTAGATTTTTTTTCTAGAATTTTTTCTAGATTTTTTTTCTATAATTTTTTCTAGATTTTTTTTCTAGATTTTTTTCTAGATTTTTTTTCTAGATTTTTTTTCTAGATTTTTTTCTAGATTTTTTTTCTAGATTTTTTTCTAGATTTTTTTTCTAGATTTTTTTTCTAGATTTTTTTTCTAGATTTTTTTTCTAGATTTTTTTTCTAGATTTTTTTTCTAGATTTTTTTTCTAGATTTTTTTTCTAGATTTTTTTTCTAGAATTTTTTTCTAGATTTTTTTCTAGATTTTTTTTCTAGATTTTTTTTCTAGATTTTTTTTCTAGATTTTTTTTCTAGAATTTTTTCTAGATTTTTTTTCTAGATTTTTTTTCTAGATTTTTTTTCTATAATTTTTTCTAGATTTTTTTTCTAGATTTTTTTTCTAGATTTTTTTCTAGATTTTTTTTCTAGATTTTTTTTCTATAATTTTTTTCTAGATTTTTTTCTAGATTTTTTTCTAGATTTTTTTTCTAGATTTTTTTTTAGATTTTTTTCTAGATTTTTTTTCTAGATTTTTTTTCTATAATTTTTTTCTAGATTTTTTTCTAGATTTTTTTCTAGATTTTTTTTCTAGATTTTTTTTCTAGATTTTTTTCTAGATTTTTTTTCTAGATTTTTTTCTAGATTTTTTTTCTAGATTTTTTTTCTAGATTTTTTTTCTAGATTTTTTTTCTAGATTTTTTTTCTAGATTTTTTTTCTAGATTTTTTTTCTAGAATTTTTTTCTAGATTTTTTTCTAGATTTTTTTTCTAGATTTTTTTTCTAGATTTTTTTTCTAGATTTTTTTTCTAGAATTTTTTCTAGATTTTTTTTCTAGATTTTTTTTCTAGATTTTTTTTCTATAATTTTTTCTAGATTTTTTTTCTAGATTTTTTTTTCTATAATTTTTTCTAGATTTTTTTTCTAGATTTTTTTTCTAGATTTTTTTCTAGATTTTTTTTCTAGATTTTTTTCTAGATGTTTTTTCTAGATTTTTTTTCTATAATTTTTTCTAGATTTTTTTTCTAGATTTTTTTTCTAGATTTTTTTTCTAGAATTTTTTTCTAGATTTTTTTCTAGATTTTTTTTCTAGATTTTTTTTCTAGATTTTTTTTCTAGATTTTTTTTCTAGATTTTTTTTCTATAATTTTTTCTAGATTTTTTTTCTAGATTTTTTTCTAGATTTTTTTCTAGATTTTTTTTCTAGATTTTTTTTCTAGATTTTTTTTCTAGAATTTTTTCTAGATTTTTTTTCTAGATTTTTTTTTTTAGATTTTTTTCTAGATTTTTTTTCTAGATTTTTTTTCTAGATTTTTTTTCTAGATTTTTTTCTAGATTTTTTTTCTAGAATTTTTTCTAGAATTTTTTTCTAGATTTTTTTTCTAGAATTTTTTCTAGATTTTTTTTTAGATTTTTTTTCTAGATTTTTTTTCTAGAATTTTTTCTAGATTTTTTTTCTAGATTTTTTTTCTAGATTTTTTTTCTAGATTTTTTTTCTAGAATTTTTTCTAGATTTTTTTTCTATAATTTTTTCTAGATTTTTTTTCTAGATTTTTTTCTAGATTTTTTTTCTAGATTTTTTTTCTAGATTTTTTTCTAGATTTTTTTTCTAGATTTTTTTCTAGATTTTTTTTCTAGATTTTTTTTCTAGATTTTTTTTCTAGATTTTTTTTCTAGATTTTTTTTCTAGATTTTTTTTCTAGATTTTTTTTCTAGATTTTTTTTCTAGAATTTTTTTCTAGATTTTTTTCTAGATTTTTTTTCTAGATTTTTTTTCTAGATTTTTTTTCTAGATTTTTTTTCTAGAATTTTTTCTAGATTTTTTTTCTAGATTTTTTTTCTAGATTTTTTTTCTATAATTTTTTCTAGATTTTTTTTCTAGATTTTTTTTCTAGATTTTTTTCTAGATTTTTTTTCTAGATTTTTTTTCTATAATTTTTTTCTAGATTTTTTTCTAGATTTTTTTCTAGATTTTTTTTCTAGATTTTTTTTTAGATTTTTTTCTAGATTTTTTTTCTAGATTTTTTTTCTATAATTTTTTTCTAGATTTTTTTCTAGATTTTTTTCTAGATTTTTTTTCTAGATTTTTTTTCTAGATTTTTTTCTAGATTTTTTTTCTAGATTTTTTTCTAGATTTTTTTTCTAGATTTTTTTTCTAGATTTTTTTTCTAGATTTTTTTTCTAGATTTTTTTTCTAGATTTTTTTTCTAGATTTTTTTTCTAGAATTTTTTTCTAGATTTTTTTCTAGATTTTTTTTCTAGATTTTTTTTCTAGATTTTTTTTCTAGATTTTTTTTCTAGAATTTTTTCTAGATTTTTTTTCTAGATTTTTTTTCTAGATTTTTTTTCTATAATTTTTTCTAGATTTTTTTTCTAGATTTTTTTTTCTATAATTTTTTCTAGATTTTTTTTCTAGATTTTTTTTCTAGATTTTTTTCTAGATTTTTTTTCTAGATTTTTTTCTAGATGTTTTTTCTAGATTTTTTTTCTATAATTTTTTCTAGATTTTTTTTTCTAGATTTTTTTCTAGATTTTTTTTCTAGATTTTTTTTCTAGATTTTTTTTCTAGAATTTTTTTCTAGATTTTTTTCTAGATTTTTTTTCTAGATTTTTTTTCTAGATTTTTTTTTCTAGATTTTTTTTCTAGAATTTTTTCTAGATTTTTTTTCTATAATTTTTTCTAGATTTTTTTTCTAGAATTTTTTCTAGATTTTTTTTCTAGATTTTTTTTCTAGATTTTTTTTCTATAATTTTTTCTAGATTTTTTTTCTAGATTTTTTTTCTAGATTTTTTTCTAGATTTTTTTTCTAGATTTTTTTTCTAGATTTTTTTTCTATAATTTTTTCTAGATTTTTTTTCTAGATTTTTTTCTAGATTTTTTTTCTAGATTTTTTTTCTAGATTTTTTTTCTATAATTTTTTCTAGATTTTTTTTCTAGATTTTTTTTCTAGATTTTTTTCTAGATTTTTTTTCTAGATTTTTTTTCTATAATTTTTTTCTAGATTTTTTTCTAGATTTTTTTCTAGATTTTTTTTCTAGATTTTTTTCTAGATTTTTTTTCTAGATTTTTTTCTAGATTTTTTTTCTAGATTTTTTTTCTAGATTTTTTTTCTAGATTTTTTTTCTAGATTTTTTTCTAGATTTTTTTTCTAGATTTTTTTTCTAGATTTTTTTTCTATAATTTTTTCTAGATTTTTTTTCTAGATTTTTTTTCTAGATTTTTTTCTAGATTTTTTTTCTAGATTTTTTTTCTATAATTTTTTTCTAGATTTTTTTCTAGATTTTTTTCTAGATTTTTTTTCTAGATTTTTTTTTAGATTTTTTTTCTAGATTTTTTTCTAGATTTTTTTTCTAGATTTTTTTTCTAGATTTTTTTTCTAGATTTTTTTTCTAGATTTTTTTTCTAGATTTTTTTCTAGATTTTTTTTCTAGAATTTTTTCTAGATTTTTTTTCTAGATTTTTTTTCTATAATTTTTTCTAGATTTTTTTTCTAGATTTTTTTTTTTAGATTTTTTTCTAGATTTTTTTTCTAGATTTTTTTTCTAGATTTTTTTTCTAGATTTTTTTCTAGATTTTTTTTCTAGAATTTTTTCTATAATTTTTTTCTAGATTTTTTTTCTAGAATTTTTTCTAGATTTTTTTTTAGATTTTTTTTCTAGATTTTTTTTCTAGAATTTTTTCTAGATTTTTTTTCTAGATTTTTTTTCTAGATTTTTTTTCTAGATTTTTTTTCTAGAATTTTTTCTAGATTTTTTTTCTATAATTTTTTCTAGATTTTTTTTCTAGATTTTTTTCTAGATTTTTTTTCTAGATTTTTTTTCTAGATTTTTTTCTAGATTTTTTTTCTAGATTTTTTTCTAGATTTTTTTTCTAGATTTTTTTTCTAGATTTTTTTTCTAGATTTTTTTTCTAGATTTTTTTTCTAGATTTTTTTTCTAGATTTTTTTTCTAGATTTTTTTTCTAGATTTTTTTTCTAGAATTTTTTTCTAGATTTTTTTCTAGATTTTTTTTCTAGATTTTTTTTCTAGATTTTTTTTTTTAGATTTTTTTCTAGATTTTTTTTCTAGATTTTTTTTCTAGATTTTTTTTCTAGATTTTTTTCTAGATTTTTTTTCTAGAATTTTTTCTATAATTTTTTTCTAGATTTTTTTTCTAGAATTTTTTCTAGATTTTTTTTTAGATTTTTTTTCTAGATTTTTTTTCTAGAATTTTTTCTAGATTTTTTTTCTAGATTTTTTTTCTAGATTTTTTTTCTAGATTTTTTTTCTAGAATTTTTTCTAGATTTTTTTTCTATAATTTTTTCTAGATTTTTTTTCTAGATTTTTTTCTAGATTTTTTTTCTAGATTTTTTTTCTAGATTTTTTTCTAGATTTTTTTTCTAGATTTTTTTCTAGATTTTTTTTCTAGATTTTTTTTCTAGATTTTTTTTCTAGATTTTTTTTCTAGATTTTTTTTCTAGATTTTTTTTCTAGATTTTTTTTCTAGATTTTTTTTCTAGATTTTTTTTCTAGAATTTTTTTCTAGATTTTTTTCTAGATTTTTTTTCTAGATTTTTTTTCTAGATTTTTTTTCTAGATTTTTTTTCTAGATTTTTTTCTAGATTTTTTTTCTAGAATTTTTTCTAGATTTTTTTTCTAGATTTTTTTTCTATAATTTTTTCTAGATTTTTTTTCTAGATTTTTTTTTCTAGATTTTTTTTCTAGATTTTTTTTCTAGATTTTTTTTCTAGATTTTTTTTCTAGATTTTTTTTCTAGATTTTTTTTCTAGAATTTTTTTCTAGATTTTTTTCTAGATTTTTTTTCTAGATTTTTTTTCTAGATTTTTTTTCTAGATTTTTTTTCTAGAATTTTTTCTAGATTTTTTTTCTAGATTTTTTTTCTAGATTTTTTTTCTATAATTTTTTCTAGATTTTTTTTCTAGATTTTTTTTCTAGATTTTTTTCTAGATTTTTTTTCTAGATTTTTTTTCTATAATTTTTTTCTAGATTTTTTTCTAGATTTTTTTCTAGATTTTTTTTCTAGATTTTTTTTTAGATTTTTTTCTAGATTTTTTTTCTAGATTTTTTTTCTATAATTTTTTTCTAGATTTTTTTCTAGATTTTTTTCTAGATTTTTTTTCTAGATTTTTTTTCTAGATTTTTTTCTAGATTTTTTTTCTAGATTTTTTTCTAGATTTTTTTTCTAGATTTTTTTTCTAGATTTTTTTTCTAGATTTTTTTTCTAGATTTTTTTTCTAGATTTTTTTTCTAGATTTTTTTTCTAGAATTTTTTTCTAGATTTTTTTCTAGATTTTTTTTCTAGATTTTTTTTCTAGAATTTTTTTCTAGATTTTTTTTCTAGAATTTTTTCTAGATTTTTTTTCTAGATTTTTTTTCTAGATTTTTTTTCTATAATTTTTTCTAGATTTTTTTTCTAGATTTTTTTTTCTATAATTTTTTCTAGATTTTTTTTCTAGATTTTTTTTCTAGATTTTTTTCTAGATTTTTTTTCTAGATTTTTTTCTAGATGTTTTTTCTAGATTTTTTTTCTATAATTTTTTCTAGATTTTTTTTCTAGATTTTTTTCTAGATTTTTTTTCTAGATTTTTTTTCTAGATTTTTTTTCTAGAATTTTTTTCTAGATTTTTTTCTAGATTTTTTTTCTAGATTTTTTTTCTAGATTTTTTTTTCTAGATTTTTTTTCTAGAATTTTTTCTAGATTTTTTTTCTATAATTTTTTCTAGATTTTTTTTCTAGATTTTTTTTCTAGATTTTTTTTCTATAATTTTTTCTAGATTTTTTTCTAGATTTTTTTTCTAGATTTTTTTCTAGATTTTTTTTCTAGAATTTTTTCTAGATTTTTTTTCTAGATTTTTTTTCTATAATTTTTTCTAGATTTTTTTTCTAGATTTTTTTTTTTAGATTTTTTTCTAGATTTTTTTTCTAGATTTTTTTTCTAGATTTTTTTTCTAGATTTTTTTCTAGATTTTTTTTCTAGAATTTTTTCTAGAATTTTTTTCTAGATTTTTTTTCTAGAATTTTTTCTAGATTTTTTTTTAGATTTTTTTTCTAGATTTTTTTTCTAGAATTTTTTCTAGATTTTTTTTCTAGATTTTTTTTCTAGATTTTTTTTCTAGATTTTTTTTCTAGAATTTTTTCTAGATTTTTTTTCTATAATTTTTTCTAGATTTTTTTTCTAGATTTTTTTCTAGATTTTTTTTCTAGATTTTTTTTCTAGATTTTTTTCTAGATTTTTTTTCTAGATTTTTTTCTAGATTTTTTTTCTAGATTTTTTTTCTAGATTTTTTTTCTAGATTTTTTTTCTAGATTTTTTTTCTAGATTTTTTTTCTAGATTTTTTTTCTAGATTTTTTTTCTAGATTTTTTTTCTAGAATTTTTTTCTAGATTTTTTTCTAGATTTTTTTTCTAGATTTTTTTTCTAGATTTTTTTTCTAGATTTTTTTTCTAGAATTTTTTCTAGATTTTTTTTCTAGATTTTTTTTCTAGATTTTTTTTCTATAATTTTTTCTAGATTTTTTTTCTAGATTTTTTTTCTAGATTTTTTTCTAGATTTTTTTTCTAGATTTTTTTTCTATAATTTTTTTCTAGATTTTTTTCTAGATTTTTTTCTAGATTTTTTTTCTAGATTTTTTTTTAGATTTTTTTCTAGATTTTTTTTCTAGATTTTTTTTCTATAATTTTTTTCTAGATTTTTTTCTAGATTTTTTTCTAGATTTTTTTTCTAGATTTTTTTTCTAGATTTTTTTCTAGATTTTTTTTCTAGATTTTTTTCTAGATTTTTTTTCTAGATTTTTTTTCTAGATTTTTTTTCTAGATTTTTTTTCTAGATTTTTTTTCTAGATTTTTTTTCTAGATTTTTTTTCTAGATTTTTTTTCTAGAATTTTTTCTAGATTTTTTTTCTAGATTTTTTTTCTAGATTTTTTTTCTATAATTTTTTCTAGATTTTTTTTCTAGATTTTTTTTCTAGATTTTTTTCTAGATTTTTTTTCTAGATTTTTTTTCTATAATTTTTTTCTAGATTTTTTTCTAGATTTTTTTCTAGATTTTTTTTCTAGATTTTTTTTTAGATTTTTTTCTAGATTTTTTTTCTAGATTTTTTTTCTATAATTTTTTTCTAGATTTTTTTCTAGATTTTTTTCTAGATTTTTTTTCTAGATTTTTTTTCTAGATTTTTTTCTAGATTTTTTTTCTAGATTTTTTTCTAGATTTTTTTTCTAGATTTTTTTTCTAGATTTTTTTTCTAGATTTTTTTTCTAGATTTTTTTTCTAGATTTTTTTTCTAGAATTTTTTTCTAGATTTTTTTCTAGATTTTTTTTCTAGATTTTTTTTCTAGAATTTTTTTCTAGATTTTTTTTCTAGAATTTTTTCTAGATTTTTTTTCTAGATTTTTTTTCTAGATTTTTTTTCTATAATTTTTTCTAGATTTTTTTTCTAGATTTTTTTTTCTATAATTTTTTCTAGATTTTTTTTCTAGATTTTTTTTCTAGATTTTTTTCTAGATTTTTTTTCTAGATTTTTTTCTAGATGTTTTTTCTAGATTTTTTTTCTATAATTTTTTCTAGATTTTTTTTCTAGATTTTTTTCTAGATTTTTTTTCTAGATTTTTTTTCTAGATTTTTTTTCTAGAATTTTTTTCTAGATTTTTTTCTAGATTTTTTTTCTAGATTTTTTTTCTAGATTTTTTTTTCTAGATTTTTTTTCTAGAATTTTTTCTAGATTTTTTTTCTATAATTTTTTCTAGATTTTTTTTCTAGATTTTTTTTCTAGATTTTTTTTCTATAATTTTTTCTAGATTTTTTTCTAGATTTTTTTTCTAGATTTTTTTCTAGATTTTTTTTCTAGAATTTTTTCTAGATTTTTTTTCTAGATTTTTTTTCTATAATTTTTTCTAGATTTTTTTTCTAGATTTTTTTTTTTAGATTTTTTTCTAGATTTTTTTTCTAGATTTTTTTTCTAGATTTTTTTTCTAGATTTTTTTCTAGATTTTTTTTCTAGAATTTTTTCTAGAATTTTTTTCTAGATTTTTTTTCTAGAATTTTTTCTAGATTTTTTTTTAGATTTTTTTTCTAGATTTTTTTTCTAGAATTTTTTCTAGATTTTTTTTCTAGATTTTTTTTCTAGATTTTTTTTCTAGATTTTTTTTCTAGAATTTTTTCTAGATTTTTTTTCTATAATTTTTTCTAGATTTTTTTTCTAGATTTTTTTCTAGATTTTTTTTCTAGATTTTTTTTCTAGATTTTTTTCTAGATTTTTTTTCTAGATTTTTTTCTAGATTTTTTTTCTAGATTTTTTTTCTAGATTTTTTTTCTAGATTTTTTTTCTAGATTTTTTTTCTAGATTTTTTTTCTAGATTTTTTTTCTAGATTTTTTTTCTAGATTTTTTTTCTAGAATTTTTTTCTAGATTTTTTTCTAGATTTTTTTTCTAGATTTTTTTTCTAGATTTTTTTTCTAGATTTTTTTTCTAGAATTTTTTCTAGATTTTTTTTCTAGATTTTTTTTCTAGATTTTTTTTCTATAATTTTTTCTAGATTTTTTTTCTAGATTTTTTTTCTAGATTTTTTTCTAGATTTTTTTTCTAGATTTTTTTTCTATAATTTTTTTCTAGATTTTTTTCTAGATTTTTTTCTAGATTTTTTTTCTAGATTTTTTTTTAGATTTTTTTCTAGATTTTTTTTCTAGATTTTTTTTCTATAATTTTTTTCTAGATTTTTTTCTAGATTTTTTTCTAGATTTTTTTTCTAGATTTTTTTTCTAGATTTTTTTCTAGATTTTTTTTCTAGATTTTTTTCTAGATTTTTTTTCTAGATTTTTTTTCTAGATTTTTTTTCTAGATTTTTTTTCTAGATTTTTTTTCTAGATTTTTTTTCTAGATTTTTTTTCTAGAATTTTTTTCTAGATTTTTTTCTAGATTTTTTTTCTAGATTTTTTTTCTAGATTTTTTTTCTAGATTTTTTTTCTAGAATTTTTTCTAGATTTTTTTTCTAGATTTTTTTTCTAGATTTTTTTTCTATAATTTTTTCTAGATTTTTTTTCTAGATTTTTTTTCTAGATTTTTTTCTAGATTTTTTTTCTAGATTTTTTTTCTATAATTTTTTTCTAGATTTTTTTCTAGATTTTTTTCTAGATTTTTTTTCTAGATTTTTTTTTAGATTTTTTTTCTAGATTTTTTTCTAGATTTTTTTTCTAGATTTTTTTTTAGATTTTTTTTCTAGATTTTTTTCTAGATTTTTTTTCTAGATTTTTTTTCTAGATTTTTTTTCTATAATTTTTTTCTAGATTTTTTTCTAGATTTTTTTTCTAGATTTTTTTTCTAGATTTTTTTTCTAGAATTTTTTCTAGATTTTTTTTCTAGATTTTTTTTCTAGATTTTTTTTCTAGAATTTTTTCTAGATTTTTTTTCTAGATTTTTTTTCTAGATTTTTTTTCTATAATTTTTTCTAGATTTTTTTTCTAGATTTTTTTTCTAGATTTTTTTCTAGATTTTTTTTCTAGATTTTTTTTCTAGATTTTTTTTCTATAATTTTTTTCTAGATTTTTTTCTAGATTTTTTTTCTAGATTTTTTTTCTAGATTTTTTTTCTAGATTTTTTTTCTAGATTTTTTTTCTAGAATTTTTTCTAGATTTTTTTTCTATAATTTTTTCTAGATTTTTTTTCTAGATTTTTTTCTAGATTTTTTTTCTAGATTTTTTTTCTAGATTTTTTTTCTATAATTTTTTCTAGATTTTTTTTCTAGATTTTTTTTCTAGATTTTTTTCTAGATTTTTTTCTAGATTTTTTTTCTAGATTTTTTTTTAGATTTTTTTTCTAGATTTTTTTCTAGATTTTTTTTCTAGATTTTTTTTCTAGATTTTTTTTCTAGATTTTTTTTCTAGATTTTTTTTCTAGATTTTTTTTCTAGATTTTTTTCTAGATTTTTTTTCTAGATTTTTTTTCTAGATTTTTTTTCTAGATTTTTTTTCTAGATTTTTTTTCTATAATTTCTTCTAGATTTTTTTTCTAGATTTTTTTTCTAGATTTTTTTTCTAGATTTTTTTTCTATAATTTCTTCTAGATTTTTTTTCTAGATTTTTTTTCTAGATTTTTTTCTAGATTTTTTTTCTAGATTTTTTTTCTATAATTTTTTTCTAGATTTTTTTCTAGATTTTTTTCTAGATTTTTTTTCTAGATTTTTTTTTAGATTTTTTTTCTAGATTTTTTTCTAGATTTTTTTTCTAGATTTTTTTTCTAATTTTTTTTCTAGATTTTTTTTCTAGATTTTTTTTCTAGATTTTTTTTCTATAATTTTTTCTAGATTTTTTTTCTCTAATTTTTTCTAGATTTTTTTTCTAGATTTTTTTTCTAGATTTTTTTTCTAGATTTTTTTCTAGATTTTTTTTCTAGATTTTTTTTCTAGATTTTTTTTCTAGATTTTTTTCTAGATTTTTTTTCTAGAATTTTTTCTAGATTTTTTTTCTAGATTTTTTTTCTATAATTTTTTCTAGATTTTTTTTCTAGATTTTTTTTTCTAGATTTTTTTCTAGATTTTTTTTCTAGATTTTTTTTCTAGATTTTTTTTCTAGATTTTTTTCTAGATTTTTTTTTCTAGATTTTTTTCTAGATTTTTTTTCTAGATTTTTTTTCTAGATTTTTTTTCTAGATTTTTTTCTAGATTTTTTTCTAGATTTTTTTTCTATAATTTTTTTCTAGATTTTTTTTCTAGATTTTTTTTCTAGATTTTTTTTCTATAATTTTTTCTAGATTTTTTTTCTAGATTTTTTTTTCTAGATTTTTTTCTAGATTTTTTTTCTAGATTTTTTTTCTAGATTTTTTTCTAGATTTTTTTTCTAGATTTTTTTTCTATAATTTTTTTCTAGATTTTTTTCTAGATTTTTTTTCTAGATTTTTTTTCTAGATTTTTTTTCTAGATTTTTTTTCTAGAATTTTTTCTAGATTTTTTTTCTAGATTTTTTTTTTCTAGATTTTTTTTCTTGAATTTTTTCTAGATTTTTTTTCTATAATTTTTTCTAGATTTTTTTTCTAGATTTTTTTCTAGATTTTTTTTCTAGATTTTTTTTCTAGATTTTTTTTCTATAATTTTTTTCTAGATTTTTTTCTAGATTTTTTTTCTAGATTTTTTTTCTAGATTTTTTTTCTAGATTTTTTTTCTAGATTTTTTTTCTAGAATTTTTTCTAGATTTTTTTTCTAGATTTTTTTCGAGATTTTTTTTCTAGATTTTTTTTCTAGAATTTTTTCTAGATTTTTTTTCTATAATTTTTTCTAGATTTTTTTTCTAGATTTTTTTCTAGATTTTTTTTCTAGATTTTTTTTCTAGATTTTTTTTCTATAATTTTTTTCTAGATTTTTTTCTAGATTTTTTTTCTAGATTTTTTTTCTAGATTTTTTTTCTAGATTTTTTTTCTAGAATTTTTTCTAGATTTTTTTTCTAGATTTTTTTTCTATAATTTTTTTCTAGATTTTTTTCTACATTTTTTTTCTAGATTTTTTTTCTAGATTTTTTTTCTAGATTTTTTTTCTAGAATTTTTTCTAGATTTTTTTTCTAGATTTTTTTTCTAGATTTTTTTTCTAGATTTTTTTTCTAGAATTTTTTCTAGATTTTTTTTCTATAATTTTTTCTAGATTTTTTTTCTAGATTTTTTTCTAGATTTTTTTTCTAGATTTTTTTTCTAGATTTTTTTTCTATAATTTTTTCTAGATTTTTTTTCTAGATTTTTTTTCTAGATTTTTTTCTAGATTTTTATTCTAGATTTTTTTTCTATAATTTTTTTCTAGATTTTTTTCTAGATTTTTTTCTAGATTTTTTTTCTAGATTTTTTTTTAGATTTTTTTTCTAGATTTTTTTCTAGATTTTTTTTCTAGATTTTTTTTCTAGATTTTTTTTCTAGATTTTTTTTCTAGATTTTTTTTCTAGATTTTTTTTCTAGATTTTTTTCTAGATTTTTTTTCTAGATTTTTTTTCTAGATTTTTTTTCTAGATTTTTTTTCTAGAATTTTTTCTAGAATTTTTTTCTAGATTTTTTTTCTAGATTTTTTTTCTATAATTTCTTCTAGATTTTTATTCTAGATTTTTTTTCTATAATTTTTTTCTAGATTTTTTTCTAGATTTTTTTTCTAGATTTTTTTTCTAGATTTTTTTTCTAGATTTTTTTTCTAGAATTTTTTCTAGAATTTTTTTCTAGATTTTTTTTCTATAATTTCTTCTAGATTTTTTTTCTAGATTTTTTTTCTAGATTTTTTTCTAGATTTTTTTTCTAGATTTTTTTTCTATAATTTTTTTCTAGATTTTTTTCTAGATTTTTTTCTAGATTTTTTTTCTAGATTTTTTTTTAGATTTTTTTTCTAGATTTTTTTCTAGATTTTTTTTCTAGATTTTTTTTCTAATTTTTTTTCTAGATTTTTTTTCTAGATTTTTTTTCTAGATTTTTTTTCTATAATTTTTTCTAGATTTTTTTTCTCTAATTTTTTCTAGATTTTTTTTCTAGATTTTTTTTCTAGATTTTTTTTCTAGATTTTTTTTCTAGATTTTTTTTCTAGATTTTTTTTCTAGATTTTTTTCTAGATTTTTTTTCTAGAATTTTTTCTAGATTTTTTTTCTAGATTTTTTTTCTAGATTTTTTTTCTAGATTTTTTTCTAGATTTTTTTTCTAGAATTTTTTCTAGAATTTTTTTCTAGATTTTTTTCTAGATTTTTTTTCTATAATTTTTTTCTAGATTTTTTTCTAGATTTTTTTTCTAGATTTTTTTCTAGATTTTTTTCTAGATTTTTTTTCTAGATTTTTTTTCTAGATTTTTTTTCTAGATTTTTTTTCTAGAATTTTTTCTAGATTTTTTTTCTAGATTTTTTTTCTAGATTTTTTTTCTAGATTTTTTTTCTAGAATTTTTTCTAGATTTTTTTTCTATAATTTTTTCTAGATTTTTTTTCTAGATTTTTTTCTAGATTTTTTTTCTAGATTTTTTTTCTAGATTTTTTTTCTATAATTTTTTTCTAGATTTTTTTCTAGATTTTTTTTCTAGATTTTTTTTCTAGATTTTTTTTCTAGATTTTTTTTCTAGAATTTTTTCTAGATTTTTTTTCTAGATTTTTTTTCTATAATTTTTTTCTAGATTTTTTTCTAGATTTTTTTTCTAGATTTTTTTTCTAGATTTTTTTTCTAGATTTTTTTTCTAGAATTTTTTCTAGATTTTTTTTCTAGATTTTTTTTCTAGATTTTTTTTCTAGATTTTTTTTCTAGAATTTTTTCTAGATTTTTTTTCTATAATTTTTTCTAGATTTTTTTTCTAGATTTTTTTCTAGATTTTTTTTCTAGATTTTTTTTCTAGATTTTTTTTCTATAATTTTTTCTAGATTTTTTTTCTAGATTTTTTTTCTAGATTTTTTTCTAGATTTTTATTCTAGATTTTTTTTCTATAATTTTTTTCTAGATTTTTTTCTAGATTTTTTTCTAGATTTTTTTTCTAGATTTTTTTTTAGATTTTTTTTCTAGATTTTTTTCTAGATTTTTTTTCTAGATTTTTTTTCTAGATTTTTTTTCTAGATTTTTTTTCTAGATTTTTTTTCTAGATTTTTTTTCTAGATTTTTTTCTAGATTTTTTTTCTAGATTTTTTTTCTAGATTTTTTTTCTAGATTTTTTTTCTAGAATTTTTTCTAGAATTTTTTTCTCTAATTTTTTCTAGATTTTTTTTCTAGATTTTTTTTCTAGATTTTTTTTCTAGATTTTTTTTCTAGATTTTTTTTCTAGATTTTTTTCTAGATTTTTTTCTAGATTTTTTTTCTCTAATTTTTTCTAGATTTTTTTTCTAGATTTTTTTTCTAGATTTTTTTTCTAGATTTTTTTTCTAGATTTTTTTTCTAGATTTTTTTTCTAGATTTTTTTCTAGATTTTTTTTCTAGAATTTTTTCTAGATTTTTTTTCTAGATTTTTTTTCTATAATTTTTTCTAGATTTTTTTTCTAGATTTTTTTTTTTAGATTTTTTTCTAGATTTTTTTTCTAGATTTTTTTTCTAGATTTTTTTTCTAGATTTTTTTCTAGATTTTTTTTCTAGATTTTTTTCTAGATTTTTTTCTAGATTTTTTTTCTAGATTTTTTTTCTAGATTTTTTTTCTAGATTTTTTTTCTAGAATTTTTTCTAGATTTTTTTTCTAGATTTTTTTTCTAGATTTTTTTTCTAGATTTTTTTTCTAGAATTTTTTCTAGATTTTTTTTCTATAATTTTTTCTAGATTTTTTTTCTAGATTTTTTTCTAGATTTTTTTTCTAGATTTTTTTTCTAGATTTTTTTCTAGATTTTTTTTCTAGATTTTTTTCTAGATTTTTTTTCTAGATTTTTTTTCTAGATTTTTTTTCTAGATTTTTTTTCTAGATTTTTTTTCTAGATTTTTTTTCTAGATTTTTTTTCTAGATTTTTTTTCTAGATTTTTTTTCTAGAATTTTTTTCTAGATTTTTTTCTAGATTTTTTTCTAGATTTTTTTTCTAGATTTTTTTTTAGATTTTTTTTCTAGATTTTTTTCTAGATTTTTTTTCTAGATTTTTTTTCTAATTTTTTTTCTAGATTTTTTTTCTAGATTTTTTTTCTAGATTTTTTTTCTATAATTTTTTCTAGATTTTTTTTCTAGATTTTTTTTCTAGATTTTTTTTCTAGATTTTTTTTCTATAATTTTTTCTAGATTTTTTTTCTAGATTTTTTTTTTTTGATTTTTTTCTAGATTTTTTTTCTAGATTTTTTTTCTAGATTTTTTTTCTAGATTTTTTTCTAGATTTTTTTTCTAGAATTTTTTCTAGAATTTTTTTCTAGATTTTTTTTCTAGAATTTTTTCTAGATTTTTTTTTTAGATTTTTTTTCTAGATTTTTTTTCTAGAATTTTTTTCTAGATTTTTTTTCTAGATTTTTTTCTAGATTTTTTTCTAGATTTTTTTTCTAGATTTTTTTTCTAGATTTTTTTTCTAGATTTTTTTTCTAGATTTTTTTCTAGATTTTTTTCTAGATTTTTTTTCTAGATTTTTTTTCTAGATTTTTTTTCTAGATTTTTTTTCTAGAATTTTTTCTAGATTTTTTTTCTAGATTTTTTTTCTAGATTTTTTTTCTAGATTTTTTTTCTAGAATTTTTTCTAGATTTTTTTTCTATAATTTTTTCTAGATTTTTTTTCTAGATTTTTTTCTAGATTTTTTTTCTAGATTTTTTTTCTAGATTTTTTTCTAGATTTTTTTTCTAGATTTTTTTCTAGATTTTTTTTCTAGATTTTTTTTCTAGATTTTTTTTCTAGATTTTTTTTCTAGATTTTTTTTCTAGATTTTTTTTCTAGATTTTTTTTCTAGATTTTTTTTCTAGATTTTTTTTCTAGAATTTTTTTCTAGATTTTTTTTCTAGAATTTTTTCTAGATTTTTTTTCTAGATTTTTTTTCTAGATTTTTTTTCTAGATTTTTTTTCTAGATTTTTTTTCTATAATTTTTTTTCTAGATTTTTTTTCTAGATTTTTTTTCTAGATTTTTTTTCTATAATTTTTTCTAGATTTTTTTTCTAGATTTTTTTTCTAGATTTTTTTTCTAGATTTTTTTTCTAGATTTTTTTTCTAGATTTTTTTCTAGATTTTTTTTCTAGAATTTTTTCTAGATTTTTTTTCTAGATTTTTTTTCTATAATTTTTTCTAGATTTTTTTTCTAGATTTTTTTTTTTTGATTTTTTTCTAGATTTTTTTTCTAGATTTTTTTTCTAGATTTTTTTTCTAGATTTTTTTCTAGATTTTTTTTCTAGAATTTTTTCTAGAATTTTTTTCTAGATTTTTTTTCTAGAATTTTTTCTAGATTTTTTTTCTAGATTTTTTTTCTAGATTTTTTTTCTAGATTTTTTTCTAGATTTTTTTCTAGATTTTTTTTCTCTAATTTTTTCTAGATTTTTTTTCTAGATTTTTTTTCTAGATTTTTTTTCTAGATTTTTTTTCTAGATTTTTTTTCTAGATTTTTTTTCTAGATTTTTTTCTAGATTTTTTTTCTAGAATTTTTTCTAGATTTTTTTTCTAGATTTTTTTTCTATAATTTTTTCTAGATTTTTTTTCTCGATTTTTTTTTTTAGATTTTTTTCTAGATTTTTTTTCTAGATTTTTTTTCTAGATTTTTTTTCTAGATTTTTTTCTAGATTTTTTTTCTAGAATTTTTTCTAGAATTTTTTTCTAGATTTTTTTTCTAGAATTTTTTCTAGATTTTTTTTTTAGATTTTTTTTCTAGATTTTTTTTCTAGATTTTTTTTCTAGATTTTTTTTCTAGATTTTTTTCTAGATTTTTTTCTAGATTTTTTTTCTATAATTTTTTTCTAGATTTTTTTCTAGATTTTTTTTCTAGATTTTTTTCTAGATTTTTTTCTAGATTTTTTTTCTAGATTTTTTTTCTAGATTTTTTTTCTAGATTTTTTTTCTAGAATTTTTTCTAGATTTTTTTTCTAGATTTTTTTTCTAGATTTTTTTTCTAGATTTTTTTTCTAGAATTTTTTCTAGATTTTTTTTCTATAATTTTTTCTAGATTTTTTTTCTAGATTTTTTTCTAGATTTTTTTTCTAGATTTTTTTTCTAGATTTTTTTCTAGATTTTTTTTCTAGATTTTTTTCTAGATTTTTTTTCTAGATTTTTTTTCTAGATTTTTTTTCTAGATTTTTTTTCTAGATTTTTTTTCTAGATTTTTTTTCTAGATTTTTTTTCTAGATTTTTTTTCTAGATTTTTTTTCTAGATTTTTTTCTAGATTTTTTTCTAGATTTTTTTTCTAGATTTTTTTTTAGATTTTTTTTCTAGATTTTTTTCTAGATTTTTTTTCTAGATTTTTTTTCTAATTTTTTTTCTAGATTTTTTTTCTAGATTTTTTTTCTAGATTTTTTTTCTATAATTTTTTCTAGATTTTTTTTCTAGATTTTTTTTCTAGATTTTTTTTCTAGATTTTTTTTCTAGATTTTTTTTCTAGATTTTTTTCTAGATTTTTTTTCTAGAATTTTTTCTAGATTTTTTTTCTAGATTTTTTTTCTATAATTTTTTCTAGATTTTTTTTCTAGATTTTTTTTTTTTGATTTTTTTCTAGATTTTTTTTCTAGATTTTTTTTCTAGATTTTTTTTCTAGATTTTTTTCTAGATTTTTTTTCTAGAATTTTTTCTAGAATTTTTTTCTAGATTTTTTTTCTAGAATTTTTTCTAGATTTTTTTTTTAGATTTTTTTTCTAGATTTTTTTTCTAGATTTTTTTTCTAGATTTTTTTTCTAGATTTTTTTCTAGATTTTTTTCTAGATTTTTTTTCTATAATTTTTTTCTAGATTTTTTTCTAGATTTTTTTTCTAGATTTTTTTCTAGATTTTTTTCTAGATTTTTTTTCTAGATTTTTTTTCTAGATTTTTTTTCTAGATTTTTTTTCTAGAATTTTTTCTAGATTTTTTTTCTAGATTTTTTTTCTAGATTTTTTTTCTAGATTTTTTTTCTAGAATTTTTTCTAGATTTTTTTTCTATAATTTTTTCTAGATTTTTTTTCTAGATTTTTTTCTAGATTTTTTTTCTAGATTTTTTTTCTAGATTTTTTTCTAGATTTTTTTTCTAGATTTTTTTCTAGATTTTTTTTCTAGATTTTTTTTCTAGATTTTTTTTCTAGATTTTTTTTCTAGATTTTTTTTCTAGATTTTTTTTCTAGATTTTTTTTCTAGATTTTTTTTCTAGATTTTTTTTCTAGAATTTTTTTCTAGATTTTTTTTCTAGAATTTTTTCTAGATTTTTTTTCTAGATTTTTTTTCTAGATTTTTTTTCTAGATTTTTTTTCTAGATTTTTTTTCTATAATTTTTTTTCTAGATTTTTTTTCTAGATTTTTTTTCTAGATTTTTTTTCTATAATTTTTTCTAGATTTTTTTTCTAGATTTTTTTTCTAGATTTTTTTTCTAGATTTTTTTTCTAGATTTTTTTTCTAGATTTTTTTCTAGATTTTTTTTCTAGAATTTTTTCTAGATTTTTTTTCTAGATTTTTTTTCTATAATTTTTTCTAGATTTTTTTTCTAGATTTTTTTTTTTTGATTTTTTTCTAGATTTTTTTTCTAGATTTTTTTTCTAGATTTTTTTTCTAGATTTTTTTCTAGATTTTTTTTCTAGAATTTTTTCTAGAATTTTTTTCTAGATTTTTTTTCTAGAATTTTTTCTAGATTTTTTTTTTAGATTTTTTTTCTAGATTTTTTTTCTAGATTTTTTTTCTAGATTTTTTTTCTAGATTTTTTTCTAGATTTTTTTCTAGATTTTTTTTCTATAATTTTTTTCTAGATTTTTTTCTAGATTTTTTTTCTAGATTTTTTTCTAGATTTTTTTCTAGATTTTTTTTCTAGATTTTTTTTCTAGATTTTTTTTCTAGATTTTTTTTCTAGAATTTTTTCTAGATTTTTTTTCTAGATTTTTTTTCTAGATTTTTTTTCTAGATTTTTTTTCTAGAATTTTTTCTAGATTTTTTTTCTATAATTTTTTCTAGATTTTTTTTCTAGATTTTTTTCTAGATTTTTTTTCTAGATTTTTTTTCTAGATTTTTTTCTAGATTTTTTTTCTAGATTTTTTTCTAGATTTTTTTTCTAGATTTTTTTTCTAGATTTTTTTTCTAGATTTTTTTTCTAGATTTTTTTTCTAGATTTTTTTTCTAGATTTTTTTTCTAGATTTTTTTTCTAGATTTTTTTTCTAGATTTTTTTTCTAGAATTTTTTTCTAGATTTTTTTCTAGATTTTTTTTCTAGATTTTTTTTCTAGATTTTTTTTCTAGATTTTTTTTTCTAGAATTTTTTCTAGATTTTTTTTCTAGATTTTTTTTCTAGATTTTTTTTCTATAATTTTTTCTAGATTTTTTTTCTAGATTTTTTTTCTAGATTTTTTTTCTAGATTTTTTTCTAGATTTTTTTTCTAGATTTTTTTTCTAGATTTTTTTTCTAGATTTTTTTTCTAGAATTTTTTTCTAGATTTTTTTCTAGATTTTTTTTCTAGATTTTTTTTCTAGATTTTTTTTCTAGATTTTTTTTTCTAGAATTTTTTCTAGATTTTTTTTCTAGATTTTTTTTCTAGATTTTTTTTCTATAATTTTTTCTAGATTTTTTTTCTAGATTTTTTTTCTAGATTTTTTTCTAGATTTTTTTTCTAGATTTTTTTTCTATAATTTTTTTCTAGATTTTTTTCTAGATTTTTTTCTAGATTTTTTTTCTAGATTTTTTTTTAGATTTTTTTTCTAGATTTTTTTTCTAGATTTTTTTTCTATAATTTTTTCTAGATTTTTTTTCTAGATTTTTTTTTTTTGATTTTTTTCTAGATTTTTTTTCTAGATTTTTTTTCTAGATTTTTTTTCTAGATTTTTTTCTAGATTTTTTTTCTAGAATTTTTTCTAGAATTTTTTTCTAGATTTTTTTTCTAGAATTTTTTCTAGATTTTTTTTTTAGATTTTTTTTCTAGATTTTTTTTCTAGATTTTTTTTCTAGATTTTTTTTCTAGATTTTTTTCTAGATTTTTTTCTAGATTTTTTTTCTATAATTTTTTTCTAGATTTTTTTCTAGATTTATTTTCTAGATTTTTTTCTAGATTTTTTTCTAGATTTTTTTTCTAGATTTTTTTTCTAGATTTTTTTTCTAGATTTTTTTTCTAGAATTTTTTCTAGATTTTTTTTCTAGATTTTTTTTCTAGATTTTTTTTCTAGATTTTTTTTCTAGAATTTTTTCTAGATTTTTTTTCTATAATTTTTTCTGGATTTTTTTTCTAGATTTTTTTCTAGATTTTTTTTCTAGATTTTTTTTCTAGATTTTTTTCTAGATTTTTTTTCTAGATTTTTTTCTAGATTTTTTTTCTAGATTTTTTTTCTAGATTTTTTTTCTAGATTTTTTTTCTAGATTTTTGTTCTAGATTTTTTTTCTAGATTTTTTTTCTAGATTTTTTTTCTAGAATTTTTTTCTAGATTTTTTTCTAGATTTTTTTTCTAGATTTTTTTTCTAGATTTTTTTTCTAGATTTTTTTTTCTAGAATTTTTTCTAGATTTTTTTTCTAGATTTTTTTTCTAGATTTTTTTTCTATAATTTTTTCTAGATTTTTTTTCTAGATTTTTTTTCTAGATTTTTTTCTAGATTTTTTTTCTAGATTTTTTTTCTATAATTTTTTTCTAGATTTTATTCTAGATTTTTTTCTAGATTTTTTTTCTAGATTTTTTTTTAGATTTTTTTTCTAGATTTTTTTCTAGATTTTTTTTCTAGATTTTTTTTTAGATTTTTTTTCTAGATTTTTTTCTAGATTTTTTTTCTAGATTTTTTTTCTAGATTTTTTTTCTATAATTTTTTTCTAGATTTTTTTCTAGATTTTTTTTCTAGATTTTTTTTCTAGATTTTTTTTCTAGATTTTTTTTCTAGAATTTTTTCTAGATTTTTTTTCTAGATTTTTTTTCTAGATTTTTTTTCTAGATTTTTTTTCTATAATTTTTTCTAGATTTTTTTTCTAGATTTTTTTCTAGATTTTTTTTCTAGATTTTTTTTCTAGATTTTTTTCTAGATTTTTTTTCTAGATTTTTTTCTAGATTTTTTTTCTAGATTTTTTTTCTAGATTTTTTTTCTAGATTTTTTTTCTAGATTTTTTTTCTAGATTTTTTTTCTAGATTTTTTTTCTAGATTTTTTTTCTAGATTTTTTTTCTAGAATTTTTTTCTAGATTTTTTTCTAGATTTTTTTTCTAGATTTTTTTTCTAGATTTTTTTTCTAGATTTTTTTTCTAGAATTTTTTCTAGATTTTTTTTCTAGATTTTTTTTCTAGATTTTTTTTCTATAATTTTTTCTAGATTTTTTTTCTAGATTTTTTTTCTAGATTTTTTTCTAGATTTTTTTTCTAGATTTTTTTTCTATAATTTTTTTCTAGATTTTTTTCTAGATTTTTTTCTAGATTTTTTTTCTAGATTTTTTTTTAGATTTTTTTTCTAGATTTTTTTCTAGATTTTTTTTCTAGATTTTTTTTCTAGATTTTTTTTTAGATTTTTTTTCTAGATTTTTTTTCTAGATTTTTTTTCTAGATTTTTTTCTAGATTTTTTTTCTAGATTTTTTTTCTATAATTTTTTTCTAGATTTTTTTCTAGATTTTTTTTCTAGATTTTTTTTTAGATTTTTTTTCTAGATTTTTTTTCTAGAATTTTTTCTAGATTTTTTTTCTAGATTTTTTTTCTAGATTTTTTTTCTAGAATTTTTTCTAGATTTTTTTTCTAGATTTTTTTTCTAGATTTTTTTTCTATAATTTTTTCTAGATTTTTTTTCTAGATTTTTTTTCTAGATTTTTTTTCTAGATTTTTTTCTAGATTTTTTTTCTAGACTTTTTTCTAGAATTTTTTTCTAGATTTTTTTTCTAGAATTTTTTCTAGATTTTTTTTTTAGATTTTTTTTCTAGATTTTTTTTCTAGATTTTTTTTCTAGATTTTTTTTCTAGATTTTTTTCTAGATTTTTTTCTAGATTTTTTTTCTAGATTTTTTTTCTATAATTTTTTTCTAGATTTTTTTCTAGATTTTTTTCTAGATTTTTTTTCTAGATTTTTTTTTAGATTTTTTTTCTAGATTTTTTTCTAGATTTTTTTTCTCGATTTTTTTTTAGATTTTTTTTCTAGATTTTTTTCTAGATTTTTTTTCTAGATTTTTTTTCTAGATTTTTTTTCTATAATTTTTTTCTAGATTTTTTTCTAGATTTTTTTTCTAGATTTTTTTTCTAGATTTTTTTTCTAGATTTTTTTTCTAGAATTTTTTCTAGATTTTTTTTCTAGATTTTTTTTCTAGATTTTTTTTCTAGATTTTTTTTCTATAATTTTTTCTAGATTTTTTTTCTAGATTTTTTTCTAGATTTTTTTTCTAGATTTTTTTTCTAGATTTTTTTCTAGATTTTTTTTCTAGATTTTTTTCTAGATTTTTTTTCTAGATTTTTTTTCTAGATTTTTTTTCTAGATTTTTTTTCTAGATTTTTTTTCTAGATTTTTTTTCTAGATTTTTTTTCTAGATTTTTTTTCTAGAATTTTTTTCTAGATTTTTTTCTAGATTTTTTTTCTAGATTTTTTTTCTAGATTTTTTTTCTAGATTTTTTTTCTAGAATTTTTTCTAGATTTTTTTTCTAGATTTTTTTTCTAGATTTTTTTTCTATAATTTTTTCTAGATTTTTTTTCTAGATTTTTTTTCTAGATTTTTTTCTAGATTTTTTTTCTAGATTTTTTTTCTATAATTTTTTTCTAGATTTTTTTCTAGATTTTTTTCTAGATTTTTTTTCTAGATTTTTTTTTAGATTTTTTTTCTAGATTTTTTTCTAGATTTTTTTTCTAGATTTTTTTTTAGATTTTTTTTCTAGATTTTTTTCTAGATTTTTTTTCTAGATTTTTTTTCTAGATTTTTTTTCTATAATTTTTTTCTAGATTTTTTTCTAGATTTTTTTTCTAGATTTTTTTTCTAGATTTTTTTCTAGATTTTTTTTCTAGATTTTTTTTCTATAATTTTTTTCTAGATTTTTTTCTAGATTTTTTTCTAGATTTTTTTTCTAGATTTTTTTTTAGATTTTTTTTCTAGATTTTTTTCTAGATTTTTTTTCTAGATTTTTTTTCTAGATTTTTTTTTAGATTTTTTTTCTAGATTTTTTTTCTAGATTTTTTTTCTAGATTTTTTTCTAGATTTTTTTTCTAGATTTTTTTTCTATAATTTTTTTCTAGATTTTTTTCTAGATTTTTTTTCTAGATTTTTTTTTAGATTTTTTTTCTAGATTTTTTTTCTAGAATTTTTTCTAGATTTTTTTTCTAGATTTTTTTTCTAGATTTTTTTTCTAGAATTTTTTCTAGATTTTTTTTCTAGATTTTTTTTCTAGATTTTTTTTCTATAATTTTTTTCTAGATTTTTTTCTAGATTTTTTTTCTAGATTTTTTTTCTAGATTTTTTTCTAGATTTTTTTTCTAGATTTTTTTTCTATAATTTTTTTCTAGATTTTTTTCTAGATTTTTTTCTAGATTTTTTTTCTAGATTTTTTTTTAGATTTTTTTTCTAGATTTTTTTCTAGATTTTTTTTCTAGATTTTTTTTCTAGATTTTTTTTTAGATTTTTTTTCTAGATTTTTTTTCTAGATTTTTTTTCTAGATTTTTTTCTAGATTTTTTTTCTAGATTTTTTTTCTATAATTTTTTTCTAGATTTTTTTCTAGATTTTTTTTCTAGATTTTTTTTTAGATTTTTTTTCTAGATTTTTTTTCTAGAATTTTTTCTAGATTTTTTTTCTAGATTTTTTTTCTAGATTTTTTTTCTAGAATTTTTTCTAGATTTTTTTTCTAGATTTTTTTTCTAGATTTTTTTTCTATAATTTTTTCTAGATTTTTTTTCTAGATTTTTTTTCTAGATTTTTTTTCTAGATTTTTTTCTAGATTTTTTTTCTAGAATTTTTTCTAGAATTTTTTTCTAGATTTTTTTTCTAGAATTTTTTCTAGATTTTTTTTTTAGATTTTTTTTCTAGATTTTTTTTCTAGATTTTTTTTCTAGATTTTTTTTCTAGATTTTTTTCTAGATTTTTTTCTAGATTTTTTTTCTAGATTTTTTTTCTATAATTTTTTTCTAGATTTTTTTCTAGATTTTTTTCTAGATTTTTTTTCTAGATTTTTTTTTAGATTTTTTTTCTAGATTTTTTTCTAGATTTTTTTTCTCGATTTTTTTTTAGATTTTTTTTCTAGATTTTTTTCTAGATTTTTTTTCTAGATTTTTTTTCTAGATTTTTTTTCTATAATTTTTTTCTAGATTTTTTTCTAGATTTTTTTTCTAGATTTTTTTTCTAGATTTTTTTTCTAGATTTTTTTTCTAGAATTTTTTCTAGATTTTTTTTCTAGATTTTTTTTCTAGATTTTTTTTCTAGATTTTTTTTCTATAATTTTTTCTAGATTTTTTTTCTAGATTTTTTTCTAGATTTTTTTTCTAGATTTTTTTTCTAGATTTTTTTCTAGATTTTTTTTCTAGATTTTTTTCTAGATTTTTTTTCTAGATTTTTTTTCTAGATTTTTTTTCTAGATTTTTTTTCTAGATTTTTTTTCTAGATTTTTTTTCTAGATTTTTTTTCTAGATTTTTTTTCTAGAATTTTTTTCTAGATTTTTTTCTAGATTTTTTTTCTAGATTTTTTTTCTAGATTTTTTTTCTAGATTTTTTTTCTAGAATTTTTTCTAGATTTTTTTTCTAGATTTTTTTTCTAGATTTTTTTTCTATAATTTTTTCTAGATTTTTTTTCTAGATTTTTTTTCTAGATTTTTTTCTAGATTTTTTTTCTAGATTTTTTTTCTATAATTTTTTTCTAGATTTTTTTCTAGATTTTTTTCTAGATTTTTTTTCTAGATTTTTTTTTAGATTTTTTTTCTAGATTTTTTTCTAGATTTTTTTTCTAGATTTTTTTTTAGATTTTTTTTCTAGATTTTTTTCTAGATTTTTTTTCTAGATTTTTTTTCTAGATTTTTTTTCTATAATTTTTTTCTAGATTTTTTTCTAGATTTTTTTTCTAGATTTTTTTTCTAGATTTTTTTTCTAGATTTTTTTTCTAGAATTTTTTCTAGATTTTTTTTCTAGATTTTTTTTCTAGATTTTTTTTCTAGAATTTTTTCTAGATTTTTTTTCTAGATTTTTTTTCTAGATTTTTTTTCTATAATTTTTTCTAGATTTTTTTTCTAGATTTTTTTTCTAGATTTTTTTTCTAGATTTTTTTCTAGATTTTTTTTCTAGAATTTTTTCTAGAATTTTTTTCTAGATTTTTTTTCTAGAATTTTTTCTAGATTTTTTTTTTAGATTTTTTTTCTAGATTTTTTTTCTAGATTTTTTTTCTAGATTTTTTTTCTAGATTTTTTTCTAGATTTTTTTCTAGATTTTTTTTCTATAATTTTTTTCTAGATTTTTTTCTAGATTTTTTTTCTAGATTTTTTTCTAGATTTTTTTCTAGATTTTTTTTCTAGATTTTTTTTCTAGATTTTCTTTCTAGATTTTTTTTCTAGAATTTTTTCTAGATTTTTTTTCTATAATTTTTTCTAGATTTTTTTTCTAGATTTTTTTCTAGATTTTTTTTCTAGATTTTTTTTCTAGATTTTTTTCTAGATTTTTTTTCTAGATTTTTTTCTAGATTTTTTTTCTAGATTTTTTTTCTAGATTTTTTTTCTAGATTTTTTTTCTAGATTTTTTTTCTAGATTTTTTTTCTAGATTTTTTTTCTAATTTTTTTTCTAGATTTTTTTTCTAGATTTTTTTTCTAGATTTTTTTTCTATAATTTTTTCTAGATTTTTTTTCTCTAATTTTTTCTAGATTTTTTTTCTAGATTTTTTTTCTAGATTTTTTTTCTAGATTTTTTTTCTAGATTTTTTTTCTAGATTTTTTTTCTAGAATTTTTTCTAGATTTTTTTTCTAGATTTTTTTTCTAGAATTTTTTCTAGATTTTTTTTCTAGATTTTTTTTTTTAGATTTTTTTCTAGATTTTTTTTCTAGATTTTTTTTCTAGATTTTTTTTCTAGATTTTTTTCTAGATTTTTTTTCTAGAATTTTTTCTAGAATTTTTTTCTAGATTTTTTTTCTAGAATTTTTTCTAGATTTTTTTTTTAGATTTTTTTTCTAGATTTTTTTTCTAGATTTTTTTTCTAGATTTTTTTTCTAGATTTTTTTCTAGATTTTTTTCTAGATTTTTTTTCTATAATTTTTTTCTAGATTTTTTTCTAGATTTTTTTTCTAGATTTTTTTCTAGATTTTTTTCTAGATTTTTTTTCTAGATTTTTTTTCTAGATTTTTTTTCTAGATTTTTTTTCTATAATTTTTTCTAGATTTTTTTTCTAGATTTTTTTTCTAGATTTTTTTTCTAGATTTTTTTTCTAGAATTTTTTCTAGATTTTTTTTCTATAATTTTTTCTAGATTTTTTTTCTAGATTTTTTTCTAGATTTTTTTTCTAGATTTTTTTTCTAGATTTTTTTCTAGATTTTTTTTCTAGATTTTTTTCTAGATTTTTTTTCTAGATTTTTTTTCTAGATTTTTTTTCTAGAATTTTTTTCTAGATTTTTTTCTAGATTTTTTTTCTAGATTTTTTTTCTAGATTTTTTTTCTAGATTTTTTTTTCTAGAATTTTTTCTAGATTTTTTTTCTAGATTTTTTTTCTAGATTTTTTTTCTAGATTTTTTTTCTAGATTTTTTTTCTAGAATTTTTTCTAGATTTTTTTTCTAGATTTTTTTTCTAGATTTTTTTTCTAGATTTTTTTTCTATAATTTTTTCTAGATTTTTTTTCTAGATTTTTTTCTAGATTTTTTTTCTAGATTTTTTTTCTAGATTTTTTTCTAGATTTTTTTTCTAGATTTTTTTCTAGATTTTTTTTCTAGATTTTTTTTCTAGATTTTTTTTCTAGATTTTTTTTCTAGATTTTTTTTCTAGATTTTTTTTCTAGATTTTTTTTCTAGATTTTTTTTCTAGATTTTTTTTCTAGATTTTTTTTCTAGATTTTTTTTCTAGATTTTTTTTCTAGATTTTTTTTCTAGAATTTTTTTCTAGATTTTTTTCTAGATTTTTTTTCTAGATTTTTTTTCTAGATTTTTTTTCTAGATTTTTTTTCTAGATTTTTTTTCTATAATTTTTTTCTAGATTTTTTTCTAGATTTTTTTCTAGATTTTTTTTCTAGATTTTTTTTTAGATTTTTTTTCTAGATTTTTTTCTAGATTTTTTTTCTAGATTTTTTTTTAGATTTTTTTTCTAGATTTTTTTCTAGATTTTTTTTCTAGATTTTTTTTCTAGATTTTTTTTCTAGATTTTTTTTCTAGATTTTTTTTCTAGAATTTTTTCTAGATTTTTTTTCTAGATTTTTTTTCTAGATTTTTTTTCTAGAATTTTTTCTAGATTTTTTTTCTAGATTTTTTTTCTAGATTTTTTTTCTATAATTTTTTCTAGATTTTTTTTCTAGATTTTTTTTCTAGATTTTTTTCTAGATTTTTTTTCTAGATTTTTTTTCTAGATTTTTTTTCTAGATTTTTTTTCTAGAATTTTTTCTAGATTTTTTTTCTAGATTTTTTTTCTAGATTTTTTTTCTAGATTTTTTTTCTAGAATTTTTTCTAGATTTTTTTTCTATAATTTTTTCTAGATTTTTTTTCTAGATTTTTTTCTAGATTTTTTTTCTAGATTTTTTTCTAGATTTTTTTTCTAGATTTTTTTTCTAGATTTTTTTTCTAGAATTTTTTCTAGAATTTTTTTCTAGATTTTTTTTCTAGATTTTTTTTCTATAATTTCTTCTAGATTTTTTTTCTAGATTTTTTTTCTAGATTTTTTTCTAGATTTTTTTTCTAGATTTTTTTTCTATAATTTTTTTCTAGATTTTTTTCTAGATTTTTTTTCTAGATTTTTTTTCTAGATTTTTTTTCTAGATTTTTTTCTAGATTTTTTTTCTAGAATTTTTTCTAGATTTTTTTTCTAGATTTTTTTTCTATAATTTTTTCTAGATTTTTTTTCTAGATTTTTTTTTCTAGATTTTTTTCTAGATTTTTTTTCTAGATTTTTTTCTAGATTTTTTTTCTATAATTTTTTCTGGATTTTTTTTCTAGAATTTTTTTCTAGATTTTTTTCTAGATTTTTTTTCTAGATTTTTTTTCTAGATTTTTTTTCTAGAATTTTTTCTAGATTTTTTTTCTAGATTTGTTTTCTAGATTTTTTTTCTATAATTTTTTCTAGATTTTTTTTCTAGATTTTTTTTTCTAGATTTTTTTCTAGATTTTTTTTCTAGATTTTTTTTCTATAATTTTTTCTAGATTTTTTTTCTAGATTTTTTTTCTAGATTTTTTTTCTAGATTTTTTTTTCTAGATTTTTTTTCTAGAATTTTTTCTAGATTTTTTTTCTAGATTTTTTTCTAGATTTTTTTTCTAGATTTTTTTTCTAGAATTTTTTCTAGATTTTTTTTCTATAATTTTTTCTAGATTTTTTTTCTAGATTTTTTTCTAGATTTTTTTTCTAGATTTTTTTTCTAGATTTTTTTTCTATAATTTTTTTCTAGATTTTTTTCTAGATTTTTTTTCTAGATTTTTTTTCTAGATTTTTTTTCTAGATTTTTTTTCTAGATTTTTTTTCTAGAATTTTTTCTAGATTTTTTTTCTAGATTTTTTTCGAGATTTTTTTTCTAGATTTTTTTTCTAGAATTTTTTCTAGATTTTTTTTCTATAATTTTTTCTAGATTTTTTTTCTAGATTTTTTTCTAGATTTTTTTTCTAGATTTTTTTTCTAGATTTTTTTTCTATAATTTTTTTCTAGATTTTTTTCTAGATTTTTTTTCTAGATTTTTTTTCTAGATTTTTTTTCTAGATTTTTTTTCTAGATTTTTTTTCTAGAATTTTTTCTAGATTTTTTTTCTAGATTTTTTTTCTAGATTTTTTTTCTATAATTTTTTCTAGATTTTTTTTCTAGATTTTTTTTCTATAATTTCTTCTAGATTTTTTTTCTAGATTTTTTTTCTAGATTTTTTTCTAGATTTTTTTTCTAGATTTTTTTTCTATAATTTTTTTCTAGATTTTTTTCTAGATTTTTTTCTAGATTTTTTTTCTAGATTTTTTTTTAGATTTTTTTTCTAGATTTTTTTCTAGATTTTTTTTCTAGATTTTTTTTCTAATTTTTTTTCTAGATTTTTTTTCTAGTTTTTTTTTCTAGATTTTTTTTCTATAATTTTTTCTAGATTTTTTTTCTATAATTTTTTCTAGATTTTTTTTCTAGATTTTTTTTCTAGATTTTTTTTCTAGATTTTTTTCTAGATTTTTTTTCTAGATTTTTTTTCTAGTTTTTTTTTCTAGATTTTTTTCTAGATTTTTTTTCTAGAATTTTTTCTAGATTTTTTTTCTAGATTTTTTTTCTATAATTTTTTCTAGATTTTTTTTCTAGATTTTTTTTTCTAGATTTTTTTCTAGATTTTTTTTCTAGATTTTTTTTCTAGATTTTTTTTCTAGATTTTTTTCTAGATTTTTTTTCTAGAATTTTTTCTAGAATTTTTTTCTAGATTTTTTTTCTAGATTTTTTTTCTATAATTTTTTTCTAGATTTTTTTCTAGATTTTTTTTCTATAATTTTTTCTGGATTTTTTTTCTAGAATTTTTTTCTAGATTTTTTTCTAGATTTTTTTTCTAGATTTTTTTTCTAGATTTTTTTTCTAGAATTTTTTCTAGATTTTTTTTCTAGATTTGTTTTCTAGATTTTTTTTCTATAATTTTTTCTAGATTTTTTTTCTAGATTTTTTTTTCTAGATTTTTTTCTAGATTTTTTTTCTAGATTTTTTTCTAGATTTTTTTTCTAGATTTTTTTCTAGATTTTTTTTCTAGATTTTTTTTCTAGATTTTTTTTCTAGAATTTTTTCTAGATTTTTTTTCTATAATTTTTTCTGGATTTTTTTTCTAGAATTTTTTTCTAGATTTTTTTCTAGATTTTTTTTCTAGATTTTTTTTCTAGATTTTTTTTCTAGAATTTTTTCTAGATTTTTTTTCTAGATTTGTTTTCTAGATTTTTTTTCTATAATTTTTTCTAGATTTTTTTTCTAGATTTTTTTTTCTAGATTTTTTTCTAGATTTTTTTTCTAGATTTTTTTTCTAGATTTTTTTCTAGATTTTTTTTCTAGATTTTTTTTCTATAATTTTTTCTAGATTTTTTTTCTAGATTTTTTTTCTAGATTTTTTTTCTAGATTTTTTTTCTAGATTTTTTTTCTAGAATTTTTTCTAGATTTTTTTTCTAGATTTTTTTCTAGATTTTTTTTCTAGATTTTTTTTCTAGAATTTTTTCTAGATTTTTTTTCTATAATTTTTTCTAGATTTTTTTTCTAGATTTTTTTCTAGATTTTTTTTCTAGATTTTTTTTCTAGATTTTTTTTCTATAATTTTTTTCTAGATTTTTTTCTAGATTTTTTTTCTAGATTTTTTTTCTAGATTTTTTTTCTAGAATTTTTTCTAGATTTTTTTTCTAGATTTTTTTTCTAGATTTTTTTTCTATAATTTTTTCTAGATTTTTTTTCTAGATTTTTTTTCTAGAATTTTTTCTAGATTTTTTTTCTAGATTTTTTTTCTAGATTTTTTTTCTAGATTTTTTTTCTAGAATTTTTTCTAGATTTTTTTTCTATAATTTTTTCTAGATTTTTTTTCTAGATTTTTTTCTAGATTTTTTTTCTAGATTTTTTTTCTAGATTTTTTTCTAGATTTTTTTTCTAGATTTTTTTCTAGATTTTTTTTCTAGATTTTTTTTCTAGATTTTTTTTCTAGAATTTTTTTCTAGATTTTTTTCTAGATTTTTTTTCTAGATTTTTTTTCTAGATTTTTTTTCTAGATTTTTTTTTCTAGAATTTTTTCTAGATTTTTTTTCTAGATTTTTTTTCTAGATTTTTTTTCTAGATTTTTTTTCTAGATTTTTTTTCTAGAATTTTTTCTAGATTTTTTTTCTAGATTTTTTTTCTAGATTTTTTTTCTAGATTTTTTTTCTATAATTTTTTCTAGATTTTTTTTCTAGATTTTTTTCTAGATTTTTTTTCTAGATTTTTTTTCTAGATTTTTTTCTAGATTTTTTTTCTAGATTTTTTTCTAGATTTTTTTTCTAGATTTTTTTTCTAGATTTTTTTTCTAGATTTTTTTTCTAGATTTTTTTTCTAGATTTTTTTTCTAGATTTTTTTTCTAGATTTTTTTTCTAGATTTTTTTTCTAGAATTTTTTTCTAGATTTTTTTCTAGATTTTTTTTCTAGATTTTTTTTCTAGATTTTTTTTCTAGATTTTTTTTCTAGAATTTTTTCTAGATTTTTTTTCTAGATTTTTTTTCTAGATTTTTTTTCTATAATTTTTTCTAGATTTTTTTTCTAGATTTTTTTTCTAGATTTTTTTCTAGATTTTTTTTCTAGATTTTTTTTCTATAATTTTTTTCTAGATTTTTTTCTAGATTTTTTTCTAGATTTTTTTTCTAGATTTTTTTTTAGATTTTTTTTCTAGATTTTTTTCTAGATTTTTTTTCTAGATTTTTTTTTAGATTTTTTTTCTAGATTTTTTTCTAGATTTTTTTTCTAGATTTTTTTTCTAGATTTTTTTTCTATAATTTTTTTCTAGATTTTTTTCTAGATTTTTTTTCTAGATTTTTTTTCTAGATTTTTTTTCTAGATTTTTTTTCTAGAATTTTTTCTAGATTTTTTTTCTAGATTTTTTTTCTAGATTTTTTTTCTAGAATTTTTTCTAGATTTTTTTTCTAGATTTTTTTTCTAGATTTTTTTTCTATAATTTTTTCTAGATTTTTTTTCTAGATTTTTTTTCTAGATTTTTTTCTAGATTTTTTTTCTAGATTTTTTTTCTAGATTTTTTTTCTAGATTTTTTTTCTAGAATTTTTTCTAGATTTTTTTTCTAGATTTTTTTTCTAGATTTTTTTTCTAGATTTTTTTTCTAGAATTTTTTCTAGATTTTTTTTCTATAATTTTTTCTAGATTTTTTTTCTAGATTTTTTTCTAGATTTTTTTTCTAGATTTTTTTCTAGATTTTTTTTCTAGATTTTTTTTCTAGATTTTTTTTCTAGAATTTTTTCTAGAATTTTTTTCTAGATTTTTTTTCTAGATTTTTTTTCTATAATTTCTTCTAGATTTTTTTTCTAGATTTTTTTTCTAGATTTTTTTCTAGATTTTTTTTCTAGATTTTTTTTCTATAATTTTTTTCTAGATTTTTTTCTAGATTTTTTTCTAGATTTTTTTTCTAGATTTTTTTTTAGATTTTTTTTCTAGATTTTTTTCTAGATTTTTTTTCTAGATTTTTTTTCTAATTTTTTTTCTAGATTTTTTTTCTAGATTTTTTTTCTAGATTTTTTTTCTATAATTTTTTCTAGATTTTTTTTCTCTAATTTTTTCTAGATTTTTTTTCTAGATTTTTTTTCTAGATTTTTTTTCTAGATTTTTTTCTAGATTTTTTTTCTAGATTTTTTTTCTAGATTTTTTTTCTAGATTTTTTTCTAGATTTTTTTTCTAGAATTTTTTCTAGATTTTTTTTCTAGATTTTTTTTCTATAATTTTTTCTAGATTTTTTTTCTAGATTTTTTTTTCTAGATTTTTTTCTAGATTTTTTTTCTAGATTTTTTTCTAGATTTTTTTTCTATAATTTTTTCTGGATTTTTTTTCTAGAATTTTTTTCTAGATTTTTTTCTAGATTTTTTTTCTAGATTTTTTTTCTAGATTTTTTTTCTAGAATTTTTTCTAGATTTTTTTTCTAGATTTGTTTTCTAGATTTTTTTTCTATAATTTTTTCTAGATTTTTTTTCTAGATTTTTTTTTCTAGATTTTTTTCTAGATTTTTTTTCTAGATTTTTTTTCTATAATTTTTTCTAGATTTTTTTTCTAGATTTTTTTTCTAGATTTTTTTTCTAGATTTTTTTTTCTAGATTTTTTTTCTAGAATTTTTTCTAGATTTTTTTTCTAGATTTTTTTCTAGATTTTTTTTCTAGATTTTTTTTCTAGAATTTTTTCTAGATTTTTTTTCTATAATTTTTTCTAGATTTTTTTTCTAGATTTTTTTCTAGATTTTTTTTCTAGATTTTTTTTCTAGATTTTTTTTCTATAATTTTTTTCTAGATTTTTTTCTAGATTTTTTTTCTAGATTTTTTTTCTAGATTTTTTTTCTAGATTTTTTTTCTAGATTTTTTTTCTAGAATTTTTTCTAGATTTTTTTTCTAGATTTTTTTCGAGATTTTTTTTCTAGATTTTTTTTCTAGAATTTTTTCTAGATTTTTTTTCTATAATTTTTTCTAGATTTTTTTTCTAGATTTTTTTCTAGATTTTTTTTCTAGATTTTTTTTCTAGATTTTTTTTCTATAATTTTTTTCTAGATTTTTTTCTAGATTTTTTTTCTAGATTTTTTTTCTAGATTTTTTTTCTAGATTTTTTTTCTAGATTTTTTTTCTAGAATTTTTTCTAGATTTTTTTTCTAGATTTTTTTTCTAGATTTTTTTTCTATAATTTTTTCTAGATTTTTTTTCTAGATTTTTTTTCTATAATTTCTTCTAGATTTTTTTTCTAGATTTTTTTTCTAGATTTTTTTCTAGATTTTTTTTCTAGATTTTTTTTCTATAATTTTTTTCTAGATTTTTTTCTAGATTTTTTTCTAGATTTTTTTTCTAGATTTTTTTTTAGATTTTTTTTCTAGATTTTTTTCTAGATTTTTTTTCTAGATTTTTTTTCTAATTTTTTTTCTAGATTTTTTTTCTAGATTTTTTTTCTAGATTTTTTTTCTATAATTTTTTCTAGATTTTTTTTCTATAATTTTTTCTAGATTTTTTTTCTAGATTTTTTTTCTAGATTTTTTTTCTAGATTTTTTTCTAGATTTTTTTTCTAGATTTTTTTTCTAGATTTTTTTTCTAGATTTTTTTCTAGATTTTTTTTCTAGAATTTTTTCTAGATTTTTTTTCTAGATTTTTTTTCTATAATTTTTTCTAGATTTTTTTTCTAGATTTTTTTTTCTAGATTTTTTTCTAGATTTTTTTTCTAGATTTTTTTTCTAGATTTTTTTTCTATAATTTTTTTCTAGATTTTTTTCTAGATTTTTTTTCTAGATTTTTTTCTAGATTTTTTTTCTAGATTTTTTTTCTAGATTTTTTTTCTAGAATTTTTTCTAGATTTTTTTTCTATAATTTTTTCTGGATTTTTTTTCTAGAATTTTTTTCTAGATTTTTTTCTAGATTTTTTTTCTAGATTTTTTTTCTAGATTTTTTTTCTAGAATTTTTTCTAGATTTTTTTTCTAGAATTTTTTCTAGATTTTCTTTCTAGATTTTTTTCTAGATTTTTTTTCTAGATTTTTTTTCTAGAATTTTTTCTAGATTTTTTTTCTATAATTTTTTCTAGATTTTTTTTCTAGATTTTTTTCTAGATTTTTTTTCTAGATTTTTTTTCTAGATTTTTTTTCTATAATTTTTTTCTAGATTTTTTTCTAGATTTTTTTTCTAGATTTTTTTTCTAGATTTTTTTTCTAGATTTTTTTTCTAGATTTTTTTTCTAGAATTTTTTCTAGATTTTTTTTCTAGATTTTTTTCTAGATTTTTTTTCTAGATTTTTTTTCTATAATTTTTTCTAGATTTTTTTTCTATAATTTTTTCTAGATTTTTTTTCTAGATTTTTTTCTAGATTTTTTTTCTAGATTTTTTTTCTAGATTTTTTTTCTATAATTTTTTTCTAGATTTTTTTCTAGATTTTTTTTCTAGATTTTTTTTCTAGATTTTTTTTCTAGATTTTTTTTCTAGAATTTTTTCTAGATTTTTTTTCTAGATTTTTTTTCTAGATTTTTTTTCTAGAATTTTTTCTAGATTTTTTTTCTAGATTTTTTTTCTATAATTTTTTCTAGATTTTTTTTCTAGATTTTTTTCTAGATTTTTTTTCTAGAATTTTTTCTAGATTTTTTTTCTAGATTTTTTTTCTATAATTTTTTCTAGATTTTTTTTCTAGATTTTTTTTTCTAGATTTTTTTCTAGATTTTTTTTCTAGATTTTTTTTCTAGATTTTTTTTCTAGATTTTTTTCTAGATTTTTTTTCTAGAATTTTTTCTAGAATTTTTTTCTAGATTTTTTTTCTAGATTTTTTTTCTATAATTTTTTTCTAGATTTTTTTCTAGATTTTTTTTCTAGAATTTTTTCTAGATTTTTTTTCTAGATTTTTTTTCTATAATTTTTTCTAGATTTTTTTTCTAGATTTTTTTTTCTAGATTTTTTTCTAGATTTTTTTTCTAGATTTTTTTTCTAGATTTTTTTTCTAGATTTTTTTTCTAGATTTTTTTTCTATAATTTTTTTCTAGATTTTTTTCTAGATTTTTTTTCTAGATTTTTTTCTAGATTTTTTTTCTAGATTTTTTTTCTAGATTTTTTTTCTAGAATTTTTTCTAGATTTTTTTTCTATAATTTTTTCTGGATTTTTTTTCTAGAATTTTTTTCTAGATTTTTTTCTAGATTTTTTTTCTAGATTTTTTTTCTAGATTTTTTTTCTAGAATTTTTTCTAGATTTTTTTTCTAGATTTGTTTTCTAGATTTTTTTTCTATAATTTTTTCTAGATTTTTTTTCTAGATTTTTTTTTCTAGATTTTTTTCTAGATTTTTTTTCTAGATTTTTTTTCTAGATTTTTTTCTAGATTTTTTTTCTAGATTTTTTTTCTATAATTTTTTCTAGATTTTTTTTCTAGATTTTTTTTCTAGATTTTTTTTCTAGAATTTTTTCTAGATTTTTTTTCTAGATTTTTTTCTAGATTTTTTTTCTAGATTTTTTTTCTAGAATTTTTTCTAGATTTTTTTTCTATAATTTTTTCTAGATTTTTTTTCTAGATTTTTTTCTAGATTTTTTTTCTAGATTTTTTTTCTAGATTTTTTTTCTATAATTTTTTTCTAGATTTTTTTCTAGATTTTTTTTCTAGATTTTTTTTCTAGATTTTTTTTCTAGATTTTTTTTCTAGATTTTTTTTCTAGAATTTTTTCTAGATTTTTTTCTAGATTTTTTTCTAGATTTTTTTTCTAGATTTTTTTTCTATAATTTTTTCTAGATTTTTTTTCTATAATTTTTTCTAGATTTTTTTTCTAGATTTTTTTCTAGATTTTTTTTCTAGATTTTTTTTCTAGATTTTTTTTCTATAATTTTTTTCTAGATTTTTTTCTAGATTTTTTTTCTAGATTTTTTTGTCTAGATTTTTTTTCTAGATTTTTTTTCTAGAATTTTTTCTAGATTTTTTTTCTAGATTTTTTTTCTAGATTTTTTTTCTAGAATTTTTTCTAGATTTTTTTTCTAGATTTTTTTTCTAGATTTTTTTTCTAGATTTTTTTTCTAGATTTTTTTTCTAGAATTTTTTCTAGATTTTTTTTCTAGATTTGTTTTCTAGATTTTTTTTCTATAATTTTTTCTAGATTTTTTTTCTAGATTTTTTTTTCTAGATTTTTTTCTAGATTTTTTTTCTAGATTTTTTTTCTATAATTTTTTCTAGATTTTTTTTCTAGATTTTTTTCTATAATTTTTTTCTAGATTTTTTTCTAGATTTTTTTTCTAGATTTTTTTTCTAGATTTTTTTTCTAGATTTTTTTTCTAGAATTTTTTCTAGATTTTTTTTCTAGATTTTTTTTCTAGATTTTTTTTCTATAATTTTTTCTAGATTTTTTTTCTAGATTTTTTTTCTATAATTTTTTCTAGATTTTTTTTCTAGATTTTTTTCTAGATTTTTTTTCTAGAATTTTTTCTAGATTTTTTTTCTAGATTTTTTTTCTATAATTTTTTCTAGATTTTTTTTCTAGATTTTTTTTTCTAGATTTTTTTCTAGATTTTTTTTCTAGATTTTTTTTCTAGATTTTTTTTCTAGATTTTTTTCTAGATTTTTTTTCTAGAATTTTTTCTAGAATTTTTTTCTAGATTTTTTTTCTAGATTTTTTTTCTATAATTTTTTTCTAGATTTTTTTCTAGATTTTTTTTCTAGAATTTTTTCTAGATTTTTTTTCTAGATTTTTTTTCTATAATTTTTTCTAGATTTTTTTTCTAGATTTTTTTTTCTAGATTTTTTTCTAGATTTTTTTTCTAGATTTTTTTTCTAGATTTTTTTTCTAGATTTTTTTCTAGATTTTTTTTCTAGAATTTTTTCTAGAATTTTTTTCTAGATTTTTTTTCTAGATTTTTTTTCTATAATTTTTTTCTAGATTTTTTTCTAGATTTTTTTTCTAGATTTTTTTCTAGATTTTTTTTCTAGATTTTTTTTCTAGATTTTTTTTCTAGAATTTTTTCTAGATTTTTTTTCTATAATTTTTTCTGGATTTTTTTTCTAGAATTTTTTTCTAGATTTTTTTCTAGATTTTTTTTCTAGATTTTTTTTCTAGATTTTTTTTCTAGAATTTTTTCTAGATTTTTTTTCTAGATTTGTTTTCTAGATTTTTTTTCTATAATTTTTTCTAGATTTTTTTTCTAGATTTTTTTTTCTAGATTTTTTTCTAGATTTTTTTTCTAGATTTTTTTTCTAGATTTTTTTCTAGATTTTTTTTCTAGATTTTTTTTCTATAATTTTTTCTAGATTTTTTTTCTAGATTTTTTTTCTAGATTTTTTTTCTAGATTTTTTTTCTAGATTTTTTTTCTAGAATTTTTTCTAGATTTTTTTTCTAGATTTTTTTCTAGATTTTTTTTCTAGATTTTTTTTCTAGAATTTTTTCTAGATTTTTTTTCTATAATTTTTTCTAGATTTTTTTTCTAGATTTTTTTCTAGATTTTTTTTCTAGATTTTTTTTCTAGATTTTTTTTCTATAATTTTTTTCTAGATTTTTTTCTAGATTTTTTTTCTAGATTTTTTTTCTAGATTTTTTTTCTAGATTTTTTTTCTAGATTTTTTTTCTAGAATTTTTTCTAGATTTTTTTCTAGATTTTTTTCTAGATTTTTTTTCTAGATTTTTTTTCTATAATTTTTTCTAGATTTTTTTTCTATAATTTTTTCTAGATTTTTTTTCTAGATTTTTTTCTAGATTTTTTTTCTAGATTTTTTTTCTAGATTTTTTTTCTATAATTTTTTTCTAGATTTTTTTCTAGATTTTTTTTCTAGATTTTTTTGTCTAGATTTTTTTTCTAGATTTTTTTTCTAGAATTTTTTCTAGATTTTTTTTCTAGATTTTTTTTCTAGATTTTTTTTCTAGAATTTTTTCTAGATTTTTTTTCTAGATTTTTTTTCTAGATTTTTTTTCTAGATTTTTTTTCTAGATTTTTTTTCTAGAATTTTTTCTAGATTTTTTTTCTAGATTTGTTTTCTAGATTTTTTTTCTATAATTTTTTCTAGATTTTTTTTCTAGATTTTTTTTTCTAGATTTTTTTCTAGATTTTTTTTCTAGATTTTTTTTCTAGATTTTTTTCTAGATTTTTTTTCTAGATTTTTTTTCTATAATTTTTTCTAGATTTTTTTTCTAGATTTTTTTTCTAGATTTTTTTTCTAGATTTTTTTTCTAGATTTTTTTTCTAGAATTTTTTCTAGATTTTTTTTCTAGATTTTTTTCTAGATTTTTTTTCTAGATTTTTTTTCTAGAATTTTTTCTAGATTTTTTTTCTATAATTTTTTCTAGATTTTTTTTCTAGATTTTTTTTCTAGATTTTTTTTCTATAATTTTTTTCTAGATTTTTTTCTAGATTTTTTTTCTAGATTTTTTTTCTAGATTTTTTTTCTAGATTTTTTTTCTAGATTTTTTTTCTAGAATTTTTTCTAGATTTTTTTTCTAGATTTTTTTTCTAGAATTTTTTCTAGATTTTTTTTCTAGATTTTTTTCTAGATTTTTTTTCTAGATTTTTTTTCTAGAATTTTTTCTAGATTTTTTTTCTATAATTTTTTCTAGATTTTTTTTCTAGATTTTTTTTCTAGATTTTTTTTCTATAATTTTTTTCTAGATTTTTTTCTAGATTTTTTTTCTAGATTTTTTTTCTAGATTTTTTTTCTAGATTTTTTTTCTAGATTTTTTTTCTAGAATTTTTTCTAGATTTTTTTTCTAGATTTTTTTCTAGATTTTTTTTCTAGATTTTTTTTCTATAATTTTTTCTAGATTTTTTTTCTATAATTTTTTCTAGATTTTTTTTCTAGATTTTTTTCTAGATTTTTTTTCTAGATTTTTTTTCTAGATTTTTTTTCTATAATTTTTTTCTAGATTTTTTTCTAGATTTTTTTTCTAGATTTTTTTTCTAGATTTTTTTTCTAGATTTTTTTTCTAGAATTTTTTCTAGATTTTTTTTCTAAATTTTTTTTCTAGATTTTTTTTCTAGAATTTTTTCTAGATTTTTTTTCTAGATTTTTTTCTAGATTTTTTTTCTAGATTTTTTTTCTAGAATTTTTTCTAGATTTTTTTTCTATAATTTTTTCTAGATTTTTTTTCTAGATTTTTTTTCTAGATTTTTTTTCTATAATTTTTTTCTAGATTTTTTTCTAGATTTTTTTTCTAGATTTTTTTTCTAGATTTTTTTTCTAGATTTTTTTTCTAGATTTTTTTTCTAGAATTTTTTCTAGATTTTTTTTCTAGATTTTTTTTCTAGAATTTTTTCTAGATTTTTTTTCTAGATTTTTTTCTAGATTTTTTTTCTAGATTTTTTTTCTAGAATTTTTTCTAGATTTTTTTTCTATAATTTTTTCTAGATTTTTTTTCTAGATTTTTTTTCTAGATTTTTTTTCTATAATTTTTTTCTAGATTTTTTTCTAGATTTTTTTTCTAGATTTTTTTTCTAGATTTTTTTTCTAGATTTTTTTTCTAGATTTTTTTTCTAGAATTTTTTCTAGATTTTTTTTCTAGATTTTTTTCTAGATTTTTTTTCTAGATTTTTTTTCTATAATTTTTTCTAGATTTTTTTTCTATAATTTTTTCTAGATTTTTTTTCTAGATTTTTTTCTAGATTTTTTTTCTAGATTTTTTTTCTAGATTTTTTTTCTATAATTTTTTTCTAGATTTTTTTCTAGATTTTTTTTCTAGATTTTTTTTCTAGATTTTTTTTCTAGATTTTTTTTCTAGAATTTTTTCTAGATTTTTTTTCTAAATTTTTTTTCTAGATTTTTTTTCTAGAATTTTTTCTAGATTTTTTTTCTAGATTTTTTTTCTAGATTTTTTTTCTATAATTTTTTCTAGATTTTTTTTCTAGATTTTTTTTCTAGATTTTTTTCTAGATTTTTTTTCTAGATTTTTTTTCTAGATTTTTTTTCTATAATTTTTTTCTAGATTTTTTTCTAGATTTTTTTTCTAGATTTTTTTTCTAGATTTTTTTTCTAGATTTTTTTTCTAGAATTTTTTCTAGATTTTTTTTCTAGATTTTTTTTCTAGATTTTTTTTCTAGATTTTTTTTCTATAATTTTTTCTAGATTTTTTTTCTATAATTTTTTCTAGATTTTTTTTCTAGATTTTTTTCTAGATTTTTTTCTAGATTTTTTTTCTAGATTTTTTTCTAGATTTTTTTTCTAGATTTTTTTTCTAGATTTTTTTTCTAGATTTTTTTTCTAGATTTTTTTTCTAGATTTTTTTTCTAGATTTTTTTTCTAGATTTTTTTTCTAGAATTTTTTTCTAGATTTTTTTCTAGATTTTTTTTCTAGATTTTTTTTCTAGATTTTTTTTCTAGATTTTTTTTCTAGAATTTTTTCTAGATTTTTTTTCTAGATTTTTTTTCTAGATTTTTTTTCTATAATTTTTTCTAGATTTTTTTTCTAGATTTTTTTTCTAGATTTTTTTCTAGATTTTTTTTCTAGATTTTTTTTCTAGATTTTTTTTCTATAATTTTTTTCTAGATTTTTTTCTAGATTTTTTTTCTAGATTTTTTTTCTATAATTTTTTTCTAGATTTTTTTCTAGATTTTTTTTCTAGATTTTTTTTCTATAATTTTTTCTAGATTTTTTTTCTAGATTTTTTTTCTAGATTTTTTTTCTAGATTTTTTTTCTAGAATTTTTTCTAGATTTTTTTTCTAGATTTTTTTCTAGATTTTTTTTCTAGATTTTTTTTCTAGATTTTTTTCTAGATTTTTTTTCTATAATTTTTTCTAGATTTTTTTTCTAGATTTTTTTCTAGATTTTTTTTCTAGATTTTTTTTCTATAATTTTTTTCTAGATTTTTTTCTAGATTTTTTTTCTAGATTTTTTTTCTAGATTTTTTTTCTAGATTTTTTTTCTAGATTTTTTTTCTAGAATTTTTTCTAGATTTTTTTTCTAGATTTTTTTCTAGATTTTTTTTCTAGATTTTTTTTCTATAATTTTTTCTAGATTTTTTTTCTATAATTTTTTCTAGATTTTTTTTCTAGATTTTTTTCTAGATTTTTTTTCTAGATTTTTTTTCTAGATTTTTTTTCTATAATTTTTTTCTAGATTTTTTTCTAGATTTTTTTTCTAGATTTTTTTTCTAGATTTTTTTTCTAGATTTTTTTTCTAGAATTTTTTCTAGATTTTTTTTCTAGATTTTTTTTCTAGATTTTTTTTCTGGAATTTTTTCTAGATTTTTTTTCTAGATTTTTTTTCTAGATTTTTTTTCTATAATTTTTTCTAGATTTTTTTTCTAGATTTTTTTTCTAGATTTTTTTCTAGATTTTTTTTCTAGATTTTTTTTCTAGATTTTTTTTCTATAATTTTTTTCTAGATTTTTTTCTAGATTTTTTTTCTAGATTTTTTTTCTAGATTTTTTTTCTAGATTTTTTTTCTAGAATTTTTTCTAGATTTTTTTTCTAGATTTTTTTTCTATAATTTTTTCTAGATTTTTTTTCTATAATTTTTTCTAGATTTTTTTTCTAGATTTTTTTCTAGATTTTTTTCTAGATTTTTTTTCTAGATTTTTTTCTAGATTTTTTTTCTAGATTTTTTTTCTAGATTTTTTTTCTAGATTTTTTTCTAGATTTTTTTTCTAGATTTTTTTTCTAGATTTTTTTTCTAGATTTTTTTTCTAGATTTTTTTTCTAGAATTTTTTTCTAGATTTTTTTCTAGATTTTTTTTCTAGATTTTTTTTCTAGATTTTTTTTCTAGATTTTTTTTCTAGAATTTTTTCTAGATTTTTTTTCTAGATTTTTTTTCTAGATTTTTTTTCTATAATTTTTTCTAGATTTTTTTTCTAGATTTTTTTTCTAGATTTTTTTCTAGATTTTTTTTCTAGATTTTTTTTCTAGATTTTTTTTCTATAATTTTTTTCTAGATTTTTTTCTAGATTTTTTTTCTAGATTTTTTTTCTATAATTTTTTTCTAGATTTTTTTCTAGATTTTTTTTCTAGATTTTTTTTCTATAATTTTTTCTAGATTTTTTTTCTAGATTTTTTTTCTAGATTTTTTTTCTAGATTTTTTTTCTAGATTTTTTTTCTAGAATTTTTTCTAGATTTTTTTTCTAGATTTTTTTCTAGATTTTTTTTCTAGATTTTTTTTCTAGAATTTTTTCTAGATTTTTTTTCTATAATTTTTTCTAGATTTTTTTTCTAGATTTTTTTCTAGATTTTTTTTCTAGATTTTTTTTCTAGATTTTTTTTCTATAATTTTTTTCTAGATTTTTTTCTAGATTTTTTTTCTAGATTTTTTTTCTAGATTTTTTTTCTAGATTTTTTTTCTAGATTTTTTTTCTAGAATTTTTTCTAGATTTTTTTTCTAGATTTTTTTCTAGATTTTTTTTCTAGATTTTTTTTCTATAATTTTTTCTAGATTTTTTTTCTATAATTTTTTCTAGATTTTTTTTCTAGATTTTTTTCTAGATTTTTTTTCTAGATTTTTTTTCTAGATTTTTTTTCTATAATTTTTTTCTAGATTTTTTTCTAGATTTTTTTTCTAGATTTTTTTTCTAGATTTTTTTTCTAGATTTTTTTTCTAGAATTTTTTCTAGATTTTTTTTCTAGATTTTTTTTCTAGATTTTTTTTCTAGAATTTTTTCTAGATTTTTTTTCTAGATTTTTTTTCTAGATTTTTTTTCTATAATTTTTTCTAGATTTTTTTTCTAGATTTTTTTTCTAGATTTTTTTCTAGATTTTTTTTCTAGATTTTTTTTCTATAATTTTTTTCTAGATTTTTTTCTAGATTTTTTTTCTAGATTTTTTTTCTAGATTTTTTTTCTAGATTTTTTTTCTAGAATTTTTTCTAGATTTTTTTTCTAGATTTTTTTTCTAGATTTTTTTTCTAGATTTTTTTTCTATAATTTTTTCTAGATTTTTTTTCTAGATTTTTTTTCTAGATTTTTTTTCTATAATTTTTTCTAGATTTTTTTTCTAGATTTTTTTTCTAGATTTTTTTCTAGATTTTTTTTCTAGATTTTTTTTCTAGATTTTTTTTCTATAATTTTTTTCTAGATTTTTTTCTAGATTTTTTTTCTAGATTTTTTTTCTATAATTTTTTTCTAGATTTTTTTCTAGATTTTTTTTCTAGATTTTTTTTCTAGATTTTTTTTCTAGATTTTTTTTCTAGAATTTTTTCTAGATTTTTTTTCTAGATTTTTTTTCTAGATTTTTTTTCTAGATTTTTTTTCTAGAATTTTTTCTAGATTTTTTTTCTATAATTTTTTCTAGATTTTTTTTCTAGATTTTTTTCTAGATTTTTTTTCTAGATTTTTTTTCTAGCTTTTTTTCTAGATTTTTTTTCTAGATTTTTTTCTAGATTTTTTTTCTAGATTTTTTTTCTAGATTTTTTTTCTAGATTTTTTTTCTAGATTTTTTTTCTAGATTTTTTTTCTAGATTTTTTTTCTAGATTTTTTTTCTAGATTTTTTTTCTATAATTTTTTTCTAGATTTTTTTCTAGATTTTTTTTCTAGATTTTTTTTCTAGATTTTTTTTCTAGATTTTTTTTCTAGAATTTTTTCTAGATTTTTTTTCTAGATTTTTTTTCTAGATTTTTTTTCTATAATTTTTTCTAGATTTTTTTTCTATAATTTTTTTCTAGATTTTTTTCTAGATTTTTTTTCTAGATTTTTTTTCTAGATTTTTTTTCTAGATTTTTTTTCTAGAATTTTTTCTAGATTTTTTTTCTAGATTTTTTTTCTAGATTTTTTTTCTATAATTTTTTCTAGATTTTTTTTCTAGATTTTTTTTCTAGATTTTTTTCTAGATTTTTTTTCTAGATTTTTTTTCTATAATTTTTTTCTAGATTTTTTTCTAGATTTTTTTCTAGATTTTTTTTCTAGATTTTTTTTTAGATTTTTTTTCTAGATTTTTTTCTAGATTTTTTTTCTAGATTTTTTTTTAGATTTTTTTTCTAGATTTTTTTCTAGATTTTTTTTCTAGATTTTTTTTCTAGATTTTTTTTCTTTAATTTTTTTCTAGATTTTTTTCTAGATTTTTTTTCTAGATTTTTTTTCTAGATTTTTTTTCTAGAATTTTTTCTAGATTTTTTTTCTATAATTTTTTCTAGATTTTTTTTCTAGATTTTTTTCTAGATTTTTTTTCTAGATTTTTTTTCTAGATTTTTTTTCTATAATTTTTTTCTAGATTTTTTTCTAGATTTTTTTTCTAGATTTTTTTTCTAGATTTTTTTTCTAGATTTTTTTTCTAGATTTTTTTTCTAGAATTTTTTCTAGATTTTTTTTCTAGATTTTTTTTCTAGATTTTTTTTCTATAATTTTTTCTAGATTTTTTTTCTAGATTTTTTTTCTATAATTTCTTCTAGATTTTTTTTCTAGATTTTTTTTCTAGATTTTTTTCTAGATTTTTTTTCTAGATTTTTTTTCTATAATTTTTTTCTAGATTTTTTTCTAGATTTTTTTCTAGATTTTTTTTCTAGATTTTTTTTTAGATTTTTTTTCTAGATTTTTTTCTAGATTTTTTTTCTAGATTTTTTTTCTAATTTTTTTTCTAGATTTTTTTTCTAGATTTTTTTTCTAGATTTTTTTTCTATAATTTTTTCTAGATTTTTTTTCTAGATTTTTTTTCTAGATTTTTTTTCTAGATTTTTTTTCTAGATTTTTTTTCTAGAATTTTTTCTAGATTTTTTTTCTAGATTTTTTTCTAGATTTTTTTTCTAGATTTTTTTTCTATAATTTTTTCTAGATTTTTTTTCTATAATTTTTTCTAGATTTTTTTTCTAGATTTTTTTCTAGATTTTTTTTCTAGATTTTTTTTCTAGATTTTTTTTCTATAATTTTTTTCTAGATTTTTTTCTAGATTTTTTTTCTAGATTTTTTTTCTAGATTTTTTTTCTAGATTTTTTTTCTAGATTTTTTTTCTAGAATTTTTTCTAGATTTTTTTTCTAGATTTTTTTCTAGATTTTTTTTCTAGATTTTTTTTCTATAATTTTTTCTAGATTTTTTTTCTATAATTTTTTCTAGATTTTTTTTCTAGATTTTTTTCTAGATTTTTTTTCTAGATTTTTTTTCTAGATTTTTTTTCTATAATTTTTTTCTAGATTTTTTTCTAGATTTTTTTTCTAGATTTTTTTTCTAGATTTTTTTTCTAGATTTTTTTTCTAGAATTTTTTCTAGATTTTTTTTCTAGATTTTTTTTCTAGATTTTTTTTCTAGAATTTTTTCTAGATTTTTTTTCTAGATTTTTTTTCTAGATTTTTTTTCTATAATTTTTTCTAGATTTTTTTCTAGATTTTTTTTCTAGATTTTTTTTCTAGATTTTTTTTCTAGATTTTTTTTCTAGATTTTTTTTCTAGAATTTTTTCTAGATTTTTTTTCTAGATTTTTTTTCTAGATTTTTTTTCTATAATTTTTTCTAGATTTTTTTTCTAGATTTTTTTTCTATAATTTCTTCTAGATTTTTTTTCTAGATTTTTTTTCTAGATTTTTTTCTAGATTTTTTTTCTAGATTTTTTTTCTATAATTTTTTTCTAGATTTTTTTCTAGATTTTTTTCTAGATTTTTTTTCTAGATTTTTTTTTAGATTTTTTTTCTAGATTTTTTTCTAGATTTTTTTTCTAGATTTTTTTTCTAATTTTTTTTCTAGATTTTTTTTCTAGATTTTTTTTCTAGATTTTTTTTCTATAATTTTTTCTAGATTTTTTTTCTAGATTTTTTTTCTAGATTTTTTTTCTAGATTTTTTTTCTAGATTTTTTTTCTAGAATTTTTTCTAGATTTTTTTTCTAGATTTTTTTCTAGATTTTTTTTCTAGATTTTTTTTCTATAATTTTTTCTAGATTTTTTTTCTATAATTTTTTCTAGATTTTTTTTCTAGATTTTTTTCTAGATTTTTTTTCTAGATTTTTTTTCTAGATTTTTTTTCTATAATTTTTTTCTAGATTTTTTTCTAGATTTTTTTTCTAGATTTTTTTTCTAGATTTTTTTTCTAGATTTTTTTTCTAGATTTTTTTTCTAGAATTTTTTCTAGATTTTTTTTCTAGATTTTTTTCTAGATTTTTTTTCTAGATTTTTTTTCTATAATTTTTTCTAGATTTTTTTTCTATAATTTTTTCTAGATTTTTTTTCTAGATTTTTTTCTAGATTTTTTTTCTAGATTTTTTTTCTAGATTTTTTTTCTATAATTTTTTTCTAGATTTTTTTCTAGATTTTTTTTCTAGATTTTTTTTCTAGATTTTTTTTCTAGATTTTTTTTCTAGAATTTTTTCTAGATTTTTTTTCTAGATTTTTTTTCTAGATTTTTTTTCTAGAATTTTTTCTAGATTTTTTTTCTAGATTTTTTTTCTAGATTTTTTTTCTATAATTTTTTCTAGATTTTTTTTCTAGATTTTTTTTCTAGATTTTTTTCTAGATTTTTTTTCTAGATTTTTTTTCTAGATTTTTTTTCTATAATTTTTTTCTAGATTTTTTTCTAGATTTTTTTTCTAGATTTTTTTTCTAGATTTTTTTTCTAGATTTTTTTTCTAGAATTTTTTCTAGATTTTTTTTCTAGATTTTTTTTCTAGATTTTTTTTCTAGATTTTTTTTCTATAATTTTTTCTAGATTTTTTTTCTATAATTTTTTCTAGATTTTTTTTCTAGATTTTTTTCTAGATTTTTTTTCTAGATTTTTTTTCTAGATTTTTTTTCTAGATTTTTTTTCTAGATTTTTTTTCTAGATTTTTTTTCTAGAATTTTTTTCTAGATTTTTTTCTAGATTTTTTTTCTAGATTTTTTTTCTAGATTTTTTTTCTAGATTTTTTTTCTAGAATTTTTTCTAGATTTTTTTTCTATAATTTTTTCTAGATTTTTTTTCTATAATTTTTTCTAGATTTTTTTTCTAGATTTTTTTTCTAGATTTTTTTTCTAGATTTTTTTTCTAGATTTTTTTTCTAGAATTTTTTCTAGATTTTTTTTCTATAATTTTTTCTAGATTTTTTTTCTATAATTTTTTCTAGATTTTTTTTCTAGATTTTTTTTCTAGATTTTTTTTCTAGATTTTTTTTCTAGAATTTTTTCTAGATTTTTTTTCTAGATTTTTTTTCTAGATTTTTTTTCTAGATTTTTTTTCTATAATTTTTTCTAGATTTTTTTTCTATAATTTTTTCTAGATTTTTTTTCTAGATTTTTTTCTAGATTTTTTTTCTAGATTTTTTTTCTAGATTTTTTTCTAGATTTTTTTTCTAGATTTTTTTCTAGATTTTTTTTCTAGATTTTTTTTCTAGATTTTTTTTCTAGATTTTTTTTCTAGATTTTTTTTCTAGATTTTTTTTCTAGATTTTTTTTCTAGAATTTTTTCTAGATTTTTTTTCTAGATTTTTTTCTAGATTTTTTTTCTAGATTTTTTTTCTATAATTTTTTCTAGATTTTTTTTCTATAATTTTTTCTAGATTTTTTTTCTAGATTTTTTTCTAGATTTTTTTTCTAGATTTTTTTTCTAGATTTTTTTTCTATAATTTTTTTCTAGATTTTTTTCTAGATTTTTTTTCTAGATTTTTTTTCTAGATTTTTTTTCTAGATTTTTTTTCTAGAATTTTTTCTAGATTTTTTTTCTAGATTTTTTTTCTAGATTTTTTTTCTAGAATTTTTTCTAGATTTTTTTTCTAGATTTTTTTTCTAGATTTTTTTTCTATAATTTTTTCTAGATTTTTTTTCTAGATTTTTTTTCTAGATTTTTTTCTAGATTTTTTTTCTAGATTTTTTTTCTAGATTTTTTTTCTATAATTTTTTTCTAGATTTTTTTCTAGATTTTTTTTCTAGATTTTTTTTCTAGATTTTTTTTCTAGATTTTTTTTCTAGAATTTTTTCTAGATTTTTTTTCTAGATTTTTTTTCTAGATTTTTTTTCTAGATTTTTTTTCTATAATTTTTTCTAGATTTTTTTTCTATAATTTTTTCTAGATTTTTTTTCTAGATTTTTTTCTAGATTTTTTTTCTAGATTTTTTTTCTAGATTTTTTTTCTAGATTTTTTTTCTAGATTTTTTTTCTAGATTTTTTTTCTAGAATTTTTTTCTAGATTTTTTTCTAGATTTTTTTTCTAGATTTTTTTTCTAGATTTTTTTTCTAGATTTTTTTTCTAGAATTTTTTCTAGATTTTTTTTCTATAATTTTTTCTAGATTTTTTTTCTATAATTTTTTCTAGATTTTTTTTCTAGATTTTTTTTCTAGATTTTTTTTCTAGATTTTTTTTCTAGATTTTTTTTCTAGAATTTTTTCTAGATTTTTTTTCTATAATTTTTTCTAGATTTTTTTTCTATAATTTTTTCTAGATTTTTTTTCTAGATTTTTTTTCTAGATTTTTTTTCTAGATTTTTTTTCTAGAATTTTTTCTAGATTTTTTTTCTAGATTTTTTTTCTAGATTTTTTTTCTAGATTTTTTTTCTATAATTTTTTCTAGATTTTTTTTCTATAATTTTTTCTAGATTTTTTTTCTAGATTTTTTTCTAGATTTTTTTTCTAGATTTTTTTTCTAGATTTTTTTCTAGATTTTTTTTCTAGATTTTTTTCTAGATTTTTTTTCTAGATTTTTTTTCTAGATTTTTTTTCTAGATTTTTTTTCTAGATTTTTTTTCTAGATTTTTTTTCTAGATTTTTTTTCTAGATTTTTTTTCTAGATTTTTTTTCTAGAATTTTTTTCTAGATTTTTTTCTAGATTTTTTTTCTAGATTTTTTTTCTAGATTTTTTTTCTAGATTTTTTTTCTAGAATTTTTTCTAGATTTTTTTTCTAGATTTTTTTTCTAGATTTTTTTTCTATAATTTTTTCTAGATTTTTTTTCTAGATTTTTTTTCTAGATTTTTTTCTAGATTTTTTTTCTAGATTTTTTTTCTATAATTTTTTTCTAGATTTTTTTCTAGATTTTTTTTCTAGATTTTTTTTCTATAATTTTTTTCTAGATTTTTTTCTAGATTTTTTTTCTAGATTTTTTTTCTAGATTTTTTTTCTAGATTTTTTTTCTAGAATTTTTTCTAGATTTTTTTTCTAGATTTTTTTTCTAGATTTTTTTTCTAGATTTTTTTTCTAGAATTTTTTCTAGATTTTTTTTCTATAATTTTTTCTAGATTTTTTTTCTAGATTTTTTTCTAGATTTTTTTTCTAGATTTTTTTTCTAGCTTTTTTTCTAGATTTTTTTTCTAGATTTTTTTCTAGATTTTTTTTCTAGATTTTTTTTCTAGATTTTTTTTCTAGATTTTTTTTCTAGATTTTTTTTCTAGATTTTTTTTCTAGATTTTTTTTCTAGATTTTTTTTCTATAATTTTTTTCTAGATTTTTTTCTAGATTTTTTTTCTAGATTTTTTTTCTAGATTTTTTTTCTAGATTTTTTTTCTAGAATTTTTTCTAGATTTTTTTTCTAGATTTTTTTTCTAGATTTTTTTTCTATAATTTTTTCTAGATTTTTTTTCTATAATTTTTTTCTAGATTTTTTTCTAGATTTTTTTTCTAGATTTTTTTTCTAGATTTTTTTTCTAGATTTTTTTTCTAGAATTTTTTCTAGATTTTTTTTCTAGATTTTTTTTCTAGATTTTTTTTCTATAATTTTTTCTAGATTTTTTTTCTAGATTTTTTTTCTAGATTTTTTTCTAGATTTTTTTTCTAGATTTTTTTTCTATAATTTTTTTCTAGATTTTTTTCTAGATTTTTTTCTAGATTTTTTTTCTAGATTTTTTTTTAGATTTTTTTTCTAGATTTTTTTCTAGATTTTTTTTCTAGATTTTTTTTTAGATTTTTTTTCTAGATTTTTTTCTAGATTTTTTTTCTAGATTTTTTTTCTAGATTTTTTTTCTTTAATTTTTTTCTAGATTTTTTTCTAGATTTTTTTTCTAGATTTTTTTTCTAGATTTTTTTTCTAGAATTTTTTCTAGATTTTTTTTCTATAATTTTTTCTAGATTTTTTTTCTAGATTTTTTTCTAGATTTTTTTTCTAGATTTTTTTTCTAGATTTTTTTTCTATAATTTTTTTCTAGATTTTTTTCTAGATTTTTTTTCTAGATTTTTTTTCTAGATTTTTTTTCTAGATTTTTTTTCTAGATTTTTTTTCTAGAATTTTTTCTATATTTTTTTTCTAGATTTTTTTTCTAGATTTTTTTTCTATAATTTTTTCTAGATTTTTTTTCTAGATTTTTTTTCTATAATTTCTTCTAGATTTTTTTTCTAGATTTTTTTTCTAGATTTTTTTCTAGATTTTTTTTCTAGATTTTTTTTCTATAATTTTTTTCTAGATTTTTTTCTAGATTTTTTTCTAGATTTTTTTTCTAGATTTTTTTTTAGATTTTTTTTCTAGATTTTTTTCTAGATTTTTTTTCTAGATTTTTTTTCTAATTTTTTTTCTAGATTTTTTTTCTAGATTTTTTTTCTAGATTTTTTTTCTATAATTTTTTCTAGATTTTTTTTCTATAATTTTTTCTAGATTTTTTTTCTAGATTTTTTTTCTAGATTTTTTTTCTAGATTTTTTTCTAGATTTTTTTTCTAGATTTTTTTTCTAGATTTTTTTTCTAGATTTTTTTCTAGATTTTTTTTCTAGAATTTTTTCTAGATTTTTTTTCTAGATTTTTTTTCTATAATTTTTTCTAGATTTTTTTTCTAGATTTTTTTTTCTAGATTTTTTTCTAGATTTTTTTTCTAGATTTTTTTTCTAGATTTTTTTTCTAGATTTTTTTTCTAGATTTTTTTTCTATAATTTTTTCTAGATTTTTTTTCTATAATTTTTTCTAGATTTTTTTTCTAGATTTTTTTTCTAGATTTTTTTTCTAGATTTGTTTTCTAGATTTTTTTTCTATAATTTTTTCTAGATTTTTTTTCTAGATTTTTTTTTCTAGATTTTTTTCTAGATTTTTTTTCTAGATTTTTTTCTAGATTTTTTTTCTAGATTTTTTTCTAGATTTTTTTTCTAGATTTTTTTTCTAGATTTTTTTTCTAGAATTTTTTCTAGATTTTTTTTCTATAATTTTTTCTGGATTTTTTTTCTAGATTTTTTTTCTAGATTTTTTTTTCTAGATTTTTTTCTAGATTTTTTTTCTAGATTTTTTTCTAGATTTTTTTTCTAGATTTTTTTCTAGATTTTTTTTCTAGATTTTTTTTCTAGATTTTTTTTCTAGAATTTTTTCTAGATTTTTTTTCTATAATTTTTTCTGGATTTTTTTTCTAGAATTTTTTTCTAGATTTTTTTCTAGATTTTTTTTCTAGATTTTTTTTCTAGATTTTTTTTCTAGAATTTTTTCTAGATTTTTTTTCTAGATTTGTTTTCTAGATTTTTTTTCTATAATTTTTTCTAGATTTTTTTTCTAGATTTTTTTTTCTAGATTTTTTTCTAGATTTTTTTTCTAGATTTTTTTTCTAGATTTTTTTCTAGATTTTTTTTCTAGATTTTTTTTCTATAATTTTTTCTAGATTTTTTTTCTAGATTTTTTTTCTAGATTTTTTTTCTAGATTTTTTTTCTAGATTTTTTTTCTAGAATTTTTTCTAGATTTTTTTTCTAGATTTTTTTCTAGATTTTTTTTCTAGATTTTTTTTCTATAATTTTTTTCTATATTTTTTTCTAGATTTTTTTTCTAGATTTTTTTTCTAGATTTTTTTTCTAGATTTTTTTTCTAGAATTTTTTCTAGATTTTTTTTCTAGATTTTTTTTCTAGATTTTTTTTCTAGAATTTTTTCTAGATTTTTTTTCTAGATTTTTTTTCTATAATTTTTTCTAGATTTTTTTTCTATAATTTTTTCTAGATTTTTTTTCTAGATTTTTTTCTAGATTTTTTTTCTAGATTTTTTTTCTATAATTTTTTCTAGATTTTTTTTCTAGATTTTTTTTTCTAGATTTTTTTCTAGATTTTTTTTCTAGATTTTTTTTCTAGATTTTTTTTCTAGATTTTTTTCTAGATTTTTTTTCTAGAATTTTTTCTAGAATTTTTTTCTAGATTTTTTTTCTAGATTTTTTTTCTATAATTTTTTTCTAGATTTTTTTCTAGATTTTTTTTCTAGAATTTTTTCTAGATTTTTTTTCTAGATTTTTTTTCTATAATTTTTTCTAGATTTTTTTTCTAGATTTTTTTTTCTAGATTTTTTTCTAGATTTTTTTTCTAGATTTTTTTTCTAGATTTTTTTTCTAGATTTTTTTTCTAGATTTTTTTTCTAGATTTTTTTTCTAGAATTTTTTCTAGATTTTTTTTCTATAATTTTTTCTAGATTTTTTTTCTAGATTTTTTTCTAGATTTTTTTTCTAGATTTTTTTTCTAGATTTTTTTTCTATAATTTTTTTCTAGATTTTTTTCTAGATTTTTTTTCTAGATTTTTTTTCTAGATTTTTTTTCTAGATTTTTTTTCTAGATTTTTTTTCTAGAATTTTTTCTAGATTTTTTTTCTAGATTTTTTTTCTAGATTTTTTTTCTATAATTTTTTCTAGATTTTTTTTCTAGATTTTTTTTCTATAATTTCTTCTAGATTTTTTTTCTAGATTTTTTTTCTAGATTTTTTTCTAGATTTTTTTTCTAGATTTTTTTTCTATAATTTTTTTCTAGATTTTTTTCTAGATTTTTTTCTAGATTTTTTTTCTAGATTTTTTTTTAGATTTTTTTTCTAGATTTTTTTCTAGATTTTTTTTCTAGATTTTTTTTCTAATTTTTTTTCTAGATTTTTTTTCTAGATTTTTTTTCTAGATTTTTTTTCTATAATTTTTTCTAGATTTTTTTTCTAGATTTTTTTTCTAGATTTTTTTTCTAGATTTTTTTTCTAGATTTTTTTTCTAGAATTTTTTCTAGATTTTTTTTCTAGATTTTTTTCTAGATTTTTTTTCTAGATTTTTTTTCTATAATTTTTTCTAGATTTTTTTTCTATAATTTTTTCTAGATTTTTTTTCTAGATTTTTTTCTAGATTTTTTTTCTAGATTTTTTTTCTAGATTTTTTTTCTATAATTTTTTTCTAGATTTTTTTCTAGATTTTTTTTCTAGATTTTTTTTCTAGATTTTTTTTCTAGATTTTTTTTCTAGATTTTTTTTCTAGAATTTTTTCTAGATTTTTTTTCTAGATTTTTTTCTAGATTTTTTTTCTAGATTTTTTTTCTATAATTTTTTCTAGATTTTTTTTCTATAATTTTTTCTAGATTTTTTTTCTAGATTTTTTTCTAGATTTTTTTTCTAGATTTTTTTTCTAGATTTTTTTTCTATAATTTTTTTCTAGATTTTTTTCTAGATTTTTTTTCTAGATTTTTTTTCTAGATTTTTTTTCTAGATTTTTTTTCTAGAATTTTTTCTAGATTTTTTTTCTAGATTTTTTTTCTAGATTTTTTTTCTAGAATTTTTTCTAGATTTTTTTTCTAGATTTTTTTTCTAGATTTTTTTTCTATAATTTTTTCTAGATTTTTTTTCTAGATTTTTTTTCTAGATTTTTTTCTAGATTTTTTTTCTAGATTTTTTTTCTAGATTTTTTTTCTATAATTTTTTTCTAGATTTTTTTCTAGATTTTTTTTCTAGATTTTTTTTCTAGATTTTTTTTCTAGATTTTTTTTCTAGAATTTTTTCTAGATTTTTTTTCTAGATTTTTTTTCTAGATTTTTTTTCTAGATTTTTTTTCTATAATTTTTTCTAGATTTTTTTTCTATAATTTTTTCTAGATTTTTTTTCTAGATTTTTTTCTAGATTTTTTTTCTAGATTTTTTTTCTAGATTTTTTTCTAGATTTTTTTTCTAGATTTTTTTCTAGATTTTTTTTCTAGATTTTTTTTCTAGATTTTTTTTCTAGATTTTTTTTCTAGATTTTTTTTCTAGATTTTTTTTCTAGATTTTTTTTCTAGATTTTTTTTCTAGATTTTTTTTCTAGAATTTTTTTCTAGATTTTTTTCTAGATTTTTTTTCTAGATTTTTTTTCTAGATTTTTTTTCTAGATTTTTTTTCTAGAATTTTTTCTAGATTTTTTTTCTAGATTTTTTTTCTAGATTTTTTTTCTATAATTTTTTCTAGATTTTTTTTCTAGATTTTTTTTCTAGATTTTTTTCTAGATTTTTTTTCTAGATTTTTTTTCTATAATTTTTTTCTAGATTTTTTTCTAGATTTTTTTTCTAGATTTTTTTTCTATAATTTTTTTCTAGATTTTTTTCTAGATTTTTTTTCTAGATTTTTTTTCTAGATTTTTTTTCTAGATTTTTTTTCTAGAATTTTTTCTAGATTTTTTTTCTAGATTTTTTTTCTAGATTTTTTTTCTAGATTTTTTTTCTAGAATTTTTTCTAGATTTTTTTTCTATAATTTTTTCTAGATTTTTTTTCTAGATTTTTTTCTAGATTTTTTTTCTAGATTTTTTTTCTAGCTTTTTTTCTAGATTTTTTTTCTAGATTTTTTTCTAGATTTTTTTTCTAGATTTTTTTTCTAGATTTTTTTTCTAGATTTTTTTTCTAGATTTTTTTTCTAGATTTTTTTTCTAGATTTTTTTTCTAGATTTTTTTTCTATAATTTTTTTCTAGATTTTTTTCTAGATTTTTTTTCTAGATTTTTTTTCTAGATTTTTTTTCTAGATTTTTTTTCTAGAATTTTTTCTAGATTTTTTTTCTAGATTTTTTTTCTAGATTTTTTTTCTATAATTTTTTCTAGATTTTTTTTCTATAATTTTTTTCTAGATTTTTTTCTAGATTTTTTTTCTAGATTTTTTTTCTAGATTTTTTTTCTAGATTTTTTTTCTAGAATTTTTTCTAGATTTTTTTTCTAGATTTTTTTTCTAGATTTTTTTTCTATAATTTTTTCTAGATTTTTTTTCTAGATTTTTTTTCTAGATTTTTTTCTAGATTTTTTTTCTAGATTTTTTTTCTATAATTTTTTTCTAGATTTTTTTCTAGATTTTTTTCTAGATTTTTTTTCTAGATTTTTTTTTAGATTTTTTTTCTAGATTTTTTTCTAGATTTTTTTTCTAGATTTTTTTTTAGATTTTTTTTCTAGATTTTTTTCTAGATTTTTTTTCTAGATTTTTTTTCTAGATTTTTTTTCTTTAATTTTTTTCTAGATTTTTTTCTAGATTTTTTTTCTAGATTTTTTTTCTAGATTTTTTTTCTAGAATTTTTTCTAGATTTTTTTTCTATAATTTTTTCTAGATTTTTTTTCTAGATTTTTTTCTAGATTTTTTTTCTAGATTTTTTTTCTAGATTTTTTTTCTATAATTTTTTTCTAGATTTTTTTCTAGATTTTTTTTCTAGATTTTTTTTCTAGATTTTTTTTCTAGATTTTTTTTCTAGATTTTTTTTCTAGAATTTTTTCTATATTTTTTTTCTAGATTTTTTTTCTAGATTTTTTTTCTATAATTTTTTCTAGATTTTTTTTCTAGATTTTTTTTCTATAATTTCTTCTAGATTTTTTTTCTAGATTTTTTTTCTAGATTTTTTTCTAGATTTTTTTTCTAGATTTTTTTTCTATAATTTTTTTCTAGATTTTTTTCTAGATTTTTTTCTAGATTTTTTTTCTAGATTTTTTTTTAGATTTTTTTTCTAGATTTTTTTCTAGATTTTTTTTCTAGATTTTTTTTCTAATTTTTTTTCTAGATTTTTTTTCTAGATTTTTTTTCTAGATTTTTTTTCTATAATTTTTTCTAGATTTTTTTTCTATAATTTTTTCTAGATTTTTTTTCTAGATTTTTTTTCTAGATTTTTTTTCTAGATTTTTTTCTAGATTTTTTTTCTAGATTTTTTTTCTAGATTTTTTTTCTAGATTTTTTTCTAGATTTTTTTTCTAGAATTTTTTCTAGATTTTTTTTCTAGATTTTTTTTCTATAATTTTTTCTAGATTTTTTTTCTAGATTTTTTTTTCTAGATTTTTTTCTAGATTTTTTTTCTAGATTTTTTTTCTAGATTTTTTTTCTAGATTTTTTTTCTAGATTTTTTTTCTATAATTTTTTCTAGATTTTTTTTCTATAATTTTTTCTAGATTTTTTTTCTAGATTTTTTTTCTAGATTTTTTTTCTAGATTTGTTTTCTAGATTTTTTTTCTATAATTTTTTCTAGATTTTTTTTCTAGATTTTTTTTTCTAGATTTTTTTCTAGATTTTTTTTCTAGATTTTTTTCTAGATTTTTTTTCTAGATTTTTTTCTAGATTTTTTTTCTAGATTTTTTTTCTAGATTTTTTTTCTAGAATTTTTTCTAGATTTTTTTTCTATAATTTTTTCTGGATTTTTTTTCTAGATTTTTTTTCTAGATTTTTTTTTCTAGATTTTTTTCTAGATTTTTTTTCTAGATTTTTTTCTAGATTTTTTTTCTAGATTTTTTTCTAGATTTTTTTTCTAGATTTTTTTTCTAGATTTTTTTTCTAGAATTTTTTCTAGATTTTTTTTCTATAATTTTTTCTGGATTTTTTTTCTAGAATTTTTTTCTAGATTTTTTTCTAGATTTTTTTTCTAGATTTTTTTTCTAGATTTTTTTTCTAGAATTTTTTCTAGATTTTTTTTCTAGATTTGTTTTCTAGATTTTTTTTCTATAATTTTTTCTAGATTTTTTTTCTAGATTTTTTTTTCTAGATTTTTTTCTAGATTTTTTTTCTAGATTTTTTTTCTAGATTTTTTTCTAGATTTTTTTTCTAGATTTTTTTTCTATAATTTTTTTTCTAGATTTTTTTTCTAGATTTTTTTTCTAGATTTTTTTTCTAGATTTTTTTTCTAGAATTTTTTCTAGATTTTTTTTCTAGATTTTTTTCTAGATTTTTTTTCTAGATTTTTTTTCTATAATTTTTTTCTATATTTTTTTCTAGATTTTTTTTCTAGATTTTTTTTCTAGATTTTTTTTCTAGATTTTTTTTCTAGAATTTTTTCTAGATTTTTTTTCTAGATTTTTTTTCTAGATTTTTTTTCTAGAATTTTTTCTAGATTTTTTTTCTAGATTTTTTTTCTATAATTTTTTCTAGATTTTTTTTCTATAATTTTTTCTAGATTTTTTTTCTAGATTTTTTTCTAGATTTTTTTTCTAGATTTTTTTTCTATAATTTTTTCTAGATTTTTTTTCTAGATTTTTTTTTCTAGATTTTTTTCTAGATTTTTTTTCTAGATTTTTTTTCTAGATTTTTTTTCTAGATTTTTTTCTAGATTTTTTTTCTAGAATTTTTTCTAGAATTTTTTTCTAGATTTTTTTTCTAGATTTTTTTTCTATAATTTTTTTCTAGATTTTTTTCTAGATTTTTTTTCTAGAATTTTTTCTAGATTTTTTTTCTAGATTTTTTTTCTATAATTTTTTCTAGATTTTTTTTCTAGATTTTTTTTTCTAGATTTTTTTCTAGATTTTTTTTCTAGATTTTTTTTCTAGATTTTTTTTCTAGATTTTTTTCTAGATTTTTTTTCTAGAATTTTTTCTAGAATTTTTTTCTAGATTTTTTTTCTAGATTTTTTTTCTATAATTTTTTTCTAGATTTTTTTCTAGATTTTTTTTCTAGATTTTTTTCTAGATTTTTTTTCTAGATTTTTTTTCTAGATTTTTTTTCTAGAATTTTTTCTAGATTTTTTTTCTATAATTTTTTCTGGATTTTTTTTCTAGAATTTTTTTCTAGATTTTTTTCTAGATTTTTTTTCTAGATTTTTTTTCTAGATTTTTTTTCTAGAATTTTTTCTAGATTTTTTTTCTAGATTTGTTTTCTAGATTTTTTTTCTATAATTTTTTCTAGATTTTTTTTCTAGATTTTTTTTTCTAGATTTTTTTCTAGATTTTTTTTCTAGATTTTTTTTCTAGATTTTTTTCTAGATTTTTTTTCTAGATTTTTTTTCTATAATTTTTTCTAGATTTTTTTTCTAGATTTTTTTTCTAGATTTTTTTTCTAGAATTTTTTCTAGAATTTTTTTCTAGATTTTTTTTCTAGATTTTTTTTCTATAATTTTTTTCTAGATTTTTTTCTAGATTTTTTTTCTAGATTTTTTTCTAGATTTTTTTTCTAGATTTTTTTTCTAGATTTTTTTTCTAGAATTTTTTCTAGATTTTTTTTCTATAATTTTTTCTGGATTTTTTTTCTAGAATTTTTTTCTAGATTTTTTTCTAGATTTTTTTTCTAGATTTTTTTTCTAGATTTTTTTTCTAGAATTTTTTCTAGATTTTTTTTCTAGATTTGTTTTCTAGATTTTTTTTCTATAATTTTTTCTAGATTTTTTTTCTAGATTTTTTTTTCTAGATTTTTTTCTAGATTTTTTTTCTAGATTTTTTTTCTAGATTTTTTTCTAGATTTTTTTTCTAGATTTTTTTTCTATAATTTTTTCTAGATTTTTTTTCTAGATTTTTTTTCTAGATTTTTTTTCTAGATTTTTTTTCTAGATTTTTTTTCTAGAATTTTTTCTAGATTTTTTTTCTAGATTTTTTTCTAGATTTTTTTTCTAGATTTTTTTTCTAGAATTTTTTCTAGATTTTTTTTCTATAATTTTTTCTAGATTTTTTTTCTAGATTTTTTTCTAGATTTTTTTTCTAGATTTTTTTTCTAGATTTTTTTTCTATAATTTTTTTCTAGATTTTTTTCTAGATTTTTTTTCTAGATTTTTTTTCTAGATTTTTTTTCTAGATTTTTTTTCTAGATTTTTTTTCTAGAATTTTTTCTAGATTTTTTTCTAGATTTTTTTCTAGATTTTTTTTCTAGATTTTTTTTCTAGATTTTTTTCTAGATTTTTTTTCTATAATTTTTTCTAGATTTTTTTTCTATAATTTTTTCTAGATTTTTTTTCTAGATTTTTTTCTAGATTTTTTTTCTAGATTTTTTTTCTAGATTTTTTTTCTATAATTTTTTTCTAGATTTTTTTCTAGATTTTTTTTCTAGATTTTTTTTCTAGATTTTTTTTCTAGATTTTTTTTCTAGATTTTTTTTCTAGAATTTTTTCTAGATTTTTTTTCTAGATTTTTTTCTAGATTTTTTTTCTAGATTTTTTTTCTATAATTTTTTCTAGATTTTTTTTCTATAATTTTTTCTAGATTTTTTTTCTATAATTTTTTCTAGATTTTTTTTCTAGATTTTTTTTCTAGATTTTTTTTCTATAATTTTTTTCTAGATTTTTTTCTATAATTTTTTTCTAGATTTTTTTTCTAGATTTTTTTTCTAGATTTTTTTTCTATAATTTTTTCTAGATTTTTTTTCTAGATTTTTTTTCTAGATTTTTTTTCTAGAATTTTTTCTAGATTTTTTTTCTAGATTTTTTTTCTAGGTTTTTTTTCTATAATTTTTTCTAGATTTTTTTTCTAGATTTTTTTTCTAGATTTTTTTCTAGATTTTTTTTCTAGATTTTTTTTCTAGATTTTTTTTCTATAATTTTTTTCTAGATTTTTTTCTAGATTTTTTTTCTAGATTTTTTTTCTAGATTTTTTTTCTAGATTTTTTTTCTAGATTTTTTTTCTAGATTTTTTTTCTATAATTTTTTTCTAGATTTTTTTCTAGATTTTTTTTCTAGATTTTTTTTCTAGATTTTTTTTCTAGATTTTTTTTCTAGAATTTTTTCTAGATTTTTTTTCTAGATTTTTTTTCTAGATTTTTTTTCTAGATTTTTTTTCTATAATTTTTTCTAGATTTTTTTTCTATAATTTTTTCTAGATTTTTTTTCTAGATTTTTTTCTAGATTTTTTTCTAGATTTTTTTTCTAGATTTTTTTCTAGATTTTTTTTCTAGATTTTTTTTCTAGATTTTTTTTCTAGATTTTTTTCTAGATTTTTTTTCTAGATTTTTTTTTAGATTTTTTTTCTAGATTTTTTTCTAGATTTTTTTTCTAGATTTTTTTTCTAGATTTTTTTTCTAGATTTTTTTCTAGATTTTTTTTCTAGAATTTTTTCTAGATTTTTTTTCTAGATTTTTTTTCTAGATTTTTTTTCTAGAATTTTTTCTAGATTTTTTTTCTAGATTTTTTTTTCTAGATTTTTTTCTAGATTTTTTTTCTAGATTTTTTTCTAGATTTTTTTCTAGATTTTTTTTCTAGATTTTTTTTCTATAATTTTTTTCTAGAATTTTTTCTAGATTTTTTTTCTAGATTTTTTTCTAGATTTTTTTTCTAGATTTTTTTTCTAGAATTTTTTCTAGATTTTTTTTCTATAATTTTTTCTAGATTTTTTTTCTAGATTTTTTTCTAGATTTTTTTTCTAGATTTTTTTTCTAGATTTTTTTTCTATAATTTTTTTCTAGATTTTTTTCTAGATTTTTTTTCTAGATTTTTTTTCTAGATTTTTTTTCTAGATTTTTTTTCTAGAATTTTTTCTAGATTTTTTTTCTAGATTTTTTTTCTAGATTTTTTTTCTAGAATTTTTTCTAGATTTTTTTTCTAGATTTTTTTTCTAGATTTTTTTCTAGATTTTTTTTCTAGATTTTTTTTCTAGATTTTTTTTCTATAATTTTTTTCTAGATTTTTTTCTAGATTTTTTTTCTAGATTTTTTTTCTAGATTTTTTTTCTAGATTTTTTTTCTAGATTTTTTTTCTAGATTTTTTTTCTAGATTTTTTTCTAGATTTTTTTTCTAGAATTTTTTCTAGATTTTTTTTCTAGATTTTTTTTCTAGATTTTTTTTCTAGAATTTTTTCTAGATTTTTTTTCTAGATTTTTTTTTCTAGATTTTTTTCTAGATTTTTTTTCTAGATTTTTTTTCTAGATTTTTTTCTAGATTTTTTTTCTAGATTTTTTTTCTATAATTTTTTTCTAGATTTTTTTCTAGATTTTTTTTCTAGATTTTTTCTAGATTTTTTTTCTATAATTTTTTCTAGATTTTTTTCTAGATTTTTTTTCTATAATTTTTTCTAGATTTTTTTTCTATAATTTTTTCTAGATTTTTTTTCTAGATTTTTTTCTAGATTTTTTTTCTAGATTTTTTTTCTAGATTTTTTTTCTATAATTTTTTTCTAGATTTTTTTCTAGATTTTTTTTCTAGATTTTTTTTCTAGATTTTTTTTCTAGATTTTTTTTCTAGAATTTTTTCTAGATTTTTTTTCTAGATTTTTTTTCTAGATTTTTTTTCTAGATTTTTTTCTAGATTTTTTTTCTAGATTTTTTTTCTAGATTTTTTTTCTAGATTTTTTTTCTAGATTTTTTTTCTAGAATTTTTTCTAGATTTTTTTTCTAGATTTGTTTTCTAGATTTTTTTTCTATAATTTTTTCTAGATTTTTTTTCTAGATTTTTTTTTCTAGATTTTTTTCTAGATTTTTTTTCTAGATTTTTTTTCTAGATTTTTTTTCTAGATTTTTTTTCTAGATTTTTTTTCTAGAATTTTTTCTAGATTTTTTTTCTAGATTTTTTTCTAGATTTTTTTTCTAGATTTTTTTTCTAGAATTTTTTCTAGATTTTTTTTCTATAATTTTTTCTAGATTTTTTTTCTAGATTTTTTTCTAGATTTTTTTTCTAGATTTTTTTTCTAGATTTTTTTTCTATAATTTTTTTCTAGATTTTTTTCTAGATTTTTTTTCTAGATTTTTTTTCTAGATTTTTTTTCTAGATTTTTTTTCTAGATTTTTTTTCTAGAATTTTTTCTAGATTTTTTTTCTAGATTTTTTTCTAGATTTTTTTTCTAGATTTTTTTTCTATAATTTTTTCTAGATTTTTTTTCTATAATTTTTTCTAGATTTTTTTTCTAGATTTTTTTCTAGATTTTTTTTCTAGATTTTTTTTCTAGAATTTTTTCTAGAATTTTTTTCTAGATTTTTTTTCTAGATTTTTTTTCTATAATTTTTTTCTAGATTTTTTTCTAGATTTTTTTTCTATAATTTTTTCTAGATTTTTTTTCTAGATTTTTTTTCTGTAATTTTTTCTAGATTTTTTTTCTAGATTTTTTTTTCTAGATTTTTTTCTAGATTTTTTTTCTAGATTTTTTTTCTAGATTTTTTTTCTAGATTTTTTTCTAGATTTTTTTTCTAGAATTTTTTCTAGAATTTTTTTCTAGATTTTTTTTCTAGATTTTTTTTCTATAATTTTTTTCTAGATTTTTTTCTAGATTTTTTTTCTAGATTTTTTTCTAGATTTTTTTTCTAGATTTTTTTTCTAGATTTTTTTTCTAGAATTTTTTCTAGATTTTTTTTCTATAATTTTTTCTGGATTTTTTTTCTAGAATTTTTTTCTAGATTTTTTTCTAGATTTTTTTTCTAGATTTTTTTTCTAGATTTTTTTTCTAGAATTTTTTCTAGATTTTTTTTCTAGATTTGTTTTCTAGATTTTTTTTCTATAATTTTTTCTAGATTTTTTTTCTAGATTTTTTTTTCTAGATTTTTTTCTAGATTTTTTTTCTAGATTTTTTTTCTAGATTTTTTTCTAGATATTTTTTCTAGATTTTTTTTCTATAATTTTTTCTAGATTTTTTTTCTAGATTTTTTTTCTAGATTTTTTTTCTAGATTTTTTTTCTAGAATTTTTTCTAGATTTTTTTTCTAGATTTTTTTCTAGATTTTTTTTCTAGATTTTTTTTCTAGAATTTTTTCTAGATTTTTTTTCTATAATTTTTTCTAGATTTTTTTTCTAGATTTTTTTCTAGATTTTTTTTCTAGATTTTTTTTCTAGATTTTTTTTCTATAATTTTTTTCTAGATTTTTTTCTAGATTTTTTTTCTAGATTTTTTTTCTAGATTTTTTTTCTAGATTTTTTTTCTAGATTTTTTTTCTAGAATTTTTTCTAGATTTTTTTCTAGATTTTTTTCTAGATTTTTTTTCTAGATTTTTTTTCTAGATTTTTTTCTAGATTTTTTTTCTATAATTTTTTCTAGATTTTTTTTCTAGATTTTTTTTCTAGAATTTTTTCTAGATTTTTTTTCTATAATTTTTTCTAGATTTTTTTTCTAGATTTTTTTCTAGATTTTTTTTCTAGATTTTTTTTCTAGATTTTTTTTCTATAATTTTTTTCTAGATTTTTTTCTAGATTTTTTTTCTAGATTTTTTTTCTAGATTTTTTTTCTAGATTTTTTTTCTATAATTTTTTTCTAGATTTTTTTCTAGATTTTTTTTCTAGATTTTTTTTCTAGATTTTTTTTCTAGATTTTTTTTCTAGATTTTTTTTCTAGAATTTTTTCTAGATTTTTTTTCTAGATTTTTTTCTAGATTTTTTTTCTAGATTTTTTTTCTATAATTTTTTCTAGATTTTTTTTCTATAATTTTTTCTAGATTTTTTTTCTATAATTTTTTCTAGATTTTTTTTCTAGATTTTTTTTCTAGATTTTTTTTCTATAATTTTTTTCTAGATTTTTTTCTATAATTTTTTTCTAGATTTTTTTTCTAGATTTTTTTTCTAGATTTTTTTTCTATAATTTTTTCTAGATTTTTTTTCTAGATTTTTTTTCTAGATTTTTTTTCTAGAATTTTTTCTAGATTTTTTTTCTAGATTTTTTTTCTAGATTTTTTTTCTATAATTTTTTCTAGATTTTTTTTCTAGATTTTTTTTCTAGATTTTTTTCTAGATTTTTTTTCTAGATTTTTTTTCTAGATTTTTTTTCTATAATTTTTTTCTAGATTTTTTTCTAGATTTTTTTTCTAGATTTTTTTTCTAGATTTTTTTTCTAGATTTTTTTTCTAGATTTTTTTCTAGATTTTTTTTCTAGATTTTTTTTCTAGATTTTTTTTCTAGATTTTTTTTCTATAATTTTTTCTAGATTTTTTTTCTATAATTTTTTCTAGATTTTTTTTCTATATTTTTTTCTAGATTTTTTTCTAGATTTTTTTTCTAGATTTTTTTCTAGATTTTTTTTCTAGATTTTTTTTCTAGATTTTTTTCTAGATTTTTTTCTAGATTTTTTTTCTAGATTTTTTTTCTAGATTTTTTTTCTAGATTTTTTTTCTAGAATTTTTTCTAGATTTTTTTTCTAGATTTTTTTTCTAGATTTTTTTTCTAGAATTTTTTCTAGATTTTTTTTCTAGATTTTTTTTCTAGATTTTTTTTCTATAATTTTTTCTAGATTTTTTTTCTAGATTTTTTTTCTAGATTTTTTTCTAGATTTTTTTTCTAGATTTTTTTTCTAGATTTTTTTTCTATAATTTTTTTCTAGATTTTTTTCTAGATTTTTTTTCTAGATTTTTTTTCTAGATTTTTTTTCTAGATTTTTTTTCTAGAATTTTTTCTAGATTTTTTTTCTAGATTTTTTTTCTAGATTTTTTTTCTAGATTTTTTTTCTAGATTTTTTTTCTAGAATTTTTTCTAGATTTTTTTTCTAGATTTTTTTTCTAGATTTTTTTTCTAGATTTTTTTTCTAGATTTTTTTTCTAGATTTTTTTTCTAGAATTTTTTTCTAGATTTTTTTCTAGATTTTTTTTCTAGATTTTTTTTCTAGATTTTTTTTCTAGATTTTTTTTCTAGAATTTTTTCTAGATTTTTTTTCTAGATTTTTTTTCTAGATTTTTTTTCTATAATTTTTTCTAGATTTTTTTTCTAGATTTTTTTTCTAGATTTTTTTCTAGATTTTTTTTCTAGATTTTTTTTCTAGATTTTTTTTCTATAATTTTTTTCTAGATTTTTTTCTAGATTTTTTTTCTAGATTTTTTTTCTATAATTTTTTTCTAGATTTTTTTCTAGATTTTTTTTCTAGATTTTTTTTCTAGATTTTTTTTCTAGATTTTTTTTCTAGAATTTTTTCTAGATTTTTTTTCTAGATTTTTTTTCTAGATTTTTTTTCTAGATTTTTTTCTAGATTTTTTTTCTAGATTTTTTTTCTAGATTTTTTTTCTATAATTTTTTTCTAGATTTTTTTCTAGATTTTTTTTCTAGATTTTTTTTCTAGATTTTTTTTCTAGATTTTTTTTCTAGAATTTTTTCTAGATTTTTTTTCTAGATTTTTTTTCTAGATTTTTTTTCTAGAATTTTTTCTAGATTTTTTTTCTAGATTTTTTTTCTAGATTTTTTTTCTATAATTTTTTCTAGATTTTTTTTCTAGATTTTTTTTCTAGATTTTTTTCTAGATTTTTTTTCTAGATTTTTTTTCTAGATTTTTTTTCTAGATTTTTTTTCTAGATTTTTTTCTAGATTTTTTTTCTAGATTTTTTTCTAGATTTTTTTTCTAGATTTTTTTTCTAGATTTTTTTTCTATAATTTTTTCTAGATTTTTTTTCTAGATTTTTTTTCTAGATTTTTTTCTAGATTTTTTTTCTAGATTTTTTTTCTAGATTTTTTTTCTAGATTTTTTTTCTAGATTTTTTTCTAGATTTTTTTTCTAGATTTTTTTTCTAGATTTTTTTTCTAGATTTTTTTTCTAGATTTTTTTTCTAGATTTTTTTTCTAGATTTTTTTTCTAGAATTTTTTTCTAGATTTTTTTCTAGATTTTTTTTCTAGATTTTTTTTCTAGATTTTTTTTCTAGAATTTTTTTCTAGATTTTTTTCTAGATTTTTTTTCTAGATTTTTTTTCTAGATTTTTTTTCTAGATTTTTTTTCTAGAATTTTTTCTAGATTTTTTTTCTAGATTTTTTTTCTAGATTTTTTTTCTATAATTTTTTCTAGATTTTTTTTCTAGATTTTTTTTCTAGATTTTTTTCTAGATTTTTTTTCTAGATTTTTTTTCTAGATTTTTTTTCTATAATTTTTTTCTAGATTTTTTTCTAGATTTTTTTTCTAGATTTTTTTTCTATAATTTTTTTCTAGATTTTTTTCTAGATTTTTTTTCTAGATTTTTTTTCTAGATTTTTTTTCTAGATTTTTTTTCTAGAATTTTTTCTAGATTTTTTTTCTAGATTTTTTTTCTAGATTTTTTTTCTAGATTTTTTTCTAGATTTTTTTTCTAGATTTTTTTTCTAGATTTTTTTTCTATAATTTTTTTCTAGATTTTTTTCTAGATTTTTTTTCTAGATTTTTTTTCTAGATTTTTTTTCTAGATTTTTTTTCTAGAATTTTTTCTAGATTTTTTTTCTAGATTTTTTTTCTAGATTTTTTTTCTAGAATTTTTTCTAGATTTTTTTTCTAGATTTTTTTTCTAGATTTTTTTTCTATAATTTTTTCTAGATTTTTTTTCTAGATTTTTTTTCTAGATTTTTTTCTAGATTTTTTTTCTAGATTTTTTTTCTAGATTTTTTTTCTAGATTTTTTTTCTAGATTTTTTTCTAGATTTTTTTTCTAGATTTTTTTCTAGATTTTTTTTCTAGATTTTTTTTCTAGATTTTTTTTCTATAATTTTTTCTAGATTTTTTTTCTAGATTTTTTTTCTAGATTTTTTTCTAGATTTTTTTTCTAGATTTTTTTTCTAGATTTTTTTTCTAGATTTTTTTTCTAGATTTTTTTTCTAGATTTTTTTTCTAGAATTTTTTTCTAGATTTTTTTCTAGATTTTTTTTCTAGATTTTTTTTCTAGATTTTTTTTCTAGATTTTTTTTCTAGAATTTTTTCTAGATTTTTTTTCTAGATTTTTTTTCTAGATTTTTTTTCTATAATTTTTTTTCTAGATTTTTTTTCTAGATTTTTTTTCTAGATTTTTTTTCTAGATTTTTTTTCTATAATTTTTTTCTAGATTTTTTTCTAGATTTTTTTCTAGATTTTTTTTCTAGATTTTTTTTTAGATTTTTTTTCTAGATTTTTTTCTAGATTTTTTTTCTAGATTTTTTTTCTAGATTTTTTTTCTAGATTTTTTTCTAGATTTTTTTTCTAGAATTTTTTCTAGATTTTTTTTCTAGATTTTTTTTCTAGATTTTTTTTCTAGAATTTTTTCTAGATTTTTTTTCTAGATTTTTTTTTCTAGATTTTTTTCTAGATTTTTTTTCTAGATTTTTTTCTAGATTTTTTTCTAGATTTTTTTTCTAGATTTTTTTTCTATAATTTTTTTCTAGAATTTTTTCTAGATTTTTTTTCTAGATTTTTTTCTAGATTTTTTTTCTAGATTTTTTTTCTAGAATTTTTTCTAGATTTTTTTTCTATAATTTTTTCTAGATTTTTTTTCTAGATTTTTTTCTAGATTTTTTTTCTAGATTTTTTTTCTAGATTTTTTTTCTATAATTTTTTTCTAGATTTTTTTCTAGATTTTTTTTCTAGATTTTTTTTCTAGATTTTTTTTCTAGATTTTTTTTCTAGAATTTTTTCTAGATTTTTTTTCTAGATTTTTTTTCTAGATTTTTTTTCTAGAATTTTTTCTAGATTTTTTTTCTAGATTTTTTTTCTAGATTTTTTTCTAGATTTTTTTTCTAGATTTTTTTTCTAGATTTTTTTTCTATAATTTTTTTCTAGATTTTTTTCTAGATTTTTTTTCTAGATTTTTTTTCTAGATTTTTTTTCTAGATTTTTTTTCTAGATTTTTTTTCTAGATTTTTTTTCTAGATTTTTTTCTAGATTTTTTTTCTAGAATTTTTTCTAGATTTTTTTTCTAGATTTTTTTTCTAGATTTTTTTTCTAGAATTTTTTCTAGATTTTTTTTCTAGATTTTTTTTTCTAGATTTTTTTCTAGATTTTTTTTCTAGATTTTTTTTCTAGATTTTTTTCTAGATTTTTTTTCTAGATTTTTTTTCTATAATTTTTTTCTAGATTTTTTTCTAGATTTTTTTTCTAGATTTTTTTTCTAGATTTTTTTTCTAGAATTTTTTCTAGATTTTTTTTCTAGATTTTTTTCTAGATTTTTTTTCTAGATTTTTTTTCTAGAATTTTTTCTAGATTTTTTTTCTATAATTTTTTCTAGATTTTTTTTCTAGATTTTTTTCTAGATTTTTTTTCTAGATTTTTTTTCTAGATTTTTTTTCTATAATTTTTTTCTAGATTTTTTTCTAGATTTTTTTTCTAGATTTTTTTTCTAGATTTTTTTTCTAGATTTTTTTTCTAGAATTTTTTCTAGATTTTTTTTCTAGATTTTTTTTCTAGATTTTTTTTCTAGAATTTTTTCTAGATTTTTTTTCTAGATTTTTTTTCTAGATTTTTTTCTAGATTTTTTTTCTAGATTTTTTTTCTAGATTTTTTTTCTATAATTTTTTTCTAGATTTTTTTCTAGATTTTTTTTCTAGATTTTTTTTCTAGATTTTTTTTCTAGATTTTTTTTCTAGATTTTTTTTCTAGATTTTTTTTCTAGATTTTTTTTCTAGAATTTTTTTCTAGATTTTTTTCTAGATTTTTTTTCTAGATTTTTTTTCTAGATTTTTTTTCTAGATTTTTTTTCTATAATTTTTTCTAGATTTTTTTTCTAGATTTTTTTTCTAGATTTTTTTTCTATAATTTTTTCTAGATTTTTTTTCTAGATTTTTTTTCTAGATTTTTTTCTAGATTTTTTTTCTAGATTTTTTTTCTATAATTTTTTTCTAGATTTTTTTCTAGATTTTTTTCTAGATTTTTTTTCTAGATTTTTTTTTAGATTTTTTTTCTAGATTTTTTTCTAGATTTTTTTTCTAGATTTTTTTTCTAGATTTTTTTTCTAGATTTTTTTTCTAGATTTTTTTTCTAGATTTTTTTCTAGATTTTTTTTCTAGATTTTTTTTCTAGATTTTTTTTCTAGATTTTTTTTCTAGAATTTTTTCTAGATTTTTTTTCTAGATTTTTTTTCTAGATTTTTTTTCTATAATTTTTTCTAGATTTTTTTTCTAGATTTTTTTTCTAGATTTTTTTCTAGATTTTTTTTCTAGATTTTTTTTCTATAATTTTTTTCTAGATTTTTTTCTAGATTTTTTTCTAGATTTTTTTTCTAGATTTTTTTTTAGATTTTTTTTCTAGATTTTTTTCTAGATTTTTTTTTTCTATAATTTTTTCTAGATTTTTTTTCTATAATTTTTTCTAGATTTTTTTTCTAGATTTTTTTTCTAGATTTTTTTTCTAGATTTTTTTCTAGATTTTTTTTCTAGATTTTTTTTCTATAATTTTTTTTTAGATTTTTTTCTAGATTTTTTTTTAGATTTTTTTTCTAGATTTTTTTCTAGATTTTTTTTTTCTATAATTTTTTCTAGATTTTTTTTCTATAATTTTTTCTAGATTTTTTTTCTAGATTTTTTTTCTATAATTTTTTCTAGATTTTTTTTCTAGATTTTTTTTTCTAGATTTTTTTCTAGATTTTTTTTCTAGATTTTTTTTCTAGATTTTTTTTCTAGATTTTTTTCTAGATTTTTTTTCTAGAATTTTTTCTAGAATTTTTTTCTAGATTTTTTTTCTAGAATTTTTTCTAGATTTTTTTTTTAGATTTTTTTTCTAGATTTTTTTTCTAGATTTTTTTTCTAGATTTTTTTTCTAGATTTTTTTCTAGATTTTTTTTCTATAATTTTTTTCTAGATTTTTTTCTAGATTTTTTTCTAGATTTTTTTTCTAGATTTTTTTCTAGATTTTTTTTCTAGAATTTTTTCTAGATTTTTTTTCTAGATTTGTTTTCTAGATTTTTTTCTATAATTTTTTCTAGATTTTTTTTCTAGATTTTTTTTTCTAGATTTTTTTCTAGATTTTTTTTCTAGATTTTTTTTCTAGATTTTTTTCTAGATTTTTTTTCTAGATTTTTTTTCTATAATTTTTTTCTAGATTTTTTTCTAGATTTTTTTTCTAGATTTTTTTTCTAGATTTTTTTTCTAGATTTTTTTTCTAGAATTTTTTCTAGATTTTTTTTCTAGATTTTTTTCGAGATTTTTTTTCTAGATTTTTTTTCTATAATTTTTTCTAGATTTTTTTTCTATAATTTTTTCTAGATTTTTTTTCTAGATTCTTTTCTAGATTTTTTTTCTAGATTTTTTTTCTAGATTTTTTTTCTAGATTTTTTTCTAGATTTTTTTTCTAGATTTTTTTTCTAGATTTTTTTTCTAGATTTTTTTCTAGATTTTTTTTCTAGAATTTTTTCTAGATTTTTTTTCTAGATTTTTTTTCTATAATTTTTTCTAGATTTTTTTTCTCTAATTTTTTCTAGATTTTTTTTCTAGATTTTTTTTCTAGATTTTTTTCTAGATTTTTTTTCTAGATTTTTTTCTAGATTTTTTTTCTAGATTTTTTTTCTAGAATTTTTTTCTAGATTTTTTTCTAGATTTTTTTTCTAGATTTTTTTTCTAGATTTTTTTTCTAGAATTTTTTCTAGATTTTTTTTCTAGATTTTTTTTCTAGAATTTTTTCTAGATTTTTTTTCTAGATTTTTTTTCTATAATTTTTTCTAGATTTTTTTTCTAGATTTTTTTTCTAGATTTTTTTCTAGATTTTTTTTCTAGATTTTTTTTCTAGAATTTTTTTCTAGATTTTTTTCTAGATTTTTTTTCTAGATTTTTTTTCTAGATTTTTTTTCTAGAATTTTTTCTAGATTTTTTTTCTAGATTTTTTTTCTAGAATTTTTTCTAGATTTTTTTTCTAGATTTTTTTTCTATAATTTTTTCTAGATTTTTTTTCTAGATTTTTTTTCTAGAATTTTTTCTAGATTTTTTTTCTAGATTTTTTTTCTATAATTTTTTCTAGATTTTTTTTCTAGATTTTTTTTTCTAGATTTTTTTCTAGATTTTTTTTCTAGATTTTTTTTCTAGATTTTTTTTCTAGATTTTTTTCTAGATTTTTTTTCTAGAATTTTTTCTAGAATTTTTTTCTAGATTTTTTTTCTAGAATTTTTTCTAGATTTTTTTTTTAGATTTTTTTTCTAGATTTTTTTTCTAGATTTCTTTTCTAGATTTTTTTTCTAGATTTTTTTTCTATAATTTTTTTCTAGATTTTTTTCTAGATTTTTTTCTAGATTTTTTTTCTAGAATTTTTTCTAGATTTTTTTTCTAGATTTTTTTCGAGATTTTTTTTCTAGATTTTTTTTCTATAATTTTTTCTAGATTTTTTTTCTATAATTTTTTCTAGATTTTTTTTCTAGATTTTTTTTCTAGAATTTTTTCTAGATTTTTTTTCTAGATTTTTTTTCTAGAATTTTTTCTAGATTTTTTTTCTAGATTTTTTTTCTAGATTTTTTTTCTATAATTTTTTTCTAGATTTTTTTCTAGATTTTTTTTCTAGATTTTTTTTCTAGATTTTTTTTCTAGATTTTTTTTCTAGATTTTTTTCTAGATTTTTTTTCTAGATTTTTTTTCTAGATTTTTTTTCTAGATTTTCTTTCTATAATTTTTTCTAGATTTTTTTTCTATAATTTTTTCTAGATTTTTTTTCTATATTTTTTTCTAGATTTTTTTCTAGATTTTTTTTCTAGATTTTTTTCTAGATTTTTTTTCTAGATTTTTTTTCTAGATTTTTTTCTAGATTTTTTTCTAGATTTTTTTTCTAGATTTTTTTTCTAGATTTTTTTTCTAGATTTTTTTTCTAGAATTTTTTCTAGATTTTTTTTCTAGATTTTTTTTCTAGATTTTTTTTCTAGAATTTTTTCTAGATTTTTTTTCTAGATTTTTTTTCTAGATTTTTTTTCTATAATTTTTTCTAGATTTTTTTTCTAGATTTTTTTTCTAGATTTTTTTCTAGATTTTTTTTCTAGATTTTTTTTCTAGATTTTTTTTCTATAATTTTTTTCTAGATTTTTTTCTAGATTTTTTTTCTAGATTTTTTTTCTAGATTTTTTTTCTAGATTTTTTTTCTAGAATTTTTTCTAGATTTTTTTTCTAGATTTTTTTTCTAGATTTTTTTTCTAGATTTTTTTTCTATAATTTTTTCTAGATTTTTTTTCTATAATTTTTTCTAGATTTTTTTTCTAGATTTTTTTCTAGATTTTTTTCTAGATTTTTTTTCTAGATTTTTTTCTAGATTTTTTTTCTAGATTTTTTTTCTAGATTTTTTTTCTAGATTTTTTTTCTAGATTTTTTTTCTAGATTTTTTTTCTAGATTTTTTTTCTAGATTTTTTTTCTAGATTTTTTTTCTAGAATTTTTTTCTAGATTTTTTTCTAGATTTTTTTTCTAGAATTTTTTCTAGATTTTTTTTCTAGATTTTTTTTCTAGATTTTTTTTCTATAATTTTTTCTAGATTTTTTTTCTAGATTTTTTTTCTAGATTTTTTTCTAGATTTTTTTTCTAGATTTTTTTTCTAGATTTTTTTTCTATAATTTTTTTCTAGATTTTTTTCTAGATTTTTTTTCTAGATTTTTTTTCTATAATTTTTTTCTAGATTTTTTTCTAGATTTTTTTTCTAGATTTTTTTTCTAGATTTTTTTTCTAGATTTTTTTTCTAGAATTTTTTCTAGATTTTTTTTCTAGATTTTTTTTCTAGATTTTTTTTCTAGATTTTTTTCTAGATTTTTTTTCTAGATTTTTTTTCTAGATTTTTTTTCTATAATTTTTTTCTAGATTTTTTTCTAGATTTTTTTTCTAGATTTTTTTTCTAGATTTTTTTTCTAGAATTTTTTCTAGATTTTTTTTCTAGATTTTTTTTCTAGATTTTTTTTCTAGAATTTTTTCTAGATTTTTTTTCTAGATTTTTTTTCTAGATTTTTTTTCTATAATTTTTTCTAGATTTTTTTTCTAGATTTTTTTTCTAGATTTTTTTCTAGATTTTTTTTCTAGATTTTTTTTCTAGATTTTTTTTCTAGATTTTTTTTCTAGATTTTTTTCTAGATTTTTTTTCTAGATTTTTTTCTAGATTTTTTTTCTAGATTTTTTTTCTAGATTTTTTTTCTATAATTTTTTCTAGATTTTTTTTCTAGATTTTTTTTCTAGATTTTTTTCTAGATTTTTTTTCTAGATTTTTTTTCTAGATTTTTTTTCTAGATTTTTTTTCTAGATTTTTTTCTAGATTTTTTTTCTAGATTTTTTTTCTAGATTTTTTTTCTAGATTTTTTTTCTAGATTTTTTTTCTAGATTTTTTTTCTAGATTTTTTTTCTAGAATTTTTTTCTAGATTTTTTTCTAGATTTTTTTTCTAGATTTTTTTTCTAGATTTTTTTTCTAGATTTTTTTTCTAGAATTTTTTCTAGATTTTTTTTCTAGATTTTTTTTCTAGATTTTTTTTCTATAATTTTTTTTCTAGATTTTTTTTCTAGATTTTTTTTCTAGATTTTTTTTCTAGATTTTTTTTCTATAATTTTTTTCTAGATTTTTTTCTAGATTTTTTTCTAGATTTTTTTTCTAGATTTTTTTTTAGATTTTTTTTCTAGATTTTTTTCTAGATTTTTTTTCTAGATTTTTTTTCTAGATTTTTTTTCTAGATTTTTTTCTAGATTTTTTTTCTAGAATTTTTTCTAGATTTTTTTTCTAGATTTTTTTTCTAGATTTTTTTTCTAGAATTTTTTCTAGATTTTTTTTCTAGATTTTTTTTTCTAGATTTTTTTCTAGATTTTTTTTCTAGATTTTTTTTCTAGATTTTTTTCTAGATTTTTTTTCTAGATTTTTTTTCTATAATTTTTTCTAGATTTTTTTTCTAGATTTTTTTTCTAGATTTTTTTCTAGATTTTTTTTCTAGATTTTTTTTCTATAATTTTTTTCTAGATTTTTTTCTAGATTTTTTTCTAGATTTTTTTTCTAGATTTTTTTTTAGATTTTTTTTCTAGATTTTTTTCTAGATTTTTTTTTTCTATAATTTTTTCTAGATTTTTTTTCTATAATTTTTTCTAGATTTTTTTTCTAGATTTTTTTTCTAGATTTTTTTTCTAGATTTTTTTCTAGATTTTTTTTCTAGATTTTTTTTCTATAATTTTTTTCTAGATTTTTTTCTAGATTTTTTTTTAGATTTTTTTTCTAGATTTTTTTCTAGATTTTTTTTTTCTATAATTTTTTCTAGATTTTTTTTCTATAATTTTTTCTAGATTTTTTTTCTAGATTTTTTTTCTATAATTTTTTCTAGATTTTTTTTCTAGATTTTTTTTTCTAGATTTTTTTCTAGATTTTTTTTCTAGATTTTTTTTCTAGATTTTTTTTCTAGATTTTTTTCTAGATTTTTTTTCTAGAATTTTTTCTAGAATTTTTTTCTAGATTTTTTTTCTAGAATTTTTTCTAGATTTTTTTTTTAGATTTTTTTTCTAGATTTTTTTTCTAGATTTTTTTTCTAGATTTTTTTTCTAGATTTTTTTCTAGATTTTTTTTCTATAATTTTTTTCTAGATTTTTTTCTAGATTTTTTTCTAGATTTTTTTTCTAGATTTTTTTCTAGATTTTTTTTCTAGAATTTTTTCTAGATTTTTTTTCTAGATTTGTTTTCTAGATTTTTTTTCTATAATTTTTTCTAGATTTTTTTTCTAGATTTTTTTTTCTAGATTTTTTTCTAGATTTTTTTTCTAGATTTTTTTTCTAGATTTTTTTCTAGATTTTTTTTCTAGATTTTTTTTCTAGATTTTTTTTCTAGATTTTTTTTCTAGAATTTTTTCTAGATTTTTTTTCTAGATTTTTTTCGAGATTTTTTTTCTAGATTTTTTTTCTATAATTTTTTCTAGATTTTTTTTCTATAATTTTTTCTAGATTTTTTTTCTAGATTCTTTTCTAGATTTTTTTTCTAGATTTTTTTTCTAGATTTTTTTTCTAGATTTTTTTCTAGATTTTTTTTCTAGATTTTTTTTCTAGATTTTTTTTCTAGATTTTTTTCTAGATTTTTTTTCTAGAATTTTTTCTAGATTTTTTTTCTAGATTTTTTTTCTATAATTTTTTCTAGATTTTTTTTCTCTAATTTTTTCTAGATTTTTTTTCTAGATTTTTTTTCTAGATTTTTTTCTAGATTTTTTTTCTAGAATTTTTTTCTAGATTTTTTTCTAGATTTTTTTTCTAGATTTTTTTCTAGATTTTTTTTCTAGAATTTTTTTCTAGATTTTTTTCTAGATTTTTTTTCTAGATTTTTTTTCTAGATTTTTTTTCTAGAATTTTTTCTAGATTTTTTTTCTAGATTTTTTTTCTAGAATTTTTTCTAGATTTTTTTTCTAGATTTTTTTTCTATAATTTTTTCTAGATTTTTTTTCTAGATTTTTTTTCTAGATTTTTTTCTAGATTTTTTTTCTAGATTTTTTTTCTAGAATTTTTTTCTAGATTTTTTTCTAGATTTTTTTTCTAGATTTGTTTTCTAGATTTTTTTTCTATAATTTTTTCTAGATTTTTTTTCTAGATTTTTTTTTCTAGATTTTTTTCTAGATTTTTTTTCTAGATTTTTTTTCTAGATTTTTTTCTAGATTTTTTTTCTAGATTTTTTTTCTATAATTTTTTTCTAGATTTTTTTCTAGATTTTTTTTCTAGATTTTTTTTCTAGATTTTTTTTCTAGATTTTTTTTCTAGAATTTTTTCTAGATTTTTTTTCTAGATTTTTTTCGAGATTTTTTTTCTAGATTTTTTTTCTATAATTTTTTCTAGATTTTTTTTCTATAATTTTTTCTAGATTTTTTTTCTAGATTCTTTTCTAGATTTTTTTTCTAGATTTTTTTTCTAGATTTTTTTTCTAGATTTTTTTCTAGATTTTTTTTCTAGATTTTTTTTCTAGATTTTTTTTCTAGATTTTTTTCTAGATTTTTTTTCTAGAATTTTTTCTAGATTTTTTTTCTAGATTTTTTTTCTAGAATTTTTTCTAGATTTTTTTTCTATATTTTTTTCTATATTTTTTTTCTAGATTTTTTTCTAGATTTTTTTTCTAGATTTTTTTTCTAGAATTTTTTTCTAGATTTTTTTCTAGATTTTTTTTCTAGATTTTTTTTCTAGATTTTTTTTCTAGATTTTTTTTCTAGAATTTTTTCTAGATTTTTTTTCTAGATTTTTTTTCTAGAATTTTTTCTAGATTTTTTTTCTAGATTTTTTTTCTATAATTTTTTCTAGATTTTTTTTCTAGATTTTTTTTCTAGAATTTTTTCTAGATTTTTTTTCTAGATTTTTTTTCTATAATTTTTTCTAGATTTTTTTTCTAGATTTTTTTCTAGATTTTTTTTCTAGATTTTTTTCTAGATTTTTTTTCTAGATTTTTTTTCTAGATTTTTTTTCTAGATTTTTTTTCTAGAATTTTTTCTAGATTTTTTTTCTAGATTTGTTTTCTAGATTTTTTTTCTATAATTTTTTCTAGATTTTTTTTCTAGATTTTTTTTTCTAGATTTTTTTCTAGATTTTTTTTCTAGATTTTTTTTCTAGATTTTTTTCTAGATTTTTTTTCTAGATTTTTTTTCTATAATTTTTTTCTAGATTTTTTTCTAGATTTTTTTTCTAGATTTTTTTTCTAGATTTTTTTTCTAGATTTTTTTTCTAGAATTTTTTCTAGATTTTTTTTCTAGATTTTTTTCGAGATTTTTTTTCTAGATTTTTTTTCTATAATTTTTTCTAGATTTTTTTTCTATAATTTTTTCTAGATTTTTTTTCTAGATTCTTTTCTAGATTTTTTTTCTAGATTTTTTTTCTAGATTTTTTTTCTAGATTTTTTTCTAGATTTTTTTTCTAGATTTTTTTTCTAGATTTTTTTTCTAGATTTTTTTCTAGATTTTTTTTCTAGAATTTTTTCTAGATTTTTTTTCTAGATTTTTTTTCTAGAATTTTTTCTAGATTTTTTTTCTATATTTTTTTCTATATTTTTTTTCTAGATTTTTTTCTAGATTTTTTTTCTAGATTTTTTTTCTAGAATTTTTTTCTAGATTTTTTTCTAGATTTTTTTTCTAGATTTTTTTTCTAGATTTTTTTTCTAGAATTTTTTCTAGATTTTTTTTCTAGATTTTTTTTCTAGAATTTTTTCTAGATTTTTTTTCTAGATTTTTTTCTATAATTTTTTCTAGATTTTTTTTCTAGATTTTTTTTCTAGATTTTTTTCTAGATTTTTTTTCTAGATTTTTTTTCTAGAATTTTTTTCTAGATTTTTTTCTAGATTTTTTTTCTAGATTTTTTTCTAGATTTTTTTTCTAGATTTTTTTTCTATGATTTTTTCTAGATTTTTTTTCTAGATTTTTTTTTCTAGATTTTTTTCTAGATTTTTTTTCTAGATTTTTTTTCTAGATTTTTTTTCTAGATTTTTTTCTAGATTTTTTTTCTAGAATTTTTTCTAGAATTTTTTTCTAGATTTTTTTTCTAGAATTTTTTCTAGATTTTTTTTTTAGATTTTTTTTCTAGATTTTTTTTCTAGATTTTTTTTCTAGATTTTTTTTCTAGATTTTTTTCTAGATTTTTTTTCTATAATTTTTTTCTAGATTTTTTTCTAGATTTTTTTCTAGATTTTTTTTCTAGATTTTTTTCTAGATTTTTTTTCTAGATTTTTTTTCTAGATTTTTTTTCTAGAATTTTTTCTAGATTTTTTTTCTATAATTTTTTCTGGATTTTTTTTCTAGAATTTTTTTCTAGATTTTTTTCTAGATTTTTTTTCTAGATTTTTTTTCTAGATTTTTTTTCTAGAATTTTTTCTAGATTTTTTTTCTAGATTTGTTTTCTAGATTTTTTTTCTATAATTTTTTCTAGATTTTTTTTCTAGATTTTTTTTTCTAGATTTTTTTTCTAGATTTTTTTTCTAGATTTTTTTTCTAGATTTTTTTCTAGATTTTTTTTCTAGATTTTTTTCTAGATTTTTTTTCTAGATTTTTTTTCTAGATTATTTTTCTAGATTTTTTTCTAGATTTTTTTTCTAGAATTTTTTCTAGAATTTTTTTCTAGATTTTTTTTCTAGAATTTTTTCTAGATTTTTTTTTTAGATTTTTTTTCTAGATTTTTTTTCTAGATTTTTTTTCTAGATTTTTTTTCTAGATTTTTTTCTAGATTTTTTTTCTATAATTTTTTTCTAGATTTTTTTCTAGATTTTTTTCTAGATTTTTTTTCTAGATTTTTTTCTAGATTTTTTTTCTAGATTTTTTTTCTAGATTTTTTTTCTAGAATTTTTTCTAGATTTTTTTTCTATAATTTTTTCTGGATTTTTTTTCTAGAATTTTTTTCTAGATTTTTTTCTAGATTTTTTTTCTAGATTTTTTTTCTAGATTTTTTTTCTAGAATTTTTTCTAGATTTTTTTTCTAGATTTGTTTTCTAGATTTTTTTTCTATAATTTTTTCTAGATTTTTTTTCTAGATTTTTTTTTCTAGATTTTTTTTCTAGATTTTTTTTCTAGATTTTTTTTCTAGATTTTTTTCTAGATTTTTTTTCTAGAATTTTTTCTAGATTTTTTTTCTAGATTTTTTTTCTAGAATTTTTTCTAGATTTTTTTTCTATATTTTTTTCTATATTTTTTTTCTAGATTTTTTTCTAGATTTTTTTTCTAGATTTTTTTTCTAGAATTTTTTTCTAGATTTTTTTCTAGATTTTTTTTCTAGATTTTTTTTCTAGATTTTTTTTCTAGAATTTTTTCTAGATTTTTTTTCTAGATTTTTTTTCTAGAATTTTTTCTAGATTTTTTTTCTAGATTTTTTTCTATAATTTTTTCTAGATTTTTTTTCTAGATTTTTTTTCTAGATTTTTTTCTAGATTTTTTTTCTAGATTTTTTTTCTAGAATTTTTTTCTAGATTTTTTTCTAGATTTTTTTTCTAGATTTTTTTTCTAGATTTTTTTTCTAGAATTTTTTCTAGATTTTTTTTCTAGATTTTTTTTCTAGAATTTTTTCAAGATTTTTTTTCTAGATTTTTTTTCTATAATTTTTTCTAGATTTTTTTTCTAGATTTTTTTTCTAGAATTTTTTCTAGATTTTTTTTCTAGATTTTTTTCGAGATTTTTTTTCGAGATTTTTTTTCTATAATTTTTTCTAGATTTTTTTTCTATAATTTTTTCTAGATTTTTTTTCTAGATTCTTTTCTAGATTTTTTTTCTAGATTTTTTTTCTAGATTTTTTTTCTAGATTTTTTTCTAGATTTTTTTTCTAGATTTTTTTTCTAGATTTTTTTTCTAGATTTTTTTCTAGATTTTTTTTATAGAATTTTTTCTAGATTTTTTTTCTAGATTTTTTTTCTATAATTTTTTCTAGATTTTTTTTCTCTAATTTTTTCTAGATTTTTTTTCTAGATTTTTTTTCTAGATTTTTTTCTAGATTTTTTTTCTAGATTTTTTTCTAGATTTTTTTTCTAGATTTTTTTTCTAGAATTTTTTTCTAGATTTTTTTCTAGATTTTTTTTCTAGATTTTTTTTCTAGATTTTTTTTCTAGAATCTTTTCTAGATTTTTTTTCTAGATTTTTTTTCTAGAATTTTTTCTAGATTTTTTTTCTAGATTTTTTTTCTATAATTTTTTCTAGATTTTTTTTCTAGATTTTTTTTCTAGATTTTTTTCTAGATTTTTTTTCTAGATTTTTTTTCTAGAATTTTTTTCTAGATTTTTTTCTAGATTTTTTTTCTAGATTTTTTTTCTAGATTTTTTTTCTATAATTTTTTCTAGATTTTTTTTCTAGATTTTTTTTCTAGAATTTTTTCTAGATTTTTTTTCTAGATTTTTTTTCTATAATTTTTTCTAGATTTTTTTTCTAGATTTTTTTTCTAGAATTTTTTCTAGATTTTTTTTCTAGATTTTTTTTCTATAATTTTTTCTAGATTTTTTTTCTAGATTTTTTTTTCTAGATTTTTTTCTAGATTTTTTTTCTAGATTTTTTTCTAGATTTTTTTTCTAGAATTTTTTCTAGAATTTTTTTCTAGATTTTTTTTCTAGAATTTTTTCTAGATTTTTTTTTTAGATTTTTTTTCTAGATTTTTTTTCTAGATTTCTTTTCTAGATTTTTTTTCTAGATTTTTTTTCTATAATTTTTTTCTAGATTTTTTTCTAGATTTTTTTCTAGATTTTTTTTCTAGATTTTTTTCTAGATTTTTTTTCTAGATTTTTTTTCTAGATTTTTTTTCTAGATTTTTTTTCTAGAATTTTTTCTAGATTTTTTTTCTAGATTTGTTTTCTAGATTTTTTTTCTATAATTTTTTCTAGATTTTTTTTCTAGATTTTTTTTTCTAGATTTTTTTCTAGATTTTTTTTCTAGATTTTTTTTCTAGATTTTTTTCTAGATTTTTTTTCTAGATTTTTTTTCTATAATTTTTTTCTAGATTTTTTTCTAGATTTTTTTTCTAGATTTTTTTTCTAGATTTTTTTTCTAGAATTTTTTCTAGATTTTTTTTCTAGATTTTTTTCGAGATTTTTTTTCTAGATTTTTTTTCTATAATTTTTTCTAGATTTTTTTTCTATAATTTTTTCTAGATTTTTTTTCTAGATTCTTTTCTAGATTTTTTTTCTAGATTTTTTTTCTAGATTTTTTTTCTAGATTTTTTTCTAGATTTTTTTTCTAGATTTTTTTTCTAGATTTTTTTTCTAGATTTTTTTCTAGATTTTTTTTCTAGAATTTTTTCTAGATTTTTTTTCTAGATTTTTTTTCTAGAATTTTTTCTAGATTTTTTTTCTATATTTTTTTCTATATTTTTTTTCTAGATTTTTTTCTAGATTTTTTTTCTAGATTTTTTTTCTAGAATTTTTTTCTAGATTTTTTTCTAGATTTTTTTTCTAGATTTTTTTTCTAGATTTTTTTTCTAGAATTTTTTCTAGATTTTTTTTCTAGATTTTTTTTCTAGAATTTTTTCTAGATTTTTTTTCTAGATTTTTTTCTATAATTTTTTCTAGATTTTTTTTCTAGATTTTTTTTCTAGATTTTTTTCTAGATTTTTTTTCTAGATTTTTTTTCTAGAATTTTTTTCTAGATTTTTTTCTAGATTTTTTTTCTAGATTTTTTTCTAGATTTTTTTTCTAGATTTTTTTTCTATGATTTTTTCTAGATTTTTTTTCTAGATTTTTTTTTCTAGATTTTTTTCTAGATTTTTTTTCTAGATTTTTTTTCTAGATTTTTTTTCTAGATTTTTTTCTAGATTTTTTTTCTAGAATTTTTTCTAGAATTTTTTTCTAGATTTTTTTTCTAGAATTTTTTCTAGATTTTTTTTTTAGATTTTTTTTCTAGATTTTTTTTCTAGATTTTTTTTCTAGATTTTTTTTCTAGATTTTTTTCTAGATTTTTTTTCTATAATTTTTTTCTAGATTTTTTTCTAGATTTTTTTCTAGATTTTTTTTCTAGATTTTTTTCTAGATTTTTTTTCTAGATTTTTTTTCTAGATTTTTTTTCTAGAATTTTTTCTAGATTTTTTTTCTATAATTTTTTCTGGATTTTTTTTCTAGAATTTTTTTCTAGATTTTTTTCTAGATTTTTTTTCTAGATTTTTTTTCTAGATTTTTTTTCTAGAATTTTTTCTAGATTTTTTTTCTAGATTTGTTTTCTAGATTTTTTTTCTATAATTTTTTCTAGATTTTTTTTCTAGATTTTTTTTTCTAGATTTTTTTTCTAGATTTTTTTTCTAGATTTTTTTTCTAGATTTTTTTCTAGATTTTTTTTCTAGATTTTTTTCTAGATTTTTTTTCTAGATTTTTTTTCTAGATTTTTTTTCTAGATTTTTTTCTAGATTTTTTTTCTAGAATTTTTTCTAGAATTTTTTTCTAGATTTTTTTTCTAGAATTTTTTCTAGATTTTTTTTTTAGATTTTTTTTCTAGATTTTTTTTCTAGATTTTTTTTCTAGATTTTTTTTCTAGATTTTTTTCTAGATTTTTTTTCTATAATTTTTTTCTAGATTTTTTTCTAGATTTTTTTCTAGATTTTTTTTCTAGATTTTTTTCTAGATTTTTTTTCTAGATTTTTTTTCTAGATTTTTTTTCTAGAATTTTTTCTAGATTTTTTTTCTATAATTTTTTCTGGATTTTTTTTCTAGAATTTTTTTCTAGATTTTTTTCTAGATTTTTTTTCTAGATTTTTTTTCTAGATTTTTTTTCTAGAATTTTTTCTAGATTTTTTTTCTAGATTTGTTTTCTAGATTTTTTTTCTATAATTTTTTCTAGATTTTTTTTCTAGATTTTTTTTTCTAGATTTTTTTTCTAGATTTTTTTTCTAGATTTTTTTTCTAGATTTTTTTCTAGATTTTTTTTCTAGAATTTTTTCTAGATTTTTTTTCTAGATTTTTTTTCTAGAATTTTTTCTAGATTTTTTTTCTATATTTTTTTCTATATTTTTTTTCTAGATTTTTTTCTAGATTTTTTTTCTAGATTTTTTTTCTAGAATTTTTTTCTAGATTTTTTTCTAGATTTTTTTTCTAGATTTTTTTTCTAGATTTTTTTTCTAGAATTTTTTCTAGATTTTTTTTCTAGATTTTTTTTCTAGAATTTTTTCTAGATTTTTTTTCTAGATTTTTTTCTATAATTTTTTCTAGATTTTTTTTCTAGATTTTTTTTCTAGATTTTTTTCTAGATTTTTTTTCTAGATTTTTTTTCTAGAATTTTTTTCTAGATTTTTTTCTAGATTTTTTTTCTAGATTTTTTTTCTAGATTTTTTTTCTAGAATTTTTTCTAGATTTTTTTTCTAGATTTTTTTTCTAGAATTTTTTCTAGATTTTTTTTCTAGATTTTTTTTCTATAATTTTTTCTAGATTTTTTTTCTAGATTTTTTTTCTAGAATTTTTTCTAGATTTTTTTTCTAGATTTTTTTTCTATGATTTTTTCTAGATTTTTTTTCTAGATTTTTTTTTCTAGATTTTTTTCTAGATTTTTTTTCTAGATTTTTTTTCTAGATTTTTTTTCTAGATTTTTTTCTAGATTTTTTTTCTAGAATTTTTTCTAGAATTTTTTTCTAGATTTTTTTTCTAGAATTTTTTCTAGATTTTTTTTTTAGATTTTTTTTCTAGATTTTTTTTCTAGATTTTTTTTCTAGATTTTTTTTCTAGATTTTTTTCTAGATTTTTTTTCTATAATTTTTTTCTAGATTTTTTTCTAGATTTTTTTCTAGATTTTTTTTCTAGATTTTTTTCTAGATTTTTTTTCTAGATTTTTTTTCTAGATTTTTTTTCTAGAATTTTTTCTAGATTTTTTTTCTATAATTTTTTCTGGATTTTTTTTCTAGAATTTTTTTCTAGATTTTTTTCTAGATTTTTTTTCTAGATTTTTTTTCTAGATTTTTTTCGAGATTTTTTTTCTAGATTTTTTTTCTATAATTTTTTCTAGATTTTTTTTCTATAATTTTTTCTAGATTTTTTTTCTAGATTTTTTTCTAGATTTTTTTCTAGATTTTTTTTCTAGATTTTTTTTCTAGATTTTTTTTCTAGATTTTTTTTCTAGAATTTTTTCTAGATTTTTTTTCTATATTTTTTTCGAGATTTTTTTTCTAGATTTTTTTCTAGATTTTTTTTCTAGATTTTTTTTCTAGATTTTTTTTCTAGATTTTTTTCTAGATTTTTTTTCTAGAATTTTTTCTAGATTTTTTTTCTAGATTTGTTTTCTAGATTTTTTTTCTATAATTTTTTCTAGATTTTTTTTCTAGATTTTTTTTTCTAGATTTTTTTCTAGATTTTTTTTCTAGATTTTTTTTCTAGATTTTTTTTCTAGATTTTTTTTCTAGAATTTTTTCTAGATTTTTTTTCTAGATTTTTTTCGAGATTTTTTTTCTAGATTTTTTTTCTATAATTTTTTCTAGATTTTTTTTCTATAATTTTTTCTAGATTTTTTTTCTAGATTTTTTTCTAGATTTTTTTCTAGATTTTTTTTCTAGATTTTTTTTCTAGATTTTTTTTCTAGATTTTTTTTCTAGAATTTTTTCTAGATTTTTTTTCTAGATTTTTTTCGAGATTTTTTTTCTAGATTTTTTTCTAGATTTTTTTTCTATAATTTTTTTCTAGATTTTTTTCTAGATTTTTTTTCTAGATTTTTTTTCTAGATTTTTTTTCTAGATTTTTTTTCTAGAATTTTTTCTAGATTTTTTTTCTAGATTTTTTTTCTAGATTTTTTTTCTAGAATTTTTTTCTAGATTTTTTTCTAGATTTTTCTTCTAGATTTTTTTTCTAGATTTTTTTTCTAGAATTTTTTCTAGATTTTTTTTCTAGATTTTTTTTCTAGATTTTTTTTCTATAATTTTTTCTAGATTTTTTTTCTAGAATTTTTTCTAGATTTTTTTTCTAGATTTTTTTCGAGATTTTTTTTCTAGATTTTTTTCTAGATTTTTTTTCTATAATTTTTTTCTAGATTTTTTTCTAGATTTTTTTTCTAGATTTTTTTTCTAGATTTTTTTTCTAGATTTTTTTTCTAGAATTTTTTCTAGATTTTTTTTCTAGATTTTTTTTCTAGATTTTTTTTCTAGAATTTTTTTCTAGATTTTTTTCTAGATTTTTCTTCTAGATTTTTTTTCTAGATTTTTTTTCTAGAATTTTTTCTAGATTTTTTTTCTAGATTTTTTTTCTAGATTTTTTTTCTATAATTTTTTCTAGATTTTTTTTCTAGATTTTTTTTCTAGATTTTTTTCTAGATTTTTTTTCTAGATTTTTTTTCTAGATTTTTTTTCTAGATTTTTTTCTAGATTTTTTTCTAGAATTTTTTTCTAGATTTTTTTTTAGATTTTTTTTCTAGATTTTTTTCTAGATTTTTTTTCTAGATTTTTTTTCTAGATTTTTTTTCTAGATTTTTTTTCTAGATTTTTTTTCTAGATTTTTTTTCTAGATTTTTTTCTAGATTTTTTTTCTAGATTTTTTTCGAGATTTTTTTTCTAGATTTTTTTTCTATAATTTTTTCTAGATTTTTTTTCTATAATTTTTTCTAGATTTTTTTTCTAGATTTTTTTCTAGATTTTTTTCTAGATTTTTTTTCTAGATTTTTTTTCTAGATTTTTTTCGAGATTTTTTTTCTAGATTTTTTTCTAGATTTTTTTTCTATAATTTTTTTCTAGATTTTTTTCTAGATTTTTTTTCTAGATTTTTTTTCTAGATTTTTTTTCTAGATTTTTTTTCTAGAATTTTTTCTAGATTTTTTTTCTAGATTTTTTTTCTAGATTTTTTTTCTAGAATTTTTTTCTAGATTTTTTTCTAGATTTTTCTTCTAGATTTTTTTTCTAGATTTTTTTTCTAGAATTTTTTCTAGATTTTTTTTCTAGATTTTTTTTCTAGATTTTTTTTCTATAATTTTTTCTAGATTTTTTTTCTAGAATTTTTTCTAGATTTTTTTTCTAGATTTTTTTCGAGATTTTTTTTCTAGATTTTTTTCTAGATTTTTTTTCTATAATTTTTTTCTAGATTTTTTTCTAGATTTTTTTTCTAGATTTTTTTTCTAGATTTTTTTTCTAGATTTTTTTTCTAGAATTTTTTCTAGATTTTTTTTCTAGATTTTTTTTCTAGATTTTTTTTCTAGAATTTTTTTCTAGATTTTTTTCTAGATTTTTCTTCTAGATTTTTTTTCTAGATTTTTTTTCTAGAATTTTTTCTAGATTTTTTTTCTAGATTTTTTTTCTAGATTTTTTTTCTATAATTTTTTCTAGATTTTTTTTCTAGATTTTTTTTCTAGATTTTTTTCTAGATTTTTTTTCTAGATTTTTTTTCTATATTTTTTTTCTAGATTTTTTTCTAGATTTTTTTCTAGAATTTTTTTCTAGATTTTTTTTTAGATTTTTTTTCTAGATTTTTTTCTAGATTTTTTTTCTAGATTTTTTTTCTAGATTTTTTTTCTAGATTTTTTTTCTAGATTTTTTTTCTAGATTTTTTTTCTAGATTTTTTTCTAGATTTTTTTTCTAGATTTTTTTTCTAGATTTTTTTTCTAGATTTTTTTTCTAGAATTTTTTCTAGATTTTTTTTCTAGATTTTTTTTCTAGATTTTTTTTCTATAATTTTTTCTAGATTTTTTTTCTAGATTTTTTTTCTAGTTTTTTTTCTAGATTTTTTTTCTAGATTTTTCTTCTATAATTTTTTTCTAGATTTTTTTCTAGATTTTTTTCTAGATTTTTTTTTAGATTTTTTTTCTAGATTTTTTTCTAGATTTTTTTTCTAGATTTTTTTTCTAGATTTTTTTTCTAGATTTTTTTCTAGATTTTTTTTCTAGATTTTTTTTCTAGATTTTTTTTCTAGATTTTTTTCTAGATTTCTTTTCTAGAATTTTTTCTAGATTTTTTTTCTAGATTTTTTTTCTATAATTTTTTCTAGATTTTTTTTTTAGATTTTTTTTCTAGATTTTTTTTCTAGATTTTTTTTCTAGATTTTTTTCTAGATTTTTTTTCTAGATTTTTTTTCTAGATTTTTTTTCTAGAATTTTTTCTAGATTTTTTTTCTAGATTTTTTTCTAGATTTTTTTTCTAGATTTTTTTCTAGATTTTTTTTCTAGATTTTTTTTCTAGAATTTTTTTCTAGATTTTTTTCTAGATTTTTTTTCTAGATTTTTTTCTAGATTTTTTTTCTAGATTTTTTTTCTAGATTTTTTTTCTAGATTTTTTTCTAGATTTTTTTCTAGAATTTTTTTCTAGATTTTTTTTTAGATTTTTTTTCTAGATTTTTTTCTAGATTTTTTTTCTAGATTTTTTTTCTAGATTTTTTTTCTAGATTTTTTTTCTAGATTTTTTTTCTAGATTTTTTTTCTAGATTTTTTTCTAGATTTTTTTTCTAGATTTTTTTTCTAGATTTTTTTTCTAGATTTTTTTTCTAGAATTTTTTCTAGATTTTTTTTCTAGATTTTTTTTCTAGATTTTTTTTCTATAATTTTTTCTAGATTTTTTTTCTAGATTTTTTTTCTAGTTTTTTTTCTAGATTTTTTTTCTAGATTTTTCTTCTATAATTTTTTTCTAGATTTTTTTCTAGATTTTTTTCTAGATTTTTTTTCTAGATTTTTTTTTAGATTTTTTTTCTAGATTTTTTTCTAGATTTTTTTTCTAGATTTTTTTTCTAGATTTTTTTTCTAGATTTTTTTCTAGATTTCTTTTCTAGAATTTTTTCTAGATTTTTTTTCTAGATTTTTTTTCTATAATTTTTTCTAGATTTTTTTTTTAGATTTTTTTTCTAGATTTTTTTTCTAGATTTTTTTTCTAGATTTTTTTCTAGATTTTTTTTCTAGATTTTTTTTCTAGATTTTTTTTCTAGAATTTTTTCTAGATTTTTTTTCTAGATTTTTTTCTAGATTTTTTTTCTAGATTTTTTTCTAGATTTTTTTTCTAGATTTTTTTTCTAGAATTTTTTTCTAGATTTTTTTCTAGATTTTTTTTCTAGATTTTTTTTCTAGATTTTTTTTCTAGAATTTTTTCTAGATTTTTTTTCTAGATTTTTTTTCTAGAATTTTTTCTAGATTTTTTTTCTAGATTTTTTTTCTATAATTTTTTCTAGATTTTTTTTCTAGATTTTTTTTCTATAATTTTTTCTAGATTTTTTTTCTAGATTTTTTTTCTATAATTTTTTCTAGATTTTTTTTCTAGATTTTTTTTCTATAATTTTTTCTAGATTTTTTTTCTAGATTTTTTTTTCTAGATTTTTTTCTAGATTTTTTTTCTAGATTTTTTTTCTAGATTTTTTTTCTAGATTTTTTTCTAGATTTTTTTTCTAGATTTTTTTTCTAGATTTTTTTTCTATAGTTTTTTCTAGATTTTTTTCTAGATTTTTTTTCTAGATTTTTTTTCTAGAATTTTTTCTAGATTTTTTTTCTAGATTTTTTTTCTATAATTTTTTCTAGATTTTTTTTCTAGATTTTTTTTCTATAATTTTTTCTAGATTTTTTTTCTAGATTTTTTTTCTATAATTTTTTCTAGATTTTTTTTCTAGATTTTTTTTCTATAATTTTTTCTAGATTTTTTTTCTAGATTTTTTTTTCTAGATTTTTTTCTAGATTTTTTTTCTAGATTTTTTTTCTAGATTTTTTTTCTAGATTTTTTTCTAGATTTTTTTTCTAGATTTTTTTTCTAGATTTTTTTTCTATAGTTTTTTCTAGATTTTTTTCTAGATTTTTTTTCTAGATTTTTTTTCTAGAATTTTTTTCTAGATTTTTTTTCTAGATTTTTTTTCTAGATTTTTTTCTAGATTTTTTTTCTAGATTTTTTTTCTAGATTTTTTTTCTAGATTTTTTTCTAGATTTTTTTTCTAGATTTTTTTTCTATAATTTTTTTCTAGATTTTTTTTCTAGATTTTTTTTCTAGATTTTTTTCTAGATTTTTTTTCTAGATTTTTTTTCTAGATTTTTTTTCTAGAATTTTTTCTAGATTTTTTTTCTAGATTTTTTTTCTAGATTTTTTTTCTAGAATTTTTTCTAGATTTTTTTTCTAGATTTTTTTTCTAGATTTTTTTTCTAGAATTTTTTCTAGATTTTTTTTCTAGATTTTTTTCTAGATTTTTTTTCTAGATTTTTTTCTAGATTTTTTTTCTAGATTTTTTTTCTAGATTTTTTTCTAGATTTTTTTTCTAGATTTTTTTTCTAGATTTTTTTTCTAGAATTTTTTCTAGATTTTTTTTCTAGATTTTTTTTCTAGATTTTTTTTCTAGAATTTTTTCTAGATTTTTTTTCTAGATTTTTTTCTAGATTTTTTTTCTAGATTTTTTTCTAGATTTTTTTTCTAGATTTTTTTTTCTAGATTTTTTTCTAGATTTTTTTTCTAGATTTTTTTTCTAGATTTTTTTTCTAGATTTTTTTCTAGATTTTTTTTCTAGATTTTTTTTCTAGATTTTTTTTCTATAGTTTTTTCTAGATTTTTTTCTAGATTTTTTTTCTAGATTTTTTTTCTAGAATTTTTTCTAGATTTTTTTTCTAGATTTTTTTTCTATAATTTTTTCTAGATTTTTTTTCTAGATTTTTTTTCTATAATTTTTTCTAGATTTTTTTTCTAGATTTTTTTTCTATAATTTTTTCTAGATTTTTTTTCTAGATTTTTTTTCTATAATTTTTTCTAGATTTTTTTTCTAGATTTTTTTTTCTAGATTTTTTTCTAGATTTTTTTTCTAGATTTTTTTTCTAGATTTTTTTTCTAGATTTTTTTCTAGATTTTTTTTCTAGATTTTTTTTCTAGATTTTTTTTCTATAGTTTTTTCTAGATTTTTTTCTAGATTTTTTTTCTAGATTTTTTTTCTAGAATTTTTTTCTAGATTTTTTTTCTAGATTTTTTTTCTAGATTTTTTTCTAGATTTTTTTTCTAGATTTTTTTTCTAGATTTTTTTTCTAGATTTTTTTCTAGATTTTTTTTCTAGATTTTTTTTCTATAATTTTTTTCTAGATTTTTTTTCTAGATTTTTTTTCTAGATTTTTTTCTAGATTTTTTTTCTAGATTTTTTTTCTAGATTTTTTTTCTAGAATTTTTTCTAGATTTTTTTTCTAGATTTTTTTTCTAGATTTTTTTTCTAGAATTTTTTCTAGATTTTTTTTCTAGATTTTTTTCTAGATTTTTTTTCTAGATTTTTTTCTAGATTTTTTTTCTAGATTTTTTTTCTAGAATTTTTTTCTAGATTTTTTTCTAGATTTTTTTTCTAGATTTTTTTTCTAGATTTTTTTTCTAGAATTTTTTCTAGATTTTTTTTCTAGATTTTTTTTCTAGAATTTTTTCTAGATTTTTTTTCTAGATTTTTTTTCTATAATTTTTTCTAGATTTTTTTTCTAGATTTTTTTTCTATAATTTTTTCTAGATTTTTTTCTAGATTTTTTTTCTATAATTTTTTCTAGATTTTTTTTCTAGATTTTTTTTCTATAATTTTTTCTAGATTTTTTTTCTAGATTTTTTTTTCTAGATTTTTTTCTAGATTTTTTTTCTAGATTTTTTTTCTAGATTTTTTTTCTAGATTTTTTTCTAGATTTTTTTTCTAGATTTTTTTTCTAGATTTTTTTTCTATAGTTTTTTCTAGATTTTTTTCTAGATTTTTTTTCTAGATTTTTTTTCTAGAATTTTTTCTAGATTTTTTTTCTAGATTTTTTTTCTATAATTTTTTCTAGATTTTTTTTCTAGATTTTTTTTCTAGATTTTTTTTCTATAGTTTTTTCTAGATTTTTTTCTAGATTTTTTTTCTAGATTTTTTTTCTAGAATTTTTTCTAGATTTTTTTTCTAGATTTTTTTTCTATAATTTTTTCTAGATTTTTTTTCTAGATTTTTTTTCTATAATTTTTTCTAGATTTTTTTTCTAGATTTTTTTTCTATAATTTTTTCTAGATTTTTTTTCTAGATTTTTTTTCTATAATTTTTTCTAGATTTTTTTTCTAGATTTTTTTTTCTAGATTTTTTTCTAGATTTTTTTTCTAGATTTTTTTTCTAGATTTTTTTTCTAGATTTTTTTCTAGATTTTTTTTCTAGATTTTTTTTCTAGATTTTTTTTCTATAGTTTTTTCTAGATTTTTTTCTAGATTTTTTTTCTAGATTTTTTTTCTAGAATTTTTTTCTAGATTTTTTTTCTAGATTTTTTTTCTAGATTTTTTTCTAGATTTTTTTTCTAGATTTTTTTTCTAGATTTTTTTTCTAGATTTTTTTCTAGATTTTTTTTCTAGATTTTTTTTCTATAATTTTTTTCTAGATTTTTTTTCTAGATTTTTTTTCTAGATTTTTTTCTAGATTTTTTTTCTAGATTTTTTTTCTAGATTTTTTTTCTAGAATTTTTTCTAGATTTTTTTTCTAGATTTTTTTTCTAGATTTTTTTTCTAGAATTTTTTCTAGATTTTTTTTCTAGATTTTTTTCTAGATTTTTTTTCTAGATTTTTTTCTAGATTTTTTTTCTAGATTTTTTTTCTAGAATTTTTTTCTAGATTTTTTTCTAGATTTTTTTTCTAGATTTTTTTTCTAGATTTTTTTTCTAGAATTTTTTCTAGATTTTTTTTCTAGATTTTTTTTCTAGAATTTTTTCTAGATTTTTTTTCTAGATTTTTTTTCTATAATTTTTTCTAGATTTTTTTTCTAGATTTTTTTTCTATAATTTTTTCTAGATTTTTTTCTAGATTTTTTTTCTATAATTTTTTCTAGATTTTTTTTCTAGATTTTTTTTCTATAATTTTTTCTAGATTTTTTTTCTAGATTTTTTTTTCTAGATTTTTTTCTAGATTTTTTTTCTAGATTTTTTTTCTAGATTTTTTTTCTAGATTTTTTTCTAGATTTTTTTTCTAGATTTTTTTTCTAGATTTTTTTTCTATAGTTTTTTCTAGATTTTTTTCTAGATTTTTTTTCTAGATTTTTTTTCTAGAATTTTTTCTAGATTTTTTTTCTAGATTTTTTTTCTATAATTTTTTCTAGATTTTTTTTCTAGATTTTTTTTCTATATTTTTTTCTAGATTTTTTTTCTATAATTTTTTCTAGATTTTTTTTCTAGATTTTTTTTCTATAATTTTTTCTAGATTTTTTTTCTAGATTTTTTTTTCTAGATTTTTTTCTAGATTTTTTTTCTAGATTTTTTTTCTAGATTTTTTTTCTATAGTTTTTTCTAGATTTTTTTCTAGATTTTTTTTCTAGATTTTTTTTCTAGAATTTTTTTCTAGATTTTTTTTCTAGATTTTTTTTCTAGATTTTTTTCTAGATTTTTTTTCTAGATTTTTTTTCTAGATTTTTTTTCTAGATTTTTTTCTAGATTTTTTTTCTAGATTTTTTTTCTATAATTTTTTTCTAGATTTTTTTTCTAGATTTTTTTTCTAGATTTTTTTCTAGATTTTTTTTCTAGATTTTTTTTCTAGATTTTTTTTCTAGAATTTTTTTCTAGATTTTTTTCTAGATTTTTTTTCTAGATTTTTTTTCTAGATTTTTTTTCTAGAATTTTTTCTAGATTTTTTTTCTAGATTTTTTTTCTAGAATTTTTTCTAGATTTTTTTTCTAGATTTTTTTTCTATAATTTTTTCTAGATTTTTTTTCTAGATTTTTTTTCTATAATTTTTTCTAGATTTTTTTCTAGATTTTTTTTCTATAATTTTTTCTAGATTTTTTTCTAGATTTTTTTTCTATAATTTTTTCTAGATTTTTTTTCTAGATTTTTTTTTCTAGATTTTTTTCTAGATTTTTTTTCTAGATTTTTTTTCTAGATTTTTTTTCTAGATTTTTTTCTAGATTTTTTTTCTAGATTTTTTTTCTAGATTTTTTTTCTATAGTTTTTTCTAGATTTTTTTCTAGATTTTTTTTCTAGATTTTTTTTCTAGAATTTTTTCTAGATTTTTTTTCTAGATTTTTTTTCTATAATTTTTTCTAGATTTTTTTTCTAGATTTTTTTTCTATAATTTTTTCTAGATTTTTTTTCTAGATTTTTTTTCTATAATTTTTTCTAGATTTTTTTTCTAGATTTTTTTTCTATAATTTTTTCTAGATTTTTTTTCTAGATTTTTTTTTCTAGATTTTTTTCTAGATTTTTTTTCTAGATTTTTTTTCTAGATTTTTTTTCTATAGTTTTTTCTAGATTTTTTTCTAGATTTTTTTTCTAGATTTTTTTTCTAGAATTTTTTTCTAGATTTTTTTTCTAGATTTTTTTTCTAGATTTTTTTCTAGATTTTTTTTCTAGATTTTTTTTCTAGATTTTTTTTCTAGATTTTTTTCTAGATTTTTTTTCTAGATTTTTTTTCTATAATTTTTTTCTAGATTTTTTTTCTTGATTTTTTTTCTAGATTTTTTTCTAGATTTTTTTTCTAGATTTTTTTTCTAGATTTTTTTTCTAGAATTTTTTCTAGATTTTTTTTCTAGATTTTTTTTCTAGATTTTTTTTCTAGAATTTTTTCTAGATTTTTTTTCTAGATTTTTTTCTAGATTTTTTTTCTAGATTTTTTTCTAGATTTTTTTTCTAGATTTTTTTTCTAGAATTTTTTTCTAGATTTTTTTCTAGATTTTTTTTCTAGATTTTTTTTCTAGATTTTTTTTCTAGAATTTTTTCTAGATTTTTTTTCTAGATTTTTTTTCTATAATTTTTTCTAGATTTTTTTTCTAGATTTTTTTTCTATAATTTTTTCTAGATTTTTTTCTAGATTTTTTTTCTATAATTTTTTCTAGATTTTTTTTCTAGATTTTTTTTCTATAATTTTTTCTAGATTTTTTTTCTAGATTTTTTTTTCTAGATTTTTTTCTAGATTTTTTTTCTAGATTTTTTTTCTAGATTTTTTTTCTAGATTTTTTTCTAGATTTTTTTTCTAGATTTTTTTTCTAGATTTTTTTTCTATAGTTTTTTCTAGATTTTTTTTCTAGATTTTTTTTCTATAATTTTTTCTAGATTTTTTTTCTAGATTTTTTTTCTATAATTTTTTCTAGATTTTTTTTCTAGATTTTTTTTCTATAATTTTTTCTAGATTTTTTTTCTAGATTTTTTTTCTATAATTTTTTCTAGATTTTTTTTCTAGATTTTTTTTTCTAGATTTTTTTCTAGATTTTTTTCTAGATTTTTTTTCTAGATTTTTTTTCTAGATTTTTTTCTAGATTTTTTTTCTAGATTTTTTTTCTAGATTTTTTTTCTATAGTTTTTTCTAGATTTTTTTCTAGATTTTTTTTCTAGATTTTTTTTCTAGAATTTTTTTCTAGATTTTTTTTCTAGATTTTTTTTCTAGATTTTTTTTCTATAGTTTTTTCTAGATTTTTTTCTAGATTTTTTTTCTAGATTTTTTTTCTATAATTTTTTCTAGATTTTTTTTCTAGATTTTTTTTCTATAATTTTTTCTAGATTTTTTTTCTAGATTTTTTTTTCTAGATTTTTTTCTAGATTTTTTTTCTATAGTTTTTTCTAGATTTTTTTCTAGATTTTTTTTCTAGATTTTTTTTCTAGAATTTTTTTCTAGATTTTTTTTCTAGATTTTTTTCTAGATTTTTTTTCTAGATTTTTTTTCTAGATTTTTTTTCTAGATTTTTTTTCTAGATTTTTTTCTAGATTTTTTTTCTAGATTTTTTTTCTATAATTTTTTTCTAGATTTTTTTTCTAGATTTTTTTTCTAGATTTTTTTCTAGATTTTTTTTCTAGATTTTTTTTCTAGATTTTTTTTCTATAATTTTTTCTAGATCTTTTTTCTAGATTTTTTTCTAGATTTTTTTTCTAGATTTTTTTTCTAGATTTTTTTTCTAGAATTTTTTCTAGATTTTTTTTCTAGATTTTTTTTCTAGAATTTTTTTCTAGATTTTTTTCTAGATTTTTTTCTAGATTTTTTTTCTAGATTTTTTTCTAGATATTTTTTCTAGAATTTTTTTCTAGATTTTTTTTCTAGATTTTTTTTCTATAATTTTTTCTAGATTTTTTTTCTAGATTTTTTTTCTAGATTTTTTTCCAGATTTTTTTTCTAGATTTTTTTTCTAGATTTTTTTTCTAGAATTTTTTCTAGATTTTTTTTCTAGATTTTTTTCCTAGATTTTTTTTCTAGATTTTTTTCTAGATTTTTTTTCTAGATTTTTTCTAGATTTTTTTTCTCTAATTTTTTCTAGATTTTTTTTCTAGATTTTTTTTCTAGATTTTTTTTCTAGATTTTTTTCTAGATTTTTTTTCTAGATTTTTTTTCTATAATTTTTTTCTAGATTTTTTTTCTAGATTTTTTTTCTAGATTTTTTTCTAGATTTTTTTTCTAGATTTTTTTTCTAGATTTTTTTTCTAGAATTTTTTCTAGATTTTTTTTCTAGATTTTTTTCTAGATTTTTTTTCTAGATTTTTTTCTAGATTTTTTTTCTAGATTTTTTTTCTAGAATTTTTTTCTAGATTTTTTTCTAGATTTTTTTTCTAGATTTTTTTTCTAGATTTTTTTTCTAGAATTTTTTCTAGATTTTTTTTCTAGATTTTTTTTCTAGAATTTTTTCTAGATTTTTTTTCTAGATTTTTTTTCTATAATTTTTTCTAGATTTTTTTTCTAGATTTTTTTTCTATAATTTTTTCTAGATTTTTTTTCTAGATTTTTTTTCTATAATTTTTTCTAGATTTTTTTTCTAGATTTTTTTTCTATAATTTTTTCTAGATTTTTTTTCTAGATTTTTTTTTCTAGATTTTTTTCTAGATTTTTTTTCTAGATTTTTTTTCTAGATTTTTTTTCTAGATTTTTTTCTAGATTTTTTTTCTAGATTTTTTTTCTAGATTTTTTTTCTATAGTTTTTTCTAGATTTTTTTCTAGATTTTTTTTCTAGATTTTTTTTGTAGAATTTTTTCTAGATTTTTTTTCTAGATTTTTTTTCTATAATTTTTTCTAGATTTTTTTTCTAGATTTTTTTTCTATAATTTTTTCTAGATTTTTTTTCTAGATTTTTTTTCTATAATTTTTTCTAGATTTTTTTTCTAGATTTTTTTTTCTAGATTTTTTTCTAGATTTTTTTTCTAGATTTTTTTTCTAGATTTTTTTTCTAGATTTTTTTCTAGATTTTTTTTCTATAGTTTTTTCTAGATTTTTTTCTAGATTTTTTTTCTAGATTTTTTTTCTAGAATTTTTTTCTAGATTTTTTTTCTAGATTTTTTTCTAGATTTTTTTTCTAGATTTTTTTTCTAGATTTTTTTTCTAGATTTTTTTTCTAGATTTTTTTCTAGATTTTTTTTCTAGATTTTTTTTCTATAATTTTTTTCTAGATTTTTTTTCTAGATTTTTTTTCTAGATTTTTTTCTAGATTTTTTTTCTAGATTTTTTTTCTAGATTTTTTTTCTAGAATTTTTTCTAGATCTTTTTTCTAGATTTTTTTCTAGATTTTTTTTCTAGATTTTTTTTCTAGATTTTTTTTCTAGAATTTTTTCTAGATTTTTTTTCTAGATTTTTTTTCTAGAATTTTTTTCTAGATTTTTTTCTAGATTTTTTTCTAGATTTTTTTTCTAGATTTTTTTCTAGATATTTTTTCTAGAATTTTTTTCTAGATTTTTTTTCTAGATTTTTTTTCTATAATTTTTTCTAGATTTTTTTTCTAGATTTTTTTTCTAGATTTTTTTCCAGATTTTTTTTCTAGATTTTTTTTCTAGATTTTTTTTCTAGATTTTTTTCTAGATTTTTTTTCTAGATTTTTTCTAGATTTTTTTCTAGATTTTTTTTCTAGATTTTTTTTCTAGATTTTTTTTCTAGATTTTTTTTCTAGATTTTTTTCTAGATTTTTTTTCTAGATTTTTTTTCTAGATTTTTTTCTAGATTTTTTTTCTAGAATTTTTTCTAGAATTTTTTTCTAGATTTTTTTCTAGATTTTTTTTCTATAATTTTTTTCTAGATTTTTTTCTAGATTTTTTTCTAGATTTTTTTTCTAGATTTTTTTCTAGATTTTTTTTCTAGATTTTTTTTCTAGATTTTTTTTCTATAGTTTTTTCTAGATTTTTTTCTAGATTTTTTTTCTAGATTTTTTTTCTAGAATTTTTTTCTAGATTTTTTTTCTAGATTTTTTTTCTAGATTTTTTTTCTATAGTTTTTTCTAGATTTTTTTCTAGATTTTTTTTCTAGATTTTTTTTCTATAATTTTTTCTAGATTTTTTTTCTAGATTTTTTTTCTATAATTTTTTCTAGATTTTTTTTCTAGATTTTTTTTTCTAGATTTTTTTCTAGATTTTTTTTCTATAGTTTTTTCTAGATTTTTTTCTAGATTTTTTTTCTAGATTTTTTTTCTAGAATTTTTTTCTAGATTTTTTTCTAGATTTTTTTTCTAGATTTTTTCTAGATTTTTTTTCTCTAATTTTTCCTAGATTTTTTTTCTAGATTTTTTTTCTAGAATTTTTTCTAGATTTTTTTTCTAGATTTTTTTTCTAGATTTTTTTTCTAGATTTTTTTCTAGATTTTTTTTCTAGATTTTTTCTAGATTTTTTTTCTCTAATTTTTTCTAGATTTTTTTTCTAGATTTTTTTTCTAGATTTTTTTTCTAGATTTTTTTCTAGATTTTTTTTCTAGATTTTTTTTCTATAATTTTTTTCTAGATTTTTTTCTAGATTTTTTTTCTAGATTTTTTTTCTAGAATTTTTTTCTAGATTTTTTTCTAGATTTTTTTTCTAGATTTTTTTTCTAGATTTTTTTTCTAGAATTTTTTCTAGATTTTTTTTCTAGATTTTTTTTCTAGAATTTTTTCTAGATTTTTTTTCTAGATTTTTTTTCTAGAATTTTTTCTAGATTTTTTTTCTAGATTTTTTTTCTATAATTTTTTCTAGATTTTTTTTCTAGATTTTTTTTCTATAATTTTTTCTAGATTTTTTTTCTAGTTTTTTTTTCTATAATTTTTTCTAGATTTTTTTTCTAGATTTTTTTTTCTAGATTTTTTTCTAGATTTTTTTTCTAGATTTTTTTTCTAGATTTTTTTTCTAGATTTTTTTCTAGATTTTTTTTCTAGATTTTTTTTCTAGATTTTTTTTCTATAGTTTTTTCTAGATTTTTTTCTAGATTTTTTTTCTAGATTTTTTTTCTAGAATTTTTTCTAGATTTTTTTTCTAGATTTTTTTTCTAGAATTTTTTCTAGATTTTTTTTCTAGATTTTTTTTCTATAATTTTTTCTAGATTTTTTTTCTAGATTTTTTTTCTATAATTTTTTCTAGATTTTTTTTCTAGATTTTTTTTTCTAGATTTTTTTCTAGATTTTTTTTCTAGATTTTTTTTCTAGATTTTTTTTCTAGATTTTTTTCTAGATTTTTTTTCTATAGTTTTTTCTAGATTTTTTTCTAGATTTTTTTTCTAGATTTTTTTTCTAGAATTTTTTTCTAGATTTTTTTTCTAGATTTTTTTCTAGATTTTTTTTCTAGATTTTTTTTCTAGATTTTTTTTCTAGAATTTTTTTCTAGATTTTTTTTCTAGATTTTTTTTCTAGATTTTTTTTCTATAGTTTTTTCTAGATTTTTTTCTAGATTTTTTTTCTAGATTTTTTTTCTATAATTTTTTCTAGATTTTTTTTCTAGATTTTTTTTCTATAATTTTTTCTAGATTTTTTTTCTAGATTTTTTTTTCTAGATTTTTTTCTAGATTTTTTTTCTATAGTTTTTTCTAGATTTTTTTCTAGATTTTTTTTCTAGATTTTTTTTCTAGAATTTTTTTCTAGATTTTTTTCTAGATTTTTTTTCTAGATTTTTTCTAGATTTTTTTTCTCTAATTTTTTCTAGATTTTTTTTCTAGATTTTTTTTCTAGAATTTTTTCTAGATTTTTTTTCTAGATTTTTTTTCTAGATTTTTTTTCTAGATTTTTTTCTAGATTTTTTTTCTAGATTTTTTCTAGATTTTTTTTCTCTAATTTTTTCTAGATTTTTTTTCTAGATTTTTTTTCTAGATTTTTTTTCTAGATTTTTTTCTAGATTTTTTTTCTAGATTTTTTTTCTATAATTTTTTTCTAGATTTTTTTCTAGATTTTTTTTCTAGATTTTTTTTCTAGAATTTTTTTCTAGATTTTTTTCTAGATTTTTTTTCTAGATTTTTTTTCTAGATTTTTTTTCTAGAATTTTTTCTAGATTTTTTTTCTAGATTTTTTTTCTAGAATTTTTTCTAGATTTTTTTTCTAGATTTTTTTTCTATAATTTTTTCTAGATTTTTTTTCTAGATTTTTTTTCTATAATTTTTTCTAGATTTTTTTTCTAGATTTTTTTTCTATAATTTTTTCTAGATTTTTTTTCTAGTTTTTTTTTCTATAATTTTTTCTAGATTTTTTTTCTAGATTTTTTTTTCTAGATTTTTTTCTAGATTTTTTTTCTAGATTTTTTTTCTAGATTTTTTTTCTAGATTTTTTTCTAGATTTTTTTTCTAGATTTTTTTTCTAGATTTTTTTTCTATAGTTTTTTCTAGATTTTTTTCTAGATTTTTTTTCTAGATTTTTTTTCTAGAATTTTTTCTAGATTTTTTTTCTAGATTTTTTTTCTAGAATTTTTTCTAGATTTTTTTTCTAGATTTTTTTTCTATAATTTTTTCTAGATTTTTTTTCTAGATTTTTTTTCTATAATTTTTTCTAGATTTTTTTTCTAGATTTTTTTTTCTAGATTTTTTTCTAGATTTTTTTTCTAGATTTTTTTTCTAGATTTTTTTTCTAGATTTTTTTCTAGATTTTTTTTCTATAGTTTTTTCTAGATTTTTTTCTAGATTTTTTTTCTAGATTTTTTTTCTAGAATTTTTTTCTAGATTTTTTTTCTAGATTTTTTTCTAGATTTTTTTTCTAGATTTTTTTTCTAGATTTTTTTTCTAGATTTTTTTTCTAGATTTTTTTCTAGATTTTTTTTCTAGATTTTTTTTCTAGATTTTTTTTCTAGATTTTTTTTCTAGATTTTTTTCTAGATTTTTTTTCTAGATTTTTTTTCTAGATTTTTTTTCTAGAATTTTTTCTAGATCTTTTTTCTAGATTTTTTTCTAGATTTTTTTTCTAGATTTTTTTTCTAGATTTTTTTTCTAGATTTTTTTTCTAGATTTTTTTCCAGATTTTTTTTCTAGATTTTTTTTCTAGATTTTTTTTCTAGATTTTTTTCTAGATTTTTTTTCTAGATTTTTTCTAGATTTTTTTCTAGATTTTTTTTCTAGATTTTTTTTCTAGATTTTTTTTCTAGATTTTTTTTCTAGATTTTTTTCTAGATTTTTTTTCTAGATTTTTTTTCTAGATTTTTTTCTAGATTTTTTTTCTAGAATTTTTTCTAGAATTTTTTTCTAGATTTTTTTCTAGATTTTTTTTCTAGAATTTTTTCTAGATTTTTTTTCTAGATTTTTTTCTAGATTTTTTTTCTAGATTTTTTTTCTAGATTTTTTTTCTAGATTTTTTTCTAGATTTTTTTTCTAGATTTTTTCTAGATTTTTTTTCTCTAATTTTTTCTAGATTTTTTTTCTAGATTTTTTTTCTAGATTTTTTTTCTAGATTTTTTTCTAGATTTTTTTTCTAGATTTTTTTTCTAGATTTTTTTCTATAATTTTTTCTAGATTTTTTTTTTAGATTTTTTTTCTAGATTTTTTTTCTAGATTTTTTTTCTAGATTTTTTTCTAGATTTTTTTCTAGATTTTTTTTCTATAATTTTTTTCTAGATTTTTTTCTAGATTTTTTTCTAGATTTTTTTTCTAGATTTTTTTTCTAGAATTTTTTTCTAGATTTTTTTCTAGATTTTTTTCTAGATTTTTTTTCTAGATTTTTTTCTAGATTTTTTTTCTAGATTTTTTTTCTAGATTTTTTTTCTAGATTTTTTTTCTAGATTTTTTTTCTAGATTTTTTTTTTCTAGATTTTTTTTCTAGATTTTTTTTCTAGATTTTTTTCCAGATTTTTTTTCTAGATTTTTTTTCTAGATTTTTTTTCTATAATTTTTTTCTAGATTTTTTTTCTAGATTTTTTTTCTAGATTTTTTTCTAGATTTTTTTTCTAGATTTTTTTTCTAGATTTTTTTTCTAGAATTTTTTCTAGATTTTTTTTCTAGATTTTTTTCTAGATTTTTTTTCTAGATTTTTTTCTAGATTTTTTTTCTAGATTTTTTTTCTAGAATTTTTTTCTAGATTTTTTTCTAGATTTTTTTTCTAGATTTTTTTTCTAGATTTTTTTTCTAGAATTTTTTCTAGATTTTTTTTCTAGATTTTTTTTCTAGAATTTTTTCTAGATTTTTTTTCTAGATTTTTTTTCTAGAATTTTTTCTAGATTTTTTTTCTAGATTTTTTTTCTATAATTTTTTCTAGATTTTTTTTCTAGATTTTTTTTCTATAATTTTTTCTAGATTTTTTTTCTAGATTTTTTTTCTATAATTTTTTCTAGATTTTTTTTCTAGATTTTTTTTCTATAATTTTTTCTAGATTTTTTTTCTAGATTTTTTTTTCTAGATTTTTTTCTAGATTTTTTTTCTAGATTTTTTTTCTAGATTTTTTTTCTAGATTTTTTTCTAGATTTTTTTTCTATAGTTTTTTCTAGATTTTTTTCTAGATTTTTTTTCTAGATTTTTTTTCTAGAATTTTTTTCTAGATTTTTTTTCTAGATTTTTTTCTAGATTTTTTTTCTAGATTTTTTTTCTAGATTTTTTTTCTAGATTTTTTTTCTAGATTTTTTTCTAGATTTTTTTTCTAGATTTTTTTTCTATAATTTTTTTCTAGATTTTTTTTCTAGATTTTTTTTCTAGATTTTTTTCTAGATTTTTTTTCTAGATTTTTTTTCTAGATTTTTTTTCTAGAATTTTTTCTAGATCTTTTTTCTAGATTTTTTTCTAGATTTTTTTTCTAGATTTTTTTTCTAGATTTTTTTTCTAGAATTTTTTCTAGATTTTTTTTCTAGATTTTTTTTCTAGAATTTTTTTCTAGATTTTTTTCTAGATTTTTTTCTAGATTTTTTTTCTAGATTTTTTTCTAGATATTTTTTCTAGAATTTTTTTCTAGATTTTTTTTCTAGATTTTTTTTCTATAATTTTTTCTAGATTTTTTTTCTAGATTTTTTTTCTAGATTTTTTTCCAGATTTTTTTTCTAGATTTTTTTTCTAGATTTTTTTTCTAGATTTTTTTCTAGATTTTTTTTCTAGATTTTTTCTAGATTTTTTTCTAGATTTTTTTTCTAGATTTTTTTTCTAGATTTTTTTTCTAGATTTTTTTTCTAGATTTTTTTCTAGATTTTTTTTCTAGATTTTTTTTCTAGATTTTTTTCTAGATTTTTTTTCTAGAATTTTTTCTAGAATTTTTTTCTAGATTTTTTTCTAGATTTTTTTTCTATAATTTTTTTCTAGATTTTTTTCTAGATTTTTTTCTAGATTTTTTTTCTAGATTTTTTTCTAGATTTTTTTTCTAGATTTTTTTTCTAGATTTTTTTTCTAGATTTTTTTCTAGATTTTTTTTCTAGATTTTTTCTAGATTTTTTTTCTCTAATTTTTTCTAGATTTTTTTTCTAGATTTTTTTTCTAGATTTTTTTTCTAGATTTTTTTCTAGATTTTTTTTCTAGATTTTTTTTCTAGATTTTTTTCTAGAATTTTTTCTAGATTTTTTTTTTAGATTTTTTTTCTAGATTTTTTTTCTAGATTTTTTTTCTAGATTTTTTTCTAGATTTTTTTCTATATTTTTTTTCTATAATTTTTTTCTAGATTTTTTTCTAGATTTTTTTCTAGATTTTTTTTCTAGATTTTTTTTCTAGAATTTTTTTCTAGATTTTTTTCTAGATTTTTTTCTAGATTTTTTTTCTAGATTTTTTTTCTAGAATTTTTTCTAGATTTTTTTTCTAGATTTTTTTTCTAGAATTTTTTCTAGATTTTTTTTCTAGATTTTTTTTCTATAATTTTTTCTAGATTTTTTTTCTAGATTTTTTTTCTATAATTTTTTCTAGATTTTTTTTCTAGATTTTTTTTCTATAATTTTTTCTAGATTTTTTTTCTAGTTTTTTTTTCTATAATTTTTTCTAGATTTTTTTTCTAGATTTTTTTTTCTAGATTTTTTTCTAGATTTTTTTTCTAGATTTTTTTTCTAGATTTTTTTTCTAGATTTTTTTCTAGATTTTTTTTCTAGATTTTTTTTCTAGATTTTTTTTCTATAGTTTTTTCTAGATTTTTTTCTAGATTTTTTTTCTAGATTTTTTTTCTAGAATTTTTTCTAGATTTTTTTTCTAGATTTTTTTTCTATAATTTTTTCTAGATTTTTTTTCTAGATTTTTTTTCTATAATTTTTTCTAGATTTTTTTTCTAGATTTTTTTTCTATAATTTTTTCTAGATTTTTTTTCTAGATTTTTTTTTCTAGATTTTTTTCTAGATTTTTTTTCTAGATTTTTTTTCTAGATTTTTTTTCTAGATTTTTTTCTAGATTTTTTTTCTATAGTTTTTTCTAGATTTTTTTCTAGATTTTTTTTCTAGATTTTTTTTCTAGAATTTTTTTCTAGATTTTTTTTCTAGATTTTTTTCTAGATTTTTTTTCTAGATTTTTTTTCTAGATTTTTTTTCTAGATTTTTTTCTAGATTTTTTTTCTAGATTTTTTTTCTAGATTTTTTTTCTAGATTTTTTTTCTAGATTTTTTTCTAGATTTTTTTTCTAGATTTTTTTTCTAGATTTTTTTTCTAGAATTTTTTCTAGATCTTTTTTCTAGATTTTTTTCTAGATTTTTTTTCTAGATTTTTTTTCTAGATTTTTTTTCTAGAATTTTTTCTAGATTTTTTTTCTAGATTTTTTTTCTAGAATTTTTTTCTAGATTTTTTTCTAGATTTTTTTCTAGATTTTTTTTCTAGATTTTTTTCTAGATATTTTTTCTAGAATTTTTTTCTAGATTTTTTTTCTAGATTTTTTTTCTAGAATTTTTTTCTATAGTTTTTTCTAGATTTTTTTCTAGATTTTTTTTCTAGATTTTTTTTCTAGAATTTTTTCTAGATTTTTTTTCTAGATTTTTTTTCTATAATTTTTTCTAGATTTTTTTTCTAGATTTTTTTTCTATAATTTTTTCTAGATTTTTTTTCTAGATTTTTTTTCTATAATTTTTTCTAGATTTTTTTTCTAGATTTTTTTTTCTAGATTTTTTTCTAGATTTTTTTTCTAGATTTTTTTTCTAGATTTTTTTTCTAGATTTTTTTCTAGATTTTTTTTCTATAGTTTTTTCTAGATTTTTTTCTAGATTTTTTTTCTAGATTTTTTTTCTAGAATTTTTTTCTAGATTTTTTTTCTAGATTTTTTTCTAGATTTTTTTTCTAGATTTTTTTTCTAGATTTTTTTTCTAGATTTTTTTTCTAGATTTTTTTCTAGATTTTTTTTCTAGATTTTTTTTCTAGATTTTTTTTCTAGATTTTTTTTCTAGATTTTTTTCTAGATTTTTTTTCTAGATTTTTTTTCTAGATTTTTTTTCTAGAATTTTTTCTAGATCTTTTTTCTAGATTTTTTTCTAGATTTTTTTTCTAGATTTTTTTTCTAGATTTTTTTTCTAGAATTTTTTCTAGATTTTTTTTCTAGATTTTTTTTCTAGAATTTTTTTCTAGATTTTTTTCTAGATTTTTTTCTAGATTTTTTTTCTAGATTTTTTTCTAGATTTTTTTTCTAGATTTTTTTTCTAGATTTTTTTTCTAGATTTTTTTTCTAGATTTTTTTCTAGATTTTTTTTCTAGATTTTTTTTCTAGATTTTTTTTCTAGAATTTTTTCTAGATCTTTTTTCTAGATTTTTTTCTAGATTTTTTTTCTAGATTTTTTTTCTAGATTTTTTTTCTAGAATTTTTTCTAGATTTTTTTTCTAGATTTTTTTTCTAGAATTTTTTTCTAGATTTTTTTCTAGATTTTTTTCTAGATTTTTTTTCTAGATTTTTTTCTAGATATTTTTTCTAGAATTTTTTTCTAGATTTTTTTTCTAGATTTTTTTTCTATAATTTTTTCTAGATTTTTTTTCTAGATTTTTTTTCTAGATTTTTTTCCAGATTTTTTTTCTAGATTTTTTTTCTAGATTTTTTTTCTAGATTTTTTTCTAGATTTTTTTTCTAGATTTTTTCTAGATTTTTTTCTAGATTTTTTTTCTAGATTTTTTTTCTAGATTTTTTTTCTAGATTTTTTTTCTAGATTTTTTTCTAGATTTTTTTTCTAGATTTTTTCTAGATTTTTTTCTAGATTTTTTTTCTAGATTTTTTTTCTAGATTTTTTTTCTAGATTTTTTTTCTAGATTTTTTTCTAGATTTTTTTTCTAGATTTTTTTTCTAGATTTTTTTCTAGATTTTTTTTCTAGAATTTTTTCTAGAATTTTTTTCTAGATTTTTTTCTAGATTTTTTTTCTATAATTTTTTTCTAGATTTTTTTCTAGATTTTTTTCTAGATTTTTTTTCTAGATTTTTTTCTAGATTTTTTTTCTAGATTTTTTTTCTAGATTTTTTTTCTAGATTTTTTTCTAGATTTTTTTTCTAGATTTTTTCTAGATTTTTTTTCTCTAATTTTTTCTAGATTTTTTTTCTAGATTTTTTTTCTAGATTTTTTTTCTAGATTTTTTTCTAGATTTTTTTTCTAGATTTTTTTTCTAGATTTTTTTCTAGAATTTTTTCTAGATTTTTTTTTTAGATTTTTTTTCTAGATTTTTTTTCTAGATTTTTTTTCTAGATTTTTTTCTAGATTTTTTTCTAGATTTTTTTTCTATAATTTTTTTCTAGATTTTTTTTCTAGATTTTTTTTCTAGAATTTTTTTCTAGATTTTTTTCTAGATTTTTTTCTAGATTTTTTTTCTAGATTTTTTTCTAGATTTTTTTTCTAGATTTTTTTTCTAGATTTTTTTTCTAGATTTTTTTTCTAGATTTTTTTTCTAGATTTTTTTTCTAGATTTTTTTTTTCTAGATTTTTTTTCTAGATTTTTTTTCTAGATTTTTTTCCAGATTTTTTTTCTAGATTTTTTTTCTAGATTTTTTTTCTATAATTTTTTTCTAGATTTTTTTTCTAGATTTTTTTTCTAGATTTTTTTCTAGATTTTTTTTCTAGATTTTTTTTCTAGATTTTTTTTCTAGAATTTTTTCTAGATTTTTTTTCTAGATTTTTTTCTAGATTTTTTTTCTAGATTTTTTTCTAGATTTTTTTTCTAGATTTTTTTTCTAGAATTTTTTTCTAGATTTTTTTCTAGATTTTTTTTCTAGATTTTTTTTCTAGATTTTTTTTCTAGAATTTTTTCTAGATTTTTTTTCTAGATTTTTTTTCTAGAATTTTTTCTAGATTTTTTTTCTAGATTTTTTTTCTATAATTTTTTCTAGATTTTTTTTCTAGATTTTTTTTCTATAATTTTTTCTAGATTTTTTTTCTAGATTTTTTTTCTATAATTTTTTCTAGATTTTTTTTCTAGATTTTTTTTCTATAATTTTTTCTAGATTTTTTTTCTAGATTTTTTTTTCTAGATTTTTTTCTAGATTTTTTTTCTAGATTTTTTTTCTAGATTTTTTTTCTAGATTTTTTTCTAGATTTTTTTTCTAGATTTTTTTTCTAGATTTTTTTTCTATAGTTTTTTCTAGATTTTTTTCTAGATTTTTTTTCTAGATTTTTTTTCTAGAATTTTTTCTAGATTTTTTTTCTAGATTTTTTTTCTATAATTTTTTCTAGATTTTTTTTCTAGATTTTTTTTCTATAATTTTTTCTAGATTTTTTTTCTAGATTTTTTTTCTATAATTTTTTCTAGATTTTTTTTCTAGATTTTTTTTTCTAGATTTTTTTCTAGATTTTTTTTCTATAGTTTTTTCTAGATTTTTTTCTAGATTTTTTTTCTAGATTTTTTTTCTAGAATTTTTTTCTAGATTTTTTTTCTAGATTTTTTTCTAGATTTTTTTTCTAGATTTTTTTTCTAGATTTTTTTTCTAGATTTTTTTCTAGATTTTTTTTCTAGATTTTTTTTCTATAATTTTTTTCTAGATTTTTTTTCTAGATTTTTTTTCTAGATTTTTTTCTAGATTTTTTTTCTAGATTTTTTTTCTAGATTTTTTTTCTAGAATTTTTTCTAGATCTTTTTTCTAGATTTTTTTCTAGATTTTTTTTCTAGATTTTTTTTCTAGATTTTTTTTCTAGAATTTTTTCTAGATTTTTTTTCTAGATTTTTTTTCTAGAATTTTTTTCTAGATTTTTTTCTAGATTTTTTTCTAGATTTTTTTTCTAGATTTTTTTCTAGATATTTTTTCTAGAATTTTTTTCTAGATTTTTTTTCTAGATTTTTTTCTAGATTTTTTTTCTAGATTTTTTCTAGATTTTTTTCTAGATTTTTTTTCTAGATTTTTTTTCTAGATTTTTTTTCTAGATTTTTTTTCTAGATTTTTTTCTAGATTTTTTTTCTAGATTTTTTTTCTAGATTTTTTTCTAGATTTTTTTTCTAGAATTTTTTCTAGAATTTTTTTCTAGATTTTTTTCTAGATTTTTTTTCTATAATTTTTTTCTAGATTTTTTTCTAGATTTTTTTCTAGATTTTTTTTCTAGATTTTTTTCTAGATTTTTTTTCTAGATTTTTTTTCTAGATTTTTTTTCTAGATTTTTTTCTAGATTTTTTTTCTAGATTTTTTCTAGATTTTTTTTTCTCTAATTTTTTCTAGATTTTTTTTCTAGATTTTTTTTCTAGATTTTTTTTCTAGATTTTTTTCTAGATTTTTTTTCTAGATTTTTTTTCTAGATTTTTTTCTAGAATTTTTTCTAGATTTTTTTTTTAGATTTTTTTTCTAGATTTTTTTTCTAGATTTTTTTTCTAGATTTTTTTCTAGATTTTTTTCTAGATTTTTTTTCTATAATTTTTTTCTAGATTTTTTTCTAGATTTTTTTCTAGATTTTTTTTCTAGATTTTTTTTCTAGAATTTTTTTCTAGATTTTTTTCTAGATTTTTTTCTAGATTTTTTTTCTAGATTTTTTTCTAGATTTTTTTTCTAGATTTTTTTTCTAGATTTTTTTTCTAGATTTTTTTTCTAGATTTTTTTTCTAGATTTTTTTTTTCTAGATTTTTTTTCTAGATTTTTTTTCTAGATTTTTTTCCAGATTTTTTTTCTAGATTTTTTTTCTAGATTTTTTTTCTAGAATTTTTTCTAGATTTTTTTTCTAGATTTTTTATCTAGATTTTTTTTCTAGATTTTTTTCTAGATTTTTTTTCTAGATTTTTTCTAGATTTTTTTTCTCTAATTTTTTCTAGATTTTTTTTCTAGATTTTTTTTCTAGATTTATTTTCTAGATTTTTTTCTAGATTTTTTTTCTAGATTTTTTTTCTAGATTTTTTTCTAGATTTTTTTCTAGATCTTTTTTCTAGATTTTTTTTCTAGATTTTTTTTCTAGATTTTTTTTCTAGATTTTTTTCTAGATTTTTTTTCTAGATTTTTTTTCTAGATTTTTTTTCTAGAATTTTTTCTAGATCTTTTTTCTAGATTTTTTTCTAGATTTTTTTTCTAGATTTTTTTTCTAGATTTTTTTTCTAGAATTTTTTCTAGATTTTTTTTCTAGATTTTTTTTCTAGAATTTTTTTCTAGATTTTTTTCTAGATTTTTTTCTAGATTTTTTTTCTAGATTTTTTTCTAGATATTTTTTCTAGAATTTTTTTCTAGATTTTTTTTCTAGATTTTTTTTCTATAATTTTTTCTAGATTTTTTTTCTAGATTTTTTTTCTAGATTTTTTTCCAGATTTTTTTTCTAGATTTTTTTTCTAGATTTTTTTTCTAGATTTTTTTCTAGATTTTTTTTCTAGATTTTTTCTAGATTTTTTTCTAGATTTTTTTTCTAGATTTTTTTTCTAGATTTTTTTTCTAGATTTTTTTTCTAGATTTTTTTCTAGATTTTTTTTCTAGATTTTTTCTAGATTTTTTTCTAGATTTTTTTTCTAGATTTTTTTTCTAGATTTTTTTTCTAGATTTTTTTTCTAGATTTTTTTCTAGATTTTTTTTCTAGATTTTTTTTCTAGATTTTTTTCTAGATTTTTTTTCTAGAATTTTTTCTAGAATTTTTTTCTAGATTTTTTTCTAGATTTTTTTTCTATAATTTTTTTCTAGATTTTTTTCTAGATTTTTTTCTAGATTTTTTTTCTAGATTTTTTTCTAGATTTTTTTTCTAGATTTTTTTTCTAGATTTTTTTTCTAGATTTTTTTCTAGATTTTTTTTCTAGATTTTTTCTAGATTTTTTTTCTCTAATTTTTTCTAGATTTTTTTTCTAGATTTTTTTTCTAGATTTTTTTTCTAGATTTTTTTCTAGATTTTTTTTCTAGATTTTTTTTCTAGATTTTTTTCTAGAATTTTTTCTAGATTTTTTTTTTAGATTTTTTTTCTAGATTTTTTTTCTAGATTTTTTTTCTAGATTTTTTTCTAGATTTTTTTCTAGATTTTTTTTCTATAATTTTTTTCTAGATTTTTTTCTAGATTTTTTTCTAGATTTTTTTTCTAGATTTTTTTTCTAGAATTTTTTTCTAGATTTTTTTCTAGATTTTTTTCTAGATTTTTTTTCTAGATTTTTTTCTAGATTTTTTTTCTAGATTTTTTTTCTAGATTTTTTTTCTAGATTTTTTTTCTAGATTTTTTTTCTAGATTTTTTTTTTCTAGATTTTTTTTCTAGATTTTTTTTCTAGATTTTTTTCCAGATTTTTTTTCTAGATTTTTTTTCTAGATTTTTTTTCTATAATTTTTTTCTAGATTTTTTTTCTAGATTTTTTTTCTAGATTTTTTTCTAGATTTTTTTTCTAGATTTTTTTTCTAGATTTTTTTTCTAGAATTTTTTCTAGATTTTTTTTCTAGATTTTTTTCTAGATTTTTTTTCTAGATTTTTTTCTAGATTTTTTTTCTAGATTTTTTTTCTAGAATTTTTTTCTAGATTTTTTTCTAGATTTTTTTTCTAGATTTTTTTTCTAGATTTTTTTTCTAGAATTTTTTCTAGATTTTTTTTCTAGATTTTTTTTCTAGAATTTTTTCTAGATTTTTTTTCTAGATTTTTTTTCTATAATTTTTTCTAGATTTTTTTTCTAGATTTTTTTTCTATAATTTTTTCTAGATTTTTTTTCTAGATTTTTTTTCTATAATTTTTTCTAGATTTTTTTTCTAGATTTTTTTTTCTAGATTTTTTTCTAGATTTTTTTTCTAGATTTTTTTTCTATAGTTTTTTCTAGATTTTTTTCTAGATTTTTTTTCTAGATTTTTTTTCTAGAATTTTTTCTAGATTTTTTTTCTAGATTTTTTTTCTATAATTTTTTCTAGATTTTTTTTCTAGATTTTTTTTCTATAATTTTTTCTAGATTTTTTTTCTAGATTTTTTTTCTATAATTTTTTCTAGATTTTTTTTCTAGATTTTTTTTTCTAGATTTTTTTCTAGATTTTTTTTCTATAGTTTTTTCTAGATTTTTTTCTAGATTTTTTTTCTAGATTTTTTTTCTAGAATTTTTTTCTAGATTTTTTTTCTAGATTTTTTTCTAGATTTTTTTTCTAGATTTTTTTTCTAGATTTTTTTTCTAGATTTTTTTTCTAGATTTTTTTCTAGATTTTTTTTCTAGATTTTTTTTCTATAATTTTTTTCTAGATTTTTTTTCTAGATTTTTTTTCTAGATTTTTTTCTAGATTTTTTTTCTAGATTTTTTTTCTAGATTTTTTTTCTAGAATTTTTTCTAGATCTTTTTTCTAGATTTTTTTCTAGATTTTTTTTCTAGATTTTTTTTCTAGATTTTTTTTCTAGAATTTTTTCTAGATTTTTTTTCTAGATTTTTTTTCTAGAATTTTTTTCTAGATTTTTTTCTAGATTTTTTTCTAGATTTTTTTTCTAGATTTTTTTCTAGATATTTTTTCTAGAATTTTTTTCTAGATTTTTTTTCTAGATTTTTTTTCTATAATTTTTTCTAGATTTTTTTTCTAGATTTTTTTTCTAGATTTTTTTCCAGATTTTTTTTCTAGATTTTTTTTCTAGATTTTTTTTCTAGATTTTTTTCTAGATTTTTTTTCTAGATTTTTTCTAGATTTTTTTCTAGATTTTTTTTCTAGATTTTTTTTCTAGATTTTTTTTCTAGATTTTTTTTCTAGATTTTTTTCTAGATTTTTTTTCTAGATTTTTTTTCTAGATTTTTTTCTAGATTTTTTTTCTAGAATTTTTTCTAGAATTTTTTTCTAGATTTTTTTCTAGATTTTTTTTCTATAATTTTTTTCTAGATTTTTTTCTAGATTTTTTTCTAGATTTTTTTTCTAGATTTTTTTCTAGATTTTTTTTCTAGATTTTTTTTCTAGATTTTTTTTCTAGATTTTTTTCTAGATTTTTTTTCTAGATTTTTTCTAGATTTTTTTTTCTCTAATTTTTTCTAGATTTTTTTTCTAGATTTTTTTTCTAGATTTTTTTTCTAGATTTTTTTCTAGATTTTTTTTCTAGATTTTTTTTCTAGATTTTTTTCTAGAATTTTTTCTAGATTTTTTTTTTAGATTTTTTTTCTAGATTTTTTTTCTAGATTTTTTTTCTAGATTTTTTTCTAGATTTTTTTCTAGATTTTTTTTCTATAATTTTTTTCTAGATTTTTTTCTAGATTTTTTTCTAGATTTTTTTTCTAGATTTTTTTTCTAGAATTTTTTTCTAGATTTTTTTCTAGATTTTTTTCTAGATTTTTTTTCTAGATTTTTTTCTAGATTTTTTTTCTAGATTTTTTTTCTAGATTTTTTTTCTAGATTTTTTTTCTAGATTTTTTTTCTAGATTTTTTTTTTCTAGATTTTTTTTCTAGATTTTTTTTCTAGATTTTTTTCCAGATTTTTTTTCTAGATTTTTTTTCTAGATTTTTTTTCTAGAATTTTTTCTAGATTTTTTTTCTAGATTTTTTATCTAGATTTTTTTTCTAGATTTTTTTCTAGATTTTTTTTCTAGATTTTTTCTAGATTTTTTTTCTCTAATTTTTTCTAGATTTTTTTTCTAGATTTTTTTTCTAGATTTATTTTCTAGATTTTTTTCTAGATTTTTTTTCTAGATTTTTTTTCTAGATTTTTTTCTAGATTTTTTTTCTAGAATTTTTTCTAGATTTTTTTTCTAGATTTTTTTTCTAGAATTTTTTCTAGATTTTTTTCTAGATTTTTTTTCTATAATTTTTTTCTAGATTTTTTTCTAGATTTTTTTCTAGATTTTTTTTCTAGATTTTTTTCTAGATTTTTTTTCTAGATTTTTTTTCTAGATTTTTTTTCTAGAATTTTTTCTGGATTTTTTTTCTAGAATTTTTTTCTAGATTTTTTTCTAGATTTTTTCTAGATTTTTTTTCTCTAATTTTTTCTAGATTTTTTTTCTAGATTTTTTTTCTAGATTTTTTATCTAGATTTTTTTCTAGATTTTTTTTCTAGATTTTTTTTCTAGATTTTTTTCTAGATTTTTTTTCTAGAATTTTTTCTAGAATTTTTTTCTAGATTTTTTTCTAGATTTTTTTTCTATAATTTTTTTCTAGATTTTTTTCTAGATTTTTTTCTAGATTTTTTTTCTAGATTTTTTTTCTAGATTTTTTTCTAGATTTTTTTCTAGATTTTTTTCTAGATTTTTTTTCTAGATTTTTTTCTAGATTTTTTTTCTAGATTTTTTTTCTAGATTTTTTTTCTAGATTTTTTTCTAGATTTTTTTTCTAGATTTTTTCTAGATTTTTTTCTAGATTTTTTTTCTAGATTTTTTTTCTAGATTTTTTTTCTAGATTTTTTTTCTAGATTTTTTTCTAGATTTTTTTTCTAGATTTTTTTCTAGATTTTTTTCTAGATTTTTTTTCTAGAATTTTTTCTAGAATTTTTTTCTAGATTTTTTTTCTAGAATTTTTTCTAGATTTTTTTTTTAGATTTTTTTTCTAGATTTTTTTTCTAGATTTTTTTTCTAGATTTTTTTCTAGATTTTTTTCTAGATTTTTTTTCTATAATTTTTTTCTAGATTTTATTCTAGATTTTTTTCTAGATTTTTTTTCTAGATTTTTTTTCTAGAATTTTTTTCTAGATTTTTTTCTAGATTTTTTTCTAGATTTTTTTTCTCTAATTTTTTCTAGATTTTTTTTCTAGATTTTTTTTCTAGATTTATTTTCTAGATTTTTTTCTAGATTTTTTTTCTAGATTTTTTTTCTAGATTTTTTTTCTAGATTTTTTTCTAGATTTTTTTTCTAGAATTTTTTCTAGATTTTTTTTCTAGATTTTTTTTCTAGAATTTTTTCTAGATTTTTTTTCTAGATTTTTTTTCTAGAATTTTTTTCTAGATTTTTTTCTAGATTTTTTTCTAGATTTTTTTTCTAGATTTTTTTCTAGATTTTTTTTCTAGATTTTTTTTCTAGATTTTTTTTCTAGATTTTTTTTCTAGATTTTTTTTTTCTAGATTTTTTTTCTAGATTTTTTTTCTAGATTTTTTTCCAGATTTTTTTTCTAGATTTTTTTTCTAGATTTTTTTTCTAGAATTTTTTCTGGATTTTTTTTCTAGAATTTTTTTCTAGATTTTTTTCTAGATTTTTTCTAGATTTTTTTTCTCTAATTTTTTCTAGATTTTTTTTCTAGATTTTTTTTCTAGATTTTTTATCTAGATTTTTTTCTAGATTTTTTTTCTAGATTTTTTTTCTAGATTTTTTTCTAGATTTTTTTTCTAGAATTTTTTCTAGAATTTTTTTCTAGATTTTTTTCTAGATTTTTTTTCTATAATTTTTTTCTAGATTTTTTTCTAGATTTTTTTCTAGATTTTTTTTCTAGATTTTTTTTCTAGATTTTTTTCTAGATTTTTTTCCAGATTTTTTTTCTAGATTTTTTTTCTAGATTTTTTTTCTAGAATTTTTTCTAGATTTTTTTTCTAGATTTTTTATCTAGATTTTTTTTCTAGATTTTTTTCTAGATTTTTTTTCTAGATTTTTTCTAGATTTTTTTTCTCTAATTTTTTCTAGATTTTTTTTCTAGATTTTTTTTCTAGATTTATTTTCTAGATTTTTTTCTAGATTTTTTTTCTAGATTTTTTTTCTAGATTTTTTTTCTAGATTTTTTTCTAGATTTTTTTTCTAGAATTTTTTCTAGATTTTTTTTCTAGATTTTTTTTCTAGAATTTTTTCTAGATTTTTTTCTAGATTTTTTTTCTATAATTTTTTTCTAGATTTTTTTCTAGATTTTTTTCTAGATTTTTTTTCTAGATTTTTTTCTAGATTTTTTTTCTAGATTTTTTTTCTAGATTTTTTTTCTAGAATTTTTTCTGGATTTTTTTTCTAGAATTTTTTTCTAGATTTTTTTCTAGATTTTTTCTAGATTTTTTTTCTCTAATTTTTTCTAGATTTTTTTTCTAGATTTTTTTTCTAGATTTTTTATCTAGATTTTTTTCTAGATTTTTTTTCTAGATTTTTTTTCTAGATTTTTTTCTAGATTTTTTTTCTAGAATTTTTTCTAGAATTTTTTTCTAGATTTTTTTCTAGATTTTTTTTCTATAATTTTTTTCTAGATTTTTTTCTAGATTTTTTTCTAGATTTTTTTTCTAGATTTTTTTTCTAGATTTTTTTCTAGATTTTTTTCTAGATTTTTTTCTAGATTTTTTTTCTAGATTTTTTTCTAGATTTTTTTTCTAGATTTTTTTTCTAGATTTTTTTTCTAGATTTTTTTCTAGATTTTTTTTCTAGATTTTTTCTAGATTTTTTTTCTCTAATTTTTTCTAGATTTTTTTTCTAGATTTTTTTTCTAGATTTTTTTTCTAGATTTTTTTCTAGATTTTTTTTCTAGATTTTTTTTCTAGATTTTTTTCTAGATTTTTTTTCTAGAATTTTTTCTAGAATTTTTTTCTAGATTTTTTTTCTAGAATTTTTTCTAGATTTTTTTTTTAGATTTTTTTTCTAGATTTTTTTTCTAGATTTTTTTTCTAGATTTTTTTCTAGATTTTTTTCTAGATTTTTTTTCTATAATTTTTTTCTAGATTTTATTCTAGATTTTTTTCTAGATTTTTTTTCTAGATTTTTTTTCTAGAATTTTTTTCTAGATTTTTTTCTAGATTTTTTTCTAGATTTTTTTTCTAGATTTTTTTCTAGATTTTTTTTCTAGATTTTTTTTCTAGATTTTTTTTCTAGATTTTTTTTCTAGATTTTTTTTTTCTAGATTTTTTTTCTAGATTTTTTTTCTAGATTTTTTTCCAGATTTTTTTTCTAGATTTTTTTTCTAGATTTTTTTTCTAGAATTTTTTCTAGATTTTTTTTCTAGATTTTTTATCTAGATTTTTTTTCTAGATTTTTTTCTAGATTTTTTTTCTAGAATTTTTTCTGGATTTTTTTTCTAGAATTTTTTTCTAGATTTTTTTCTAGATTTTTTCTAGATTTTTTTTCTCTAATTTTTTCTAGATTTTTTTTCTAGATTTTCTTTCTAGATTTTTTATCTAGATTTTTTTCTAGATTTTTTTTCTAGATTTTTTTTCTAGATTTTTTTCTAGATTTTTTTTCTAGAATTTTTTCTAGAATTTTTTTCTAGATTTTTTTCTAGATTTTTTTTCTATAATTTTTTTCTAGATTTTTTTCTAGATTTTTTTCTAGATTTTTTTTCTAGATTTTTTTTCTAGATTTTTTTCTAGATTTTTTTCTAGATTTTTTTTCTAGATTTTTTTTCTAGATTTTTTTTCTAGATTTTTTTCTAGATTTTTTTTCTAGATTTTTTCTAGATTTTTTTTCTCTAATTTTTTCTAGATTTTTTTTCTAGATTTTTTTTCTAGATTTTTTTTCTAGATTTTTTTCTAGATTTTTTTTCTAGATTTTTTTTCTAGATTTTTTTCTAGATTTTTTTTCTAGAATTTTTTCTAGAATTTTTTTCTAGATTTTTTTTCTAGAATTTTTTCTAGATTTTTTTTTTAGATTTTTTTTCTAGATTTTTTTTCTAGATTTTTTTTCTAGATTTTTTTCTAGATTTTTTTCTAGATTTTTTTTCTATAATTTTTTTCTAGATTTTATTCTAGATTTTTTTCTAGATTTTTTTTCTAGATTTTTTTTCTAGAATTTTTTTCTAGATTTTTTTCTAGATTTTTTTCTAGATTTTTTTTCTAGATTTTTTTCTAGATTTTTTTTCTAGATTTTTTTTCTAGATTTTTTTTCTAGATTTTTTTTCTAGATTTTTTTTTTCTAGATTTTTTTTCTAGATTTTTTTTCTAGATTTTTTTCCAGATTTTTTTTCTAGATTTTTTTTCTAGATTTTTTTTCTAGAATTTTTTCTAGATTTTTTTTCTAGATTTTTTATCTAGATTTTTTTTCTAGATTTTTTTCTAGATTTTTTTTCTAGATTTTTTCTAGATTTTTTTTCTCTAATTTTTTCTAGATTTTTTTTCTAGATTTTTTTTCTAGATTTATTTTCTAGATTTTTTTCTAGATTTTTTTTCTAGATTTTTTTTCTAGATTTTTTTTCTAGATTTTTTTCTAGATTTTTTTTCTAGAATTTTTTCTAGATTTTTTTTCTAGATTTTTTTTCTAGAATTTTTTCTAGATTTTTTTTTTAGATTTTTTTTCTAGATTTTTTTTCTAGATTTTTTTTCTAGATTTTTTTTCTAGATTTTTTTCTAGATTTTTTTCTAGATTTTTTTTCTATAATTTTTTTCTAGATTTTTTTCTAGATTTTTTTCTAGATTTTTTTCTAGATTTTTTTTCTATAATTTTTTTCTAGATTTTATTCTAGATTTTTTTCTAGATTTTTTTTCTAGATTTTTTTTCTAGAATTTTTTTCTAGATTTTTTTCTAGATTTTTTTCTAGATTTTTTTTCTAGATTTTTTTCTAGATTTTTTTTCTAGATTTTTTTTCTAGATTTTTTTTCTAGATTTTTTTTCTAGATTTTTTTTTTCTAGATTTTTTTTCTAGATTTTTTTTCTAGATTTTTTTCCAGATTTTTTTTCTAGATTTTTTTTCTAGATTTTTTTTCTAGAATTTTTTCTAGATTTTTTTTCTAGATTTTTTATCTAGATTTTTTTTCTAGATTTTTTTCTAGATTTTTTTTCTAGATTTTTTCTAGATTTTTTTTCTCTAATTTTTTCTAGATTTTTTTTCTAGATTTTTTTTCTAGATTTATTTTCTAGATTTTTTTCTAGATTTTTTTTCTAGATTTTTTTTCTAGATTTTTTTTCTAGATTTTTTTCTAGATTTTTTTTCTAGAATTTTTTCTAGATTTTTTTTCTAGATTTTTTTTCTAGAATTTTTTCTAGATTTTTTTTTTAGATTTTTTTTCTAGATTTTTTTTCTAGATTTTTTTTCTAGATTTTTTTTCTAGATTTTTTTCTAGATTTTTTTCTAGATTTTTTTTCTATAATTTTTTTCTAGATTTTTTTCTAGATTTTTTTCTAGATTTTTTTCTAGATTTTTTTTCTATAATTTTTTTCTAGATTTTATTCTAGATTTTTTTCTAGATTTTTTTTCTAGATTTTTTTTCTAGAATTTTTTTCTAGATTTTTTTCTAGATTTTTTTCTAGATTTTTTTTCTAGATTTTTTTCTAGATTTTTTTTCTAGATTTTTTTTCTAGATTTTTTTTCTAGATTTTTTTTCTAGATTTTTTTTTTCTAGATTTTTTTTCTAGATTTTTTTTCTAGATTTTTTTCCAGATTTTTTTTCTAGATTTTTTTTCTAGATTTTTTTTCTAGAATTTTTTCTAGATTTTTTTTCTAGATTTTTTATCTAGATTTTTTTTCTAGATTTTTTTCTAGATTTTTTTTCTAGATTTTTTCTAGATTTTTTTTCTCTAATTTTTTCTAGATTTTTTTTCTAGATTTTTTTTCTAGATTTATTTTCTAGATTTTTTTCTAGATTTTTTTTCTAGATTTTTTTTCTAGATTTTTTTTCTAGATTTTTTTCTAGATTTTTTTTCTAGAATTTTTTCTAGATTTTTTTTCTAGATTTTTTTTCTAGAATTTTTTCTAGATTTTTTTTTTAGATTTTTTTTCTAGATTTTTTTTCTAGATTTTTTTTCTAGATTTTTTTTCTAGAATTTTTTCTAGATTTTTTTCTAGATTTTTTTTCTATAATTTTTTTCTAGATTTTTTTCTAGATTTTTTTCTAGATTTTTTTTCTAGATTTTTTTCTAGATTTTTTTTCTAGATTTTTTTTCTAGATTTTTTTTCTAGAATTTTTTCTGGATTTTTTTTCTAGAATTTTTTTCTAGATTTTTTTCTAGATTTTTTTTCTAGATTTTTTTTCTAGATTTTTTTTCTAGAATTTTTTCTAGATTTTTTTTCTAGATTTGTTTTCTAGATTTTTTTTCTATAATTTTTTCTAGATTTTTTTTTCTAGATTTTTTTTCTAGATTTTTTTTCTAGATTTTTTTCTAGATTTTTTTTCTAGATTTTTTTTCTAGATTTTTTTTCTAGATTTTTTTCTAGATTTTTTTCTAGATTTTTTTTCTATAATTTTTTTCTAGGAGTTTTTCTAGATTTTTTTCTAGATTTTTTTTCTATAATTTTTTTCTAGAATTTTTTTCTAGATTTTTTTCTAGATTTTTTTCTAGATTTTTTTTCTAGATTTTTTTCTAGATTTTTTTTCTAGATTTTTTTTCTAGATTTTTTTTCTAGATTTTTTTTCTAGAATTTTTTCTAGATTTTTTTTCTAGATTTTTTTTCTAGATTTTTTTTCTAGATTTTTTTCTAGATTTTTTTTCTATAATTTTTTTCTAGATTTTTTTCTAGATTTTTTTCTAGATTTCTTTTCTAGATTTTTTTCTAGATTTTTTTTCTAGATTTTTTTTCTAGATTTTTTTTCTAGAATTTTTTCTAGATTTTTTTTCTATAATTTTTTCTGGATTTTTTTTCTATAATTTTTTTCTATATTTTTTTCTAGATTTTTTTTCTAGATTTTTTTTCTAGATTTTTTTTCTAGAATTTTTTCTAGATTTTTTTTCTAGATTTTTTTTCTATAATTTTTTCTAGATTTTTTTTCTAGATTTTTTTTTCTAGATTTTTTTCTAGATTTTTTTTCTATAATTTTTTCTAGATTTTTTTTCTAGATTTTTTTTTCTAGATTTTTTTCTAGATTTTTTTTCTAGATTTTTTTTCTAGATTTTTTTTCTAGATTTTTTTCTAGATTTTTTTTCTAGATTTTTTTTCTAGATTTTTTTTCTAGAATTTTTTCTAGATTTTTTTCTAGATTTTTTTTCTAGATTTTTTTTCTAGATTTTTTTCTAGATTTTTTTTCTAGATTTTTTTTCTAGATTTTTTTTCTAGATTTTTTTCTAGATTTTTTTTCTAGATTTTTTCTAGATTTTTTTTCTCTAATTTTTTCTAGATTTTTTTTCTAGATTTTTTTTCTAGATTTTTTTTCTAGATTTTTTTTCTAGATTTTTTTCTAGATTTTTTTTCTAGAATTTTTTCTAGATTTTTTTTCTAGATTTTTTTTCTAGAATTTTTTCTAGATTTTTTTTTTAGATTTTTTTTCTAGATTTTTTTTCTAGATTTTTTTTCTAGATTTTTTTTCTAGATTTTTTTCTAGATTTTTTTCTAGATTTTTTTTCTATAATTTTTTTCTAGATTTTTTTCTAGATTTTTTTCTAGATTTTTTTTCTAGATTTTTTTCTAGATTTTTTTTCTAGATTTTTTTTCTAGATTTTTTTTCTAGAATTTTTTCTGGATTTTTTTTCTAGAATTTTTTTCTAGATTTTTTCTAGATTTTTTTTCTCTAATTTTTTCTAGATTTTTTTTCTAGATTTTTTTTCTAGATTTATTTTCTAGATTTTTTTCTAGATTTTTTTTCTAGATTTTTTTTCTAGATTTTTTTTCTAGATTTTTTTCTAGATTTTTTTTCTAGAATTTTTTCTAGATTTTTTTTCTAGATTTTTTTTCTAGAATTTTTTCTAGATTTTTTTTCTCTAATTTTTTCTAGATTTTTTTTCTAGATTTTTTTTCTAGATTTATTTTCTAGATTTTTTTCTAGATTTTTTTTCTAGATTTTTTTTCTAGATTTTTTTTCTAGATTTTTTTCTAGATTTTTTTTCTAGAATTTTTTCTAGATTTTTTTTCTAGATTTTTTTTCTAGATTTTTTTCTAGATTTTTTTTCTAGATTTTTTTCTAGATTTTTTTTCTAGATTTTTTTTCTAGATTTTTTTTCTAGAATTTTTTCTGGATTTTTTTTCTAGAATTTTTTTCTAGATTTTTTTCTAGATTTTTTTTCTAGATTTTTTTTCTAGATTTTTTTTCTAGAATTTTTTCTAGATTTTTTTTCTAGATTTGTTTTCTAGATTTTTTTTCTATAATTTTTTCTAGATTTTTTTTTCTAGATTTTTTTTCTAGATTTTTTTTCTAGATTTTTTTCTAGATTTTTTTTCTAGATTTTTTTTCTAGATTTTTTTTCTAGATTTTTTTCTAGATTTTTTTCTAGATTTTTTTTCTATAATTTTTTTCTAGGAGTTTTTCTAGATTTTTTTCTAGATTTTTTTTCTAGAATTTTTTTCTAGAATTTTTTTCTAGATTTTTTTCTAGATTTTTTTCTAGATTTTTTTTCTAGATTTTTTTCTAGATTTTTTTTCTAGATTTTTTTTCTAGATTTTTTTTCTAGATTTTTTTTCTAGAATTTTTTCTAGATTTTTTTTCTAGATTTTTTTTCTAGATTTTTTTTCTAGATTTTTTTCTAGATTTTTTTTCTATAATTTTTTTCTAGATTTTTTTCTAGATTTTTTTCTAGATTTCTTTTCTAGATTTTTTTCTAGATTTTTTTTCTAGATTTTTTTTCTAGATTTTTTTTCTAGAATTTTTTCTAGATTTTTTTTCTATAATTTTTTCTGGATTTTTTTTCTAGAATTTTTTTCTATATTTTTTTCTAGATTTTTTTTCTAGATTTTTTTTCTAGATTTTTTTTCTAGAATTTTTTCTAGATTTTTTTTCTAGAATTTTTTCTGGATTTTTTTTCTAGAATTTTTTTCTAGATTTATTTTCTAGATTTTTTTCTAGATTTTTTTTCTAGATTTTTTTTCTAGATTTTTTTTCTAGATTTTTTTCTAGATTTTTTTTCTAGAATTTTTTCTAGATTTTTTTTCTAGATTTTTTTTCTAGAATTTTTTCTAGATTTTTTTTCTCTAATTTTTTCTAGATTTTTTTTCTAGATTTTTTTTCTAGATTTATTTTCTAGATTTTTTTCTAGATTTTTTTTCTAGATTTTTTTTCTAGATTTTTTTTCTAGATTTTTTTCTAGATTTTTTTTCTAGAATTTTTTCTAGATTTTTTTTCTAGATTTTTTTTCTAGATTTTTTTCTAGATTTTTTTTCTAGATTTTTTTCTAGATTTTTTTTCTAGATTTTTTTTCTAGATTTTTTTTCTAGAATTTTTTCTGGATTTTTTTTCTAGAATTTTTTTCTAGATTTTTTTTCTATAATTTTTTCTAGATTTTTTTTTCTAGATTTTTTTTCTAGATTTTTTTTCTAGATTTTTTTCTAGATTTTTTTTCTAGATTTTTTTTCTAGATTTTTTTTCTAGATTTTTTTCTAGATTTTTTTCTAGATTTTTTTTCTATAATTTTTTTCTAGGAGTTTTTCTAGATTTTTTTCTAGATTTTTTTTCTATAATTTTTTTCTAGATTTTTTTTCTAGATTTTTTTTCTAGATTTTTTTTCTAGATTTTTTTTCTAGATTTTTTTCTAGATTTTTTTCTAGATTTTTTTTCTATAATTTTTTTCTAGATTTTTTTCTAGATTTTTTTCTAGATTTTTTTTCTAGATTTTTTTCTAGATTTTTTTTCTAGATTTTTTTTCTAGATTTTTTTTCTAGAATTTTTTCTGGATTTTTTTTCTAGAATTTTTTTCTAGATTTTTTTCTAGATTTTTTTTCTAGATTTTTTTTCTAGATTTTTTTTCTAGAATTTTTTCTAGATTTTTTTTCTAGATTTGTTTTCTAGATTTTTTTTCTATAATTTTTTCTAGATTTTTTTTTCTAGATTTTTTTTCTAGATTTTTTTTCTAGATTTTTTTCTAGATTTTTTTTCTAGATTTTTTTTCTAGATTTTTTTTCTAGATTTTTTTCTAGATTTTTTTCTAGATTTTTTTTCTATAATTTTTTTCTAGGAGTTTTTCTAGATTTTTTTCTAGATTTTTTTTCTATAATTTTTTTCTAGAATTTTTTTCTAGATTTTTTTCTAGATTTTTTTCTAGATTTTTTTTCTAGATTTTTTTCTAGATTTTTTTTCTAGATTTTTTTTCTAGATTTTTTTTCTAGATTTTTTTTCTAGAATTTTTTCTAGATTTTTTTTCTAGATTTTTTTTCTAGATTTTTTTTCTAGATTTTTTTCTAGATTTTTTTTCTATAATTTTTTTCTAGATTTTTTTCTAGATTTTTTTCTAGATTTCTTTTCTAGATTTTTTTCTAGATTTTTTTTCTAGATTTTTTTTCTAGATTTTTTTTCTAGAATTTTTTCTAGATTTTTTTTCTATAATTTTTTCTGGATTTTTTTTCTATAATTTTTTTCTATATTTTTTTCTAGATTTTTTTTCTAGATTTTTTTTCTAGATTTTTTTTCTAGAATTTTTTCTAGATTTTTTTTCTAGATTTTTTTTCTATAATTTTTTCTAGATTTTTTTTCTAGATTTTTTTTTCTAGATTTTTTTCTAGATTTTTTTTCTATAATTTTTTCTAGATTTTTTTTCTAGATTTTTTTTTCTAGATTTTTTTCTAGATTTTTTTTCTAGATTTTTTTTCTAGATTTTTTTTCTAGATTTTTTTCTAGATTTTTTTTCTAGATTTTTTTTCTAGATTTTTTTTCTAGAATTTTTTCTAGATTTTTTTCTAGATTTTTTTTCTAGATTTTTTTTCTAGATTTTTTTCTAGATTTTTTTTCTAGATTTTTTTTCTAGATTTTTTTTCTAGATTTTTTTCTAGATTTTTTTTCTAGATTTTTTCTAGATTTTTTTTCTCTAATTTTTTCTAGATTTTTTTTCTAGATTTTTTTTCTAGATTTTTTTTCTAGATTTTTTTTCTAGATTTTTTTCTAGATTTTTTTTCTAGAATTTTTTCTAGATTTTTTTTCTAGATTTTTTTTCTAGAATTTTTTCTAGATTTTTTTTTTAGATTTTTTTTCTAGATTTTTTTTCTAGATTTTTTTTCTAGATTTTTTTTCTAGATTTTTTTCTAGATTTTTTTCTAGATTTTTTTTCTATAATTTTTTTCTAGATTTTTTTCTAGATTTTTTTCTAGATTTTTTTTCTAGATTTTTTTCTAGATTTTTTTTCTAGATTTTTTTTCTAGATTTTTTTTCTAGAATTTTTTCTGGATTTTTTTTCTAGAATTTTTTTCTAGATTTTTTTTCTATAATTTTTTCTAGATTTTTTTTTCTAGATTTTTTTTCTAGATTTTTTTTCTAGATTTTTTTCTAGATTTTTTTTCTAGATTTTTTTTCTAGATTTTTTTTCTAGATTTTTTTCTAGATTTTTTTCTAGATTTTTTTTCTATAATTTTTTTCTAGGAGTTTTTCTAGATTTTTTTCTAGATTTTTTTTCTATAATTTTTTTCTAGAATTTTTTTCTAGATTTTTTTCTAGATTTTTTTCTAGATTTTTTTTCTAGATTTTTTTCTAGATTTTTTTTCTAGATTTTTTTTCTAGATTTTTTTTCTAGATTTTTTTTCTAGAATTTTTTCTAGATTTTTTTTCTAGATTTTTTTTCTAGATTTTTTTTCTAGATTTTTTTCTAGATTTTTTTTCTATAATTTTTTTCTAGATTTTTTTCTAGATTTTTTTCTAGATTTCTTTTCTAGATTTTTTTCTAGATTTTTTTTCTAGATTTTTTTTCTAGATTTTTTTTCTAGATTTTTTTCTAGATTTTTTTCTAGATTTCTTTTCTAGATTTTTTTCTAGATTTTTTTTCTAGATTTTTTTTCTAGATTTTTTTTCTAGAATTTTTTCTAGATTTTTTTTCTATAATTTTTTCTGGATTTTTTTTCTAGAATTTTTTTCTATATTTTTTTCTAGATTTTTTTTCTAGATTTTTTTTCTAGATTTTTTTTCTAGAATTTTTTCTAGATTTTTTTTCTAGATTTGTTTTCTAGATTTTTTTTCTATAATTTTTTCTAGATTTTTTTTCTAGATTTTTTTTTCTAGATTTTTTTCTAGATTTTTTTTCTATAATTTTTTCTAGATTTTTTTTCTAGATTTTTTTTTCTAGATTTTTTTCTAGATTTTTTTTCTAGATTTTTTTTCTAGATTTTTTTTCTAGATTTTTTTCTAGATTTTTTTTCTAGATTTTTTTTCTAGATTTTTTTTCTAGAATTTTTTCTAGATTTTTTTCTAGATTTTTTTTCTAGATTTTTTTTCTAGATTTTTTTCTAGATTTTTTTTCTAGATTTTTTTTCTAGATTTTTTTTCTAGAATTTTTTCTAGATTTTTTTTCTAGATTTTTTTCTAGATTTTTTTTCTAGATTTTTTTTCTATAATTTTTTTCTAGACTTTTTTTCTAGATTTTTTTTCTAGATTTTTTTCTAGATTTTTTTTCTAGATTTTTTTTCTAGATTTTTTTTCTAGAATTTTTTCTAGATCTTTTTTCTAGATTTTTTTCTAGATTTTTTTTCTAGATTTTTTTCTAGATTTTTTTTCTAGATTTTTTTTCTAGATTTTTTTCTAGATTTTTTTTCTAGATTTTTTTTCTAGATTTTTTTTCTAGATATTTTTCTAGATTTTTTTTCTAGATTTTTTTTCTAGATTTTTTTTCTAGATTTTTTTTCTAGATTTTTTTCTAGATTTTTTTCTAGATTTTTTTTCTAGATTTTTTTTCTAGATTTTTTTTCTAGATTTTTTTCTAGATTTTTTTTCTAGATTTTTTTCTAGATTTTTTTTCTAGATTTTTTTTCTAGATATTTTTCTAGATTTTTTTTCTAGATTTTTTTTCTAGATTTTTTTTCTAGATTTTTTTCTAGATTTTTTTTCTAGATTTTTTTCTAGATTTTTTTTCTAGAATTTTTTCTAGATTTTTTTTCTAGATTTTTTTTCTAGAATTTTTTCTAGATTTTTTTTTTAGATTTTTTTTCTAGATTTTTTTTCTAGATTTTTTTTCTAGATTTTTTTCTAGATTTTTTTTCTAGATTTTTTTTCTAGAATTTTTTCTAGATTTTTTTTCTAGATTTTTTTCTAGATTTTTTTTCTAGATTTTTTTCTAGATTTTTTTTCTATAATTTTTTCTAGATTTTTTTTCTAGATTTTTTTTTTCTAGATTTTTTTCTAGATTTTTTTTCTAGATTTTTTTTCTAGATTTTTTTTCTAGATTTTTTTCTAGATTTTTTTTCTAGATTTTTTTTCTAGATTTTTTTTCTATAATTTTTTCCGATTTTTTCCCCGAATTTTCCCCGAATTTTTCCCGATTTTTTCCCGATTTTTTTCCCCGATTTTTCCCGATTTTTTCCGATTTTTTCCCCGAATTTTCCCCGATTTTTCCCGATTTTTTCCGATTTTTTCCGATTTTTTCCCCGAATTTTCCCCGAATTTTCCCCGAATTTTTCCCGATTTTTTCCCGATTTTTTCCCCGAATTTTCCCCGAATTTTTCCCGATTTTTTCCCGATTTTTCCCCCGAATTTTCCCCGAATTTTTCCCGATTTTTTCCCGATTTTTTCCCAGATTTTTCCCGATTTTTTCCGATTTTTTCCCCGAATTTTCCCCGAACTTTTCCCGATTTTTCCCGATTTTTTCCGATTTTTTTCCCCGATTTTTCCCGATTTTTTCCCCGAATTTTCCCCGATTTTTCCCGATTTTTTCCGATTTTTTCCCCGAATTTTTCCCGATTTTTTCCCGATTTTTTCCCCGATTTTTCCCGATTTTTTTCCGATTTTTTCCCCGAATTTTCCCCGAATTTTCCCCGAATTTTTCCCGATTTTTTCCCAGATTTTTCCCGATTTTTTCCGATTTTTTCCCCGAATTTTCCCCGAATTTTTCCCGATTTTTTCCCAGATTTTTCCCGATTTTTTCCGATTTTTTCCCCGAATTTTCCCCGAATTTTCCCCGAATTTTTCCCGATTTTTTCCCGATTTTTTCCCCGAATTTTCCCCGAATTTTTCCCGATTTTTTCCCAGATTTTTCCCGATTTTTTCCCCGAATTTTTCCCGATTTTTTCCCGATTTTTTCCCCGAATTTTCCCTGAATTTTTCCCGATTTTTTCCCGATTTTTTCCCAGATTTTTCCCGATTTTTTCCGATTTTTTCCCCGAATTTTCCCCGAACTTTTCCCGATTTTTCCCGATTTTTTCCGATTTTTTCCCCGAATTTTCCGCGAATTTTTCCCGATTTTTTCCCGATTTTTTCCCGATTTTTTTCCCCGATCTTTCCCGATTTTTTCCGATTTTTTCCCCGAATTTTCCCCGATTTTTCCCGATTTTTTCCGATTTTTTCCCCGAATTTTCCCCGAATTTTTCCCGATTTTTTCCCGATTTTTTTCCCGATTTTTCCCGATTTTTTCCTATTTTTTCCCGATTTTTTCCGATTTTTTTCCCCGAATTTTCCCCGATTTTTTCCCGATTTTTTCCCCGATTTTTCCCGATTTTTTTCCGATTTGTTTTCCGATTTTTTCCCCGAATTTTCCCCGAATTTTCCCCGAATTTTTCCCGATTTTTTCCCGATTTTTTCCCCGAATTTTCCCCGAATTTTTCCCGATTTTTTCCCGATTTTTCCCCCGAATTTTCCCCGAATTTTTCCAGATTTTTTCCCAGATTTTTCCCGATTTTTTCCGATTTTTTCCCCGAATTTTCCCCGAACTTTTCCCGATTTTTTCCCGATTTTTTCCCCGATTTTTCCCGATTTTTTCCCCGAATTTTCCCCGATTTTTTCCCGAAATTTTCCCGATTTTTTCCGATTTTTTCCCCGAATTTTCCCCGAATTTTTCCCGATTTTTTCCGATTTTTTCCCGATTTTTTTCCCCGATTTTTCCCGATTTTTTCCGATTTTCTCCCCGAATTTTCCCCGATTTTTCCCGATTTTTTCCGATTTTTTCCCCGAATTTTCCCCGAATTTCTCCGATTTTTTCCCCGAATTTCCCCCGAATTTTCCCCGAATTTTTCCCGATTTTTTCCCGATTTTTTTCCCCGATTTTTCCGATTTTTTCCCCGATTTTTTCCCCGATTTTTCCCGATTTTTTTCGATTTTTTCCCCGAATTTTCCCCGAATTTTTCCCGATTTTTTTCCCGATTTTTCCCGATTTTTTTCCGATTTTTTCCCCGAATTTTCCCCGAATTTTCCCCGAATTTTTCCCGATTTTTTCCCGATTTTTTCCCGATTTTTTCCCCGATTTTTCCCGATTTTTTCCGATTTTTTCCCCGAATTTTCCCCGAATTTTTCCCGATTTTTTCCCGATTTTTTTCCCCGATTTTTCCCGATTTTTTCCGATTTTTTCCTATTTTTTCCCGATTTTTTCCCCGAATTTTTCCCCTTTTTTCCCGATTTTTTCCCGATTTTTTTCCCGATTTTTCCCGATTTTTTTCCGATTTTTTCCCCGAATTTTTCCCGATTTTTTCCCGATTTTTTCCCCGATTTTTCCCGATTTTTTCCGATTTTTTCCCCGAATTTTCCCCGAATTTTCCCCGAATTTTTCCCGATTTTTTCCCGATTTTTTCCCCGAATTTTCCCCGAATTTTTCCCGATTTTTTCCCGATTTTTTCCCAGATTTTTCCCGATTTTTTCCGATTTTTTCCCCGAATTTTCCCCGAATTTTCCCCGAATTTTTCCCGATTTTTTCCCGATTTTTTCCCCGAATTTTCCCCGAATTTTTCCCGATTTTTTCCCGATTTTTTCCCAGATTTTTCCCGATTTTTTTCGATTTTTTCCCCGAATTTTCCCCGAATTTTTCCCGATTTTTTCCCGATTTTTTCCGATTTCTTTCCCCGATTTTTCCCGATTTTTTCCCGATTTTTTCCCCGATTTTTCCCGATTTTTTCCGATTTTTTCCCCGAATTTTCCCCGAATTTTTCCCGATTTTTTTCCCCGATTTTTCCCGATTTTTTCCGATTTTTTCCCCGAATTTTCCCCGAATTTTTCCCGATTTTTTTCCCGATTTTTTCCCCGATTTTTCCCGATTTTTTCCGATTTTTTCCCCGAATTTTCCCCGAATTTTTCCCGATTTTTTCCCGATTTTTTTCCCCGATTTTTCCCGATTTTTTCCGATTTTTTCCCGATTTTTTCCGATTTCTTTCCCCGATTTTTCCCGATTTTTTCCGATTTTTTCCCCGAATTTTCCCCGATTTTTCCCGATTTTTTCCGATTTTTTCCCCGAATTTTCCCCGAATTTTTCCCGATTTTTTCCCCGATTTTTCCCGATTTTTTCCGATTTTTTCCCCGAATTTTCCCCGATTTTTCCCGATTTTTTCCGATTTTTTCCCCGAATTTTCCCCGAATTTTCCCCGAATTTTTCCCGATTTTTTCCCGATTTTTTCCGATTTCTTTCCCCGATTTTTCCCGATTTTTTCCGATTTTTTCCCCGAATTTTCCCCGATTTTTCCCGATTTTTTCCGATTTTTTCCCCGAATTTTCCCCGAATTTTTCCCGATTTTTTCCCCGATTTTTCCCGATTTTTTCCGATTTTTTCCCCGAATTTTCCCCGATTTTTTCCCGATTTTTTCCCCGAATTTTCCCCGAATTTTTCCCGATTTTTTCCCCGATTTTTCCCGATTTTTTCCGATTTTTTCCCCGAATTTTCCCCGAATTTTTCCCGATTTTTTTCCCCGATCTTTCCCGATTTTTTCCGATTTTTTCCCCGAATTTTCCCCGAATTTTTCCCGATTTTTTCCCGATTTTTTCCCCGATTTTTCCCGATTTTTTCCGATTTTTTCCCCGAATTTTCCCCGATTTTTTCCCGATTTTTTCCCCGAATTTTCCCCGAATTTTTCCCGATTTTTTCCCGATTTTTTCCCCGATTTTTCCCGATTTTTTCCGATTTTTTCCCCGAATTTTCCCCGAATTTTTCCCGATTTTTTTCCCCGATCTTTCCCGATTTTTTCCGATTTTTTCCCCGAATTTTCCCCGAATTTTTCCCGATTTTTTCCCGATTTTTTCCCCGATTTTTCCCGATTTTTTCCGATTTTTTCCCCGAATTTTCCCCGAATTTTTCCCGATTTTTTCCCGATTTTTTCCGATTTCTTTCCCCGATTTTTCCCGATTTTTTCCGATTTTTTCCCCGAATTTTCCCCGATTTTTCCCGATTTTTTCCGATTTTTTCCCCGAATTTTCCCCGAATTTTTCCCGATTTTTTCCCCGATTTTTCCCGTTTTTTTCCGATTTTTTCCCCGAATTTTCCCCGAATTTTTCCCGATTTTTTCCCGATTTTTTCCCCGATTTTTCCCGATTTTTTCCGATTTTTTCCCCGAATTTTCACTGAATTTTTCCCGATTTTTTTCCCCGATTTTTCCCGATTTTTTCCGATTTTTTCCCCGAATTTTTCCCCGATTTTTCCAGATTTTTCCCGATTTTTTCCGATTTTTTCCCCGAATTTTTCCCCGATTTTTCCAGATTTTTTCCGATTTTTTCCCCGAATTTTCCCCGAATTTTCCCCGAATTTTCCCCGAATTTTTCCCGATTTTTTCCCGATTTTTTCCCCGATTTTTCCCGATTTTTTCCGATTTTTTCCCCGAATTTTCCCCGAATTTTTCCCGATTTTTTCCCGATTTTTTCCGATTTCTTTCCCCGATTTTTCCCGATTTTTTCCGATTTCTTTCCCCGATTTTTCCCGATTTTTTCCGATTTCTTTCCCCGATTTTTCCCGATTTTTTCCGATTTTTTCCCCGAATTTTCCCCGAATTTTTCCCGATTTTTTCCCCGATTTTTCCCGTTTTTTTCCGATTTTTTCCCCGAATTTTCCCCGAATTTTTCCCGATTTTTTCCCGATTTTTTCCCCGATTTTTCCCGATTTTTTCCGATTTTTTCCCCGAATTTTCCCTGAATTTTTCCCGATTTTTTTCCCCGATTTTTCCCGATTTTTTCCGATTTTTTCCCCGAATTTTTCCCCGATTTTTCACGATTTTTTCCGATTTTTTCCCCGAATTTTCCCCGAATTTTTCCCGATTTTTTCCCGATTTTTTCCCCGATTTTTCCCGATTTTTTCCGATTTTTTCCCCGAATTTTCCCCGAATTTTTCCCGATTTTTTCCCGATTTTTTCCGATTTCTTTCCCCGATTTTTCCCGATTTTTTCCGATTTTTTCCCCGAATTTTCCCCGATTTTTCCCGATTTTTTCCGATTTTTTCCCCGAATTTTCCCCGAATTTTTCCCGATTTTTTCCCCGATTTTTCCCGTTTTTTTCCGATTTTTTCCCCGAATTTTCCCTGAATTTTTCCCGATTTTTTTCCCCGATTTTTCCCGATTTTTTCCGATTTTTTCCCCGAATTTTTCCCCGATTTTTCCAGATTTTTTCCGATTTTTTCCCCGAATTTTCCCCGAATTTTCCCCGAATTTTTCCCGATTTTTTCCCGATTTTTTCCCCGAATTTTCCCCGAATTTTTCCCGATTTTTTCCCGATTTTTTCCCCGATTTTTCCCGATTTTTTCCGATTTTTTCCCCGAATTTTCCCCGAATTTTTCCCGATTTTTTTCCCCGATCTTTCCCGATTTTTTCCGATTTTTTCCCCGAATTTTCCCCGAATTTTTCCCGATTTTTTCCCGATTTTTTCCCCGATTTTTCCCGATTTTTTCCGATTTTTTCCCCGAATTTTCCCCGAATTTTTCCCGATTTTTTCCCGATTTTTTCCGATTTCTTTCCCCGATTTTTCCCGATTTTTTCCGATTTCTTTCCCCGATTTTTCCCGATTTTTTCCGATTTCTTTCCCCGATTTTTCCCGATTTTTTCCGATTTTTTCCCAGAATTTTCCCCGATTTTTCCCGATTTTTTCCGATTTTTTCCCCGAATTTTCCCCGAATTTTTCCCGATTTTTTCCCCGATTTTTCCCGATTTTTTCCGATTTTTTCCCCGAATTTTCCCCGAATTTTTCCCGATTTTTTCCCGATTTTTTCCCCGATTTTTCCCGATTTTTTCCGATTTTTTCCCCGAATTTTCCCCGATTTTTCCCGATTTTTTCCGATTTTTTCCCCGAATTTTCCCCGAATTTTCCCCGATTTTTTTCCAGATTTTTTCCCCGATTTTTCCCGATTTTTTCCGATTTTTTCCCCGAATTTTCCCCGATTTTTCCCGATTTTTTCCGATTTTTTCCCCGAATTTTCCCCGAATTTTCCCCGAATTTTTCCCGATTTTTTCCCGATTTTTTCCGATTTCTTTCCCCGATTTTTCCCGATTTTTTCCGATTTTTTCCCCGAATTTTCCCCGATTTTTCCCGATTTTTTCCGATTTTTTCCCCGAATTTTCCCCGAATTTTTCCCGATTTTTTCCCGATTTTTTCCCCGATTTTTCCCGATTTTTTCCGATTTTTTCCCCGAATTTTCCCTGAATTTTTCCCGATTTTTTTCCCCGATTTTTCCCGATTTTTTCCGATTTTTTCCCCGAATTTTTCCCCGATTTTTCCCGATTTTTTCCGATTTTTTCCCCGAATTTTCCCCGAATTTTTCCCGATTTTTTCCCGATTTTTTCCGATTTCTTTCCCCGATTTTTCCCGATTTTTTCCGATTTTTTCCCCGAATTTTCCCCGATTTTTCCCGATTTTTTCCGATTTTTTCCCCGAATTTTCCCCGAATTTTTCCCGATTTTTTTCCCGATTTTTCCCGATTTTTTCCGATTTCTTTCCCCGATTTTTCCCGATTTTTTCCGATTTTTTCCCCGAATTTTCCCCGATTTTTCCCGATTTTTTCCGATTTTTTCCCCGAATTTTCCCCGAATTTTTCCCGATTTTTTTCCCCGATCTTTCCCGATTTTTTCCGATTTTTTCCCCGAATTTTCCCCGAATTTTTCCCGATTTTTTCCCGATTTTTTCCCCGATTTTTCCCGATTTTTTCCGATTTTTTCCCCGAATTTTCCCCGAATTTTTCCCGATTTTTTCCCGATTTTTTCCGATTTCTTTCCCCGATTTTTCCCGATTTTTTCCGATTTCTTTCCCCGATTTTTCCCGATTTTTTCCGATTTCTTTCCCCGATTTTTCCCGATTTTTTCCGATTTTTTCCCAGAATTTTCCCCGATTTTTCCCGATTTTTTCCGATTTTTTCCACGAATTTTCCCCGAATTTTTCCCGATTTTTTCCCCGATTTTTCCCGATTTTTTCCGATTTTTTCCCCGAATTTTCCCCGAATTTTTCCCGATTTTTTCCCGATTTTTTCCCCGATTTTTCCCGATTTTTTCCGATTTTTTCCCCGAATTTTCCCTGAATTTTTCCCGATTTTTTTCCCCGATTTTTCCCGATTTTTTCCGATTTTTTCCCCGAATTTTTCCCCGATTTTTCCCGATTTTTTCCGATTTTTTCCCCGAATTTTCCCCGATTTTTCCCGATTTTTTCCGATTTTTTCCCCGAATTTTCCCCGAATTTTCCCCGATTTTTTTCCCGATTTTTTCCCCGATTTTTCCCGATTTTTTCCGATTTTTTCCCCGAATTTTCCCCGATTTTTCCCGATTTTTTCCGATTTTTTCCCCGAATTTTCCCCGAATTTTCCCCGAATTTTTCCCGATTTTTTCCCGATTTTTTCCGATTTCTTTCCCCGATTTTTCCCGATTTTTTCCGATTTTTTCCCCGAATTTTCCCCGATTTTTCCCGATTTTTTCCGATTTTTTCCCCGAATTATCCCCGAATTTTTCCCGATTTTTTCCCGATTTTTTCCCCGATTTTTCCCGATTTTTTCCGATTTTTTCCCCGAATTTTCCCTGAATTTTTCCCGATTTTTTTCCCCGATTTTTCCCGATTTTTTCCGATTTTTTCCCCGAATTTTTCCCCGATTTTTCCCGATTTTTTCAGATTTTTTCCCCGAATTTTCCCCGAATTTTTCCCGATTTTTTCCCGATTTTTTCCGATTTCTTTCCCCGATTTTTCCCGATTTTTTCCGATTTTTTCCCCGAATTTTCCCCGATTTTTCCCGATTTTTTCCGATTTTTTCCCCGAATTTTCCCCGAATTTTTCCCGATTTTTTTCCCGATTTTTCCCGATTTTTTCCGATTTTTTCCCCGAATTTTCCCCGAATTTTTCCCGATTTTTTCCCGATTTTTTCCCCGATTTTTCCCGATTTTTTCCGATTTTTTCCCCGAATTTTCCCCGAATTTTCCCCGAATTTTCCCCGAATTTTCCCCGAATTTTTCACCGATTTTTTTCCCGATTTTTTCCGATTTTTTCCCCGAATTTTCCCCGAATTTTTCCCGATTTTTTCCCGATTTTTTCCCCGATTTTTCCCGATTTTTTCCGATTTTTTCCCCGAATTTTCCCCGAATTTTCCCCGAATTTTCCCCGAATTTTCCCCGAATTTTTCACCGATTTTTTTCCCGATTTTTTCCGATTTTTTCCCCGAATTTTCCCCGAATTTTTCCCGATTTTTTCCCGATTTTTTCCCCGATTTTTCCCGATTTTTTCCGATTTTTTCCCCGAATTTTTCCCCGATTTTTCCCGATTTTTTCCGATTTTTTCCCCGAATTTTCCCCGAATTTTTCCCGATTTTTTCCCGATTTTTTCCCCGATTTTTCCCGATTTTTTCCGATTTTTTCCCCGAATTTTCCCCGAATTTTTCCCGATTTTTTCCCGATTTTTTCCGATTTCTTTCCCCGATTTTTCCCGATTTTTTCCGATTTTTTCCCCGAATTTTCCCCGATTTTTCCCGATTTTTTCCGATTTTTTCCCCGAATTTTCCCCGAATTTTTCCCGATTTTTTCCCCGATTTTTCCCGTTTTTTTCCGATTTTTTCCCCGAATTTTCCCCGATTTTTTCCCGATTTTTTCCCGATTTTTTCCCCGATTTTTCCCGATTTTTTCCGATTTTTTCCCCGAATTTTCCCTGAATTTTTCCCGATTTTTTTCCCCGATTTTTCCCGATTTTTTCCGATTTTTTCCCCGAATTTTTCCCCGATTTTTCCAGATTTTTCCCGATTTTTTCCGATTTTTTCCCCGAATTTTTCCCCGATTTTTCCAGATTTTTTCCGATTTTTTCCCCGAATTTTCCCCGAATTTTCCCCGAATTTTTCCCGATTTTTTCCCGATTTTTTCCCCGAATTTTCCCCGAATTTTTCCCGATTTTTTCCGATTTTTTCCCCGATTTTTCCCGATTTTTTCCGATTTTTTCCCCGAATTTTCCCCGAATTTTACCCGATTTTTTTCCCCGATCTTTCCCGATTTTTTCCCGATTTTTTCCCCGAATTTTCCCCGAATTTTTCCCGATTTTTTCCCGATTTTTTCCCCGATTTTTCCCGATTTTTTCCGATTTTTTCCCCGAATTTTCCCCGAATTTTTCCCGATTTTTTCCGATTTTTTCCCCGAATTTTCCCCGAATTTTCCCCGAATTTTTCCCGATTTTTTCCCGATTTTTTCCCCGAATTTTCCCCGAATTTTTCCCGATTTTTTCCCGATTTTTTCCCCGATTTTTCCCGATTTTTTCCGATTTTTTCCCCGAATTTTCCCCGAATTTTTCCCGATTTTTTTCCCCGATCTTTCCCGATTTTTTCCGATTTTTTCCCCGAATTTTCCCCGAATTTTTCCCGATTTTTTCCCGATTTTTTCCCCGATTTTTCCCGATTTTTTCCGATTTTTTCCCCGAATTTTCCCCGAATTTTTCCCGATTTTTTCCCGATTTTTTCCGATTTCTTTCCCCGATTTTTCCCGATTTTTTCCGATTTCTTTCCCCGATTTTTCCCGATTTTTCCGATTTCTTTCCCCGATTTTTCCCGATTTTTTCCGATTTTTTCCCCGAATTTTCCCCGAATTTTTCCCGATTTTTTCCCCGATTTTTCCCGTTTTTTTCCGATTTTTTCCCCGAATTTTCCCCGAATTTTTCCCGATTTCTTCCCGATTTTTTCCCCGATTTTTCCCGATTTTTTCCGATTTTTTCCCCGAATTTTCCCTGAATTTTTCCCGATTTTTTTCCCCGATTTTTCCAGATTTTTTCCGATTTTTTCCCCGAATTTTTCCCCGATTTTTCACGATTTTTTCCGATTTTTTCCCCGAATTTTCCCCGAATTTTTCCCGATTTTTTCCCGATTTTTTCCCCGATTTTTCCCGATTTTTTCCGATTTTTTCCCCGAATTTTCCCCGAATTTTTCCCGATTTTTTCCCGATTTTTTCCGATTTCTTTCCCCGATTTTTCCCGATTTTTTCCGATTTTTTCCCCGAATTTTCCCCGATTTTTCCCGATTTTTTCCGATTTTTTCCCCGAATTTTCCCCGAATTTTTCCCGATTTTTTCCCCGAATTTACCCCGAATTTTTCCCGATTTTTTCCCGATTTTTTCCCCGAATTTTCCCCGAATTTTTCCCGATTTTTTCCCGATTTTTTCCCCGATTTTTCCCGATTTTTTCCGATTTTTTCCCCGAATTTTCCCCGAATTTTTCCCGATTTTTTTCCCCGATCTTTCCCGATTTTTTCCGATTTTTTCCCCGAATTTTCCCCGAATTTTTCCCGATTTTTTCCCGATTTTTTCCCCGATTTTTCCCGATTTTTTCCGATTTTTTCCCCGAATTTTCCCCGAATTTTTCCCGATTTTTTCCCGATTTTTTCCGATTTCTTTCCCCGATTTTTCCCGATTTTTTCCGATTTCTTTCCCCGATTTTTCCCGATTTTTTCCGATTTCTTTCCCCGATTTTTCCCGATTTTTTCCGATTTCTTTCCCCGATTTTTCCCGATTTTTTCCGATTTTTTCCCAGAATTTTCCCCGATTTTTCCCGATTTTTTCCGATTTTTTCCCCGAATTTTCCCCGAATTTTTCCCGATTTTTTCCCCGATTTTTCCCGATTTTTTCCGATTTTTTCCCCGAATTTTCCCCGAATTTTTCCCGATTTTTTCCCGATTTTTTCCCCGATTTTTCCCGATTTTTTCCGATTTTTTCCCCGAATTTTCCCTGAATTTTTCCCGATTTTTTTCCCCGATTTTTCCCGATTTTTTCCGATTTTTTCCCCGAATTTTTCCCCGATTTTTCCCGATTTTTTCCGATTTTTTCCCCGAATTTTCCCCGATTTTTCCCGATTTTTTCCGATTTTTTCCCCGAATTTTCCCCGAATTTTTCCCGATTTTTTCCCCGATTTTTCCCGATTTTTTCCGATTTTTTCCCCGAATTTTCCCCGAATTTTTCCCGATTTTTTCCCGATTTTTTCCCCGATTTTTCCCGATTTTTTCCGATTTTTTCCCCGAATTTTCCCCGATTTTTCCCGATTTTTTCCGATTTTTTCCCCGAATTTTCCCCGAATTTTCCCCGAATTTTTCCCGATTTTTTCCCGATTTTTTCCGATTTCTTTCCCCGATTTTTCCCGATTTTTTCCGATTTTTTCCCCGAATTTTCCCCGATTTTTCCCGATTTTTTCCGATTTTTTCCCCGAATTTTCCCCGAATTTTTCCCGATTTTTTCCCGATTTTTTCCCCGATTTTTCCCGATTTTTTCCGATTTTTTCCCCGAATTTTCCCTGAATTTTTCCCGATTTTTTTCCCCGATTTTTCCCGATTTTTTCCGATTTTTTCCCCGAATTTTTCCCCGATTTTTCCCGATTTTTTCCGATTTTTTCCCCGAATTTTCCCCGAATTTTTCCCGATTTTTTCCCGATTTTTTCCGATTTCTTTCCCCGATTTTTCCCGATTTTTTCCGATTTTTTCCCCGAATTTTCCCCGATTTTTCCCGATTTTTTCCGATTTTTTCCCCGAATTTTCCCCGAATTTTTCCCGATTTTTTTCCCGATTTTTCCCGATTTTTTCCGATTTTTTCCCCGAATTTTCCCCGAATTTTTCCCGATTTTTTCCCGATTTTTTCCCCGATTTTTCCCGATTTTTTCCGATTTTTTCCCCGAATTTTCCCCGAATTTTTCCCGATTTTTTCCCGATTTTTCCCGATTTTTTCCGATTTTTTCCCCGAATTTTCCCCGAATTTTTCCCGATTTTTTCCCGATTTTTTCCCCGATTTTTCCCGATTTTTTCCGATTTTTTCCCCGAATTTTCCCCGAATTTTCCCCGAATTTTCCCCGAATTTTCCCCGAATTTTTCACCGATTTTTTTCCCGATTTTTTCCGATTTTTTCCCCGAATTTTCCCCGAATTTTTCCCGATTTTTTCCCGATTTTTTCCCCGATTTTTCCCGATTTTTTCCGATTTTTTCCCCGAATTTTCCCCGAATTTTTCCCGATTTTTTCCGATTTCTTTCCCCGATTTTTCCCGATTTTTTCCGATTTTTTCCCCGAATTTTCCCCGATTTTTCCCGATTTTTTCCGATTTTTTCCCCGAATTTTCCCCGAATTTTTCCCGAGTTTTTCCCCGATTTTTCCCGATTTTTTCCGATTTTTTCCCCGAATTTTCCCCGATTTTTTCCCGATTTTTTCCCCGAATTTTCCCCGAATTTTTCCCGATTTTTTCCCGATTTTTTCCCCGATTTTTCCCGATTTTTTCCGATTTTTTCCCCGAATTTTCCCCGAATTTTTCCCGATTTTTTTCCCCGATCTTTCCCGATTTTTTCCGATTTTTTCCCCGAATTTTCCCCGAATTTTTCCCGATTTTTTCCCGATTTTTTCCCCGATTTTTCCCGATTTTTTCCGATTTTTTCCCCGAATTTTCCCCGAATTTTTCCCGATTTTTTCCCGATTTTTTCCGATTTCTTTCCCCGATTTTTCCCGATTTTTTCCGATTTTTTCCCCGAATTTTCCCCGATTTTTCCCGATTTTTTCCGATTTTTTCCCCGAATTTTCCCCGAATTTTTCCCGATTTTTTCCCCGATTTTTCCCGTTTTTTTCCGATTTTTTCCCCGAATTTTCCCCGATTTTTTCCCGATTTTTTCCCGATTTTTTCCCCGATTTTTCCCGATTTTTTCCGATTTTTTCCCCGAATTTTCCCTGAATTTTTCCCGATTTTTTTCCCCGATTTTTCCCGATTTTTTCCGATTTTTTCCCCGAATTTTTCCCCGATTTTTCCAGATTTTTCCCGATTTTTTCCGATTTTTTCCCCGAATTTTTCCCCGATTTTTCCAGATTTTTTCCGATTTTTTCCCCGAATTTTCCCCGAATTTTCCCCGAATTTTTCCCGATTTTTTCCCGATTTTTTCCCCGAATTTTCCCCGAATTTTTTCCGATTTTTTCCCCGATTTTTCCCGATTTTTTCCGATTTTTTCCCCGAATTTTCCCCGAATTTTACCCGATTTTTTTCCCCGATCTTTCCCGATTTTTTCCCGATTTTTTCCCCGAATTTTCCCCGAATTTTTCCCGATTTTTTCCCGATTTTTTCCCCGATTTTTCCCGATTTTTTCCGATTTTTTCCCCGAATTTTCCCCGAATTTTCCCCGAATTTTTCCCGATTTTTTCCGATTTTTTCCCCGAATTTTCCCCGAATTTTCCCCGAATTTTTCCCGATTTTTTCCCGATTTTTTCCCCGAATTTTCCCCGAATTTTTCCCGATTTTTTCCCGATTTTTTCCCCGATTTTTCCCGATTTTTTCCGATTTTTTCCCCGAATTTTCCCCGAATTTTTCCCGATTTTTTTCCCCGATCTTTCCCGATTTTTTCCGATTTTTTCCCCGAATTTTCCCCGAATTTTTCCCGATTTTTTCCCGATTTTTTCCCCGATTTTTCCCGATTTTTTCCGATTTTTTCCCCGAATTTTCCCCGAATTTTTCCCGATTTTTTCCCGATTTTTTCCGATTTCTTTCCCCGATTTTTCCCGATTTTTTCCGATTTCTTTCCCCGATTTTTCCCGATTTTTTCCGATTTCTTTCCCCGATTTTTCCCGATTTTTTCCGATTTTTTCCCCGAATTTTCCCCGAATTTTTCCCGATTTTTTCCCCGATTTTTCCCGTTTTTTTCCGATTTTTTCCCCGAATTTTCCCCGAATTTTTCCCGATTTCTTCCCGATTTTTTCCCCGATTTTTCCCGATTTTTTCCGATTTTTTCCCCGAATTTTCCCTGAATTTTTCCCGATTTTTTTCCCCGATTTTTCCCGATTTTTTCCGATTTTTTCCCCGAATTTTTCCCCGATTTTTCACGATTTTTTCCGATTTTTTCCCCGAATTTTCCCCGAATTTTTCCCGATTTTTTCCCGATTTTTTCCCCGATTTTTCCCGATTTTTTCCGATTTTTTCCCCGAATTTTCCCCGAATTTTTCCCGATTTTTTCCCGATTTTTTCCGATTTCTTTCCCCGATTTTTCCCGATTTTTTCCGATTTTTCCCCCGAATTTTCCCCGATTTTTCCCGATTTTTTCCGATTTTTTCCCCGAATTTTCCCCGAATTTTTCCCGATTTTTTCCCCGATTTTTCCCGTTTTTTTCCGATTTTTTCCCCGAATTTTCCCTGAATTTTTCCCGATTTTTTTCCCCGATTTTTCCCGATTTTTTCCGATTTTTTCCCCGAATTTTTCCCCGATTTTTCCAGATTTTTTCCGATTTTTTCCCCGAATTTTCCCCGAATTTTCCCCGAATTTTTCCCGATTTTTTCCCGATTTTTTCCCCGAATTTTCCCCGAATTTTTCCCGATTTTTTCCCGATTTTTTCCCCGATTTTTCCCGATTTTTTCCGATTTTTTCCCCGAATTTTCCCCGAATTTTTCCCGATTTTTTTCCCCGATCTTTCCCGATTTTTTCCGATTTTTTCCCCGAATTTTCCCCGAATTTTTCCCGATTTTTTCCCGATTTTTTCCCCGATTTTTCCCGATTTTTTCCGATTTTTTCCCCGAATTTTCCCCGAATTTTTCCCGATTTTTTCCCGATTTTTTCCGATTTCTTTCCCCGATTTTTCCCGATTTTTTCCGATTTCTTTCCCCGATTTTTCCCGATTTTTTCCGATTTCTTTCCCCGATTTTTCCCGATTTTTTCCGATTTTTTCCCAGAATTTTCCCCGATTTTTCCCGATTTTTTCCGATTTTTTCCCCGAATTTTCCCCGAATTTTTCCCGATTTTTTCCCCGATTTTTCCCGATTTTTTCCGATTTTTTCCCCGAATTTTCCCCGAATTTTTCCCGATTTTTTCCCGATTTTTTCCCCGATTTTTCCCGATTTTTTCCGATTTTTTCCCCGAATTTTCCCTGAATTTTTCCCGATTTTTTTCCCCGATTTTTCCCGATTTTTTCCGATTTTTTCCCCGAATTTTTCCCCGATTTTTCCCGATTTTTTCCGATTTTTTCCCCGAATTTTCCCCGATTTTTCCCGATTTTTTCCGATTTTTTCCCCGAATTTTCCCCGAATTTTCCCCGATTTTTTTCCCGATTTTTTCCCCGATTTTTCCCGATTTTTTCCGATTTTTTCCCCGAATTTTCCCCGATTTTTCCCGATTTTTTCCGATTTTTTCCCCGAATTTTCCCCGAATTTTCCCCGAATTTTTCCCGATTTTTTCCCGATTTTTTCCGATTTCTTTCCCCGATTTTTCCCGATTTTTTCCGATTTTTTCCCCGAATTTTCCCCGATTTTTCCCGATTTTTTCCGATTTTTTCCCCGAATTTTCCCCGAATTTTTCCCGATTTTTTCCCGATTTTTTCCCCGATTTTTCCCGATTTTTTCCGATTTTTTCCCCGAATTTTCCCTGAATTTTTCCCGATTTTTTTCCCCGATTTTTCCCGATTTTTTCCGATTTTTTCCCCGAATTTTTCCCCGATTTTTTCCCGATTTTTTCCCCGAATTTTCCCCGAATTTTTTCCGATTTTTTCCCCGATTTTTCCCGATTTTTTCCGATTTTTTCCCCGAATTTTCCCCGAATTTTACCCGATTTTTTTCCCCGATCTTTCCCGATTTTTTCCCGATTTTTTCCCCGAATTTTCCCCGAATTTTTCCCGATTTTTTCCCGATTTTTTCCCCGATTTTTCCCGATTTTTTCCGATTTTTTCCCCGAATTTTCCCCGAATTTTCCCCGAATTTTTCCCGATTTTTTCCGATTTTTTCCCCGAATTTTCCCCGAATTTTCCCCGAATTTTTCCCGATTTTTTCCCGATTTTTTCCCCGAATTTTCCCCGAATTTTTCCCGATTTTTTCCCGATTTTTTCCCCGATTTTTCCCGATTTTTTCCGATTTTTTCCCCGAATTTTCCCCGAATTTTTCCCGATTTTTTTCCCCGATCTTTCCCGATTTTTTCCGATTTTTTCCCCGAATTTTCCCCGAATTTTTCCCGATTTTTTCCCGATTTTTTCCCCGATTTTTCCCGATTTTTTCCGATTTTTTCCCCGAATTTTCCCCGAATTTTTCCCGATTTTTTCCCGATTTTTTCCGATTTCTTTCCCCGATTTTTTCCGATTTCTTTCCCCGATTTTTCCCGATTTTTTCCGATTTCTTTCCCCGATTTTTCCCGATTTTTTCCGATTTTTTCCCCGAATTTTCCCCGAATTTTTCCCGATTTTTTCCCCGATTTTTCCCGTTTTTTTCCGATTTTTTCCCCGAATTTTCCCCGAATTTTTCCCGATTTTTTCCCGATTTTTTCCCCGATTTTTCCCGATTTTTTCCGATTTTTTCCCCGAATTTTCCCTGAATTTTTCCCGATTTTTTTCCCCGATTTTTCCCGATTTTTTCCGATTTTTTCCCCGAATTTTTCCCCGATTTTTCACGATTTTTTCCGATTTTTTCCCCGAATTTTCCCCGAATTTTTCCCGATTTTTTCCCGATTTTTTCCCCGATTTTTCCCGATTTTTTCCGATTTTTTCCCCGAATTTTCCCCGAATTTTTCCCGATTTTTTCCCGATTTTTTCCGATTTCTTTCCCCGATTTTTCCCGATTTTTTCCGATTTTTTCCCCGAATTTTCCCCGATTTTTCCCGATTTTTTCCGATTTTTTCCCCGAATTTTCCCCGAATTTTTCCCGATTTTTTCCCCGATTTTTCCCGTTTTTTTCCGATTTTTTCCCCGAATTTTCCCTGAATTTTTCCCGATTTTTTTCCCCGATTTTTCCCGATTTTTTCCGATTTTTTCCCCGAATTTTTCCCCGATTTTTCCAGATTTTTCCGATTTTTTCCCCGAATTTTCCCCGAATTTTCCCCGAATTTTTCCCGATTTTTTCCCGATTTTTTCCCCGAATTTTCCCCGAATTTTTCCCGATTTTTTCCCGATTTTTTCCCCGATTTTTCCCGATTTTTTCCGATTTTTTCCCCGAATTTTCCCCGAATTTTTCCCGATTTTTTCCCGATTTTTTCCGATTTCTTTCCCCGATTTTTCCCGATTTTTTCCGATTTCTTTCCCCGATTTTTCCCGATTTTTTCCGATTTCTTTCCCCGATTTTTCCCGATTTTTTCCGATTTTTTCCCGATTTTTTCCCGATTTTTCCCGATTTTTTCCGATTTTTTCCCCGAATTTTCCCCGAATTTTTCCCGATTTTTTCCCCGATTTTTCCCGATTTTTTCCGATTTTTTCCCCGAATTTTCCCCGAATTTTTCCCGATTTTTTCCCGATTTTTTCCCCGATTTTTCCCGATTTTTTCCGATTTTTTCCCCGAATTTTCCCTGAATTTTTCCCGATTTTTTTCCCCGATTTTTCCCGATTTTTTCCGATTTTTTCCCCGAATTTTTCCCCGATTTTTCCCGATTTTTTCCGATTTTTTCCCCGAATTTTCCCCGATTTTCCCGATTTTTTCCGATTTTTTCCCCGAATTTTCCCCGAATTTTCCCCGATTTTTTTCCCGATTTTTTCCCCGATTTTTCCCGATTTTTTCCGATTTTTTCCCCGAATTTTCCCCGATTTTTCCCGATTTTTTCCGATTTTTTCCCCGAATTTTCCCCGAATTTTCCCCGAATTTTTCCCGATTTTTTCCCGATTTTTTCCGATTTCTTTCCCCGATTTTTCCCGATTTTTTCCGATTTTTTCCCCGAATTTTCCCCGATTTTTCCCGATTTTTTCCGATTTTTTCCCCGAATTTTCCCCGAATTTTTCCCGATTTTTTCCCGATTTTTTCCCCGATTTTTCCCGATTTTTTCCGATTTTTTCCCCGAATTTTCCCTGAATTTTTCCCGATTTTTTTCCCCGATTTTTCCCGATTTTTTCCGATTTTTTCCCCGAATTTTTCCCCGATTTTTCCCGATTTTTTCCGATTTTTTCCCCGAATTTTCCCCGAATTTTTCCCGATTTTTTCCCGATTTTTTCCGATTTCTTTCCCCGATTTTTCCCGATTTTTTCCGATTTTTTCCCCGAATTTTCCCCGATTTTTCCCGATTTTTTCCGATTTTTTCCCCGAATTTTCCCCGAATTTTTCCCGATTTTTTCCCGATTTTTCCCGATTTTTTCCGATTTTTTCCCCGAATTTTCCCCGAATTTTTCCCGATTTTTTCCCGATTTTTTCCCCGATTTTTCCCGATTTTTTCCGATTTTTTCCCCGAATTTTCCCCGAATTTTTCCCGATTTTTTCCCGATTTTTTCCGATTTCTTTCCCCGATTTTTCCCGATTTTTTCCGATTTTTTCCCCGAATTTTCCCCGATTTTTCCCGATTTTTTCCGATTTTTTCCCCGAATTTTCCCCGAATTTTTCCCGATTTTTTCCCCGATTTTTCCCGTTTTTTCCGATTTTTTCCCCGAATTTTCCCCGATTTTTTCCCGATTTTTTCCCGATTTTTTCCCCGATTTTTCCCGATTTTTTCCGATTTTTTCCCCGAATTTTCCCTGAATTTTTCCCGATTTTTTTTCCCCGATTTTTCCCGATTTTTTCCGATTTTTTCCCCGAATTTTTCCCCGATTTTTCCAGATTTTTCCCGATTTTTTCCGATTTTTTCCCCGAATTTTTCCCCGATTTTTCCAGATTTTTTCCGATTTTTTCCCCGAATTTTCCCCGAATTTTCCCCGAATTTTTCCCGATTTTTTCCCGATTTTTTCCCCGAATTTTCCCCGAATTTTTCCCGATTTTTTCCCGATTTTTTCCCCGATTTTTCCCGATTTTTTCCGATTTTTTCCCCGAATTTTCCCCGAATTTTTCCCGATTTTTTCCCGATTTTTTCCCGATTTTTCCCGATTTTTTCCGATTTTTTCCCCGAATTTTTCCCGATTTTTTCCCGATTTTTTCCCCGATTTTTCCCGATTTTTTCCGATTTTTTCCCCGAATTTTCCCCGAATTTTCCCCGAATTTTTCCCGATTTTTTCCCGATTTTTTCCCCGAATTTTCCCCGAATTTTTCCCGATTTTTTCCCGATTTTTTCCCCGATTTTTCCCGATTTTTTCCGATTTTTTCCCCGAATTTTCCCCGAATTTTTCCCGATTTTTTTCCCCGATCTTTCCCGATTTTTTCCGATTTTTTCCCCGAATTTTCCCCGAATTTTTCCCGATTTTTTCCCGATTTTTTCCCCGATTTTTCCCGATTTTTTCCGATTTTTTCCCCGAATTTTCCCCGAATTTTTCCCGATTTTTCCCGATTTTTTCCGATTTTTTCCACGAATTTTCCCCGAATTTTCCCCGAATTTTCCCCGAATTTTCCCCGAATTTTTCACCGATTTTTTTCCCGATTTTTTCCGATTTTTTCCCCGAATTTTCCCCGAATTTTTCCCGATTTTTTCCCGATTTTTTCCCCGATTTTTCCCGATTTTTTCCGATTTTTTCCCCGAATTTTCCCCGAATTTTTCCCGATTTTTTCCCGATTTTTTCCGATTTCTTTCCCCGATTTTTCCCGATTTTTTCCGATTTTTTCCCCGAATTTTCCCCGATTTTTCCCGATTTTTTCCGATTTTTTCCCCGAATTTTCCCCGAATTTTTCCCGATTTTTTCCCGATTTTTTCCCCGATTTTTCCCGATTTTTTCCGATTTTTTCCCCGAATTTTCCCTGAATTTTTCCCGATTTTTTTCCCCGATTTTTCCCGATTTTTTCCGATTTTTTCCCCGAATTTTTCCCCGATTTTTCCCGATTTTTTCCGATTTTTTCCCCGAATTTTCCCCGAATTTTCCCCGAATTTTTCCCGATTTTTTTCCCCGATCTTTCCCGATTTTTTCCGATTTTTTCCCCGAATTTTCCCCGAATTTTTCCCGATTTTTTCCCGATTTTTTCCCCGATTTTTCCCGATTTTTTCCGATTTTTTCCCCGAATTTTCCCCGAATTTTTCCCGATTTTTTCCCGATTTTTTCCGATTTCTTTCCCCGATTTTTCCCGATTTTTTCCGATTTTTTCTCCGAATTTTCCCCGATTTTTCCCGATTTTTTCCGATTTTTTCCCCGAATTTTCCCCGAATTTTCCCGATTTTTTCCCCGATTTTTCCCGATTTTTTCCCCGATTTTTCCCGATTTTTTCCGATTTTTTCCCCGAATTTTCCCTGAATTTTTCCCGATTTTTTTCCCCGATTTTTCCCGATTTTTTCCGATTTTTTCCCCGAATTTTTCCCCGATTTTTCCCGATTTTTTCCGATTTTTTCCCCGAATTTTCCCCGAATTTTTCCCGATTTTTTCCCGATTTTTTCCCCCGAATTTTCCCCGAATTTTCCCCGATTTTTTCCCGATTTTTTCCCCGAATTTTCCCCGAATTTTTCCCGATTTTTTCCCGATTTTTTCCCCGATTTTTCCCGATTTTTCCGATTTTTTCCCCGAATTTTCCCTGAATTTTTCCCGATTTTTTCCCCGATTTTTCCCGATTTTTTCCGATTTTTTCCACGAATTTTTCCCCGATTTTTCCCGATTTTTTCCGATTTTTTCCCCGAATTTTCCCCGAATTTTTCCCGATTTTTTCCCGATTTTTTCCGATTTCTTTCCCCGATTTTTCCCGATTTTTTCCGATTTTTTCCCCGAATTTTCCCCGATTTTTCCCGATTTTTTCCGATTTTTTCCCCGAATTTTCCCCGAATTTTTCCCGATTTTTTCCCCGATTTTTCCCGATTTTTTCCGATTTTTTCCCCGAATTTTCCCCGAATTTTTCCCGATTTTTTCCCGATTTTTTCCCCGATTTTTCCCGATTTTTTCCGATTTTTTCCCCGAATTTTCCCCGAATTTTCCCCGAATTTTCCCCGAATTTTCCCCGAATTATTCACCGATTTTTTTCCCGATTTTTTCCGATTTTTTCCCCGAATTTTCCCCGAATTTTTCCCGATTTTTTCCCGATTTTTTCCCCGATTTTTCCCGATTTTTTCCGATTTTTTCCCCGAATTTTCCCCGAATTTTTCCCGATTTTTTCCCGATTTTTTCCGATTTCTTTCCCCGATTTTTCCCGATTTTTTCCGATTTTTTCCCCGAATTTTCCCCGATTTTTCCCGATTTTTTCCGATTTTTTCCCCGAATTTTCCCCGAATTTTTCCCGATTTTTTCCCCGATTTTTCCCGTTTTTCCGATTTTTTCCCCGAATTTTCCCCGATTTTTTCCCGATTTTTTCCCGATTTTTTCCCCGATTTTTCCCGATTTTTTCCGATTTTTTCCCCGAATTTTCCCTGAATTTTTCCCGATTTTTTTCCCCGATTTTTCCCGATTTTTTCCGATTTTTTCCCCGAATTTTTCCCCGATTTTTCCAGATTTTTCCCGATTTTTTCCGATTTTTTCCCCGAATTTTTCCCCGATTTTCCAGATTTTTTCCGATTTTTTCCCCGAATTTTCCCCGAATTTTCCCCGAATTTTTCCCGATTTTTTCCCGATTTTTTCCCCGAATTTTCCCCGAATTTTTCCCGATTTTTCCCGATTTTTTCCCCGATTTTTCCCGATTTTTTCCGATTTTTTCCCCGAATTTTCCCCGAATTTTACCCGATTTTTTTCCCCGATCTTTCCCGATTTTTTCCGATTTTTTCCCCGAATTTTCCCCGAATTTTTCCCGATTTTTTCCCGATTTTTTCCCCGATTTTTCCCGATTTTTTCCGATTTTTTCCCCGAATTTTCCCCGAATTTTCCCCGAATTTTTCCCGATTTTTTCCCGATTTTTTCCCCGAATTTTCCCCGAATTTTTCCCGATTTTTTCCCGATTTTTTCCCCGATTTTTCCCGATTTTTTCCGATTTTTTCCCCGAATTTTCCCCGAATTTTTCCCGATTTTTTTCCCCGATCTTTCCCGATTTTTTCCGATTTTTTCCCCGAATTTTCCCCGAATTTTTCCCGATTTTTTCCCGATTTTTTCCCCGATTTTTCCCGATTTTTTCCGATTTTTTCCCCGAATTTTCCCCGAATTTTTCCCGATTTTTCCCGATTTTTTCCGATTTTTTCCACGAATTTTCCCCGAATTTTCCCGAATTTTCCCCGAATTTTCCCCGAATTTTTCACCGATTTTTTTCCCGATTTTTTCCGATTTTTCCCCGAATTTTCCCCGAATTTTTCCCGATTTTTTCCCGATTTTTTCCCCGATTTTTCCCGATTTTTTCCGATTTTTTCCCCGAATTTTCCCCGAATTTTTCCCGATTTTTTCCCGATTTTTTCCGATTTCTTTCCCCGATTTTTCCCGATTTTTTCCGATTTTTTCCCCGAATTTTCCCCGATTTTTCCGATTTTTTCCGATTTTTTCCCCGAATTTTCCCCGAATTTTTCCCGATTTTTTCCCGATTTTTTCCCCGATTTTTCCCGATTTTTTCCGATTTTTTCCCCGAATTTTCCCTGAATTTTTCCCGATTTTTTTCCCCGATTTTTCCCGATTTTTTCCGATTTTTTCCCCGAATTTTTCCCCGATTTTTCCCGATTTTTTCCGATTTTTTCCCCGAATTTTCCCCGAATTTTCCCCGAATTTTTCCCGATTTTTTTCCCCGATCTTTCCCGATTTTTTCCGATTTTTTCCCCGAATTTTCCCCGAATTTTTCCCGATTTTTTCCCGATTTTTTCCCCGATTTTTCCCGATTTTTTCCGATTTA